>NC_133693.1:7380807-8016432 GCF_048934315.1 Petromyzon marinus | reverse complement strand
GAGGGAAAAGCCTGCACTGTCGTTGAGAGTTGTGAGGCATGAAGCTGACAGCAGCAGCAACAGCGCAAATAGACTCGGCACAATGTAGGCGTTGGGTTCTTAACGCGTGATTCATTGGCCTTACGTCAGCATTCGGGACGTAAACACTTCATCTCGCCTCGAGTTTGTGTATATTCTTTACAGCTCAGGTATCCCTTGTCAAAGATTGTGTGTGTGTCATTGTGTTCCCTCGTGGCTTAAATGGTGGCTGTTTACCTACCCGGTACCACCACCACCATACCCACTGCCTAACATACATCTCAACACTGCCTGGCTCCCAACTCACATAACTACCTTATTACCTACTTAACTATCCCCTTTCCATGTATTCCCTGTTCCCATGTCACCCTGTCCCCTGGTCCTCATGTCCACCTGTCCCTGTGAATAGTGGTTGCCCCGCTACCATCTAGTCCTGCGCGAGTCTCAGCTCCTCGCCGAGTTCCTTAAACTGCCGTGCTTCCCCGAGGTGACGGAGCGAAGCATCGTGCACCCACATGCGCTCGTAGCGAGCTTCCTGCATCGCCTCTGCCTTCCCGGTACCACGACCATAACAATCACAACACCAACCACAACACCAACCGCAACAACCACAGTGGTCATACACCCACATGCGCTCGCAGCGAGCTTCCTGCACCACCTCGGCCTGCCCGGTACCACCACTACCATAATAATCACAACAATGACCATGACAATGAGTGTTCGGGCACCCACACGTGCTCACGGTGAGCTTCCTGCACCGCCTCAGACGATCGTAGACCAGGCTCGTTATTTCTCAACTGACCGATGGGACAACTACATTTTAAACTGTTTTGCAGTTTGTGGCCTAAACAACAATACTTCCGTACGATCATGCTCCTTCGCGCTGGTGGCGGAGACAAGGCTGAGTGCATCGTACATGCGATGTGGTGGTCATGTGACGCGCCTGCAGTGCATGAGGGGGGAGTTGTGCCTTCCTGCTGTTTGTGAGCAACTACACCTTTGCGTGTTCTCGAATCTAATTTGTTAAAAATGTATTCCTAAACTCATGATACATAGATTTAATCGTGCGTTTGAGAATCTCCTATTGACCATTTATGCAAATGGTATGAAAAGCATATGTCAGTGTTACACTTTAGCTAATGAAGCGAAATCATCTTTATAAAACAAACATCAAAACGATCCATGCATTATTTTATTTTTATAATTGATTCACAATCCCGAATCGTGACAATTCATAGAATTGCTGACGGAGGTAGAGAAGTCAATTGTAGCATGCCTACCACGTGGTCAAACGTAACCCTTGAGCACAGCATACGCATGTGTGCACCACACATACCCTCGTGATCCTTGCGCATACAATCCTTCAGCCACACTGCCTTCTCAGAGTGCATTTTCAGCAGCAGTGGTTCAACACAAGGAAACTCTGGCTGGGTTGGTGAATGGCTAGATGTTTAGATACACAATTTCAGAAGTATTGCTTGTATTGAACCAGTGTTGCTGATATTATCCATTCCCACAAGCCCATGCTGGCTGATGATGGAATGTACATTAAACAGTTTTTAAAAAAATGTGGTGGCACGAATGTTTTTGGTGGCGGTGGCTTGTGTCCGCTTACCCCTGCTGTGCTCCCCTGCAGACTCGCTGCTGCCCTGGTGCTGCTGGGTGATGGCCTTGCCAAAGTTGCTCATTCCCTCTCGGCTGACCTTTGACCCCACGGCACGACGCTGGGAGACGCTGCGGCTGGAGCTGGTGGCGGTGGCGAGTATCCTGGTGGCGCTCAAGCTGCTGTTGGTGCTCGATGACTGCACGGAGTGGTGCGTCCTGTCGCAATTATACATCGGCACTAGCATCTGTTAAACATGGCTCTTTTTCAAATGTTTTTTTTAGTTCCTTCAGCTCACGCCCCCGATAACAAGATGTTATCTTCCTCGCCAGGTATGCAGGCGGTTGCGAGTTCGATCCCGACCCTGACGATGCCTTTATATTTTGAGTTTGTGTGTTCTCTTTGTGGTCTCGTGGATTTTTCTCCGGTTCCTCTGGTTTTTCCCCAACGCATTTATAAACATGCGTTTAGGGTATTTGGCTGCTATAAATTTCCACTTAAGGCATTTTGTTGAGCTGTCATTTGTGGCCAGGTCGCTTCTGAAAAATAACTAATAGCTCTGGGCTTGACCTGGTAAAATAAAAAATCTTAGTTTCACAATTTCTCACCTGTGCTATTGCCACTGTCATGAGATGTAGTACACATTCAGAATTCTCGTAGAGCCGTGATGTATCACCCCTGTGTGTTACAAGAGCAGCTCGTGGAAGCTAATGTCGCAGAACTACCTCTGAGAACCCTTCAAGTCACGTCGTATCCATGCTAGGTGCACTGCACTTTTTTCCACGTGCAACTCCTTGGGCTGACGAGCCAAACATCGCTTTGATTCTCGGATCTGGAAATTTGAAGAAGGGAAAAAAATCTTCATCGTCTTTATTGTGCAGTCCATTGCTGACCGGGCGAAGGCCATTAACTGACTACTTTGGTTATAGTGGCTTCCCAGATTATAACCCATGATCTCATCAGTGCCTACCAGGTCTGTGTTCTAACCCCCGAGCCACGCAACCATCTCCGCTCGTCCTAACCGTGAATGTGTAAACTGACACTTGCACTAACCCTACCCCTGACATGAAACATTAACAGTGACCCTAGGCCGAATGCCCAACACTAACCGTCACCCTCGCGCTCTGGTGTTTTTGTGTGGGGGCTGACACTTTGTGCTTTCAACCAGGAAAATATCGAGAGCCGTGAGAAAGCTCGTCGCCAAGCCAGGAGGTACGTGGAAGATCCTGGGGTGATGGGTTCAGGGCATGCATCCAACATTTTTATACAGCCCCCTTGTAAATCCATGGCTGGATGAAAGCTTTCCCATGCCGTGTTGGTCGTGGACATTGTTTTTAATAATTCTGATATAATTTGCATATCGTCTGTGAAAAATGTGGCTGCTCCCTCGTTTTGGAATGACATCGCAATATATTTGGGAATTCAATCGTTGCCGGCCGTGAGAAACCTCCGTTTGCTCCTAGAACTCATGTTCCTTAACAGATGCAGTTATAATAAATCCGCAGAGAAGCGTGAGCCCAAGTCTGTGTGGCTCACACTTAGAGTTATCGGTTATTGATTGTGTTTGTTTTGTTAAATGAAATGTTTTCCTTTATTTTTCGTCCATAAAATGTTTTGTTTTCTTTACATTTACAACACTGGTTCTCTATTGTATTGTCACCATTGTCGCTGTGATTGTAACAAAGATCTGTACTGTACAACATCTGTACAGTCGCAGGACACCCTTGAAATAGAGCCGAGCAGCTCATCGGGCTCTTGCTGCTGACAAATAAAACCTGCAATATGATTCACTTAAGTCATTGCGTGCGTGAGAGTCGAGCGTAATCGGCGAGCCCAAGGCTTGCTTCTGTCGTTGCTGCACAGAGCCGTGGTTTTGCTTCGACGATTGGTGCCGTGCGGCGACAGCTCTCGCCAGCCGAGAGCGCGACGCCGAGGCCCGCGTCGGCTCCCGGTGAGAGGTCACGTGACGCCGCGACGGGCACCCACACCCGCGGCCCCACGCTGCCTCGTTGGCATGCTTGCCCCTCTGCTTCTCTGCATCCAGAAAGAAGCGCGCTTCTCCTCTGCTTCTCTGCATCCGGAAGCGTGCTGCTTCTCTGCTTCTCTGCGTCCGGAAGCGTGCTCCTTCTACTGCTGCTGCTATGTTTCTATGCATCCGGAAGGGTGCTGTTTCTCTACTTCCGTGCATCTTTACATGCCTTCCTTCCAGCCTGGGTGCGGCGTGAGACTAAACACAGTCAAACCTGTACCTGTGAAACGCTTGTGCGATGGCATCTCGTGATGCAGACAGGTGGACTTGTTGCTAGACGGTACAAATGTAAGTGCTGTTGGACCATGCCCCTTGCCTAATTTTACAATTGGCCAGCTTTGGTCATGTTAACCGCTGTTTATATATTTCATCCTGCAGACTTGTTAAAGGTTGTTATGAATCGAAGGCTTTCCTATACTGCTCAGCGTTGCAAACCGGCCTTCGGTATTTTTGTTTATCCAAATGTGTTCCGTATTTTATTCGCTTCGCAGTTCTCCCTTGAAAAATAGACTCAGCCTCATTTTGCTGTTGCCTGTAATTGCATTGCAAGTCGAGGGACGTCTGCGTCAGGGTTAATGTGTCCGTGTGTTGTCGTTTTTTAGGCGGTCCTGGGTGCAAAGCCGTACGTTCTATTACACCTCCCGCAGCTACCACTGCATGTGCGCCAAAAGGCAGAGTGAGTCACTTGGTAGCAGCAAAAGCAAGTCATCACCATACTCCTGAGCCAATGGTAGATATTCCATATTACTGTGGCAGGGGCGAGTTTATCCAGAAGACAACTACCATTGACTTCTTCCCCGCAACAGAGTTGTATTCTTTTTATCGGCTCTAGCAGGGACAATGGGCTGCGTCAACCCCGAAACAGGATCTGAACTCGCAACCTTCCGATTGCGGGCCACTCGCTCTACCACGGAGCCACCTGGCCAGATAATAACAGTAACCATTTACAGTCCTGTGTCAATCCACTGCTCGACGAGGGCCTATCGACGCCATGTCTGTCATGGGAAGTCGTTTGACCATGCTTCTCCTTCCCGGTCAAGGCACATTGGTGAAAATGGTGCCCAGAACAGGTTTAGATGTAACTCACCAATGATGTGAACTGGGTGACAACTCCCGGCCCAGGAGTGCTGCGGTCAGGGCACTCGACGATGCACGGTGCATTGTGGGATGACCGACCCGCCCCACCCACCCCGGCACAGAGTTGGCGCTGGACTTGGAGCAGCAGGTGCGGCGCTCACTGGCCGGCGTGGAGCAGCAGAAGGCGCCGGGGCCTGGCGCTGACTCGGCGTCGCGTTTTTACGGCCACGCCGTCGTTGGCGTGATGGACAAACGCCTCGCGAAACGCGTTGGGAGCAGCGGACGCTACTGGAGCACGCCCCGCCAGCCTGGGAAACATGGGTACGTGGGGGAAACGTCGGACACTGGAAGTGGCGCTGTGGAGCCATGGACCCCCAGCTTGCCAGGCCCAGGAGGAGAAATAGCCCACAGCTTATTGTCATGGGCAGGGGTTGGCAACTTGCAGCTCCGGAGCCGCATGCAGCTCTTGAAGGACTGCTTCGTGACATTATCTTTTAACGACCACCGCCTCGTATTCACATGCATTGCGGCTCTTGACATTGAGGTTTTTTTTTTACCGTATTCGAATAAAATGGCTCCTGTTATTTTGGTTGCCGATCCCTGGTCTCATGGGGGATGACATGGCCCAGCAGTAGCGCGTTCGCTGCTTGTTGCAGAGGTTCGCGGTTGGCATCCTGTTAGTCGCCCTGGTTATTACTGCGGGCGTATTAACAGTAATATTCTGCGTGCCGCCTGCTTCAAAGTTGATATTAAAGATCCTGTCATGTCACTCTGAAGAGTAGGCTATTGTGTACCGGTGTCGAGGTCCATATTTTCCAAATTCGAAAACATTTCCTAACCCATCTATGCAGTAAATGCCAGTTCTGCCTCCCTCCCTCCCACCCACCCACCCACACCTGTAGGATGGAGGTGCCGCCCATGCTGTGGCAACAACCCACTCGCCCGTGGACATCACTTCACATTTGACCCCTTCTCAGCTAATTCCCAGCGCCGGTATTGCTGGCAGAGCAAAGCTCGTCCTGACAGTTGGACGATTATCCATCCTTATCCGTGCCGCCGATTGATCCGTGCCAAATCACGTTATGAGCGGGAAGGTTTCTGCTGTCATCCGAGTGATTTGACAGTGGCGGCAAATTTGGCCGATCATCCGCGTTTATCTGCGCTTCGCTGCCCGTATAAAAAGGAGTATTTTGCGAGAGTAAACACGGATAATAGGATAGACCCCGAGTGCACCATCCACCCCACAACCACGTCGCCTGCCACTCGCATTACATTCCAACCTGAATTAATACCAGCACCTCCGTGAGAAGCATCGACGCAGCTTGTTTAGTGACGTCTTCTGCAGTGTTTGCCCAGCCTGCGTAGTGCTTGCAGGCTCATGCCCGTGTACCGTCCATGTGTAGGATGTGCCCCAACCATTATTATAGCGCTTGCTTACCCAGGAAAGCCTCAGAGACTCAAGACTCAGGAGGATTCTGCCAAGCTTTCATATTTGGGGGTGACAATTTAGCGTTATGTAATCCCAGTTGAGACATTTGTGGGTAATTGTTCAGCATTGGAATGTTTCTGCCAATGCCAGTTGCATTGTGTATGGGTTTTTAAGTTATTCGGGCTAACCAGAGAACCCGGAGGAAACTCGTGGAGGACATGGGGAGAACATACAAACTCGAAACAGAAAGGCCCCCCAAATCGGGACTCAAACCCAGACCCATATTGCTGTCAGACGATGTCGCCTTCGCTTATGTAAGGGGGGGGGGGGCACCGGTTATGATTTCCCCCATCAGCAGCACATTTGCATTGAGGACATTGCTTTGGCACTTGGTTTGGAACGCCTGAAGTTTTTGATGCACGATGCTTACTTCTGGCTGTCGCCTCCACCCATCCCCCCCCCCCCCCTCCCCGTGCGTGACCCCTCAGGCTTCCCCACAGCTTCCGCTTTGTGCTGGAAGTGACGGCATCGCTGCTGGGGGCCGAGCAGAGCGACCTCCTCAGCGCGGTTTGCTCTATCGAGAAGAAGTTGCTGCCGGCCGTGCGTGCGCTGCCCAAGCAGCGCTAGCGGCCAAACTATAAAACACTCTATGACCTTTTTATTTCATCAGGTAAGGCCCACTAAGTTATGTGGCTCTTTTTCAGAAGCGACCTGGCCACAAATGATAGCTCAACGAAGTGGCTTGTCATGTGAACATTTAAAGCAGCCAAGGACTCTAAACGCACATTCTAAATGTAGAGCGGAAAAAAAACGGAGCACCTGGAAGAAAGTTTCCACGTGACCACGGGGAGAGAGAGACGTGCAACCTCCAAATATACAGGCATCGTCAGGGGGTTGGGATCGAACCCACGACCACCTGCATACCAGACGAGCTAGTTAACATCAAGCTTGCCCCCCACCCCACTTCCAGCCGTTCGTCGTCCTTTCCACGTGATACCTCACAAATATATTCCGGCTGCAACACCGGCACCGAGGAATAGAACGCGTCCGAGGGGGACTAATTCCGACCGTGGAGATGGACCGATGAGCTCAGTTCGTGTGCAAAGTGCTAGGTAAATGTGTTATTAGCGCAGGATACTGAGAGGTTGCAACAGCCTGGAAAGAGGCCTTCGTCCAGCAGTGGATTAAGCATGGCTGATGATGATGAATCGTGGCGTTACGGTGTTCTGGCAACGAGCAGTCGACCACCTTGATTCAGAGAATGACCCCGGAAGATAACAGAGCTACTTCCTCAGATTCGTCAGCAGCCTCTCATCCACACTAGGGGGCATGCATGCCTTTTATATTCCCTGCAAAGAGTGTTGCAAGGTAATAAAACATTTCATTTTCAGATCTTGAAGGTGCAGAGTTAAGTGAAACCAAATATTACGCGTTTTTTTTTTGCGTGGAATGGTTGGTGACTGGGCTGAGACCGAGAATGTGCTACACTTGAGAACCCGGCCTAATCGCGGGCGGGTGAAATCCCAACTCTTCTGGGATGCTGGTTCGGCGTCTCCAACACAGCCATTCTGACCCCCTCAGCTGCCCGGCCTCCGAACACCCACCCCCTGTTTATCGTTTAAAACACGTCAGAGTGGTTTCCTGCTTATACGAGCGTGTGGTGGTACTTAAACTAAACTATAAACTAAAACTTGTATTTTAACAGGTAAAGCTCACGGCTATGAAGCTCTTTTTGAGAAGCGACCTGGCCACAAATGATAGCACAAAGAAGTGGCTTATGTGGAAACGTATAGCAGCCAAATAGTCTAAATGCATGTTTATAAATGTGGAGGGAAAACCCGGAGATGAAGCCACATGACTCCAGGGAGAACATGAAAACTCCAAATATACAAGCGTCGCGGTCGAAATCAAATCGAAGACCTCCTGCACACCAGGGGAGGGAGATAACATCTCGCCACCACAGCCCTGAACCAGTGGTGTAAATTCCACATTCCTACATCAGAGGCAGGTCTTCATCGCCGCTTCGCTTTCCACAACGTGCTACAGATTTTATTAATCCCGTACGGATGATGGGTCAATCTCAGACCAGGATTTGTACTCGCAGCCTTCTGCTTAACTGGACATCTTGCTCACATTCGCAATGGAGCACTGCTCCTATATCCGTTGGCTGCCCAAAGCCAAGCAGTGGAAATTCCACGTTCCCACGACGAGAACCATGTCTACCATAAAGATACTGCGTGCAGGATTGCATATTTCTCTTTTAATGCGCCTGGCCTCAACTAGGTTAACTCAGCCCCGAATGGATACCCCATACAAATTGGTCAGCAGCACTCGGGAGAGTGGGGTTTGTCTGCTGCTGGCACCACCACCTTGTGTGCAAAGCCGGCCTTAATATGTGCTCGCTAATAGCACTTTCTCCTGCCGTCTGTATAAGGAAGGTTCTGTATGTGTGTGTGTGTGCTTGTGTGCACAAGCATTCATGTATACATACAGTGTACATTTAGAACCACAAAACCTTTTTTGCTCCTTTGAAAGACGCCACACCCCTATTCAGCAGTGCAACGTTTCAAAGTAAATAACCCCTTGTCTGTGTAGGCACACTCGCCTGGGAACAAATACTAATACTGTACAGTAATTTGGAATGTACCATTGCCAGTGCTGCGCAGCCGTCTAGCATTCAGGAGGCGGGGGTTGGTGGATCACGGGAGATGATTGTGTGTTTGGCACTCCCAGCTTGCAAGACTGTCTCGCGAGTGGCTTGCTGTGACCCATCTTTGCAGCAATGGGAGTTATTCCCCCTCTTATTCACAATGATGTGCGGTTTCCTCGTTTGCACGTAAAATAAAAAAAATTGGCCAAACGTCTCGAGAACGACCCATCGGAAAAAAGCGCCTCGAGACTCGCCTGAGGCTTTGCTTGGTTAAATCGGAGACTAATATCCGAGGCACTGGTCCCTTTTACTGGGCAGTGTTGTTAATAGCAATATATTTTGTTTCCAGATGGCAAGATGCCTGCCTTGTCCTTGCATGGAAAAAGTAATCTCTTGCGCAAAACAAGTCGTTAACCAACAAGACATTTTAATTAAACGGAAAACTTAAAATGGTGATGTTATGGGTGCGAGGGGATTTGTGGTGTTTTGAAGTTGGTTAGCTCGATGCCCATGTCACAAGTAGATCTCCCTTGGGCACCACAGACTGAAGTGGTGACCTCTAAACTCCTAGTCGACCTATGCCCTCGGTGCTGTGAAGAAGGGCCATTGTCTTTCGTGTCAGTCCGTTATATATTTCGTTTCAAGGCAGCGATAATGACATGTGGAAAGTTTACTTCGTTTCCAATGTGCCAGGTCTCTTTTGCAAGAGACTTCAGGTCTGATTGGGCTTTTAACTGGTTGCAAAGTAGGGGTGTAAAGACGCATCAATTATTCGATTAATACCCATTCGTCACAATATTCGCATCGTGTGTCAATGTTTTTCAAACTTGTCGGTGCTGTATGTAGTAGTTTCCCGTGGCCGCTACCATAACTCGTGGCCACTGCATTCACCACTGTTAAAATATAATTGATTATTGAATTAAATTTGCTAGCCTGAATTGCAAAAATCGTCGGGGTGTTATCCCTGCATTCCTTAAAAGTCTAAGATCAACCAGTGTAGTTTAAAATTATCCCGGTCAATGGAGCTGCACAGAGATCATGTTTCAGCATGGGTAGCGTCCATGCACACATTTTACCAAAGTGACGGCGACAAGTAGCCATAGTTCATTCCCTTTGTTTTTATTTGGATATTTTAACAAACGCACATGTAAATTGTGCAAGTGGTTACGTACAAAAAAGGAGAACCCCGTCCGTATGATATTCCAGACACACAAAAACCCCAAGGCAGTCGGGCATTGACTTCGTGAGCGCACAAACCTCCCCGCAGTGCTGTTTTCAAAATACGGTTTGTGCTTGGAGACCGATTTGTCACTATAGCCACTGCCAACCAGAACAACAAGTGTTTTCATAGGGATCACATCGCACAGCTAGAGGCTTTAACATTGTTTTGGGTGCATGTGTGTGGCTAATCCGCCGTTGCCTAAGTCACAAAAATTCCCAGTTATTTGTATTTATTTATATAAAAAGGCTTGACAAAGGAGCCCCGTTTTCGCTTGATTTTGGAGAAATCAAAGTTGCCGTGTGCATGCATGTATGCTCCATAGCTGTCGGAATAAACGTTTCTTTTTTGTATGGCAGTAAACGAATGTGGCAACGGTTCCTGTATCAACCTAAAACGTGTGTTGGCTTTGTGCAGAAGGCTGATATAAATACGGCGAAGAGCAAAGGCCAGTTTCATGACCAATGAAAATAACGATGGCGATTATTTACCCGTGAAAGCAGCCTCCACGGTCTCGAGACTTTCGGTCGGGCCGGTTCCATTCAAGTGTGGCACATGGGAAGAGAGACCCACGCGTCCTGCAGAGTAACGCTCAACAATGCCATCTCATGGAGGCACCTTCGATTGGCACAGTTGGCTACGTACGGTGCGAAAGAAGTTCGACACACATGGACATCGCAGTTCCATCTGGAAAGCCACGGTGGTCGCCCGTCCAAATACTAATGATGCTCGTTGCTCTTCTTTGGTTCTTTCGGTAAAGTCACGTAGAATGAGAATAAAATAAGACAATAAAATTCTCACAACGTTTCGGCCACAACACAAGTAGCCTGTGTTGTGGTGAATTGCCCGATGATGCTGAATGTATTTACCAGCGAAACGTCGTACTCAAACTGTAAATGTGGATTTACTCAACACACCGGTGGGCTAAAGTCACTACTTTATTTGTCTTTTGTCAACGTGACACTTTTTTTGCTGATGGGCCGTGTCGGGTGGTGGAGGGTTACGACACATTTATAAATAACGCGATCTAACCCAAAAACCTTTATTATGAATAATATTGGTCGCGAAAGCCTACGTGTTAAACTGGCTGGTTAACATTGAAATTAGTCGTAAGCTGGTCTAAAACGCGACTGCAAAACCTGAGACTAGCATTCAGTATATAAACATTTCAGTATTTTACATTACCGTTTGAACGGTGATTGGACCTCGTTGCTGAAAATCAGCTCTGATTTAGACTCGGGGAGGAATCTGATGAGCTTTTCAGCTCTTTGTCACATCTCCAGTCGCGGATGTTTGACGCTGCCTCCCGGGTGCTTCTCGTTTGAGTACCTCGTGCCGTGTGAAATGTCATCAACGCGGATATTCGCTTTCGTTAATCGAAGAGTGTCCATAATTTGCCAATAGTTTAGGGATCCACTTGGAGCTATGCGCTTTTAAATATAAATTGAAAACCATTTCCTCTTGAACTGCTTTTTGCGTTCAGTTTGGTGTCCTTCCTCCGCACCTCCGATTAGCACGGCTGGCTACGTACGGTGCAAAAGAAGTTCTACAAATGTATTTTACTGCAGATCATCGTGGTGCAGCCTCCTGCCGTCCCCCCCCCCCAGATCTGTTGCTGTCGACAAGGGGTCGTTAAGACCCATAGGGGGTGCTACATGGGTGTTTGGGTTATGGGTTTTCGTGCAAGTCGCAGTCTTGTTTACATTTTGTGTGTGTATAGTGTGTACCGTATATAATTATTTATCCAGCGAGACCTCCCCCGAGTCTCCAGACTTTTTCAGGAGAGTTAAGCATTGGGGTGTTACCATTTAACCGAATGGCATATATCCACATATGGATATTGCACCGAGCCACTTGGCACAGAGTTGATGGTTTGTTACCAAAGTGCGCTCTTCGCTGTAGAAAGAGATTGGGAAAAGATGTCGCGACTCGGAGAGCCGTTCTGCTCTCCCAGATAATGAATGTTGCACTAAGGCCACGTTTCTATCCAATAATGGATTCGTTGCTTTAGTGCTTATTGGGATCATGTTAACCGATTGTGTGCGATGCTGTACATCTAAATTGAACATTTGAACTCTCGCAATTTGATGTTTTGAGCCTGAGAATCTATATTCAACGAATTGAGGCATTTCCGCCATAGTCATGGCCAAAATCCCACATGAGCGTTGTTCATAACAAAAATGTGAATTCATGTCGAGTGCACGGAGGTTTTTTTGGGTTAGATCGCGTAAGTGTCGAAAAACGCGCCACTCACCACCCGATATAGCCAATTAGTAAAGTTTGTCACGTAAACAAAACATCCCAATTCGTTACTAGTACAGCACATCGGTGTGTTGTTGAGTAAACCCACAACATTTACAATACTGTCGAGTTGCCCTCGCCGTGAGAATGTGGAATTTACATCACTGGCTCAGCTCTGCCAAATTAGATGAGAAATGCTCAATACTGGTTTCAACAGGGAGGCATTTATTCCACAATATGGCCAGGAGGTGGCGGTGCAACAATGAATTATTGCATGAATCTGTGCAGAACCTCGACCCATATCCCCTCGTACATGTGGGGTGTGTACTCCACCATGTTCCAAATACATTCCAAAACCCAAAATATTCACGTATGGAATTTGACCAAACATCTCAGCGCAGCACCCTGATGAGACTCGTATACTTTGAAATCTCAACTTTGGGTGTTGTTTGTATTTAATGCTTACCCCTTATGTAACCCCATTCGCCCTCATTTGAAGGTCGCGTGTTGCACTACTGTTTTATTGTTGTCGACAGTAAAAAAGCACATGAATTGAGAGTCATGTTTTCGCCGTTATAGTTTTATAAACTTTTCTTGTTACACATCCGTTGTTACAGGTCTTCTTTGAAAGCGAACGTCAATACCCAAAGCGGTTCCCTCACTCACCTGGTAAAATAGAAGACAGTGTCCATTCAAAGTACAGCAAACGCTCTCACGTTACAAATCCGCCACCACTGGCGTTACAGTAGTAACACAACTGCCTTACAGGGAACATGTAATTACATAACAGCATCTGCTCACATGCTTGCAAAGGCAAAGGATAAGCACTCTCTCCACGTGGTGGGCATTCCACGTTCACCGCGACGGACCTCAAGTTTAAACCTTCACAACTGTGCAACAGACACCGTTTCCCCTACACAAAACGGTGAAAGTTCCACGTTCTGATGTTGTTTGCCTACATTTTAACACAACAGCTGCCAATGATGAATTTCTTGCACCCCGCTATGGAGCCTCGCCACATAAGTAATTATTTTACCGACCCCCAAAGTGATGATGATGATGATGCCGACGCTTACCGCCAATGAGTCTACTGATGCTGTGGATGAGATGAGCTCATGTACAGCAGGAGCAAGAATAAACTTGCTTTGCAGGACCGTAAAGAATGGCGACAAATTTGGGGAAGCCTTCATCCAGCTGTGGATAAATCACTGCTAACGATACCAACGTTGCTGCTCATGACACTCATGACACCGACATTACTGCCGATACTACTACTGATGACGATGATAATGGTAGTCCCTAAATTTTGTATACCTTTTACACCAAACTCGACATGGCGTGCAATGAACGAACTTTGACCTAAATCTTATTTTGTTCCTTTTAAGGCATTGGTATTGACGAATGTGTCTGATGGTAATACTACTACTACTGCTGCTGCTATTTATGATTATGACGACGCTGCTGATGATGATTATGGACATTCTGGTGATGCCGAAGATGCTAATGATGCTGGTAATGATGACGCTGGTAATACTGAATGTAATCCTCTACGATTTGATGATGATTATTTTTTTCTAGATTTGAAGCTTTCGTGACTGTAAGAATCCATACTCTTTGGTTCTATTCGGTAAAGTCACGTAGGTCAAAACATATAAAACAATGTAGTTAAGTAACATAAATTCACCATCTCACCACTCATTCTTGCTGCTCCCTCCACCATCCCCCCCCCACAACCCCCCAAACTACATGAAGGCCAAACCAACAATCACACCTTCCTTACAACCCAAACCTCCATGCGTGACTAACCACTGCAACCCGCGTGAAACCATCCCCAAAAGTGCCATCACGGGCCCAGCACTCTGCCCCGGTGACGTCACACAGGTGTGATGCGCTCACCTGTAGCCAATGGGAGGAGCGAATACCTTCACGACTTCGCTTACCTGGCCAAACTTTTTATTCATTATTTTGCCTCTTTTTTTTCTCTCTCTCCGCAACAAACCACCGAAGACAAAACCGATCAGACACGCACACACACGGGAGGGGTTTCTCTTTTCTTTGCTTCTTGTTGTTGTTCGAAGTAATTTGTATCTCACCAAAGTAGCATTTGTCTTTCAAAAAAATAAAATAAAAAGGTCAACAAACTCCCAACTAAAATCTGCAACCCCCCCCCGCCGCCGCCGCCGCCAAAGGGTGGGAAAGGAAGTTACTGGCCGGCCCGAAAGACTTACCTGGTGCAAGAAAGGACACACCTGTGTGGGGAGGGACCCAGAGAGACACACACACACAGCAGCACACACACACACACAGTGGGGGGGTTGACTACACCCCAGGTGTAACTCGCCGAGTGGCGGCGGCTGGTTTTACCCTCCAGACGGGAAAGTCTAGTTTTACAGCGGTGGTGTGCAGCTTCGCAAAATGGCACAACCGGACTCGGACAAGTAAGTGGAGTTGAGCTTGTGTGTCTGGCTCTCGCTTAACCGGTTCGGTGCCGCGTGGAGGTGGAAGAGAGTCAACTTTAGCCCGGCGCTGCGTTGGGCCCCCTTCGAATTTTTTTTAGTTGTTTGCCTTTCGTCGGCAGCGAGAGGCTCCGTGCGGCGGCGGTGGTGGTGGTAGTGGTGGTCAATGTGTGTGTTAGAGTTGATGTTGGTTGGTGGTAGTAGTGGTGGTCTCTGTGTGTGTGTTGGAGTTGATGTTGGTTGGTGGTAGTGGTGGTCTCTGTGTGTGTTAGAGTTGATGTTGGTTGGTGGTGGTGGTCTCTGTGTGTATGTTAGAGTTGATGTTGGTTGGTGGTGGTGGTCTCTGTGTGTTGGAGTTGATGTTGGTTGGTGGTAGTGGTGGTGGTCTCTGTGTGTGTTAGAGTTGATGTTGGTTGGTGGTAGTGGTCTCTGTGTGTTAGAGTTGATCTTGGTTGGTGGTAGTGGTGGTGGTCTCTGTGTGTGTTAGAGTTGATGTTGGTTGGTGGTAGTGGTGTTGGTCTCTGTGTGTGTGTTAGAGTTGATGTTGGTTGGTGGTAGTCTCTGTGTGTGTTGGAGTTGATGTTGGTTGGTGGTGGTGGTAGTGGTGGTCTGTGTGTGTTGGAGTTGATGTTGGTTGGTAGTGGTGGTGGTGGTCTCTGTGTGTGTTAGAGTTGATGTTGGTTGGTGGTAGTAGTGGTGGTCTCTGTGTGTGTGTTGGAGTTGATGTTGGTTGGTGGTAGTGGTGGTCTCTGTGTGTGTTAGAGTTGATGTTGGTTGGTGGTGGTGGTCTCTGTGTGTATGTTAGAGTTGATGTTGGTTGGTGGTGGTGGTCTCTGTGTGTTGGAGTTGATGTTGGTTGGTGGTAGTGGTGGTGGTCTCTGTGTGTTGGAGTTGATGTTGGTTGGTGGTAGTCTCTGTGTGTGTTGGAGTTGATGTTGGTTGGTGGTAGTGGTGGTCTCTGTGTGTGTTGGAGTTGATGTTGGTTGGTGGTGGTGGTGGTCTCTGTGTGTGTACGGTTGATGTTGGTTGGTGGTGGTGGTGGTCTGTGTGTGTTGGAGTTGATGTTGGTTGGTGGTGGTGGTCTCTGTGTGTGTTAGAGTTGATGTTGGTTGGTGGTGGTGGTGGTCTTTGTGTGTGTGTTAGAGTTGATGTTGGTGGTGGTGGTGGTATCTGTGTGTGTTAGAGTTGATGTTGGTTGGTGGTAGTGGTGGTGGTCTCTGTGTGTTGGAGTTGATGTTGGTTGGTGGTAGTCTCTGTGTGTGTTGGAGTTGATGTTGGTTGGTGGTAGTGGTGGTCTCTGTGTGTGTTGGAGTTGATGTTGGTTGGTGGTGGTGGTGGTCTCTGTGTGTGTACGGTTGATGTTGGTTGGTGGTGGTGGTGGTCTGTGTGTGTTGGAGTTGATGTTGGTTGGTGGTGGTGGTCTCTGTGTGTGTTAGAGTTGATGTTGGTTGGTGGTAGTGGTGGTCTCTGTGTGTGTTGGAGTTGATGTTGGTGGTAGTGGTGGTCTCTGTGTGTGTTAGAGTTGATGTTGGTTGGTAGTAGTGGTAGTCTCTGTGTGTGTTGGAGTTGATGTTGGTTGGTGGTAGTGGTCTGTGTGTGTGTTGGAGTTGATGTTGGTTGGTGGTAGTGGTCTGTGTGTGTGTTGGAGTTGATGTTGGTTGGTGGTAGTGGTCTCTGTGTTGGAGTTGATGTTGGTTGGTGGTAGTGATCTCTGTGTGTGTTGGAGTTGATGTTGGTTGGTGGTAGTGGTCTCTGTGTGTGTTGGAGTTGATGTTGGTGGTGGTGGTCTCCCTGTGTGTGTGTTAGAGTTGATGTTGGTTGGTGGTAGTGGTGGTCTCCCTGTGTGTGTGTTAGAGTTGATGTTGGTTGGTGGTAGTGGTGGTCTCTGTGTGTGTTGGAGTTGATTTTGGTGGTAGTGGTGGTCTCTGTGTGTGTTAGAGTTGATGTTGGTTGGTGGTGGTGGTGTCTGTGTGTGTGTTGAGTGGTGGTAGTCTGTGTAGGTGTGTTTGCTGGAATCGTGGTGGTGGTAGTGTGTGTTGATGGTGTGTGTGCTGGTAGTGTTCTGTGTTTGTTGGTCTGCCTGTGTGTGTGTCTTTGTGTTCTTAACCTATTTAGCGTATTAGCCCGTGAGTATCTTCGCTGCGTAGACCTGATTTACAAGTACTGGACAACCATTCCGTGTATATGATTCACACATTTGTGTTTGTACTTCAGACTTGTGGCTGGTATATAGGTGTATGTGTGTCTACCTGTGTATAGACTACAATGTGTCTGTGTCTGTACCTGTGTATAGACTACAATGTGTGTGTGTGTACCTGTGTATAGACCACAATGTGTCTGTGTGTGTGTACCTGTGTATAGACTACAATGTGTGTGTGTGTGTACCTGTGTATAGACCACAATGTGTATGTGTGTACCTGTGTATAGACCACAATGTGTCTGTGTGTGTACCTGTGTATAGACCACAATGTGTGTGTACCTGTGTATAGACCACAATGTGTCTGTGTGTGTGTACCTGTGTATAGACCACAATGTGTCTGTGTGTGTGTACCTGTGTATAGACCACAATGTGTGTGTGTGTGTACCTGTGTATAGACCACAATGTGTGTGTGTACCTGTGTATAGACCACAATGTGTGTGTGTACCTGTGTATAGACCACAATGTGTGTGTGTACCTGTGTATAGACTACAATGTGTCTGTGTGTGTGTGTACCTGTGTATAGACTACAATGTGTCTGTGTGTACCTGTGTATAGACCACAATGTGTGTGTGTACCTGTGTATAGACCACAATGTGTGTGTGTACCTGTGTATAGACCACAATGTGTGTGTGTGTGTACCTGTGTATAGACCACAATGTGTGTACCTGTGTACCTGTGTATAGACCACAATGTGTGTACCTGTGTATAGACCACAATGTGTGTACCTGTGTATAGACCACAATGTGTGTACCTGTGTATAGACCACAATGTGGGTGTACCTGTATATAGACCACAATGTGTGTGTGTACCGTGTATAGACCACAATGTGTTTGTGTGTACCTGTGTATAGACCACAATGTGTTTGTGTGTGTGTACCTGTGTATAGACCACAATGTGTTTGTGTGTGTGTGCGCTTGGCTTGTGCATTCTGTTGCAGTAATATTGGACCTGTATTCATACATGGAAGCCTCACCGAGACACAAAGCGTTGTGTATTCGCGTCCAAGTGAACATAACGTCGTGCTATAAGTTACATACTTAGAGTACATAAAGGAGCCAGTGATGTGGTATGTTGGGGAGGGGTGGGTATGGTGCTGCAGGGTGTGCATGTTGTCTGTGTGTGTGGCCTTTGTGGTACGAACATAGCCTCAGGACTGTATATGATGTGTATGTGACGATGCTATGATGCCAAGTTGTATATAACACAGTACAGTATAGTCGTCGGAGTATATAGTTGATGTGTTTGTACCTGTGTATGGTACACAAGTTATGTACCACCCTATATAGGTTAGTAGCTAGGTGTTTGTACCTGTGTGTGGTACACAAGTTATGTACCACCCTATATAGGTTAGTAGCTAGGTGTTTGTACTTGTGTATGGTACACAAGTTATGTACCACCGTATATAGATTAATAGCTAGGTGTTTGTACCTGTGTATGGTACACAAGTTATGAACCACCCTATATAGATTAGTAGCTAGGTGTTTGTACCTGTGTGTGGTACACACGTTATGTACCACCCTATATAGATTAGTAGCTAGGTGTTTGTACCTGTGTATGGTACACAAGTTATGTACCACCCTATATAGGTTAGTAGCTAGGTGTTTGTACCTGTGTGTGGTACACAAGTTATGTACCACCCTATATAGATTAGTAGCTAGGTGTTTGTACCTGTGTGTGGTACACAAGTTATGTACCACCCTATATAGATTAGTAGCTAGGTGTTTGTACCTGTGTATGGTACACAAGTTATGTACCACCCTATATGGATTAGTAGCTAGGTGTTTGTACCTGTGTATGGTACACAAGTTATGTACCACCCTATATAGGTTAGTAGAGAGGTGTTTGTACCTGTGTGTGGTAGACAAGTTAAGTACCACCCTATATAGGTTAGTGGGTAGGTGTTTGTACCTGTGTATGGTACACAAGTTATGTACCACCCTATATAGATTAGTAGCTAGGTGTTTGTACCTGTGTATGGTAGACAAGTTACGTACCACCCTATATAGATTAGTAGATAGGTGTTTGTACCTGTGTATGGTACACAAGTTATGTACCACCCTATATGGATTAGTAGCTAGGTGTTTGTACCTGTGTATGGTACACAAGTTATGTACCGCAGTATAGAGGTTAGCTAGATTGAGGTAAGTAGGTGTTTGTACCTGTCCAGTACCACAGTATATACAATACGACAGTACAGTACAGGCTGCAGAGGTTAGACTGTGTGTTTTAGATGTTTGTATCTGTCAATGGTACTATGTTATATACCACAGTACTGTATAGAGGTTAGATTGTGTGGTAACTAGGCGTGTGTACCTGTGTATATGCTTAAACGTGTGTGTGTGTAATCCCTTGTTTCCTGGCATGTGCTAATAGTAGAGAGTTGGGACCATTACTCCGGAAACGCCAAACGGAGGGCTCAATACCGAGTTGAACACTCTATAGAACTAAGTTGCAAAGTCATTTTGTTTGTGTGGTAAACGCGTGTATGTGTGTATGGGCTGTAAGATGTGTGTGTGTGTGTGTTTTAGGCTTACTGTATAGATATATCCTGGTTTAATAACAATCCTTTATTTATCCAGAAAGGTATCTGGGTTTCAATACTATCACAGACCGTAGAAGTGATATAGTTTGTGTGGTAGGTAGGTGTTTACCTGTGTACGGTGTTATGTCATCTGTAAGGCACATCTATAACAAGCATGTGCTGCACCAATAATAGGTCATTGAGATAATTATCCGTCCCCAGACTATGAGTGTGAACATATTAGAGAACTAAGTTACAAGCTACAGCATAGAGCTAAATAAAGTTTGTCGTGGTACATCAGCGTACGTGTACCTGTGTATGCTACGTGCATTTATACAACAACAGTATAGTGTAACAACACTCTAGGTGCGTGTATGCCGAGACCAGTACCCTATGTGCCAATCACTCCACTGCTGGATGAGTGTCACCCTCACCACAACAATGCGGCTCCTAGGGAGAGGCGTTATTTAACCATATTTCACCACTCTTGCCAGGTGCAAGGCGAATACCAGGGGGTGGGTGGGGTGGGCATACGATTTCAGAACATGGCACAATACATGAACGGATATGTTTGGACTCGACGATGTATGCTCAGTACACGCATTACACCTGCATAGACAGTGGCAGAAGTTGTCTGCCTGTGACAAGTTTTAGGTTAACTATAACGTGGGGGTTGTTTTGTTCGCAGGTCCAATTCTAGAGTCGTCGTTGGAGGTCAGAATCATTGTAGCCCATTAATGTCAAACGTGGTTTGACGTTGCACATCTGTGGGGTGTACACAAAGCACTGTGGTGATACACGTGTTGTGGCTACTGATGAGGATCGTCAACATCAAAACCGTGGCCAGGGGGATCCCATCCCGCTGCTTGAAACGAATGTTTAAAAGCCCGATTTGCTTTGCTGACGGGGACTTTAAAATGTCCCACACGTTGTGCAGGTGTGGTTGGAACCATTGTGAAAAAAGTTGGGGCCCCACGTTAGCTACCTAAAACTTCTCACTTTAGATCGGGCTGTTGTTAATGGGAAATATGCCTGAAGAATGTCCTTAAAGGTGTACATCTGTGTGTGACTTGTGCGCAATACATATTTTCGCGATCTAACCCAAAATAAAACCTATTATGCAATACAGGGCTGTTAACTATAACTTTTTTTTGTGTATATGTGTGTACCTGCGTGTACGCTCCTGTGTATTAATTGTTTCTGCATTGAGTTAAGGTGTATCTACAATATTAACTTTAACTTATTTAGCGTGTCTACATGTCAGTACTACGTGCACACGTGTGTATGTATACATTGTCTACAGTTGATACAAAGCATTATGTACCTACGGTATTCGCATAAGCTGTGTGCATGTGTACCTATCTACATGACCTACAAAATGTCGAGTCAGTCCTCTGTTGCGTTGTGTATTAGCACGTGTTTAATATTGATGTACTGTACATGGACACGAGTGTACATTACCGTGTACATAACTTATGCAGACCTTGCCTGTAAGTTTATATATTAGTACCGCAGTTTCTATTGGCAATTTTACGATACATGTTACATTTCAAAGTATGCAAATGTCTGCACTGTACGTGCAGCAAATGCAGTACGTTGTCTTGATCCTTTATTATCAGCTTTGTTTAAAAAGGATACTCTGTCCACGTGATACTGCAGTACAACTAATTAGTACCGTGTTAAGCGTTACGTACATAAATGCATGTACACCTTGCGTAAAATGACACAAGTGTTACACACTTGGGTGTACAGTAAAATGATACGTGTGTACAGTACTTGGGTAAATGACAGTGTGTACAGTACTTGGGTGTACAGTAAAATGACACGTGTGCACAGTACTTGGGTAAATGACAGTGTGTACAGTACTTGGGTGTACAGTTAAATGACACGTGTGTGTACAGTACTTGGGTGTACAGTAAAATGACACATGTGTACAGTTAAATGACACGTGTGTGTGTATAGTACTTGGGTGTACAGTAAAATGGCACACGTGTGTGTGTATAGTACTTGGGTGTACAGTAAAATGACACGTGTGTATAGTACTTGGGTGTACAGTTAAATGACACGTGTGTGTATAGTACTTGGGTGTACAGTTAAATGACACGTGTGTGTATATTACTTGGGTGTACAGTTAAATGACACGTGTGTATAGTACTTGGGTGTACAGTAAAATGACACGTGTGTACAGTACTTGGGTGTACAGTAAAATGACACGTGTGTGTGTGTACAGTACTCGGGTGTGCACTTATATCTAGGCGCATCTATGTTGTGGCCTTCACACGTGTGTAAGGTGTGTGTGTGTGTACCCTAGGTATGTCTACAACTAATACAGCGTGTTACAGGTACATATTATAGCAGGTACATGCATGTGTATTCCTGTACATAACCCCGCTGGTAAATTATGTTGTGCTTGTTTTTGTATTTCTTCTAGACATTGTAGTGTATATGTTTCCAAGTAAAAGCTATCTTGTGATATCCATACGTAAGAAACAAAATGTAGTATATGTTGTGTGTACATGTGTTGTTGTTGTGACTGTGTACCTGTGAACACAGGTATGCCCTAACTCTTTAAATGTGGCATGGTCTGTTTAATGCGTACATTTAGTGGTACACGTGCAAATTACTTGGGGGGGAAATGTTTAACTATCTTCGATTACAATGTCTATAATGTCATCAACTTTACGTGTGTTTTTTTCAATTTCAAACGCGCCATGTTAACGTAGAAGTCTCCAATGGGCTCTCGGCTGGTATTAAAAGATACCTTACTAAATATTTTAGTTTGCAAATATAGCCCTGTATCTGCACAAACAACTTCAACATTACCGATGTGCTTTTTAATCCGCCACACCGTGCTGTATTATAACAACGCATGAGCAGCTTTTTTCTTACTCCTACAGCATCCACTGATGTGGACAATTGTTCCATCCAGGGTCAACTCTTACAAACAAGATGAGATCTTGTGGTCTCTGTCCCAAGTTCTCTCTCTCTCTCTCAGTCTGGGTTCAACAAAAATCAACGTAATTGGGGGCCCCCTTTTTCCCCCTCGAAGCTGGAACAGTATCAACCTCGAATCATTTTTTGTGTATTCAAGCCATCATCGCCCTCCTCCAAATCGTGGTCGTGCAATAACTCACTGGGACGTGACCTTTTAATTTGCTTGGACAGTCTGAATTTTAGTAAAAAGTTTGCCCCATCTGTACTTTCGCCGTTAGTTTTTCTCGCCTTGTGGATTTGTGATACGGCCCCTTTTAAGATTTTGTGTATGGTGCCTGCTGTTGTATTTTGCTTTTGTGACCCAGATGTCCATTTGGAGGAAAAAAAATTGGTCTCAGATGGGTTTTCACCTGGTTACAAAATGTTTCCCTATACTGCAGTGTCTGTGTCAGAGAGAGTCTTTTAATGCTTCGCTATCAGCCTCCTGTGTGCTGTGGTGAAGTTTAACAGCCTTCGGGAGTCCGGTTTTAACTTCACGGTTAGATTTTAGAAGTTTTGGAGGGGGGGGGGGGTTTGGTAGCAATTACAGTATATATAAAAATCTGCGTACTTGCAGGCAGCCATGATTTAGGCGAGACGTTATTCACTTAGCGTTTCCTTGTTTCGCACACACAAGAGCAAGGTTTAATGGGGACGGGAGGACACACACTGTGGTGGCCTCAAAGTGCACCTGGCCTGGCACAGGCTCCGTGGTTGATGTCACCGTGACTTCGTGGTGAATAGTGGGCGTTGGTATTGGTCTTCATGGCGAAGATAGTATAATTGGTGTTGTTGGTGGTGGTGGTGGTGATTATGGTGGTGATCATGCTGTTCGTGATGATGGCAATGGTGATGATGAACGTGGTGTGTGGGGTGATGCTGGTGGCGTTGAAAGTGGAGGGGAAGGCCCTTGGTGGTGTTCACTGTGACGATGGTCATGGCTGTTAGTACAGTGGTTGAGATGGTGGTGGTGATGTTACACTGATATGGTTTGCAAGGTTGTCATTTAGCCAGTAAAACCTTACCGAGGATTACGTTTTGCCAATTTAGCAAAATCAGAACACGAGAATCAAACCCACCGTATATACGAGGCGATTATGTATTGTGAACTTCTTTCACACCGTACGTAGCCAACCACTCCAATCGCTCAAGACCTGCGCTGACGTATTTCACGAACCCATTTATGGCATGTACCGACATAATCTAACCAACCTCACAGGTCAGAACGTTTAGAGACGTGTATAGATTGTCACAAATATGAGTGTGGTCAACCAGCCTTAGACTCTAAAAGTTCTGGATCCCACGTCTGCCTTTTGATGTAATGGGTGTTTCGGTATCTGCCTTCCCCTAAAAGGTCCTGCAATGCCCAACCACATCTTACGACTTCAGAGTTGGGTTCGTCCGCTTGTCCCGGTGAGGTTTCACGGTGGCAGCCTGTTGAATAGTGGCAGTCCAGACCTCCCTTTCCCTGGCGACCGACTCAACCACTACTATACATTACTATACACTACTATACACAGACTCTAGCCCTTCCTGGTAAATTCCCAGGCATTCCCAGGCCAGCCGAGCGACAGTATATCGCCAGCAGCGTGTCCTGGGCCGGCCCCAGGGTTTTCGCTCGGTGATTCAGAGTTTTTGGTGTAGTGTCATCGTGTGGTTGTTACATAACTATGTGCTCGCTAACAGAACTTGCCCCAACAGTCTTGTTTAAGGTCATAAAGGGGGATCTTTTGCCTTTGTTACATAACCGGGGATTGTTAAGTGGGTATTACATTTTAATTTAGTGTGTGTGGTATTGTATGGGTTTGTGCTGTGGGTAGGTGAGTGAATGGGTAAGTTTGTTAATGACTATAGGTTGTATGGCTGTTAGGTTCAAGGCTGTTGTACAATACCTACATACCTACTCGCATGATCCCGATCTACTTGCCAACTCCTCTAATTACACATTTACATACCTACTCAACCACACTGGCCAAAAATAATCGCACAAAACAAAACCCATCAAGTTAACTTGTTGGGTCCACACCCCATTCAAGAAAAATGTGAATAACTTACTGACGTACACTCTAATATGCAACATTTCAATGTGTCTGATCCACCAGAGTAATACACAGTATTTTAACATTCACTCGGACATTGCAATGTGGCCTGTGGCCCCCCACAACCACTACCACTACAGACTCAATCTGGTACAGTACACTACCTTGATTTATATCAACGGCACGTGTGATTATTTTGTGCTTTGTCTCTTAATAGTTTTGTTTCGAACCAAGAACCATACATAGCAGAGAGGGTCTTCACTCCACATCTGGCCGTTCAATGGCATTGGTTCAAGCGAGGCTGACTGCTGATTTTCTATGTCAAAACCATTCCAGAGTCTGCTGGATGCTGAGATTGCGCACTCCCAGAAGGCCTGTGTGGTTGATGGGATGTGTTATAAAAACAATTGTGGAAGGACAGATACGCGGGTTGTCTGCTGATGTATTTCGTTAGTCTGGTATAGCAAGGGACGTGGTGCTCTTAATCGGCGCCTTGGGAGGCCCAGGACAACTAGAAACCCACATTCTATCTTCTTCCTCTCGAGCAGTCTCTCGCTCTTACTCATTTCCACACCCCCACTCCTTGCGAAATTATTTTGCTAAAATAATATTCTATTCCTTATTCAGGGCGAGGTCCCTTTCACGGGATGGGGTTGACTGTGGAATGTGCTCATAATGTTGAATGTCTCCCCGAAGATTATGCACAATTTTGGGTCGCGCTCACACATACACCGACACATATCATATGACACGTATGCATATAAATACCGAAACATATAAATACTCGTACTGTACTGCACGCCAAGTTACATGTTAACATACAACTTCCATTCGCTAGGAATTGGCGATGACATCACCACACAGTGCTTGCACCAGGCTCGGTACGTTTTGAGGCCACATTAAGTGTTGGAAATCTCTCTGGCAGGAGATCACGGGACAGCCCTAGGTCTTAAGGCTCATCCGACTGACATAATTGAAAAATGCCCCACCATTTCTCCCCGTTTTCTGTGTTTTAGCCACCCCAAGTGCTCTCTGCTCGTTGTGAGCATCACTCTTCCACCCTCTGTTGCTGAATGGCAACTGCCCAGCGGTGTCCTTAATTTTCTTCCTCCATGCTGATGTACACACGCGTATACTCCTGCAGTATTTGCGCACGTACAGACACGGCTATTGATTCTGTCGCGCCGTCTGTGTTTGCGTTAATACATAAATAAAATGAGAGACGTGCAGACTTAAGGTTGATAAGCAGAGTTATTAGGCCGGGATACATTTCAGACCGTAGGACAACAGGATCTACTATTTATAGGATAACAGTTTAAAATCCCTGCCCAGGGTCAACTTGGTCCCATTACTTTACACATTGGCAATAACTGATGACTGTTGTGAAACGTGCAATCAGGGTTTTTGGATCACGAAGGGATGGAGCCATGTGCATTAGATGTCCTCCTGTAGGTTGAGAGGTGGCTTGTGAGAGGCAGTAGCAGTTCAGCAGGTAGGGTGTTGACTTATCCATGGAGTGGATTATTTGATGAGCAGTTATCTCCCACCACCCCCCCCGTATGTAAGGCAAGTATTGTCCAGGTACTAATGGGATTGGCCATGTATCCCAATGCAGGAAACACATGGAAAAGTCTTGAGACTCGGCGAGGCTTCCCTGCGAGTGGTTAGCGCACCGAGATATAAACTCGACAATCTGAATTTGATTCCCGGCCATGGCCAACATCAGTGGAGAGTGATATCTAGTCCCACCAGGTCCGCTCTTCACCAATGTGGTGAAGTATGGTCAAAACAACTGGCATTGAGAACTTCATCCAGCAATGGATTGACAAACGGCTGTACCTTATTCTTATTATTGTCACTGCAGAATAGTGTGTATACTGTATAAACTAAACGAAGCAAAGTAATTATTACCACAATACTAAGCATATATCTGGCCAAAGTTGGAATACTGCTGTCATATCTGGGATGGTGATTATGGTGGTGATCAATGCTGTTCGTGATGATGGCAATGGTGATGATGAACGTGGTGTGTGGGGTGATGCTGGTGGCGTTGAAAGTGGAGGGGAAGGCCCTTGGTGGTGTTCACTGTGACGATGGTCATGGCTGTTAGTACAGTGGTTGAGATGGTGGTGGTGATGTTACACTGATATGTACCAAGTTCTACTATAAAACGTTTTTTTTATTTTACCAGGTAAGCCCTACTGAGCTACACAGCTCTTTTTCAGAAGCGACCTGGCCACAAATGATAACGAAGTGGTTTATCACGTGGAAATGTATTGCAGCCAAATACACTAAACGCAGGTTTCTAAATGTGGAGGGGAAGACCCGGATAAAAAAAATCCACGCGACCACGGTGGAGAGAGACACAAACTCCAAATACACAGCAGGCGTCAGGGTCAGGATTGAACCCACAAACTCCCTATATCAGGCGGAAGTAGTCGACATAGAAATGACATCAACATTCCGAGCAGCAGCCCTTCATGAAAACGACTCGGCGATACTTTCTTGGGTAAATCGATTGCGTTATGCCTTAACAGTAACTACAGCAGATTGCTATGCCACCGATTTAATGAGGCCCACCGCCGCCCCTCGTGTATATATCAAACCCCGGCAGTATTTAACAGGTTAAAGCCACGCACGTGCTTAGTCAACTATTGTTCATGCAGCAAGTTAGTTTGTTGTGAAGACTTAATGGAGCATCGGTGTGGTAGGGTCATCAACTACACGGCCACTTACAAGCCGGGGTAGGGGTTAGGGTTAAACACCGGGTCGCGTTTTCTCACTAAAAAAAACACAGAACAAATAGCAATGGGTAGTGGCAGCTTAACAGCTGGTTAATGATCAACGTGGCTTGGCTTGTGTTTATTGCCAGGCTGTGTTTATATATTTACCCGAAGAAAAACCACTACAAAGGACTGTGTCCCCTAGGCCGGTAGCTTTCACAAACATCCCCGGGTTTAATGGCCCATTTACAGTCATTGGTACGCACACGCACTCACATAGTACACTCATACACACATACTAAGGATGCATACACATACGCAAGTATGCCGCACACAGAAAACCAAAGTTCATCTGTATAAGATATGTAGACTGTTGGAGCGAGTAGCTGTTTATCCTTATAGGATACATGCACACATAGTCCTGTATATACACTTTGCATAGGCTGCACACATACATAGACAACACACAAGGCTGCAAAACCACACCAAAAAATCCACCCATGTTAACTCATTAACAGCAGTAAAAAAGCCGGTGCCTTACAATGGGAACTCCTTGCCCACCGCTAATTTCTGCCCCAATGCCTCCAGACCATTAAGATGCAAGTGGCTGGTTTACAATGAACTGCCTCGGCTCACGATAATAGATGGCTTTATAGACTAGGGGGGGGTTCATTATAATTAAACTGTGAGCATGTGTTTTCTAAGCCCTCTGAGCAATGTGTGTAGGTTTTTGTTGGTGTGCTGGACTCGTTCCGTCAATAATAACAATCTACATCGCAGCATCATCAGAAGTGGCATCGGATTTGGGATGTCTTAATCCATCCAACAGTGGATTGAACATGGATGATGAGTCTGTGTGTGTGTAGCTGTGGGGAGCGGTGGTGTAGTGGTTAGCGCGCTGCGCTACGAACCTGGCGACCCAGGTTTGATTCCTGCTCACGGCCAACACCAGTGACGATTATCTGAACTGGTCCTGGGCATCCCCCCTAGGTCTACTCAGCCTAAAATGAGTACCTGGTGCGGTGTGTGAACATCGTCACTAGGGAGACAAAGGCGGTCGGGCGTGGTGCTGGCCACCCACCCCCTTGTGTACCGTTCCGGCCTTCATAGGTGCTCGCTAACAGCACTTGCCCCTACAGTCTCTTAAGGCTACAAGGGGGATCTTTGTCTTTGTGGCTGGTACATCAACGAGTTATCTAGGCAAGGGTTAACAGATGTCAGTGTGGTGTCAGATTAGTCCCATGGTCCATTTTGCCCATGGGAGAAATATTTGTCGTTATCGTTCTGTGGCAATTTGCGTAAATAATAAATGCTGATGTATTTGGTTGTGCCATTTTTGTGTCGGGTTGTAAAGTATCTGCAAACGTTCAAAATGTGTGATGTCGTGGTCTCACTCTCCTCGCCAGAATAGCCCATATTGCACACGTGTTCCAGTTGTGTCCATCTCCAAACGATCTCCTCTTGTTCAGCTGACCTGGACGTACGTCGCTTTCGATTTCCCCGTGTTTACCTTAAACCAAACTTTTCACCCCTTGTAACATTCTTCCGATCGTTTTATTGAAATGTATTCCCATTGATCATTCCAGTGCCAGCCGCTTGTTAGCGGGTTTGAAATGGTTAATATGTTCCTAAGCAAGTCGGATCAATGCCTGCGATCCGCACACGAATTCTCAGCAAGACGTCAATATTATATACCATTTTTGCCTTGCTATTGTAGACGTTACACAAGGCATTTGATATAGTCAACTACAATACTGGGATTGAATGCCTAATCCAATTGCGTAATTCTTATTGCTCCTTAAATGCTGTAAACCTACTGCGTTAAGCCTTCGTCAAGTCGAGGAATCTCCGTGCTCAAACTAACTTGGTGTAGCTCTTTATGCTGGATTCTAAATGGAACACGTAAAAAGTGCACATAGCCTGGCACAAGTGCCGCGTTGACGTCACCGCCACTTCGTGGCGAATGCCGGTTCTTGTGCAAGGTGGATTGTTGCATCGCAGGATCACGAGAGATGGAGGCAGTGTGGAAGTATTCATCCAGAAGAGGTTCATGGTTGATGAGGATGATGATTATTAAATTAAACAAATGACATACATTTTGGATAATAATTTAAATTGATCATAATGATGTCTCGACATCACGCGATTCATTTTTATATAAAACTGGGGGGTTTGTTGCACTGCCAGCGCATGGTGTAGTGAGGGCACACTTGCCAATGACATCTGGATAAGCAGCCATACTTGGTTACCCACACCTGAATCTGCTGATGAGGCCCCAGGCAGGTGAAACCGGTCCAGAGTCTGTGCGCTTAACCAACTGCTGCTGGTTAACTGAAGTCTGGTAGGCCAAAAGTCTGGCTTAATCACATATTTTCGTGTGAGAAATGGTGAATGGAAGGTGATTTATTTAATTTAATACAATGGGGAATATTGTCGCTGTTAATAAAGGTGACGTCTGAAGGAAGAATAGCAGGAACATTTTAAGTGTCGCTATTTAACAAACAAACCAACTCCATACTCTTTGGTTTTTTCGGTAAAGTCACGTAGGTAAAATAATAGGAGCATTTGTCAGCTGTCCATGATGACAATTGACGTAGCTCCTATTGTGAATAGCAAAAAAACCGCGACACCTCGATGACACTGCCTTGAAAGGAAAATACAAGTTGATTTTTTTTGTTATTTTTGCTTGTCCACCGCTCCCAACTCAGAATTACCAAATAATGATTTTGTTTTGAATAGGCTTTTTTTCTTTTCCAGGCATGGTTTAATGAATGTATTCTAACCGTAACTTGCCACTGAATGGTCAGCCATGCACACACACACACAAAGCAATAGCGGTGTATTATTGCAGGCTCAAAGTCTCGATCCCCCTTATGGGATCATGCTGTCACCATCTTAGCATCTCGCGCAGATCAAGAAGTACGCTGGCGAACAGTGGAACGACGTGGATGCCCAGAATGAATGCCTCATTCGAGACCCAAACGTCACACCTCCTGCCTTTGACATTCCTCCTTGAAGACACCGTTGGAACCCTCAACCGCATCAGAACATTAACATGCTGATGCACACGCCTCCTTCATGAATGGGAAATTAAGGACGAGCCAGAGTAGGGCGATTGTGGCCATGCAACTCAAACTATGGGCCATATAGCAAACCATAGAGAGACGTAGATATACATAGTGACCCACAGAGATGCATTTAAAGACAAGCCATAGTGTAATTGTGGCCCTGCCACCCAAACTATGGACCATAAGTAAAACCACTGAAGTCCGCGCTCCTTCAACGGAGGGGGGAAAGAAAAAAAACACGCAAACTCTTTCCTGAAGCCCTCTCTCTCCGTGGCTAGCAGACCTTGACATTGGCATTCAGCTGCTGAATCTATTGCTTACCATACACAACAACACAAAAAGAATTGTAATGCTGTCGTGAGTGCATTGTTGCGTTGGAGCCCCATGCATCGGAACGCCGCGCGTCCTTTGTGCGCATTCCACCGAGTGCCTCGTGCTGTCCGAGCATGACGGGATACCCACACACTTTTATGTATGGTCCCTCATGCCTTGTTAACTCTCCGCTTATAAAGGTCTATGTTGCCAGCATTGTCTCTGTTAATGAAGGTGTGCGCTTGCGTGTGTGGTTCGTGATAGTAAAACAATGAGTCAGACCTGGTAGGAATTACTCGAATGAGTGTAAGATTTGTCCATAGGTGGATACATGTAGTTTTTTGTGGATTTGTCGCATTGGCCTATAGATATACAGCACTGTATATTCGTATACTTTAGTGACTCTGGAAGGGCCTTCATCCAGCAGAGTATTGGCTGATAAAGAGCCTATATTTTAATGTATGTACGTTGAACTTCTTTTGCGCAGTACGTAGCCAACCGTGCTAATCCGAGGTGCGGGGGAAGGACGACAAACTAAAAAACAAAAAGCAGTTCTAAAGAAATGAGTTTTCATTCTTGATTAAAAAAGTGCTCCAGTGTCTTCCTAATATCGTAAGGAAGAAGAGCGTTCCTGACGGCCGCGGAAGCGCACCTGAACAGCGCGCGATGCAGTGACCCGTCTTCGTTCGATGGCTATCCAAAAGTCCTTGCTGCATGGATGACTGGAGGTTGGCCTGATGGTTCATGCTGTTTGACGAGATCAGCCCAGGTATTGTGGTCCATGCGTTGCAAGGACTTTGAGTGCAATGAGCGCGACCATATGTGTCCGTTCAGCAACCGGAACCCAGTGCAAGCTTGACGAGCACCGGACGGACGTGGTCGGATGTCTGACTCCATGTTTTGTATGTGTTTCAATGCCATGCACTATGTATGTGTTATATCAGCACCTTGTATCTCGAATGTATACTATTATCATACCCTGCATTGATACGTTGGGATAATTCGTGTGTGTTACTCGACGCAGTTTTATGCATGTGTGTACTTGGGCTATGTGTACATACGTATTGATTTGGGCTGCGAGGTGGCTATATAGGAAATTGTAGAACAGCCTTAGATTCCATAAGAGAGCATTAGATTGTTCAATCAATCTTTGCGGAGTTTAGAGCATTATCTCGTGTGGCTGGCCGGGATTTTTTCATTACTTTACTTCAACGTGTAACAGCACTCACAAATCGATTTGGCCAAATATCCCAGTGCAGGACCCTCTTTGAAAAAAAAAGTCTCGAGACTCCCTAGGTCGACTCGGCCTCAAATGAGTACCTCTGGCGTGGTGTGTAAACATCGCCACTGGGGAGACAAAGGTGGTCAGGCGTGGTGCTGGCCACCCACCCCCTCGTGGTGCCGTACCGGCCTTCATTGGTGCTCGCTAACAGCACTTGCCCCAAGAGTCTGTTCGGCTATATGGGGTATCTTTTTCTGTGTTTACATGCATATGGATGCACATGGCCAACACGTTTTGTGTTCACATGCTAAAGAAAAACCTGAATAGCCACTATCAGTGTCCTATCTCGGCGCCTATCACAGCATGAGGTGCTGGAGGTAGTGTAGGGTTTTACTCGACCTTACATAAAAAAGAGAATACCCGCTGAGTTGGGTGAAGCAGCAGACATGGGTGATACAAAGGCGGCCAGACATGAGCCAACCCCAACCCACCTCGTGTGTCACCCTGCCCTGAATAGGTGCTCGCTAACAGCACGCTGTCGAAGGGGATGGATATGGGATCAAAATCCCACCTGCATTCGTAAAATTATCACTGCCCTTACAAACATACATGAAGTAGGCCGACGTTTTAGTCAATTTCGCCTACACGGAAGTGCGGTAGGGGGGTGTGTGGAGCGTTACATCCCTTCACTCACATCACGAGTATATTTGGTAATTATTCGCTTCATTCTTATAGCACGAGGCCACCTCTCAGGTGCTAACATAGCATTTGGCCTCCTCTCTGTGAAGAGGTGGGGACACCCACACTTTCCGCCACCACACGCGACCTGCCGATAATATTAACAGCGGCATACTTATTTACACTGCTGGGTCTACCCATGGAATACCGTTAACAGTTCTGTATATGGAAATCCTTAATTCAAGCGGCAGTTTTCTCAGAGCCCCACGGTGTAATAAAGTGTGATCTTCGACTCTAAAGTCTTTTCATCTCTCCTGGCCTCCCTCTGTGCTCTGAAGAAGACCCATTGCCCAAAACGTCAGCCCGTTCTAACCGGTTTCTGTAAACAAGGAAAGCGCTCGTGCTGAGTAAGTGGAGGTCGTGGGTTCGAGCCCGATCCTGACGCCTGCTGCTGTATATTTGGAGTTTGCCTTGTCTCTCTCCCCGTGGTCAAGCGGATTTTTCTCCGGATCCTCCGTTTTTTCCCTCCCCATTTAGAATCATCACGCATTCAGAGTATTTGGCTACTATACATTTCCACGTGATAAGCCACTTGTTTGAGCTATCATTTGTGATAGCCAGGTCCCTTCTGAATAACAACCTCTACAGCTCGGTGCAGCACACCTGGTAAAATAAAAACAAATCGTTTACATTTTTCGATTTAAAGCTTTCGTGACTGCAAGGATTCATCTTCTTTGGTTCTTTCGGTAAAGTCACGTAGAATATTCTCACGACGTTTCGTGAGAATATTATTGTGTTATTTTATTTTATCAATTTATTATTTTATTCTCATTCTACGTGACTTTACCGAAAGAACCAAAGAAGATAAATCGTTTACAATTTGGGACGATTCCCTTAATGAGCAAGCATGGCACTTCGGCGGTGCGTTTCGATGTGACATCTGCTGGGCGGGTTCCATTGTGTCTTGGGAGTTGCCAACAATGAGACCCATCATCTCCCCGCACTCTTAACCCAACCACCCCACCCACCCCGCACGGAGTAGCAGCCCCGGGGGGCGTGGGAGGCTTCGAAGAGATTTGCAAATCAAAGGGAGGCTACTCGTAGCCAGACCCATTTTGTTACAAAAAAATGTCTTGCCACTCCCCAGCGACTGTCAGCCCTGAAAGTAATCAATACAGCAAAACACTAAACAAACTATGTGTGGGTAGTGGCGATTGCAATTCTGATGGTATCAACATCAGTCACAGATGCCCGTACTGGACATCTGTGAAAAAAGAGCCTCATAGCTCATCAGATTTCTCCAGTCTAAATATTCTGATCTGGTTCTGATTCAGAGTACAATCATGGGTAAAGGCGCAGCCCTGCAAGAGCTTGCTGTCATCACCGCTGGCGGATTCAGGGCCTCCCAGCTAAAGGGAGGTCTAGTGAGCAACTCTTTTTAAAAAGAGGCTTATATCGATATGCAGCTACACGTTGGACATATACGTCTTTGAATAATATGGAATACCCACACTTTCCCCCCCCCCAAAATGTCCACTTTGGCCCACTGTTGGGTGGACACTGGGGGAGTGTTAAGAATCTTCCACAGTTTGTGTTTGACGATGGCCATGTTTGAGTGATGGCTATGCAGGAACAAACACACGCAGACGAGTGTAGTTTTAAATGTCCTGTTAAAATTGCTCATGGCGGAGCTCGCTAAGAACTGTTATCCCACGTGGCAATCGCTGCAGAAAACTACCGGTGGAAAACAACAACTTCTAAACACATTTGGAAGAGTGGAAAAGTTCTGCAGCTTAGTTGACACAGATAAAAACCCATAGAGACGCAACAGTGCTAATTCAATCTGGCTGAAAAAACACATGCAGTGTAACTTGTATTGACCAAACATCCCAATACTGAAAACATAACCTGCAAATTACTTTATTGGGATTGCACATGGAAACATCGCCCCCCTCCTCCTGTAAAAAATTGGCAGGAACTTCCTTTGTGAGACTCGCTGAATCTCGAGAAGAGTCTTGAGATTCGGTGAGGCGTCGTGAGACTCGCTAAAAGTCACCCATCGCTTTCTGGTAAATATGCGTAATAATAAATACGCGAATAAAGAGTTTTGTGTTGAAAACCGAACAAAAATATTGAGAAGAAAATACAGATCCGAGTTACAAGGTGCTGATCAACGCGAATAAGAATGCAGCCAGGGCGACGGGATGCGGCTCTGCGAACTCGACAACTCCGCAGCGAGGCAACGTTACAGTGATTATGCTGCCCCTGAGTGCCGACTGCTGAGAGGAGCCAGCGAGGGGATTTGAGAACGGCCGTGCGATACCTTGGCACCTCCTACCCCCGTGGCGGATGTGCCCATCACAGGCGGTGATGTAGGTTGGCTTGTCCATTGTGGCCGATGTCAGTGTTGTCAAAGCAATGGGGTTTGGGTCCCCTTTCTCAAATGAGCATGGGTCTGCGCTCAGACGGGTGGCGACCAACAAACACTTGTTCCAGGACCGCCGATGGAGATCGGCGCAGGCTGGGGGTTGGCCACCTTTTCCAGAGTTCGTAGATCAAAGCCATGTACATTTCTCATTCGGCACTAGGGGGGGTCTATTAGCAAAACTGTGCAGTTTACTGCAAGAAAGTTCAACACAGCAAATAGCGGTACCCGATCTTTGTACAAATGAAATCCGTGCCACTTGAGCAAAGAAACCAATTCCTGGACTGGCTGGGTTAAAAATCCCAGGTAAAACAAAATGCCCAGGTTAAAAAAAACCCAGACAGTCCAGGAATTGGCTTCTTTACCAGTCCAGGAATTGGCAGCTTTGTTCGGGTGCCAGTAATTGATCCGTACCAAGATCTGATAGAAGACCTGATGCAGGCAGTGATGCGAAGGAAACTGGCACTATTTGGACACATCTGTAGGATTGGACAACAGGAACATTAAAAGTGTGTTCGGGGAAAAATGGAAGGAACCAGAAAGAGAGGAAGACCTAACAGAGAATGACTTGACGACACGAGAGAGATTGGTGCCAGAAAGTTGTGGCCACTACTTTAGCATATTGACAACAAAGCACAGGAAAGTGGAAACAAATGTCGAAATGTGCAGTGGATACCTATGCGCTATCTGTTTATGGATCGTGCTGATGATGAAGATGAAGATCTTGAACCGTATTGCTGTGTTCACCTTATCCGGGTTTGGTCTGCACTGTTGATAAGGTGGCAACCGTAGTCTGCACTCATCTCTGGTGGCAGTCCTGAACAAGCATTTGAAATTCCACATTATCCCCTTTTCAAAAAAGACATTTGACATTTGTGCTCAATATTCTTTAATCATGATAATAATTTATAATAATTTAGAACCCTATATCAATCCACTGCTGGACGATACCGGTTGAAGGCCTTTGTAATGGGGATTGTCACCATACTTCAAGCTGGTCAGGGGGGGGCACCACAAATTAAGATATTACTTTCTACGGATGTTGTTTGCCGTGGCCAGGAATCGAACTCGGGATGCTGAACACATAGTGCAGTGCGCTAACCATTGCACTGTGACTCCACCCCAGGGCAATAGGTATACGGTTATATTTAATATACGACTGTTGGTGATTGGATATGGGATAGGGCTAGCTCAAACCTCGTATAAGCCCATGACCAACATAATTAAAACCCCATTCATACATATAAGTCGATTTGCACAGTAGTCAAATAAGTGTTTTTTTTTCTCAAGTCTGGTTATTCATTATAAATCCCACTCCCCACACCCAGGCTCACAGGCAGTGGCCCTTATCTCCAGACGTCTAATCTCCTCCAGATAAGACACTCATTGCAGCTTTGATTCTCCAGGAATATAGTGGCAATTAAGATAGTGAATTCTTGTGAACTGGAGGAAAGACATGGACACTGAGCAAACAGAAGTGAGAGCAACCGAGAGAGAGAGTTTGAATTTAACTTTACTGTTGCCATGCCATCAGCACCAGCAGTTATTATGGACATCATCTGTTATTAACATCATCAGTAGCAGCAGGATCAACATCGTCATCTGCAGCACCACTACCGTTAGCAGCAGCAGTATTATCAATATCGTTTATCATCGTCATCAGCAGCAGGGTTAACATCATCAGCACCAGTAGCTGCTGGTGAATACACAAGCACGGGAATTGAAAAGCAGAAATCTCACTCGTGCATTTAGAGAGACCACCGTAAAACCATAAAAGTCCGCTTTACAATACGTCTTTTGATTTACAAACAGAGCGCCATAGGTGTTCACGGGTGGCTGGCTCATGGGTCTTCAATCGTCTCAACTGACGGGAGTCTTAAGGGCGGCGGCTACTTCTTAGTCCGGTGCTGGGTGAGGCCGAAATCGCCGGGAGATGGGAATTTCTGTCTCTGACCGTGCCCCCTATCGCCTCACCGTGCCGTGTGCCACATGCGAGCAGTAAGCGCGGGGTGGTGGTGCGACATGGCGGAGGCGGCGGTGGTGGAGGTGACGCGGCGGCGTGTACGCGACGCGCCTACACGAGTGAGGACGAGGCCTGGAAGAGCTACCTGGAGAACCCCCTGACGGCTGCCACCAAAGCCATGATGAGCATCAATGGGGACGAAGACAGCGTGGCCGCCCTTGGCCTGCTCTATGACTACTACAAGGTAGGGGTGCTTTTCAGATTGGGACGTTTTGGGAATCTCAGGTTTTTAAGGGCAATTCAATTTCCGGATGTTTTTTTATCCCGACTTTTGTTGACGTTATGGATGTAAAATTTTGATTTAAAGCACTGAGGTGACGTTATAAAAGCCACGTAATGTCCTATGACGTCATTTTAAAAAAATATCCGAAATACAAAACAAATTGAGTCTAGTTTTATATCTAGGCCCAATTTTCAGATTTTTTTGGGGCGGGCAATTGCAACTTTGTTTTTTTTGGGAGAGCCTGACCTTCAGTATAGAGAACAGCTCAGCGACCACTGCCTCACTGCCATCTGCAAGTCGCATATTTAGATACGAGCAAATACAAGAGAAGCCTGCACAACAGCAAACGGATAAGGTAAAGAGGGGGAGTGTGGATCGCAAGCAATTCATCGTCCATACATTTTGGCAAGCGGGACCCACAACTGCAGAGACGACCGCAGTAACGAGACGGCACCAAAGACACTGCCGAAACCAGCATGTAATGTACACAACACTCTATCTCTTTTTTTTTTCATGTAAAATTTCTTACTAATCACAAACCGAGAATATGACACCCGTGCGTGTACTCCCAGAGAATGAGATATGGCAATGCAGCTGCGTTTTATTTAAGATGAGAATGAATAATTGAGGGGCGGTTACTGAGACGTGTGGTGTCGGGGAGGGAGGGAGGTCCACCACGCTTTATTGTAAGTCACCACTGGGCCTGGCCTGACCGGGTCAGGGCCAAGTGTGTTTCTGGCTTCAGTGGCAGCGGAGTTGAGGTTGGAAGCGAACGTCCTCAACACTGGAGCGTGAGCGATGATGATGGCTATTATGATCATGATGGTGAATGATGATGGTGATAATGATTTGATGATCATGACGACGATGGTGCTGATCGTATTGTGAATGATGAAAACGGGAATTGGTGGCGGTGATGGTGGTGACGACAATTAATGATAGTGTTGATAATCATGATGACGATAGCTGATTATGGCGATGTGTGTTCTAGGTGCCGCGAGATAAACGTCTGCTACCAGGAAAGGGCTCTGAGAACGGAGACTTGGAGCCCAAACGGTGAGATGCCTCACTTCAACTACGAGGTGTATCGCCCTCACCCCTGCATTACCCAGAATGCCAGACTCAATGCTGGCCCTCTATATTACCCAGAATGCCACCTTATGCATTGTCCCCCCACGTCCAGTAACTGATTGCTGTCCCCCTTTACTGCTCCTTTGAACCCAGAATGTAGGGCTTAGTGCTGCCCCACTTAATTACCCATAATGCCACAGTGATGCTCCAATGTATTATTTGAGTGCTGCGCCTCTATATTATTCAGAATTCCGCACGGTAAAAGGGTGCAGAGTAGCATCCCTTTCATGACCTGCAATATCCAAATATTCTCTCACTGCCGCCCCCTCCCCCATTACTCGGAATACCTAACTGCCATCACTCTCTTCCCCCATCATTACCCACAATTATATCACCCCAGTCGCCTCTCTTTACGGGGCGCCAGGGCGAGATGTTAACTACCTGGCCTGGTATGCATGAGGTCGTGGGTTCGATCCCGACCCTAACGCCTGCTGCATATTTGGAGTTTGCATGTCTCTCTCCCCGTAGTCGCGTGGATTTTCCTCCAGGTCCTCCGGTCCTTCCCTCCACAATTATAAACATGCTGATAAGCCTCTTCGTTGAGCTATCATTTGTGGCCAGGTCGTTTCTGAAGAAGAGCTGTATGGCTCAGTGGGCCCTCACCCGGTAAAATAAAAATAGTTCGTAAAAAAAAAATACCCACAATTGCCCACTGCCGTCACCCCCTTTCCACCGCCGTTACCCAGAATGCGTCGCTCACCGCCCGTCCTACCTCCTCCCACCCCTCCCTCGGCAGACTTCTGACCGCAATGGGCACGAGCGACACGGGGGAGTTGCACCGTCTGGTGGGCGCCGGCATATCTGGGTCACAGGGCATGGGGGCCCAGCCGCCGGGCATCAAGACGGAAAAGGCCATCTCCTACAACGTGACGGTGGCACAGCCCTCCGTGCAGTTCTACGAGCGTGAGGAGCAGCGGCCCGCCGTTCTCTACGAGCGCACGCACATGACGTTCGACATCGACCACGGGGCCGGCGCCGTAGGGCCCGGGCCGGCGCCACCGCAGGTCACGCAGGCCCAGCCGGGCGTGGGGCATTACCTGAAGGAGAACGATGACCGGCGCTCACCTGACAACGGGTCCCTCGACCAGGGCCCCGTCCTCCAGGAGGTGCGTGCCCCCTTTTCGTGTAGTGTGCAGTGTGTGCGTGTGTGAGAGTCAACCCACGTGTGGGTTTTGTGATCCGTCAGTTAACCTATAAAATGCCTGCGTGGGTGTGTTAAGCTACGTGTGTGAGTTAACCCATAATGCCTGTGTGGGTGTGTTAGCCCATAACTCCTGTGTAGGTGTGTTAACCCATGTGTGTGAATGAACCCATAAGTTCACCCATAATGCTGGTGTCTTTTCTGTTACCTCCTACCAGAGAGGTTTCGCTTCACGTGGCGTCAATGTGCACCTAGCTTGACACAAGAGCTGTGGCGATATCACCGCCACTTAGTGGTGATTGGCGGCTGTTGATGCTGCTGACAACTTTCTTTATGTCTGCACTTGTGTGTCTCTCTGCTTGTGTGTGACACCTATCTTTGTGAGATACCTATTCATACACACGTGTGTGTGTGTGTGAAACTATGGACGATATAGTAAACCACCGTCATTCGCCACTCCTTCAACGGAGGAGGAACAGCAAAACTACACCAACTCTCTCCTGAAGCCTTCTCGCCGTGGCTGGAAGCAGACCTCGAAATTAGCATTTAGCTCCTGAAGAACGTTATTGCTTTCAGCATACACAAGAATAGAATGTGTGAAACCTGCTTGTGATACCTGTCTGCCTCTCCAATACCTGTCTATCTGAGACCTGTCTTCTGCTATGTCCCGCTTGTTTATCCCGCGGGTGTCTCTGCGTGCATCTCCCCGTGGTGTCCACAGGCGTACCACTTCAGCGAGCTGACCAAGTTCCGCGCTCAGCCAACAGACACGTCCGACTACGAGACAGCGTCTGGGTGAGACTCCCCCCGTGCGAGCAGTCTCGTCTCTATGTCCAAGTGCAGTGAGACAGAGATGAGGCCACCCATCCTGCCGGCATGTGTTGTCACACACATAAAGACCCCCCGTATAGTCTGAACAGACTGTAAGGATAAAGTGATGTTAGCGATTAACACCTATGAAGGCCGGTACGGCATATGAGGGGGGTGGGTGGCCAGCACCACCCCCGACCGCCTTTATCTCCCGAGTGGTGATGTTTACATACCACACCAGTTACTTATTTGAGGCCGAGTCGACCTAGGGGAGACCGAGGACGAGTTCAGATGATTGCCACTGGTGTTGACCGTGAGCGGAAATCGAACCCGGGTCGCCAAGTTCGTAGCGCAGCGCGCTTCCCGCTACACTCCATGCGCAGTGGGAGGATCTGCACTCGGAACCGTTTCGTTCCGTTAGTGCAATGCAAGTTCATTAATTCCTTTGTAATGTCATGTACGGCTGCCAATTCCGCGTTTCCTCCCATCGTAGCCAACAATGGTTTTTTTCCGAGCCATAGTAAAGCCATTAATCTCTTTGAACAACATTCTCATCTGACTTCATGGAACGGCTGGGTTACTGATCTGGCGAAGGAAGCATCGAAGAAGCTTGTTTTTCATTTCCGTGCCAAAGCCTCTTTAACTCTGAGTAATTATTACTGCTATACTAAGAACATGTTTGGCCAAAGTTGGAATACTGCTGTCATATCTGGGACGGAGCACAATGTTCTACTACGGTAAAACTTTTTTTTATTTAACCAGGTAAGGCCCACTAAGCTGTCTGGCTCTTTTTCAGAAATGACCTGATCACATTATAGCTCAACGAAGTGGCTTATCATGTGGAAATTTATAGCAGCCAATTACTCGAAGCGCATGTTTCTAAATGTAGAGGGAAAAACTGGAGGACCCGGAGAAAAATCCACGAGACCACGGGGAGAGAGACATGCAAACTCCAAATATACAGACATGAGGGTCAGGTTTAAACTCGCAACCTAGGTATTGAGCATCTCACCACTGTGGTATTCAACATTGAGCAATGCAAGCTTGGAATTACTGCTCGGAGACAAGGAGAGGAACACGTGGATCAATCAAAGGACAAATGCACGTCAGACATCAGATTGACGGTCCGGAAAATTACATGCTCTTGGGCAGGAAACATCGCTTAGAAGGGACTCTGGCAGTGAATGAGACTGGTCATGTAATGTCAGCTGAAGGAGAGACCCCGACGGGGAAGAGATGGACTGACGAGACCATTTCAAATGCAAGGGTGAGATGCATTGTGGCATTGCAGGATCCGTGAGCAATGGTGACGGCGTGGGGAGGCCTTCATCTAGCAGTCGATCAACCGTGGCTCATAAGGATGATGATGGCATATTTCTGCCTTAAGTGTAGCAGTGGTCATGCAAAAGCCAATGATGATGGCGTGCGGAGACCTTCACCCAGCAGTGGCTAGAACACTGGTGATGACGCGTACGTGTGCGTGCACGTGACAGGGAGTATTTCGAGTACACCCTGGAGGCGTCCAAGTCCCTTCGGCAGCGCCCGGGCGAGGGCCCGCTCACCTACCTCAACAAGGGCCAGTTCTACGCTATTTCCCTACGCGAGCTGGGAGCCAACAAGTGCCTCCGTCACCCCATGAGCAAAGTCCGGGTGAGTGCGCACGGTGCGGTGGAGCGACGGGGGGCACGGCGCGATGTGATTGGATGCGATGGGACGGCGATGCCACGCGATGCGGCACGACGAGAGGCTGCGCGGATTCAACGAGATGTCACATCGCCTTCTTCGTCGTCGTCGTCGTCGTACGGCTGATGTTGACGTAGAGCAACGGCTATAATAATTAACATTGATGGCGATTGACCCAGATGATTGCGTCAGGAGTAGCGGAGTCGTCCACCGTCGCTGTGACGATGCCGCCTTCGTGTTTGCGAATGGGGCTTTGAGTCGTCGTAAACTCCGTGGTTCTCCTTCTGGGTGGTGATGATCACAGTCGCAAACCGAAGAGTTTTTTTGTTTAATTTTCCGTTTGTGCTTCAGTGGATGCGGTTCGGGGGGTTGTGCCCAGAAGCTTCAAGTGCAGAGATTTAAGCCAGGGATCTCGTGCGTCGCCGGGCCTTTCGTGATGAGAAGGTGTTTGTTTGTGACTTCTAGTGAGACGTGACATGACGCTACATGATGTGACGTGAGGCAATGCACCCTGACGCGCGCGCACACACGTGTGCATCCGCGTTTATGCCCGGCTGTGCGCCCGTGTGTGTTGACGTACCCGTGCGTGCGTGCGTGCGTGTGTGCGCAGAGCGTGATCATGGTGGTGTTCGGGGAAGACAAAAGCCGCGAGGAGCAGCTCAAATACTGGAAGTACTGGCACTCACGGCAGCACACGGCCAAGCAGAGAGTCATCGACATCGGTGAGACCCCCACCGCCCACACACACATGGCCCACACACACAGCAGCGGCCAAACTGCATTTGCACATGTGGAGGTACCGATCATGTGACTGAAGTCCACACACTGCGATTACGGTACAGGAATTAGTAATACCAGAGCAGAAGACCATACCTCGGCTTCATGTGCAATGACACACTTGCATTACAATTGATTCTCATCCATGCAGTGTATATGCTTATACGTGAATTCAAATTGGTTATTTACAATCTATGTATGTTACATACGCCTGATATGCTGGTGATTAGGACATAGAGGCTGATTTCGTGAGAAAATCTGTGCAAATGTCGGAATAAATTGCACGAGAATCAATTCTGGTATTGAATCGCGACTTGGCGAACTACTGTGGGCTGTGAATCACTGCTTTTGTTTTAAATTATTGCAGATTAGCTCAGTGGCCATGATATATTTTCCACTGTGACGGTGAGACTCTTTTTTAGTTTTGGCGGGAAAACAGATGCTGTCACTTTGTGGCGGACATTTTTTAAATCTCTGCAGTGCTTGGGCGGTTGTGATTGGTTTTTTTTTTCACCGTTTACTGCAGAGGCCTACTCTGTCTTCCACCCTGGAAATGGATCACTGTGCGTGATTGGCTTTGGAATCACCTCATTGCTTGGAGCCTGATGCCTCAATCATTGTGGTCTATCTGCTGTATATGGGCCAAATACATTACCAATTTGGGCTCAAAATACATTACCACGAATTCCTTTTTTTAACACAAAAAGTGGTCTTTAAATGAAGAGCGAGTGTCTCGCATACAACAAAGATCGCCCCCATAGAGCCATCACAGACATTTGGGGCAAGTGCTGTGAGAGAGCACCTTTTAAAAAGGCCAACGCGGCACATGAGGGGGTGGTGTGGCTGTCGCCACTCCCGGCCGCCATCGTCTCTCCAGTGCTGATCTTCACAGATGGAACCACGTCATGCATTTAAGGCCGAGTGGACCTAGGAGAGGCCCAAAACCGGTTTAGACAATCGCCACCGATGTCGGCCCGTGAGCGGGAATGAAACTCGGGTGAGCGGGAATGAAACTCGGGTGAGCGGGAATGAAACTCGGGTGAGCGGGAATGAAACTCGGGTGAGCGGGAATGAAACTCGGGTGAGCGGGTTCGTTACGCGGAGCGCTAACCCGCTACGCTGCCGCTCCCCACATCAAATGCGCGCACATGCGTTCGGACAAGGAACAGGCGCAACGCACGAAAGCATGGGGGCGCACACGCATGATCTCGCCGTACGCCTAAATGCTCCCTTGTCTTTGTATGCGGGATCTGATTTCCATGGTTACCGGTGCAGGTTAAGTGTTTTGAATCCATGCTAGGATTTGCGTGGAGGTTGTGGTGGCGGTGGGGGTGGGAGAGGGCGGAGGGGAAGGACGCTCGCCGTCCGTGCCGCAAATGGCGATACCTTTTCAAGCCTCGGGTGTCCATTTCTTCTTTTGAACGCGCGCGCGCCCCCCCCCTTATCTGTGCTTGCACGGGGGGGGGGGGGTGGGGGGCCGCGTTGCGAAGCCACCTTTTGTCGGGGCCCTCCCCGCCGCGTAGTCGTTGCCGTGCGATCACGTTTAGAGAGGCACGGCCAGGGAGCGGTGCGATTCTCCTCACGGGGTGGCGGCCGCGTTGCCGCCATTCTCACAAATGTCGGCTTTTGCAGGGGTGCGTATGCTAACTCGTTCAACAACAACAACAACACGAAGAAGAAGAAGAAGCAGCAGCCCCCCAAACACATCAACTCGAGTAAGAGAATCTTTCGGGTGAAATAGACAGCGGCAGAGAAACATGGAGAGACGTATTTGGCTGCGAGCCAGATACTCGTCTCGTTGTGTGAGCGCGGTGTGGAGTAAACATCGCCACGGGGGGAGACAAAGGCGGCCGGGCGTGCTGCTGGCCACCCCCCACCCACTCGTGTGCCGTGCCGGCCTTCATAGGTGCTCCTCGCTGACAGCAACTTGCCCCCAACAGTCTGTTAAGGCTACACGGGGGGGTTCTTTGTCTTTGGCACGGGGAGCGGTAGTGCAGTGATTTAGCGCGCTGCGCTACGAACCCGGCAGCCGGAGTTCGATTCTCGCTCACAGCCACCACCAGTGGCGATTATCTGAATCAGAACTGGACCTCCACCTAGGTCGACTCGGCCTCAAATGAGTACCTGGTGCGATGTGAAAACATCGCCAATAGCGAGACAAAGGCGATCGGGCGTGGCGCTGGCCACCCATACCATCATAGGTGCTGCTCGCTTAACAGCACTTGCCCTCAAAAGTCTGTTAAGGCTATACGGGGGATCTTCGTCTTTGTATGCGTGTCGTGCTTCGGGCCAAAAATACGAGCAGAGAAAATTCGCATCTGGAAATTGTGACAATTGCAAGAGACAATTTGCACGTAAAAAAGAAAACATTCCTCGGATAACAATTTGCACAGGGAAATTAAATTATGTTGACGTTTTTCTTTAGTTAACAGTCTGTCTGACCAGCAATAACTTCACAAGATAAAATCATCTCGTACATTTGGCTTTTGTTTGCTGAATTTGGCAAGGCCCTCCCGAGGGCCTTAATGTGATGACAATCGTAGGGCAGAATTTTCTTGATAACCATTGACACACCAACATGAATTCTGTAGCAGCATCATCATTATCATCACCGTCGTCAGCACCATCATCGTTACTTTCGTCAGCATCGTGAAGAATCCACATTGATCATCATCACCCCCCCCCCCCCATCTTTGCCCATTTACACATTTAGCTGCCATTTATGATTTATCTATATGTCTGTTCGCTCATTGATAATTAACCGATGTGTACTTGTAGGAATAGCCCCACGCACAGAATGACAGCAACACTCATAATGCCTGCTGCAAAAACAGCAGGAAACAGACAGCGACCTCCTCTCTTTACCACCACCTATTACGAGCACCGGGTGGGTGCATCTCACAGATCCCATCTCGGCGTGATCTGCCAACCCCTAACCCTCCCTCCCCCCGCCATGTCACACCGGAAGATATTAATAATAATTGAGTGCAATTGGTATTCTCGCAATTCATACAGCATACGGCTATCACGAAGGAGGGAAGGCGCTCTGTGTCGCCAGACACGGTACGGAGGAGATGTGGCGCGATGTGGCGCGATGTGGCGCGGAGGGTGTGTGGGGGCCTCGCCGCTGTGTGTGGGCTCCGAGCCTCACTTCACCGTCCCGCATCTCCCCGGCCCGGGCAGAACCAGTTTGGCGGGGCCTGGAGCCAGTTTCTACCGGCGAACCGAGCCGTGCCGGCCAAACTTACCCGCATGTCGCGTGCATATTTGTGCACGCGAATCTTTCGTGCGAGTCTGACGATTATCTGAACCGTTCCTGGGCCTCTCCTAGGTCGACTCGGCCACAAATTAGTACCTGGCGCGATGTGTGGAAAACATCGTCACTTGGGAGACAAAGTCGGGCGGGCGCGATGCCGGCCACCCACTCTCTCGCGTGCCGTGCCGGCCTTCATAGGTGCTACTCGCTCACAGCACTTGCCCATACAGCATGTTAAGCCTCCATATTTGTCTTTGTACTCGTACTGTGCCTCAAACCTGGCGATCTGATTTTAAGTCCCTGCCCCGCTTACGTCAGTGAAAAGTGGTATCCGAACTTTTATCCTGGGCCTCTCCTCGGTTGACTCAGTCTTAACTGAGCACTGGTGAGACAAAGGTAGCCACGTGTGTACTGGCCACACCCCCACCCCCTTGTGCATCCTCCTCGTTCAATAGGTGCTCGCTACTATTGTTAACACAAAGACATTTAGATGATTTCATTAGTTTGTTTCTCAATCCGCTTGTCCTGGTGAGGGGTTGTGGCGGATGTGTGTTGAGTAGGGCGGTCCAGACCTCCCTTTCCCTGGCGACAGACTCCAGCACTACTACACTACTATACATTACTATACACTACACTATACACTGCTATACACAGACTCTAGCTCTTCCTGGGGAATTCCCAGGTGTTCCCAGGCCAGCCGAGCAACAGTCCAGCCAGCGTGCCCTGGACCGGTCCCAGGGTCTTTGCCCATTGTTAGATTAGTACATCATTCAATTGTTGATAAAAAAATATATAAATTCTAAATGTTTCATATCTGAAATTCATCTGTAATGTAGACACAGTATCGGTCATGCGTTGTATGGTGGCGAAAACAGTTTTCCTGCCGAGCTGCTGTGGAAACCCGCATTACGCGCGGGAAATTGCCGCGACATCTGTGGGCACTGCAACTTCCACGGACGTCAAATTGGGCCCTCGATTTTTTTTTTAAACGCTCATTAGAACGTTGCAGGACCCTCCTGAAAAAATGTCTTAAGACTCGGCGAGGCTTTCGTGGATAAAGTCCAACATACGATTTGACGTGTAATCATGCATGCCCACAGCAATATGGAATTTTCACCGCAGTGAACAGTAGGCGGGTAACAGACGACACACCTCTTCATCAATTAAAATGAGGCCTGGCGTCGTATGTAAAGTGGTCCCATTTTATACGCTTACGTTACATCTAGGTTAATGGGGGAAAAAACCCCAAAGCGCTAAAAACAGATGGAACAAACGAAAACAATACAAATGAGATGCTAAAAATGGGTAGAAGTATTCAAATGCTGAATTTAAATCGTGACCCCGATTCGGGACCCCGAATTGTGACAATTCATGGAACTGCTGGTGGGTAAGTTAAAATTATGATCGTTAGCATCGTCATCATTTGTTGCTTGATCTCGCGTATCACACAAATACAATAAACTCCTTTTAAAAAAAATAGTTTAAAACAACGGTTTTATTAACAGCTTCGTTTAACTCTGGGTCAATGACGCCTGAGACACGCGGCACCTGCTTTTTACGCGAACCGATTCAGCAGTTTAGGGACCGCGGCGTTTTTGACCTACACAAATATATATAAATAATAAGGCGTCCATACAAACTGTAAATTGCTTTAAAGTAGCGAATTAATTGATTAATTGATGCCGATTTTGATACAGGCACGCATTGTCACCGGATCCGAGTACGTGTGCAAAATGTGGAATTTATTGGGCAACGGGAAGTGGACGAAATTTGTATTACAAGATTTGACCTCGACAAACAGAGGAATCAAGTTGAGTAAAAACCGTTTAACAATGGTCCTGAAGCGCCAACGGAATTCAAAAGCGTTGCACGTGGGAAGCAGCACACACGTGTGCCTACATCATCTTTTGCGTGATGTCGTCGTTGTGTGCAAGTAAGATATGCTCAAAGATGCCCATCGCTTAAGGGTTTTGACGATGGTGAGTTTTCAACCGCATCTTTAATTGATAAAATCATTGCGTGACAACATTTGCGTGGCAAAAAAAAACCCACTGCCGATTTTATTAACTTTGATAAATCGCTCCAGTATACAACACTCCGCACCTCCGATGAGCACGGTTGGCTACGTACGGCGCGAAAGAAGTTCAACGTACGTACATACTATGTCCAGGATTGTAAAGTATATATAATTCTCAGATTCCGACTTACACTTCCCATTAAATGGTGAAACGAAAACAAAATGCTAACTCGTACAGCAACAGCAACGAGCAACAGCAACGAGCAGCAGCCCCCCAAACACATCAACTTGAGTAAGATAATCTTTCGGGTGAAATAGACAGCGGCAGAGAAACATGGAGAGACGTATTTGGCTGCGAGCCAGATACTCGTCTCGTTGTGCGAGCGCGGTGTGGAGTAAACATCGCCACGGGGGGAGACAAAGGCGGCCGGGCGTGCTGCTGGCCACCCCCACCCACTCGTGTGCCGTGCCGGCCTTCATAGGTGCTCCTCGCTGACAGCAACTTGCCCCCAACAGTCTGTTAAGGCTACACGGGAGAGGCGGGTGGGGGGGGGGGGGTGGTACCTTTTGTGTTGTGTGCGTGAGCGACCATTACCGCTGTAAACACCAAACACACCTGCGCTGGTGTCACCTTTCCCGGACCGGGCCGAGCAGCGGCTGGCGGTGGCTGCGTTCACAACACGAGGCGCCTCGCCGCCTCCTCCTCCTCCTCCCTGCCTGCCCGCCTCTCCTCTTCCATTCCATCTCCCCCTCCCCCCCGGGGCTCGGTGTTGGTCGCAACCTCGCCCTGCCACCGCTCGCTCGGGCCCAGCGGGAAATCGGCCCCTGCCTCTGGGAATTTCATTGAGCGAAACATTGTTTTTTTTTTTTTACACGTGGCGTGTCGCACGCACGGTTAAGAGCGCCGGATAGGCGCATGAAAAGTGGAACATTTAACGTTGATTTAATAGGGGAGGCTCTGGGAATGTAATCCACTCGATTACTGATTACTCGAACATTTAGAAGTAAGATTGACATTATCGCATATTCAGTCATTTTTTTTTGTTTTAAAGTGAAGGGTTTTTCCATCGGTTATCGGAGAATTATAACATCCGGGCTAGTGTGAGCGGAGAGTCATTGAATCCCGTCCTCGGCACCACTCCCCAACCCGCACTGACCTGCGTGGTGAAGTATGGTCAAACTACGCCCATGACAAAAACAAGTATGGAGCTGTACAGCTCAGTGGGTCTTACCTAGCAAAATAAAAAAATAAAAAAAAATAAAAAAATAGTTTGTCGACGGGCAGAAACGTGGGTGCAGGGTGTGAAATAAAAAAAGGGTAACAATGCAGGCAAAAAATTGGGATTTATAAACGACCGTTCGCCTTTGGGCAGTGCCGTGCTTCCCCACAGCGAATCTGGGACGGCCTGTCCACGTGGAGCCATGAGGCTCAAGGCGGGGCGCAGGCAATGGTAGCTGTACCGACTCAAAACTGCTCTAGAGGAGTTGTACACCCCTAGCTGCCACTGCTATTCAGTGGCCTAAAATATGGCTCTAGATATTGGTGTTAGAATTTATTTACGTAGTTTATTGTTAAAAATTCGGTCACAGTCCCTATGATCGCTGTTACATTGCATTTATTTCGAAAACGTTTTTTTGTTTTGGCCATGTTTTTGTTTATTGTAGTACGGAGTTAGACTGATGGCCTTAATCTTAGTTGTCTTGTGGTTGTTGTTGTTGTTGTTGTTATTTGACTTGCATCCCACTGGGATTTTTGCACAGCGTTGGTGTACGGTGCTATTTCAGGAATATTTTGATGTTTTTTTTCCTGGATTTTTCTGTTTGCACAGTCACACATAGTCACTTTAAGATGTTTTCTTGTTCATGTTTTTTGTTTGTTGCGGTTGCACCCGATTCAAGAGCCGAATGGCTCACAGGGCTATACCAAATAAATGAAACTATGAACTAACTATGAACTATGTACTGGAACGATGATGCTGGACAAGGATAAAACCAGTTCACAGCTCTCTCGTCCTGATTCTGCTGCTACTGCTGCCGTCTGCGGTAAAATGGGCACAATTTAGTCTCTCTTTGTGTCGGCGTATTGTGGATTGTATGCTGGGAGGACCGATCTGATGGTAACAATGACACCTCCGATTAGCAAGGTTGTTTGTATGTATGTTGAACTTGTTTCGCACCGTACGTAGCCAACCGTGCTAATCGGAGGTTGGCTACATATGGTGTGAAAGAAGTTAAACATGAATACATACAGCTTGTCCTGTCTGTACGTCATATTTTGCGTCCATTAACCCAAGCCACTTCTGCCATCGTTTTCACCACTTGTATTGACTTTGAAATTCTATACAATGATCGGCTCCTACTACTAGGCCAGAGACACCGAGCTGATACCGCTTTGTTCCCGAGTTTAAATCCAGATTTTGGTCGATTGTACTTAAACATTTCCACGAACTCATCTTCTGGGGCCATTCTTCTGACATAGAGTGGCCCGCTGCTCAGTGAAAGTCTCTCCGTGGTATGATATCCCATGATATGATGCCGATATCAACATTGGATTGTCATTTGGGGTGGGTGAAAACTAAAGGAACAATACAAATCGAGAGCGAAGTAAAATTCAAATTCCCTCGCGTATTATATTCTATCGCTCGTTGATTGCACGCTCAAAAGTAACAACACTGATTCGCTGGTTTCCTGGCTTCAGCGATCCAATTAGAGCAGCGCCCCATGCTTAGTTGCACGTGGGACAAGACTGCCCGTGTATTTCTGAGTTCCATTGTTAAACCGGCGCCAGTAAAATTAAACCCGCACGTGAACACGAGTCCCGCAACCGCCAGCAGCTGGCTTACGCAATCGCTGTTTGTTCGCCAATGCCAGTCAGGCGAGCTCGGGACCGTGCTCATCTCCACATGCCTATGGCAGGGCCTAGTCTAAACAGTAATCAGTCACTGTTGACTTCTCACAAGGCGGCTACTGAGATTGTTGACTTTGAAAGAATGGCGATGGGGCCGAGTCCGACCCCTGATTGGGATTTGAACTTACGACCTTCTGACTGTGGGGGGGGGGGGGGGGTCAAGTGCTCTCGGCCTCACCGCCACAAGGCTGGGGAGTAGGGAGAGTGCTGTGGTCAGAGTGTGCGCTCTCTGCTTTTCACTCTGCCATTGCACTGCAAGCTGTGCTCTTGTGGGGCCGAGTCAACCAGGGGGAGACCCAGCGGGCCACGTTCATAAATCACTTGGCGTAGATGTTGCTGTCATCGCCAGGAATCGCACCTCGATTTTGAGGTTCGCACTGCAGTAAACACCACACTGCTACTCTCCATGTGGAGCGCATAGTGTGCACGCACACACACATACAAAGGTCCTCCGTTTCTCTTTTATAGACTAGGGGTGGCCAACCTGTAACAGACACAAGAGACAAAGCGTACCCCGTGAGTTCTGCCAGGAGCCAAGTGTTACTATAAATGTATATTCATATTGCCATGTTTCGGCGCAGCATGAGAGACATTCATTTTTCTTTGCTACTGCGATGGTACATTCTACTTCATTGAAGGTCTGTCGTCCTGACAGGTTTGTTCATTTCACCTGAAGAAGGCCACTTGTGTTGTGGCCGAAACGTTGTGAGAATTTTATTGTGTTATTTTATTACTTTATTATTTTATTCTCATTCTACGTGACTTTACCGAAAGAACCAAAGAAGAGGTACATTCTACGTTACATCCCTTCGATAGAACCACGTGTGTGGTGGATCAAAGAGGCGCATGTGGCCCGGGAGACGCCATTTGGCCACCGCTGTTACAGACGAAGGGGACAAAGCGCTGTTATGCGAGCACCAATCAAGGTTAGCATGGTGCACGAGGGGGTGGTGTTGTGGCTCAAGCCGTAGCCGCCTGTTGCTGATGTTCACACCAAAAACATGGTACCCATTTGAGGCTGAATCGGCCTAGAGAAAGCCATTAGCAGTGAAACCACTTGCCACTGATGTTCGCCAATGCCAGGACTGAAACTCCGGGTTCACAACATATTGTGTAAGCCACCGTCCCATGAACAGCAACGGTGAAGAGTTAGCAAAGGCAAAGTGGTGAAGGATAATGCTGGGTACATAAACAATAACACAGATCCCCTTTATAGCCTTAGCAGACATTTGGGGCAAGTGCTGTGAGCGAGCACCGTTGAAGGCCGACACGGCACACGAGGGGGTGGGTGGCCAGCACCACGCCCGGCCGCCTTTGTTTCTCAAGAAGCGATGTTCACACACCGCACCAGATACTCGTCTGAGGCCGAGTCGACCTAGGGGAGGCCCAGGACCGGTTCGGATAAATCTTCACTGTGGTGTTGGCCGTGAGTGAGCATCGAACTCGAGTCGCCGGGTTTGTAACGCAGTGCGCTAACCGCTGCACCACCGCTCCCTACACCAAACACATGTACACACACATGTTCTCGCACACACTACTATCGTAGAGATTCCATCGTCGTGCACGCGCGGAGCTGCTGTTGGTGGCGTGCGGCTGCCTGGCCGCGAGTGTTTACACTCAGCGCTGTGTGCACACTGCAGGTTGTCAATGTTAGCCTCTTGTTACACACACACACAGAGGGACACTCACGTGTGTGGAAAACACACGGAAGCACACACGGAAGTACACACGGAAACACACACACACAGGGACAATAACAACAATCCCCATTTTTCCACCAAGTTGGTGGTGACATCACCACGGCGCTTGTACCAGGCTAGGTGAAAATTTGAGGCTACGTGAATTGTCGTATGCTGGCAAGAGGTCACGGGACAGACCCAGCTTTTATGGGTTGACTGACTGAGATGACTGGCAGATGCACCAACTGTGCTCCCTATCGCGCCAACCTTCTGTGCTTTGTCCACCTGGCGGCTCCGCTCATTGTGAGCATCGCCCCTCCACCCTCTATTGTTGTTGGAGGGCGACTGCTTCCAACTGCCGATCTTGACACTACTGATACCGGTCACCTGCAAGTCGAGTCGGCTCCAAATCCTCCTGTACCACAGCCCATCTCCTCTCTAGCCCGTGCCCGTTTAGCTGACTCTATTCCTATTCAGCCAAACATGATTGGGCATGCGATGGCTGGGCATGCGGGCTACATGACCCAGCCAATGCAGCATTGCCTGCCAGAGAAGCACACTGATGGGACTGTGTCTAGATCTTTCAAGGATCCGTGAGCTCCTCACACAATCTGACCAGTTATAAACCCAGGCCAACCTGAATGTTTCAAACGAGCATAGATATTTCTGTAACGAGGCCTCCGTTTTGCAAGCATTGAGAAGAGAGGGCATGAATGTTGCAGGGAAGACCTGGAGCTTCATATGGAGTGACAGGCTGAGCAGCTTCCAAATACAGTTATGAAGCCAATGAAAAGACAATGCCACTCAACTGATTCAAAGTGAAACCTCCACTGCCAAACTGGATCTGGTCATGAGCACACTGCCCAAGTATGGACACGCCTCTATTTTCTCCGCAACTGCCACATTACTCATGGAGAGTTGAGAGGGTGGGGTGTTTGATGACATAAACTATCCAGGCAAGTGCTTTGTTTTAGTGGAGCTGATGGTATGAATCTGCTCCAGGTTCAGCAGCAGAGTCTCCAACTACTCCAAGAGCGAGGCAATTTCACCGTATCATCAGCATACGTATTGGCCGATGGGGAGCAATCCCTTGACCGCAGCTGGACATTGCTTAGCCTCTGTGTGTATCTGTACCAAATGGGAAGTCCACTGGTACATGCAGCGTTTTGGGATGCAATTCTACTTAGCTTGAATGTCGCTAAATAGAATGAAAGTATTTTCCAACTACGTGAACAAAAAAGGGCCCTTCTCCTTCAGAACGAAGTTGACTTGGCCGACTGGAGATCGAACTTTGCACTCCGGGGCTCTGAGCAGACTGTCCGGGGTATTTTAAGGGAGTTGACAAACGAGCCGTTTTCAATTGACGCATTAGTAGACCGCCAGTTAAACACAAGTGAAACATGCGTGCCTACATGAATTGACATCACGGTACAAGTTTCCAGTCTTCAAGCAAAACTGCTCAGAAAAAAAGGTACCATTGCCTAAAACGTCAGTCTGCTTGTAAGGGATGCCACGGTGGCTAGGAGATATTAACTACCTCGCCTGGTATTCAGGAGGCCGTGGGTTTGATCCCGACCCTGACGCCTGCTCAATATTTGGAGTTTGCGTGTTCTCGCCGTGGTCACGTGGATTTTTCTCCGATTCCTCTGGGTTTCACCTCTACGTTTAGAAGCACGTGTTTGCGAGTATTTGGCTGCTGTAAATTTCCACGAGAAAAGCCACTTCGTTGAGTTATCATTTGTGGCCAGGCCGCTTCTGAAAAAGAGACAAATAGCTCAAAATGGGCCTTACCTGGGAAAATTGTAATATTTAAAAAAAATCTTGTTTATGGGGTGGGGGGAGGTGGGGTGGGGAGACTGCCACACCGTCTCTCAAAGTTGTGGAGGGGGGATGGTGCTGTGGACAACACCACACATAGCCACCTTTGTCTCCCCCGTGCTGACGTTCACACGCACTGCAGCAGGTATTCGTTTGAGGCCGAAGTGATCGCATGACACTTTTAATGTTGTGCATGACCGGGAATTGAACCCTGGTCACTGGGATTGTAGAGCAAACACACACACACACACGCAAAACACACAAAACACCCACTCCTTAATTATACGCTGTGTCTGACTGGACATCCGCCCCATTCGGTTAGCATGACTCTAGACCAGGCTGGATCTTAGAGCACTACTGGTCAATTAATCTGTCTTGCTTATCTTCATAGGTATCTAGTTGGCTGGCTTTTATTTATTACCCTGAGGTCTTGCTAGTTATTGAGCAAAATGGTCAGGTAGTCCTCTATCACTGGCTGTGTGGTTGTTATTTACCAAATTCTTGGAATATGATATACAGGTTGTCCTCGACTTGCGAACATCTGACTTACGAACACCCGCACTTACGAACCAGCTTCCATGAAATGTTTGTTTACATCAACTTAAAATGCGAACTCGCACTTCCAAACTGAACCGTGGGACTATTTCGTTCAGCGGAGCGATCAGCCTCGTGCAGTGAGTGAGTGTGTGTGTGAAAGTGAGTATGCGCGTGTGTGTGCGTGCATGCCCCCGTGTGTGTGTGTTTTTGGGGAGCGGTAATGTAGCGGTTAGCGCGTTGCACTACGGACCCGGCGACACCAGTTTAATTCCCGCTCACGGCCAACACCTGTGACGGTCATCTGAACTGGTCCTGGTCCTCCCCATGGTCGACTGAGCCTAAAATGAGTACCGAGTGCAGTGTGTAAACTTTGCCACTTGGGAGACAAAGGCGGCCGGGCGTGGTGCTGACCACCCACGCCCCCTCGTGTGCCGTGCCAGCCTTCATAGCACTTGTCCTAAAAGTTTGTTAAGGCTATACGGGGGGGGGGGGAGGGGATCGATGTCATTAGTGTGTGTCTGTGTGTGTGTGTGTGTGCGTGCGTGCAATTGTGGGGACTCATAACGCCCCTTCTGACAAGCAAGCCAGCATCGGGACTCAAGGTAAGTTAAAATAAAACAGATTTTTATTTTTCTATCCATGTTACTTTATTTCATGTTTAATTTACTGTACAGTATTTATTACAGCATTACATGCAAATATACAATATTTCTTCTCATTTATGTTTTTAAACAATGCTTCCCTTTGTTCTTGAACCGTAAACACATTTTCTAAAACTGACCGTACGTGCATTTAAATGCAGTGCATTATTGTGTTGCGATTTACGAATCGTTCGACTTACCAACCGGACTTACCAATGGGGCTCAGGAACGGAACGCGTTCGTAAGTCGAGGACTGCCAGTATGGGGAATTGTCAAGGTCAGGGGTTGCAAGTTCAATTCACTTCTTTCATCTCGTTGGTGCTGCCGCGTTTGTATTGTCCATTTATTTCTTACTCGTCCAGTTTGCTTCCCCTCCACTAGCCTGGATATAAATGTTCCTATAATTTGTCGACTTAGTAATAGATCCTTGACAAGGACAATTCAACGCACGTATCAAGAGCGTAAGAATAGATTTTAATCGATGAACGAACGGATGCATCATCATCATTCTATGCCTACGATCAGTGCGTTATTCTATCTGGCTGGTTTAATATGTTGGGAGATCTGTGAGACTGTTTGGCAGGCGTAGCTACGTGCGTCAATCTGGCTGTTAGGCTATCTGGTTGTTCGGTTTAAAGACCCCCATGATCGATCCCCACCTCATGAGGGCATCTTACTCATGGGTTCGATCGTGGCTGGCTGTCTTACTCCACGTCCTGTCGGTATGTCTGACTGCATGAAAATACACGCCTTGTTTTACATCTGGCAACGTGTTTGGCTGTCTGGGTATCTTCCACGACATCTAATCACGTCTGTTCATTGAAAGTTTATTTGGGTATACTAGTTCTCTACAGACCTGTGAGATTGCACTGCTAACTATAAAGCCAGCTCTATCTGGCTGTCTCAATACATTGGTCAGTACTGTGCTAAGATACCTAATGATTTGACCAGATAATTGGCAAAGTCACCAATTAATTGAGCAACCTGTGTTAACTTGCGTTTCGTTGGTTCAAATGTCAACGTCTAGTGCGTTTGTGTGTGTGTGTGTCTGTGCACATGTATGCATGTGTGTCTACTTGTACATCTGTGCATGTGTGAGGGTTCATGTAGTGGTGAGCAGCAGTGTAGTGGTCCGGCACGCTGCGCTACGAACCCGGCGTCCCGAGTTCAATTCCCGGTCACGGCCAACATCAGTGACGAATATCTGAATTGGTCCTGGGCCTCCCCTAGGTCGACTCAGCCTTAAACAAGTACCTGTTGTGGTGTGTAAACATCAACACTGGGAAGACAAAGGCGGCCGGGCAGGGTGCTGGCCACCCCCCCACCCCCTTGTATGCTGTTTCGGCCTTCATAGGTGCTCACTAACAGCATTTGCCCCAAACGGGGATCACTGTCTTTTGAAAATGTTAATCGACTCAACAATTTTTTTTATTTTACCAGGTAAGGCCCCACTGAGCTACGTGGCTCTTTTTCAGAAGTGACCTGGTCGCAATGATAACTCAACGAAATGGCTTATCATGTGGAAATGTATAGTAGCCGAATACTCTAAACGCATGTTGAATCTAAATGTGGAGGGAAAAACCGGAGCACCCGGTGAATAAGTCACACGACCACGGGGAGAACATGCACACTCCAAATGTGAAGGCGTCAGGGTCGGGATCGAACCCACAGCTTCGTGTATATCAGGCGAGGTAGTTACTAGCTCACCACCGTGTGTTGCTATGTGCTTATGTGTGTCTTTACTTGTGTGCCTTTGTCTTTGTGCATCTAACAGCTGACTACAAAGAGAGCTTCAACACCATCAGCAACATCGAGGAGATTGCATACAATGCCATCTCCTTCACCTGGGACGTGAACGAGGAGGCCAAGGTGAGGCAAGGGTCAAGGGTTTGTTGGGTCGGTCACAAGGTCAAGGGGTCACACACAAAGACACCGACGCCATCCTTACCCCCAAGTCTCCCCCGTTGCAAAAACGTCAGTCGGAGCGATTTTCCCACTCAAATGAACGTTGAGGCGTTGGTGCTCTTCTCTCGTTTAGAGCCAGTGGTAGGAAACTCCACATTCCTATGACGGAGGGAGTAAATTCCATAAGACAACCACTGTTGACTTCCACGCATAGTGGTCGTTGTTTTATCGACTCCGAAGATGCTAAAGTTCGGTTTATCGACCATCATGCCATGAACATTTCTGTAGCAGGGTCCGTGGTAGAGTGCAGTATCTGTTAGTGCGAGATGTTAACTACTTCGCCTGGTATACATGAGGTCGTGGGTTCGATCCCGACCCTTGACGCCTGCTGTATATTTGGAGTTTACATGTTCTCCCCGTGGTCTCGTGAATTTTTCTCCGGGTTCTCCGGTATTTCCCTTCCACATTCAGAAACATGTGCTTAGAGTATTTGGGTGCTATGAATGTTCACGTGATAAGCCACTTCGTTGAATTATCATTTGTAACCGGGTCACTTCTGAAAAAGAGCTACATAGCTCCATGGGGCTTACCTGGTAAAATAAAATAATTTATAGAAACAGTTGAGTGATGTGTCCTTCCAGTAGCTGTTCCAAACGCAGGGTGATGCACTGCTCACAAGTGAATGGAACCTTCATCTCACAGTGCCAACGGCACAGTTGGAATACGATCGAAATTATTTACTTTTAACCAAAGCTTATTTGCATGCTATATTAAAATATGCAAAATGTAACCTCGCTCTCAGAATGCAGATGGTGAAATATATTTCAAAAACATGTAAATCAGCTCAAGCCCCTTCCCATAAATCACGAGACTCGTGCGTGGCCACGCCTACTCTGAACTCCTCCCCCTGTCACCGCCCACTGTGAGAACAGATTCCGCCGCTTCCCCGTGCAGCGGCAGCTTTGAGGCCCTCGTTTTGTCTCTCCCTCCCCAATCCTCACCTTTCCCGAACCTTCGCTCCCATTTCGCCGTTCCTCTTCCGGTTATTTTACATTGCGTTCTCTTCTCACTCAAATTGACTCTCTCCGCGCGTGTTACATCCTTGACGCTACTCCCCTTCCCGCGGGTTGTCTGCCACGGGCACAACGTTGCTCGTGTTTTTCCAAATCACAACCTGTCAACTCCAATCCCAGAGATCCTCGCTCCCCACGGCTCTGCCTTTCCTGCCTGCCAATCAAAAGATCCGGGTCACTTCCTGTCGTCGCTCCTGAGGCAGTAAAGGGGGCCCAATCTGCCGGGAGTGGGCAAGGGCAGTGCAGCACAGCGAGTAGGTCACGCGAAGGACTATCTGTGCTGCCGGGACAAAAAGGTGGCCAGGCGTGCATTCGTGGTGTTGTAACCACGACCACCTTTTAATAGGTGCTCGCTAATCAGCACTTGCCCTAGCAGCCTATTAGACGGGGTGAGTGTGTGTGTGCCCCCGTGTGCTTTCGTGCGGACATACAGGGAGGCTGTTTGTATGTGCTGGGGCAAGGTGTATGCGTGTGTGTGCGTGCATGCAGAGAGTGTGTGTGTGTGTGTGTCCACGCTCGTGCGGGACGGTGAGTGTGTGCAGAGAGTGTGCGTGCGTGTGTGTCAGGGAGTGGCAGTGTAGTGATTAACACACGAACCTGGCGACCCGAGTTCGATTCCCGCTCATGGCCAATGCAAGTGACGCTTATCTGAATTTGTCCTGGGCCTCCTCCCCTAGGTCTACTCGGCCTCAAATTAGCACCTGGTGCGGTATGTAAACATCGCCACTAGGGAGACAAAGGTGGACGGGTGTGGTGCTGGCCACCACACCCCCTCGTGTGCCACAGTGCCGGCCTTCACAGGTGCTGCTCGCTAACAGCACTTGCCCCTACAGTCTGTTCAGGCTACACGGCGGGGGGGGGGGTATCTTTGTGTTTGGTGTGTCATGCCGTGCTGTTGCGGTGTGCGTGCCTCTCGGATCGCTTGCTCGTGGTGTTGAGGCTGGACTTGGTGGGTGGATGTGTGGAGGGTGTTGTGGGGGTGTTGTGGGGCTGTTTGGGGCGAGGGTGATTGCCTCTCTACAATGTCGTCAAACGAGTTATTGCAAGGGTGCGGTTCTTGACTCGGGGCAAGCCTTGCCCACAAGCTCGCGATTCCATTCAACGCACCCCGAGTCTCTCTCTCTCTCTCTGTCTCTCGATGTCTCCGTGCGTTTATTTTCACGTTGGATTTTACATAACTTGAGTAGAAAAATGGCTCAGTAATTTGTGTGGCTTGTAGCTTGCAAGCAGCAGCTTTGTAGGCGTGATTGCACTCACCAATTCACGTAAATACATTATAAAAAAAAAACTTCGCTGTAAGTCACGCAGCCAGTTGAGCCTTAACTTATGTTTTAAATAAATATATCCACACTGCGTGTTTTTGTAGCCAAAGGTACTTTGAAGGATTAAAAATATCGTTTGACCGAATTTCTCCGACGAGATTTGATTGCCAATCCCATGTTCACATTCGGGTTGGTGGAAACTTTTTTTTAAGGAAATTAATAGTTCCTCCAATGACTCTTGCATTTTAATGATTCACGGCGGGTTGGCTCAAAGGCCACACGTAAAAAAAAAACCTGCATCGCATTTCTAAAACGACAAATAAATCACTCCGGAGCCTCTTCAACCCTCCAGGCCGAGCGACGTGAAGCGCAATACTCGTTTTGATTTCCCATGTGATGGCAGTTGTTTTTCTTCCCATTTTTAGGTTTGTTACATTTCAGTTGTTTTGCGTTTGTCATTCGGTGACCCGAGCAACTCTTGAGCAAAATGCCACTCGTCTTGGTCCCTTGATTTCTCACGGTTTTTTTAGTAATTTTTTTTAAACATAATGGAATCTGAAACTTTCGACTTGAAGCACAGAGAGGGAGTTGGTTGCTGGCAGAGTGCGTCTATTGCGGCGACCTCGCTAAGCGAGGTTTTTCAGCGGGGGGGTGGAGCTCGTTCCGCCACTCCTCCCAACCACGCAAGGCAACAAGAGAGCACGTTCTAAGAAGCTTTCACTTGGGCCTTATTCGTAATTCATGTCCGAGTCAGATCAGCTTAAATAAAAAGGTGGTGTGTCGTGAAGCCCTCCTCCACCCGACGCGGCCAATTAATGTCGCCACGTGATGAACCAACGTTGCACTTTACCGCTGCTTCGGCAGCAGCACATCCGGTGGTATTGGAGAGCGATCCACGAGCTGTTAACGATTGGGAACGACGTTTCGCTCGTAGTTTAGGAACAGCGTTTGTCATCTTTGTGACACACGCGATTTAGCCCAAAATCCAATGATGACTCGTACTGGTCACGATAGCCCTCGGTGTTCAATTCGCTTACCCCTCTGTGTGACTCTGTCGGCTTACAGTGCTGACTGGAGTAATGATCACTGTACAAAGACAAGCGAGCACTCAATCTGACCGGAAGGAATCGGGCAGGGATCTACGCAAACGGTGATGACTTACGTACAACCTATGACCAAGTTTAAAATAAGCCGGGGACTGAAATTGTTTACGAGGCTAATCCCCGTCTGTGGATATTTTTTTTTAATTTACTAAACTCTGTTCCCATTCGTCGTTTCTCAAGTTGCAAGTTGGAAATTATTTTTTTTACTTTGTTTTTAAATGCCTTAAAATGTTGGTGGCGACACACGCAGGACGCGCAGAGAGTCGTTGAGGTGTGAGTGACCTCAACCCTTGACGTCATCGGCAACCAATAGGGCCTTTGGCCAAACATTCCCAGCGTAGGGACCCTCCTCGGCGAGCCTCATCGCCATGAGACTCGCCGAGGCTTTCCCCGGGAGGGCCAAACAGCGTTGTTAACAGAGTACCAATATTAAACCTCGGTGGATATGCACGTGCGACTTTGTGCACGGGCACATTGAGTAAGAGAGATATGTTCCGCTTCAGTGATCGACAGGGAGCCTTATAAAAATAAGTTGAAAGGAAGCGCGGTGTTTGTTTTGGTTGGCGGAGAGAACATTTGCTTGTCTTCCTTGTTTGCTGACTTTGTTTTAGTGAGGTGGTGGTGGGGGGGCTAGAGGGGCACAGCAGCCACGTACACTGCGATTCCAATTTCGGTTTTCACCCTGACCAATGCACGTTGTTTGATCAGAAAATGTATTAACCGATTTAAAAAAAAAATATTATAATACTTTCTCCACGAATGTGCATTTCGCTCCATATCAGGAGTTGTGCTGTCTGGGACAAAATCGACCATGAATGTGCCCAACCTGGTCAGAGTTTGGGAGCTAAGCAGGGTTTTGAGGCTGGTCGTCGGTATTATGGGGATGTATGTATGATGTATATTGAACGTTTTTCGCAGCGTACGTAGCAGGGGCGGAGCCAGGATTTTGACTTTGGGGGGGCTGACTTCAATATTCTGAGATATCCAGTGTTTATGTTTTCCAATGGGCGCGACAAACGTATAAAACTAATTTTATTGGATTTGAACGCGGAGTTTATTAATAGGTCGGAGCCGCTGATGTGGCTAATAAGTTCGATAAGTTCGAAAGGCTGCCGCTCAAGCTGCCTGCAGGGAAGCACAAGGTGGCAGCCAGCAGGGCAGCACACAAGGTGGCAGCCTGCAGGGCAGCACAAGGTGGCAGCCAGCATTTTGCAGCAGCCGGATATCCGGTCGTCCCGATTATCGACTTTCCTAAAATTTCAGGAGGGGCTGAGCCCCCCCCCAGCCCCCCCCCCCCCCCCCCCCCACTGTGGCTCCGCCACTGGTACGCAGTCAACCGTGCTAATCGGAGGTGGTTGTGAACTTCTGGGGGGAATACCAGGTGTCGTGGGCCTGGATTGTGAGGAGATCAGGAGCTGACTGTGCAGCACAAAGATTGTTGAATCCATACGTGCGGACCTTTGAACGTTACTGCCCCCCCCCCCCCCCCCCGTACGTGTTAGATTTCCCTGGGCACTCCGGTTTCCTCTCCAAATACAAACTCTCCTAGGGGAGGGCTCCGGAGAGTTCTGCATGAACAAGAGTCTTTAGCTGGTCTATGTGAGAGTGTGTGTGTGAGAAAAGGTGTGGGTGTATCTGTGATCGTGTGTGGTGAGTGGTGGTGCAGCGGCTAGCGCTACGCTGCGCTACGAACCCGGCGATCCGAGTTCGATTCTCGCTCACGGCAGACACCAGTGACGATTGTCTCAACCGGTCCTGGGCGCCTCTCCTAGGTCGACTCGGCCTCAAATGAGTACCTGGTGTGGTGTGTAGACATCGCCACTAGGGAGATAGGTGGTCGGGCGTGGTGCTGGCCACCCACCCCCTTGCTTGCTGTGCCGGCCTTCATAGGTGCTCGCTAACCACACTTGCCCAAGCAGTCTGTTAAGGCTATACGGGAGATCTTTGTCTTAGTTTTTTTTTGTAAGAGTACGAAAGTGGAATATGTAGGAATTAACATGCTCAACGTTTCCTTCTCTGCGTCTCGTACGTTTTGGTGGTTGTGTTTATTACCTGTGCGTGCGTGTGCCATGCCTGTTAGCGTGCGTACACGCATGCCTCTGCGCGGGCGTGAGTACATGTCATATTTCTTCTGTCACAGTTGTGACTTCTACCCCTTTCTTCTTCCTCCTCCACTCCTCTCCCCCCACCCACCCACCCCAACCACCTCTTCGTGTGCGTTGTGAAAACCTGCGGTTATCAGGTAATCTCCCAGAATAATACAGGCTGTCCCAAAATAACACATACCACACAGCGACGCACGCACGTGCACCCTCCCGCAGGCCTCAGGGCTATCTGCGAGCAAAGCGCATCCTCTATCACATTGGGACCAGAACGAGCGACCGACCGACCGACCGGAGTTTTTAATTCGTCGTCGTTAAGAGCCATTGAATACGTTGCAAGGTCGCGCCCATCGCACACAAAGTGCTTACCACAAATGACCCAACGCAATGCCTCGCTGATCGCGTCAAGGAGAGCGTAAACCATGATCACGTGAGCTCCGGTCATCCTCGCAGCGAGCGGCGGCTTTCGGCGAGCCATCGAACAAAGACGGTGGTCACCGCATCACTAGCTTTAAGATGCGCTTCTGCGGCCGTCTGGAACGCTCTTCCTTTCGATATCAGCAAGCCACTGAAGCTATACACTTTTAAATCTAGATAAAAAAAAACTAATTTCTTTAAAGCTGCTTTTTGCGTTTAGTTTGTGGTCCTTCCCCCGTACCTCCGATGAGCACGGTTGGCTACGTACGGTGTGAGAGAAGCTCAACTTACATACATACAGCCCTCCACCACCCAACACAGCCAAAACAAATCAATTTGGCACGCGGTGTTTCGGCTCACTGAGTAAGTTGAGCAATCCTCACCGGAGGCAGATTCGGCATTTGTACGGGGCACCGATTCTAAATTCCCATGGCTTCTACCGTCAGCGGGACCCCTGTATTCGGCACAATACAATTTGGATTTCTGTTGCATCTGAATGCGCAGAAGGCAGCAAGGTACGTGTGCAGCCCCTTTGATCCATTCCTCCTGTTATCCGCACCCACTGGTGGACCAAAGAAGCTGCTGTTACCTGCAGATGGATTCATCCTCTTGTCTGCGCTTTCGCAGGTAAGAGGAGTTACCCAGACGTGCCGGCAAAATACATTTTACTGTATCTGTGTTTATCTGCGGGTAACCACGTGGAACCCAGGAATGATTTTCACGGAAAATAAGAATCGCCAATAGTTCCCCCCCCCCCACGGCCCCCAAAAGCCAGCCAATAGGGGCCCGTCACATCAACGCAGATAACAAGTTCCACCGTCAGCTGAAAGCTAGGGTGGGATCGAAGACACTTCATGGACTCAGTGAGTCGGTCGTGGGCTGAGGGGAGGAGAAGTCTCGAGGCTGGACTTGACCAGGGGGCAGGGATTCGGCGGCACGGACGCCTGTGGACGGTGGGGAGTGGCAGACCACCATGGGGGCAGCAGCAGCGACATCCCTAACTCACCTCGGTGGGATTGCTGCCTCTTGCTCAACGCAAGCCACGCCGAGAAGTCGGCACTGATCGTTGTGCTTGCCACCATAATGTGGAATTTCCACACGCTTGATTGACGGGAGTCTCTCCGTCTTGTAGAGTGCGTGCATGCGTGACACGCGGGTATTGATGTCAGCTGTGGGTCTCTTAAGTCTATGGGGTTCAATATATAAGTCATGGGTGTCACAGTATGTGGGTCTCTGTGTAAGCATATGGGTCTCTATGTAAGTTTATTGGTCTCTGTAAGCCAATACAAGTCTGGAATGTTCTGTGTACGTTTTGGGTCTCTGGAAGACTAAGTCCGTGCATCGCTTTGTTAGTCTACGGACCTTTGTAAGTCTGTGGGTAGGTCTACATCTCTGCATCACAGTCAATGTATGCCCATGCTGGTTTTGCTGTACATATTTAAACCCAGTTCTTCCTTGAGAGGAAAAAATATATACTTTCTGGTCTTAGTAGGCTCCTACCCTGCTCATGGACAAAGGATGTCTCTAACTATCCATCCGTCCGCAGCATGCGTGGCGCGGGTGTGTGTGTGTATACATGTGCGCACACACGTGTAAGGGGTAAGTGTGGGCGTGAAGCGCGTACGTGAGTGCCCGTGTTGTGTTCTGGATACGTGTCGATGTAAAACGGTGGAGAGGGGGGGGGTGTATAATTGAGCGTTGCTTTTTGATCTGTCAACCTATGGCCCCGGAGGCGCAATCTCTGATTGTGATCACCTCCCAGCCCCTGACGAACCACCTCCAGCGAGCGAGCGGTGCGCCTTGGCGTGGCTGCGCGGCACGTCACGACTGAGCAGAGTGGGGGGGGGGGGCAGAGTGGGGGGGGGGCAGAGTGGGGGGGGGTGGGCAGAGTGGGGGGGGGGGTGGGCAGAGTGGGGGGGGGGGGTTGGCAGAGTGGGGGGGGGGGTTGGCAGAGTGGGGGGGGGTGGGTGGGCAGAGTGCGGGGGGGGGGTGAGCAGAGTGCGGGGGGTGGGCAGAGTGGGGGGGGGGGCAGAGTGGGGGGGGGGGGTGGGCAGAGTGGGGGGGGTGGGCAGAGTGGGGGGGGGGGTGAGCAGAGTGTGCCCGCATCATCTCTCGCGGCTCGAGGGGGAGGCAAGGTTCCGAGCCCCTGTTAAGTCCGGCACCTCCGATTAGCGCGGTTGGCTCCGTACGGTGTGAAGCGAGTTCAACACACACATAGTTATCGTGCGCTCGTGCATGGGGTGCGCGCGTTCAGCATTCGCCACGCACGCGCTTGCAAGGCCCGCCCGTGTGAAACGCAACAAGCTAGGGCTTACTCGCTCGCCCATTCGGTACCATTGCGCCAAAGACTTTTGACCGAGTTGTACGGCGGCGATACAACAATAATAATAATAACATCCATACCTCCCTGCCCGCCCGCGTCTATTTTCTTCATTCAATTCGGCATCTTGTTTTTGATTACCTTCACCACGTGCGATCTCAAGGCTCGGTGGACGGCAACAGAGGAGAAAGAGCCCAGCCTAGGTAGGGAGCTGTGCCACTAAACTCAGCCGTGCATGAAACCTGCACACCTCCATCCAGCTGCAGTGGACTTCTCTGTTGACACATCGACTGTCAACCATAGGGAGGGGAGGGGAGGAGGGGAAACAAGACATTCTAGGAGGCGCCTGTTTTTTTTTGTTCAGTAAACACATGGGGTGTATGTGCCGAGGGGAGCGGGAGTGGTGGCGCGGTGGTTAGCGCGCTGCGCAACGACGCCCGGCCGCTTGAGTTCGATTCCCGGTGGCGGATAACTTCAGTGGCGGGTGGCGTCAGAACCTGCCCCGGCTTCCACGCTGTGTCGAGTGCCTGCAGGTTCGGTGTGTAAACATCAGCAGTGGGGAAACAAAGACGGCCGGGTAGTGGTGCTCGGTCTCTTACCCCCCCCCCCACCCAGTATGCCGTGTCGATGTTTGTTTTGGGTTCTCGCTCGCCACCGCTTCCCAGAAGCAGTCTCGAAGTTGACGGGGGTCGGGAGGTGGGGAATCTTTGTACGTGCATGGGACACGCAACCACTGCCCAGCTCCTCTTGACCACGATTCACAGCATCAGTGGGAAATGTTGCGTCGAACCTGAACCGGGGCCTTCTCTAGGTTGGGCCGGCACAAATGAATACCTGGCGCGCAGTGCGTGTGTGCGCGCACGTGCAGTATCAGCCAGCTTGAGTGTGAGCGGCGCTGGCTGCACCGTGCCTCGATGCGTCACGCCGGCCTTAACAGGCGCTCGCTAACAGCCCTCCTCGTCTTAACGATACATCGCGGTTGAGGATATCTCTTTGCCTTCGTCGCCGTGCATGCCAGTGTGCCACGCGAGTGCGTCCCCCCACCTCCTCCACGTCCCGTCCATGCGCGCACATGCGTGCACATGCGTCGGAGAGGGAGAGAGGGCGAGATCCCCCCCCCGCTCCCCGTGTCTGCCCCGGGGCTTAGCTCCATGAGCGTGACGACAGATATGAGATGTAAAGGTTGTCTGCCTCGATTCGTGCCTCATGTCGCGGTGGCTTTTCTGCACCAAGGTAAACAAATTCCTCCACATTAGTGGCCGTATTGTGTCACCGTCCCGTCGGTGTGCACGCTTGCGTGCCGCTCGGCCACATGGACACGGGCGCTCAAGCGGCGAGACGGATGGCCCAGATTAGGACGTTTTTGGCAAGGATGTTACATCACTGGACTAGCGTCGAACTTGGGACTCATTCCTTCAAGGGAAGGTTTTTTTTTTGCCTATAACATCTGGAGGGTCACCAGCAACCATTGGTTCGAGCAAGGCCTGACTTGATTGAGATGCCGTATTGTAGAAACCGGTCAAGAGTTCGAGTTTAACGGAGTGTTGGACCAGTGCTGCTGAAAGTATACACTCGCAGAATGTCGTGTGGTTTGACAGGAAGTTTTGTCACTGGATTGGGCATTTTCATGGTTTCACAAAAGTGAGGTACACTTGTTGATGTTTGTCTTGTCAACTGACAGTGACTGGTCCTGTCTTTCTTGGTGTCACAAAACGTGCCGGTTGAATGTCTGCTGCTTTTGAGCGCGCGCCTCTTTACTTCAAAAGATCTTCGAGGCTGGAAACCTTTATAAACCGTCTGCGTGGTGTGCCGCGTGCCTTCACCACCACTAACGTTGTCCACGATTTATCCACTGCTGGATGAAGAGGTGTGCCCTCGCCGTTTCCCGTGTAATGTTTGTTTCGGTGGCGGGGGGGGGGTGCGTGGCGTTCGGTAACACTCGCGCCTAGCAGTGAGGAGGGCCTGTGTTTGATTTCCGACTCGGACACCTTTCTTCTCGTGGAGTTTGTATGTTCTCCCCTGTTCTGGGTGGGGTTTCCTCCAGGTTCTCCGGTTTCCTACCTTAGACAAAAAAAACCACACACACGCACACACAATGTAACTGGTATTTGGCCAAACATGCCAGTGCTGACAATGTACCTGCAAATTACTCGGCGTGCGAGTACGCGTAGCAACATCGAAACCACCTTACTGCGAGCTTGGCAGCACCCTCCCTAAAACAAAAGAGTCTCGAGACTCGGCGAGCCCTTCCCGGGAAGTGAAGCCTCACGAATGACAGCGAAGTTAGGGGCTACGCGCGCTTCACCCGGGCTTCACCCGGGCCAAATGAGAACACCAGCAGCAGGCCGATGCGCACATCTACCTCGTACACGGAAGAATTAAAGACGCGATCACAGGAGTGCGACTGTGGCCATGCGATCCAAACTTCGGGCCGTATAGTAAACACAGAGAGAGGCTCACAGAGACTCATAGAGATGCATTCATGATGCAGCCCACAGTTTGGCCATGCAATCCAAACTGCGGGCCCACACAGTAAACCACTGCGGTCTTGTGCGCCTTTAACGGAGGAGGAGGGACAGCGAAACGACACGAACTCTCACTGCTGAAGCCCTCTCGCCGAGGCTAGCAGACCTCGACAATGGCATTTAGTTCGTGAACAACTTATAGAATATTGCCGCTGCCATCCTACGCAAGAGTAGATGGTAACTCGTTGGGGGGGCAGGCCCATGGCACCTTTACTCTTCTGTGAAGCTCTCAACTTCCCGGAAACTTTTTAGTTTTCCACTTTGACATCAGGGGGGGGGGGGGGGGGCTCCGATTTAAATCCGTTTGCTCGTTTTGCAATGCATGCCGGTTGGAATGATCACGCGTGGTTGTAAATTCCACCCCCAGTATACCCCCTTCGCCCGTCTCCATAGGCGGGTTTTTAAAAAAATGTGCCTATTACATCGCTGAGCCGACCGCGAATTCATACGTAGGTTCGAATCCGGGACGTGATGGCATCGACGACACACAGCGGGTAAAGTATTCCGGCCTTCACAGGTGCTCCACCGCTAACAGCACTTGCCCCAACAGTCTGCTCCGGCTATTCGGGGGAGGGGATAGACGTTTGTATTCGTGTGCGAGTATATGAATGCGTGCGAGCCTTCGACAATTCAAGTGTGCGCCTAGCTTGGCACAAAGCGCAGTGGTGTGACGTCTCCGCCACTTGGAGGTGAACAAACGGCGGCGTCTGTTGTTGTTGTTACGTGCGTGAGGTGTGCGGCTGTGTGGCTGTGTGTGCGGTTGGGCTAGGATTACGGGGGCCCTCTGGCGTGTGTGTCAGCGGTGAGCTCATTCATTGTCGCTGCCCGGGGGGGGGGTGCCAACAACCCAGCTCCGACTCGCAATGCCCCCCCCCCCCCCGGGTCTGAGTATACAGGTGCCTTCTGTGTGTGTGTGTACCGTGTGTCCTATATGCCTTGTGTGTGCCCTGTGTGTGGCTCCTGCCTTGTATGCCGTGTGTGTCATCCTGTGTGTTCTGTGTGCCCCCGCGTGTCCTGTATGCCGTGTGTGTCATCATGTGTCATCCTGTGTGTTCTGTATGCCTCGCGTGTCTTGTATGCCGTGTGTGTGATCCTGTGTGTTCTGTATGCCCCGCGTGTCTTGTATGCCGTGTGTGTGATCATGTGTGTTCTGTGTGCCCCGCGGGTCCTGTATGCCGTGTGTGTGATCCTGTGTGTTCTGTGTGCCCCGCGGGTCCTGTATGCCGTGTGTGTGATCCTGTGTGTTCTGTATGCCCCGCGGGTCCTGTATGCCGTGTGTGTGATCCTGTGTGTTCTGTATGCCCCGCGTGTCCTGTATGCCGGGTGTGTCATCCTGTGTGTTCTGTGTGCCCCGCGTGTCCTGTATGCCCCGCGTGTCCTGTATGCCGTGTGTGTGATCCTGTGTGTTCTGTATTCCCCGCGTGTCTTGTATGCCGTGTGTCATCCTGTGTGTTCTGTATGCCCCGCGTGTCTTGTATGCCGTGTGTGTCATCCTGTGTCATCCTGTGTCATCCTGTGTGTTCTGTGTACCCCGCGTGTCTTGTATGCCGTGTGTGTCATCCTGTGTGTTCTGTGTGTGATGCTATATGACTTCTGTGATGCTGTATGCCCTGTGTGTGTGTGATTGTGATCCGGGATCGTATGCCCTGTCGATGCCCTTCGCTCGCCCCCCTCCCCCCCCCTGGCGCATTCCCCTAGTGTTCATCTCAGTGGGGTGTCTCGTGTATGACCTTGATCTGCATATTCATCTGTCATGTCCTGCGTGCGTGCGCGCGCGTGTGTACATGTGCTCGTGTGCCGTATATTCTGTGTGTGTCCCGTGCTTGCGCGTCCCATTTTGTCCACAGGCTCTCTATGTCGAATGCGTGCGGGTGTTTGAGAGCCCAACATCAATAACGTCGCAGCACTCCCAACACTCAGCAGAGCAGCAGCACTCCCGCAAAGCCACTCGCACGACGAGCAGCACTCGCAAAACAAAACCCAGAGGCCGTTGCGATGCCGATGCCCGTCGCTGCTGCTGCATCAGTGAATGGTGGCGATTTTATAACGCGTCCTTCACGAATGATAGGCCTTCTGTTTTTTTCCCCCACACCACCACCACCACACAAAGGGCAAAATCAATTAGCGTTCGCTCCTGACTTGGCTTGTTAAACCAGATGAGTGAGGTGAGCCCCGTGTGATTATTGTTCGAGCTGCCCGACTGGGTAGCCCTGTCCACCACCCCCGCCGCCACGGCGTGTAAGAGTGTTTTAAGTTGTTAAACCAGCTGCGTGAGAGGTGTGCGATTGCGTTTAAGTCGTTAGACTGGGTAAGCCTGTAGCGTGTGATGGTTTTTTGGTTGTTAAACCAGCTAAGCGGGTGGCGTGCGTGGCAATGTTGTTGTCGGACCGGGTTAGAGGCGCGATTTCTCTGGGCGTCTCGTTCACTCCTTTGGGGGTTGAGGTGCGTGGTGGGGGTCACGATGCCCACGTCGGAGGCACCTCCACGGCACTGACAGGGAGAGAGGCTGATGGCCAGCAGCGTCCCCTGGGTATCACCACCCAAGGCGGCTTCTCCGATCCCCAGGCGTAGCTTGGCAGGCCTGGTCAGCCCTGCCAACGGGGTTCGGGAGATGTTGATGGTCTTGGTTGAGGCCGGTGCCCATTCGGGGACGATGCCAGTGGCTTCTTAATCCGCCACGTGTCGTCTCGGTCCAGTGCTGCCTACCTTATTACAGACGAATTCAGACCTTATTGGTCACCCCGTGCCCCTTATAAATCTCAACGTTCATCCTACAAAGCCCCATCACAAGGCATAAACACAAACAAATTGGCAAAACACAATGTGCCCGTATTGAAACGGCTGTTCGCCGTATGGACCTGAAAACGAAATTTCCCTGCGTGGGTTGACGCGGTCTGAGTTAGCGACATTATCAGCTCAGGGGGTGGGGCAATCAGCCAGGTGGGCACCCAAGACTGTCTCGCAGGGTCACACCTAGGCTGTCTATCGCGGCTCCTCGTGCCTTATCGCGTCGTTACGCTCACGGACTCGGACATTTAACGCCGCGGAGGCGCTCCATATTCGCAAATTAAGAGTTGTTGTTCTTGAACGCTTGCTGTTGAAAAACGTAGCTCGGGGTGGTTTTCACGGGCGCCCCAACTCGTAGCTTTGGCCACCAGGGAGGGTATGGCGTGGGGGCAAGGCACCCCCTGCCCCCCCACGCTAGCTGCTAGCTACACGACTTGTCCTTGCCTAGAGAGAGATATCTGATGCTCTTCATTGAGACTGGTGTCCTTTCGGGGTGATGCCAGTGGCTCAGTCCGCCACGCGCGGTGGCCTGGTCTCCAGCGACCACAGCGGGGCCCACCACCCCCAATCCTGCTTAAGCGTCCCAGATCCGGCGTATCCGGGTGAGTTTGCCGTGGCCAGATGCCTGTCTCACAGTCGACGCTTGTCCACCACGAGCAGGAGGTTTGCGAGTTCATATTCTGGTTAGGTATTCGCTCAGCCCCATCATCATCATTCCTCCTGAAGTCAGAAAAAATGTGTTCCACTTTGCTCTGTGGACACGGGCATGTGGAACTTACAACCAATGCTTCGGTGAAGTAGCCAATAAAATAAAGATCCCCCGTATAGCCTTAATAGACTGTAGGGGCAAGTGCTGTTAGCGAGCACCTATGAAGGCCGCAACAGTACACGAGGGGGTGGGTGGCCAGCACCACGCCCGACCGCCTTTGTCTCCCTAGTGGCGATGTTTACACACCGCACAGGTACTCATTTTAGGCTGAGTCGACCTAGGGGAAGTAGCCAATGGACATCGGCGGCCACGCGTTGTCTTTCTGTCAGTCGTTCTCGTTGTGGGTGTCCAGCTTGTCTGTGCACTGAATTGACCACGTGCCATCTCTATAGTCTACCCGCGTGTGTGGAGCGGTTAGCAGTCGACCGAGTTCGATTCCCACTCACGGTCAACTTCGGTGACGATTACCTAAACCGGTCTTGAGCCTCTCCGAGATCGACTCAAGTGAGTACCTGGTCTGGCGTGTAAACATCAGCGTCATGGAGGCAAAGGTGGCTCGCTAGCTATCTAGCTAGCGAGCAGCACTTGACCCAATATTCTGTCTGGGCTATAGGGGGTATCTTTGCCTATGTGTGTGCGCGCTGGAGGAAGCACTGAGTGACTGTTCCTGCTGGGGCCACGGCTGAGTGCTTCGCCTTGTTGACACGGCGCCTCGCTCAGTCACGAGATCCTGCAGATAGACATCACTACGTGTCTGCACACACACACATGCACACACACACACACGCAAAGAAAGACAAAGATCACCCGTATAGCCTTAACAGATGTTGGGGCAAGCGCCGTTCGCGAGCAGCACCTATGAAGGCCGGAACGGCACACGGAGGAGGTGGTTGGCCAGAACCACGCCCGACCGCCTTTGTCTCCCCGGTGCCGATGTTTTTACACACTGCACCAGGAACTCATTTGAGGCTGAGTATATCTAGGGGAGGCTATGCCACCGCTCCCCACACAAAGACAAAGATCCCCCGTAAAGCCTTAACAGACTGTTGGGGCAAGCGCTGTTAGTGCGTCGCACCTATGAAGGCCGGCACGGCACACGAGGGTCTGGGTCTGGGTGGCCAGAACCACGCCCGACCGCCTTTGTCTCCCCGGTGCCGATGTTTTTACACACTGCACCAGGAACTCATTTGAGGCTGAGTATATCTAGGGGAGGCTATGCCACCGCTCCCCACACAAAGACAAAGATCCCCCGTAAAGCCTTAACAGACTGTTGGGGCAAGCGCTGTTAGTGCGTCGCACCTATGAAGGCCGGCACGCCACACGAGGGTCTGGGTCTGGGTGGCCAGCACCACGACCGGCCGCCTTCGTCTCCTTCACCAGGGGGCGGGCGGCGGAGGGAGGGGGGGGTACAGAACCACGATCCGTCGTTGACAACATAGTTCTAACACGTTTAAACACAATGCTTGCTCTTCACGCACGTGCTGGCACGCGTAGCAAGCACGCCACTGGGGCCAGGAGCACGCACACAATCCGCCAATAAACTGAAGCAGAGGAGAGGGGGGAAAGATGTCGGGGGAAATGCAGTCGGATTTTTGGTCTCGGTGGAACCTCACCCATGTGCCCCCCCCCTCCCACCCCCACCAACCGCACATCCCACATCTCAGTCGCACCGCACCCACGGTATTCGTGTGGGTGTTCTTTTTCCTTTTTCTTTCTCCGTCTCCTCCTTCCCGAAAACCGGACTCAAATTCCCCCCTTCGAAAAAAAAACACAAAAACAACTCAAGAAATCCCCCCCCCCCCAATCGCACACGCCCTCTAGTCTTTACCTGTCCGCCTGATCCACCCACCCTCCCACACACCTTGCCTCCACCCAGCAACTCCATTATCTAGCCCTGCCTCTTCCCCCCCCCTCCTACCTCCCCCCATTCATCCCTAGTCACCCCTGAGCCAGCCTCGTGGAATGCACGCACACACACATAGATACACACACACACACATAGATACACACACATAGATACACACACATAGATACACACACAGATACACACACACTAGACACACACACACTAGACACACACACATACACACATACATAGATACACACACACATAGACACACACTAGACACACACACATAGAAACACACACACACACATAGATACACACAGATACACACACACTAGACACACACATATAGACACACACACACAGATACACACACACATAGATACACACACATAGACACACACACATATAGATACACACAACAACAACCGCCATTCGCCACTAAGTGGCGGTGACGTCACCACGACGCTTGTGCCAGGCTATGTGCACCCTGAGGCCACGTGAAGTGTCGAACGCCCGCTGGCAGGAGGTCACGGGGCAGACCCAGGTGCCACGGGTCGACTGACTGAGATGACTGGCTGATGCACCACCTGTGTCCCCTACTGTGCCAACCTGCTGTGCTTTAGCCACCCGGCGCTCCGCTCGTTGTTCTGAGTGTCGCTCCTCCGCCCTCCGTTGTTGTTGGAGGGCGACTACCTCCAACTGCCCAGTAGCATCCTTCACGAGCCTCCTCCACAGAGGCCGATCTTGACACCGCTGGTACCAGTCATCGGCAAGTCCACTCAGCTCCACGTCCTCCTGTACCACATCACTCCATCTCTCCTCTAGCCCGTGCCGCGCCCGCTTAGCCCCCTCAATCCGGCCGAACAAAAGCTGTTTCGGCATGCGGTGGCTGGGCATGCGGGCTACATGACCCAGCCATCGCAGCCTTGCCCGCCGGAGGAGCTCACCGATGGGACCTTGCCCAGATCTTTCAAGGATGTGTGAGCTCCTCACACAATCCAGTCTGGTTAAACCCAGGATGGATCGTAGGCAGGCCAGCCTAAATGTTTCTAACCGGTGAAGATGTTCCATTAGGGGGGTCCACGTTTCGCAAGCGTAGAGAAGGGAGGGAATGATTGTGGCCGAGAAGACCTGAAGCTTAGTGCGGAGCGACAGACCAGGTAGCGTCCACACAGCGTTACACAACCGATGAAAAGATATTGCCGCTCGACTGATTCGGAGTGAGACCTCTGCTGTTAAACTGGAGCCGGTCATAAGCACACTGCCCAGGTATGGGAAACTCTCCACTCTCTCCACAACTGTCCCATCACCGATTGGGAGTAGTGGGGGTGGAGTGTCCGATGGTACAAAATACCCAGGCAGGTGCTTAGTTTTGGTGGGGCTGATGGTAAGGCCCCATCTCTTAGTGGCACGCTCCAGTCTCAGCAGCAGCGTCTCCAACTCCTCCTCTGACTGAGCAGCTATTACCAAATCATCAGCATACATAACGTGGTTGAGCAATAGGGAGCCATCCCTTGACCGCACCCGGGCATCGATTAGCCTCCCATTATATCTGTACCATATGGAGATTCCCCCGGTACAGCTATTGAAGGCTTCATGAACTACGTGGTCAAAATAGATGTTAAATAATGTGGGAGCCAGAGGACATCCCTGTCGCACCCCAAGGTGTACAGGGAATGGCTCTGACTCCCGGCCACGTAGTTTTACCCGGGCCCGCTCACCATCATGAAGGTCCTTAATGATCGTGAGCAGAGGGTCAGGTACTCCAAAAGCACGAAGAACGACCCAGAGCCCAGGCCTACTGATGGTATCAAATGCCTTGACCAGGTCAATAAAGCAGAGATGTAGGTCTTGTTGGATTCCCTACACCTCTGCTGTAGCAGACGGACAGAAAATATGGCATCTGTGCAGGACCGCTCTTTCCTGAAACCGCATTGGGGCTCCGCAAGCCTCTCCTCAGCGTGCCTGGCAAGGCGATGCTGAATAATCCATGCCAGGACCTTTCCCGGCACACTGAGGAGTGTGATGCCCCTGTAGTTGTTACAGTCTGTGCGGTCCCCCTTCTTAAAAAGGGGGACCACCAGGGCATCCTTCCAATCCTGCGGAATCCGTCTAGTGGTCCAGACTGTTGTTATGATGTCATATAGGGCAGTCTGTGCACAAACGCCACCCTCCCTCAGCATTTCGCTTGGGAGATCATCTCTGCCCGCTTTCTTTCCTGGTCTCAGACTCCGGATCGCCTTCAATACTGCCTCAGCAGATGGCACCTCAGCCAGCCACTCACAGGGGGTGACTTCTTCCAATATTTGAGGCACCGCAGCCTCAGCAGGGTCATCCTCACTTTGTGCCACGATGTTTTCCTGGCTGTGGGATTTCCCCTCCCCCAGGACCTCACAGAAATGCTCAGCAAATCTGTGAACCTGTTCCTGGGGGTCGGAGATTGGATCACCGTTTTTTCCCCTAATGATGGTAATAGGTGTGGCACTGCAGGTTACTTTTTTGATGGAGTTAAATAGAGATTTGTGATCACGGGCCACTGAGGCAGACTCCATCTCCTCAGCAACCCGCGACCACCACCCATCCTTGCAGTGCCTCACGGCTCTCCGAACCTCCGAGCGAAGGCTGCGGTAAGCCTCCTCATTCTCTGACGTGGGATTCTGTAGCCGATGACAGTGGGCCTGTCGCTTTTTCTCAACCATCCTGAACACCTCCTCTGTCAGCCAGGGTCTCTGGGGAGGTCTGGACCGCGTACCCAAAACAGCCATTGCAGCTGCATGAGTCACAGTCCTAAACCTCGCCCATTTAACCTCGACATCAGGAGGAGTGGGGGACGATGCCAATCCCAGCCGCAAGCGATGATGAAATTCTCGCTTGCAACTTTCATCAGATAACTGAGACCAGGCCACTTTATGTTGGAATGGGGTCCTGGGTGTACACCCACCACCGGAGTGGAAGAATGGCAGGCGCATCTTACAGATGACTAGTCGATGGTCAGAGGGCAGATCAGCTCCACGGTAGGTCCTGGTGTCAAGGACATGGGCTCGCATCCGCTGGTCCGTCACTATGTAGTCCAGCAGATGTTCTTGCTTGGACCCGGCATGCATCCATGATGTTGTGTGGATGCGCCGATGCCGGAACAGCGTGTTGGTAATTACAAGCCCATGGGCTGCACAAAAATCTAGTTGTGGGGGTGGAGTGTCCAATTCGTTTGTTCAAAAGAAGAGCCACACCCTGTTGTTTGGCAGTCTGCTGCCCCGAGTAGAGGACTTTCCACCCCTCATGGTGGCAGGAGCCAGAGCCGGTCCACCAGACCTCCTGAATGCCACAGAGATCCAGGCAGTACCGGTCCAGCTCCCGACAGAGGAGTGGCAGCCTCTCCTCTGCAGTGAGCGCTCGAACATTCCACGTGGCCACACGAAGTGGCTTTTTGTTGTTTCTGGAGGAGCCCCGAGGGTAGAGATTCAACCCCCAATTGGGGTTTGGCCAGGAGACGTCATAGACGCCTGTCCCCTCGGGGCCACCGGCACAAGCTTATTAGTTACATGTTTAATTCGTGGTTTCGTGGTAATTAATTGAAGGTGGAGAAGTTACCAGCCCCTCACACCCGTCCAGAGCCCCCGTTTAGCCCCTGTGGTGGACACATATGCCATGAGGGGAGGAGCCAATCAAAATTGGATCTCCCCCCACAGCACTGTCCACGACAGAGTTGCCCATCCGGCACCGCGAGGAGGTAGGGGGTTGTTTTGCCGCACTAGATACACACACATAGACACACACACTAGACACACACACACATAGATACACGCACACATAGACACACACACATAGACACATAGATATACACACAGACACACACACATAGATAAACACACACACATAGATAGACACACACACGTATTCATACTCGGACACACACACACACGCATATATGTCCGATCATACACATGTATGCACGCACATGTATAGATACACAAGACAAAGGCCCCCCCGTATAGCCTTAACAAACTGTGGGGGCAAGTGTTGTTAGCGAGCACCCATAAAGGCCGGCACGGCACACGAGGGGGTGGGTGGCCAACACCACGCCCGGCCGCCTTTGTCTCCCCAGTGGCCATGTTTACACATCGCACCAAGTACTAATTTGAGGCTGAGTCGAACTAGGTGAGGCCCAGGATTGGTTCAGATAATCGTCACAGGTGTTGACCGTGAGCGGGAATCGAACCCGGGTCATCAGGTTCGTAGCGCAGCGCGCTAACCGCTACAGGACCGCTCCCCACAGTATAGATACAACAACAACAACTGCCATTCGTCACTAAGTGGCGGTGACGTCACCACGACGCTTGTGCCAGGCCATGTGCACCTTGAGGCCACGTGAAGTGTCGAACGCCCGCTGGCAGGAGGTCACGGGGCAGACCCAGGTGCCACGGGTCGACTGACTGAGATGACTGGCTGATGCACCAACTGTGTCCCCTACTGTGCCAACCTGCTGTGTTTTAGCCACCCGGCGCTCCGCTCGTTGTTGTGAGCGCCGCTCCTCCGCCCTCCGTTGTTGTTGGAGGGTGACTGCCTCCAACTGCCCAGTAGCATCCTTCACGAGCCTCCTCCACAGAGGCCAATCTTGACACCGCTGGTACCAGTCATCGGCAAGTCCACTCAGCTCCACGTCCTCCTGTACCACATCACTCCATCTCTTCTCTAGCCCGTGCCGCGCCCGTTTCGCCCCCTCGATCCGGCCGAACAAAAGCTGTTTCGACATGCGGTGGCTGGGCATGCGGGCTACATGACCCAGCCAACGCAGCCTTGCCTGCCGGAGGAGCTCACCGATGGGACCGTGCCCAGTATAGATACATACACACGCACACAAGCATTCATACACATACACACGTCCACTCACCAACACACACACACACACGTCCACTCACCAACACACACACGTCCACTCACCAACACACACACGTCCACTCACCAACACACACACACACGTCCACTCACCAACACACACACACACACGTCCACTCACCAACACACACATCTGCTTACCGACACACGTGTCGACTCACCAAAACGCACGCACACACACAAATCTATTCACCAGCACACACACTAAGACACAAGCACACAATGACTCCCACCTGCAACTTTGGTTGTATTTTAATTTGCTTAGGATGAGACAGCCGATCAGGGGGTGTGTGCGTGCGTGTGTTCTTAATAGGTGTTCGCTAACAGCACTTACCCCAAGAATATGTTAAAGGCTATGCGGGGGATCTTTGTCTTTATCTTTGTGCGGTTTCCACTCTTTAAAAAAAACCACTCCCTCTAGTCACTACTCATCCTCCCATCACCTTCCCCATCATCAGTCTCGCCCCCTCCACCCCCATCACCTTCCCCATGCAAAGCACGATGGGATACCTGCCCGCGGGGCTCCCCAGGTAATTGCAAGGGCAGATAGAAATCTGCGGAAGCCACTTGAGACGCTTATTCATCTAAAATGCTTTACAGCTGGCTTTAATTGTAAAAAAAAACAAAAAAAATTCTATCGGCAGCGTTTGTAAAATAAACAGAAAAAAATGGCAGGGCGCACACGAACTCTGTGCTGTGCAAAAGGGCCATTGCCCGAAACGTCACCTATCATATCGTTTTTCCTATGCTAGAAGCCACGATGTTATTGACGAACGTGTCGAGTTGTTGTTTTGTTAGAGTAGGCGCGGTAATGAAACGACGACAATACGACCACTGACTGTTCGCTCACTGAGGAGTGTGGCACGCTCAGTCTAAAGACACGCGTCCAGCGAGGAGGGGTCGGTCCCTGCTTGCGATGTCTGGCCCGGCGTTCACCTGCTGTCGGAAATGTTCACCTGAGGCGCCCCCTCGTGGCAGGCCTCTGACAGCACGAACGCCACGTGCTTGCGCCTTGCAGCCTTAATAGGTGCTCGCTAACAACCCTCTTTGCGCGTGCGGTGACTGAATGTCCTTTGTTATACCGTTCGAGTGTATTTCTATTACGATCGCTGCTACGTGAAGGTAAACCTATCTATTAGATTAGAGCCTCAATAGCGCTTTTCAGCAGGGTCCTGCCAAGTTGCTGGTGTTTCGGGTTAAACTTTCTGCATATAACCCCAATTGAGTAATTTGCAGGTTTATTTGTCATATATTGGGATGTTTAGACAATACCAGTCGCATTGGCCATCATCACTTACATTCGCCAATCGCCAATTACATTGTGTCTCCTTTTAGAATTCCCATTCACAGTTCTTGTTTCTCTCCAAGGACTTGCGTTTTGTGAGGCTGCTTGATGTAGTTAAATTTGTGGGTATATATCATCATTGTGGATAGTATCTGTGGAGTGATGTGACTTGACCTTTATGGCTCAGAATGGACATAAACACACGCATGTATCACCAGGGCTTAAACCGCCATCTCACCAATGCTGGCTCAGATATCTCTGACACGGCCATTATGAACCTTTCCGATTGATTTGCACGCTTGGCCACGTACGTTGCGAAGGAAGTTCAGCATACATAGGCAGAGACCCAAACCCAGGATCTTGAACCCAGGATTTTAGTGGGGCCAGCGCAGTGTCTCTGATTAGGGCCATTGTGCAACTCTTCATTACATAAACACACCACATGACTTGAAGCACAGTTGACACATTCTCTTCCCTTCCCTCGCCCCTCCCCTATCGCCCTTTCATTCCTCATTGTTATTCATTCCTCAGTCCGTGTACACGCCTGTTACCTGCATCATTCTATTTTGTCATCGTTTTGGAAGCTATATCACGCATCGTGAGTGAAGGCGCTCTATACATTAGATTAGATTAAAAAGCAGGTTTTTTTTTTAAAACGTAGGAAGTTGAATTCAGTCACGCAAAGTCTTGAAAGCCACCGTTGAGGAGGGTGCTTCATTGTTCAGAATATGATCGATCCTTGGGTGCGTGTGTAAATCATATCTGTGTAACCGTGATAATCTTTGTCGGATGGTTGGGGGATATTAAAGGACATTTGGGCATAAAAACTACCGCCAATGTTGGCCTCACCTAGGGGTTGGTAACCTGCAGCTCTGGAGCAACATGCGACTCTTTGAGGCCTGCATCGTGACGTTGTTTATTAAGGACCACTGCCTCGTATTCACATGCATTGCGGCTCTTGAAATATTTTTTTTACCAAATTCGAGAATCAAAAATTACTCTTCTTGTTATTTTGGTTGCCAACCCCCCCCACCCCACCCCTCGACCTAACCCTAAAACAAACGTGGGTCATATGTTTTTTCAGGTTTGTTGAATTCTTTTCTCTCATCTTTTTGTTGTATTTACCTCCGTGACTTGTTCTTGACACCTGATGAAGATCGCTTGCGTTGTGATCGAAACGTCGTGATTGTTTTTTGTTTTAATATAATTTTATTGTATTTCTACATTCGTGACTTTACCGAAAAAACCAGTGAGTAGTGGATCATATTCTTGGTTCTTTCGCTAAAGTCACGTAGAAGGGAAACGATAAAATAATAAGAATATAAAACAATTTCAAATTTTCTTGTTGTGGTTTTCACACCTGATGATGATTGCTTGTGTTGCAGTCGAAACGTCATGAGAATTTTATTGTTTTATATTTTTATTATTTTATTGTTTCCCTTCTACGTGGTGACTTTACCGAAAGAACCAAGAATATGAATCCCTGCAGTCACGAAAGCTTTAATTAAAAATTCAAACGTAGGTCGTTGAACCAAAGGAGACGCCGGTGCTGCCACCTTTGGCGTCTCCGGCACGGCCATTGTGAGGCCCGCCGGCAAGGAGCGGCGTGACTTGCCACTGACTTGTGGTGTGCGTTGCCGTGTGCCCGCTCCCCTGCACAGATCTTCGTGGCGGTCAACTGTCTGAGCACGGACTTCTCGTCGCAAAAGGGCGTCAAGGGCCTGCCGCTGAGCCTGCAGATCGACACCTACAGCTACAGCAATCGCAGCAACAAGCCCATCCACCGCGCCTCGTGCCAGATCAAGGTCTTCTGCGACAAGGTACCGCGCCGCGTCTGTTTATGCGGTCGCTCTATGCGGTTGCTCTATGCGGTTTGTTAGTGTGGTTAGTTGTTGTGGTTGTTAGTGTGGTAGTTGACGCGGTTCTTAATGTGGTATTCGCTGGTGGTGGTTGTTGATGTTGTGGTTGTTAGCGTGGTTGTTGATGTTGTGGTTGTTAGTGTGGTAGTTGACGCGGTTCTTAATGTGGTATTCGCTGGTGGTGGTTGTTGATGTGGTTGTTAGCGTGATTGTTGATGTTGTGGTTGTTAGTGTGGTAGTTGACGCGGTTCTTAATGTGGTATTCGCTGGTGGTGGTTGTTGATGTTGTGGTTGTTAGCGTGGTTGTTGATGTTGTGGTTGTTAGTGTGGTAGTTGACGCGGTTCTTAATGTGGTATTCGCTGGTGGTGGTTGTTGATGTGGTTGTTAGCGTGGTTGTTGTTGTTGACGCGGTTGTTGATGCCGTTGTCTCCGCAGGGTGCGGAGCGCAAGATCCGCGATGAGGAGCGCAAGCAGATGCGCAAGAAAGCCAAGGGACAGGCTGCCGTGTCACTGTGCAACGCTTGTGAGTGGCTCCCACGGCAACCGCAACGCTGCGTGTGTGCCGTGTGTAACTCTGCGCTTATGTGCCGTGTATGACGTTGCGTGTGTGTGCCGTGCGTATGCCGTGTGCAACATTGCATGTGTGTGCCGTGTTTAACGCTGCGCGAGTGTGCCGTGTGGTAACACTGCGTGTGTGTGTGTGCCGTATGCGTGCCGTGTTTGACGCTGCGGGTGTGGCGTGCGTTCCGCCGTGCGCGTTTTCTCAGCGGGTGACATGAAGTCCTCGGTGGTGGCGGCCGTCAAGAGGAGCGACCTCACCCTCTTCAAGGCGCTGGCCGACCTAAGCTCACAGCCCGTGCTCTTCATCCCCGACATCCACTTCACCAACCTGCAGCGCTCCGCACAGGTGCGCTGAAGCTCAGCCCTGCACTCACCCCTGCACTCACCCCTGCGCTCACTCCTGCTCTCACCCCTACGAGGACCGCTACATGCATGCCCCTACGCTCGCCCCTACGCTCACCCCTATGCTCACCTGCGCACGTGCTCCTGCGCTCACCTCCACCCTTACCCCTACGCTCGCTCCTACACACCTGTACCAACACTCACCTGCAACATGCGCACACTCACCTGTACACTCACCCCTACACTCACTTGTATGCATGACCTAAAACTCACCTGAATGTTCAGCTAAACACCGACCTGAACACACATCGAAACACTCGCCTTTACCCACTCGGCTGTCGGAAGACACTTACGTGAGGCCTTACCTGCAAACTTGTACCAGTGCGCACTGGTACACTCACCTGAACAACACACTAGGCCCAGCCACCGTTACCTGTCACCCAAACACCCTCACCTGCACACTCACCTGTACACGCACCTCGCCTGAATGGGTGAGGTACACTCACCTGACCTGAAGATCCGCTGGGCTATCGTTGTGTCCGTGCCGGCTCACGTGATCGTGCGTCCGTGTGTCGTGTGTATTTGCTGCAGGGGTTTTCGAGCACTCCCGAAGATGTGGAGAGGGACGGGTGAGTCCGTTTATCGCGCGTGCAAAGATGCACACAGGCACGCGCACACTCAGGGCGTACACTTACACGTACACCCAAACGCACGTACACAAATGTAAAAAAATAAGATCCCCCGTGTTGCCTGAATAGACTTTTTTTTTAGCGATCACTGTTAGCGATCACCTACGAAGGCCAGCACGGCACCCCCGGGGGTGGGTGGCCAGCACCACTCCCGGCCGCCTTTGTCTCCCTAGTGGCGATGTCTACACATCGCACCGGGTACTCATTTGTCAGTCGACCTTCGAGGAGGCCCAGGACCAGTTCAGATAATCGTCGCTGGTGTTGGCCGTGAGCTGGAATCAAACTCGGGTCGGTGGTTTTGTTCCGCAGCGCGCCAGCCACTGAGCCGCTGCTCCCCACATACAAAGACACAAGCACTCACTGCTCCCCACATACAAAGACACAAGCACTCATACACATGCGCAGACACACAGCCGTGTATCTGGAGACACAAACAAAGGCACAGAAACCCCCCTCTTGCCCCCCTTCAGTGAACATCTCACTAATTCGACACAGTTGTTTAAACCGGAGCTCAGGGAATGAACGGGTGGATGCTGCTTCTTCACGCTGTCTCGGCGCGTGCGCCCACACTTGACCTGACACTCCATCCTGTTGCCTCCTCCGTCTGTGCAGCCTCTTGAGACGTGGCCACTGTAAGACGCTCTAGAAATGTAACACCTTGTGTGTGTGTGTGCGCGAGAGCGATTGAATGGGCTGCATCTTTTCTCCAAGCTGAAATCTTTCGCAAAGCCTGATTCCTCCGAGTAATCTAAAGCTTTTCTAGTGGTTTCTTTTTTTTTTTACGTAGGTCGAAGGTGGGTAGGTCATACACGTAGCATATCATCGATACCGCAGGCCGGCCGGTGCCTTCCCATCAGAGAGAGGGAGCCCTCGCTCGACTCTGTACGACACTGAATCCTGAAGCGAGCATCATGACAAACAGACGGACGCCTTCACGCACGCGCAAACGAAGCGTCCTGCAATGCCAAATGATGTATCCCATCGCGATCTCTTGCCCTCCAAACCCCCACGACCCTGTCACCAGCAGCGTGATGCTCAAGCGCCCTCCGCATTTTTTCAACGAGGAGTTTGCGTCGCCCGCGAAGCAGCTGAAGGAGGAGCCTCTGAAGAAAGGTGGGAGCTCCCATCACCATGGCGACCGATTTAACGCCCCGAGACTCAGTGAGGCTTTCCTGCATAAATAACAGACATGTAAAAAGCGGCGCGTCCATTCGTCAACATACGTCGCTTCTGACGCGCGCGTCGGATCGTTCGCGTGAGAATCCGTTGCTCGTAGACCATGCAAGCGGTACGCGAGTGTTATGCAAGTGATATTCGAATGTTTCCTTTAGGCTCACGGTGCGGACTAATTCGTTGCGTGAACAGAAATAAAAAAAAAAATAAGACGCGTGACGCAAGCGGCCGGCGTGAACGCGAGATGGAAAATAATCGCCGCCTTAAATCTAACGGAATTGCGACTGCCAAATCACGACAATTATTTTAGTCACGCTGGGAATAAAATAAAATAAACTAAAAAAAACTATTATTTTACCAGCTAGGGCCCACTGAGCTGGTCACAAATGATAGCTCAACGAAGTGGCTTATCACGTGGAAATTTATAGCAGCCAAATACTCTAAAACGCGTGTTCATTCTAACTCAGTCCTCACAGGGCCCAGCCACTCAACGACATCGTTGAGTTGGCCGAGGATTTCATGAGGCAGAGCACTGAGCTGGGCACCTCTGAATTCCTGGATTTGAATTTGAGTCTCAATCACCTGTGGTCAAACCGGGTTGCCAAGTGCAGCGAGTTGATCGTCTCAGCCCGGTGACGAATAACTGCACTAAAAAAAACACCTAGCCTTATATGTTGTCTTTCACCCAATTTGTGTTGATCCTCTGTGGCAGGACATGTGGGAGTGTGTATCACCCCCTAGTAGCGAGTGACAGGACATGTGGGAGTGTGTATCACCCTCTAGTAGCGAGTGGCAGGACATGTGGGAGTGTGTATCACCCCCTAGTAGTGAGTGGCAGGACATGTGGGAGTGTGTGTCACCCTCTAGTAGTGAGTGACAGGACATGTGGGAGTGTGTATCACCCCCTAGTAGTGAGTGACAGGACATGTGGGAGTGTGTATCACCCACTAGTAGTGAGTGACAGGACATGTGGGAGTGTGTATCACCCACTAGTAGTGAGTGACAGGACATGTGGGAGTGTGTATCACCCTCTAGTAGTGAGTGACAGGACATGTGGGAGTGTGTATCACCCCCTAGTAGTGAGTGACAGGACAAGTGGGAGTGTGTATCACCCCCTAGTAGTGAGTGACAGGACATGTGGGAGTGTGTATCACCCCCTAGTAGTGAGTGACAGGACATGTGGGAGTGTGTATCACCCTCTAGTAGTGAGTGACAGGACATGTGGGAGTGTGTATCACCCACTAGTAGTGAGTGACAGGACATGTGGGAGTGTGTATCACCCTCTGGTAGTGAGTGACAGGACATGTGGGAGTGTGTATCACCCTCTAGTAGTGAGTGGCAGGACATGTGGGAGTGTGTATCACCCCCTAGTAGTGAGTGACAGGACAAGTGGGAGTGTGTATCACCTCCTAGTAGTGAGTGACAGGACAAGTGGGAGTGTGTATCACCCACTAGTAGTGAGTGACAGGACATGTGGGAGTGTGTATCACCCACTAGTAGTGAGTGGCAGGACATGTGGGAGTGTGTATCACCCCCTAGTAGCGAGTGGCAGTGCGCGATGTATCGTACAGCTTTGTGTTTATACGGAGGGACAGATACACGGAGGTGACATGTTGTCTGCTCACTTATTTTGCTAATTATATTCTCCACAACGATGCTCACGATGAGTTCATCATGCTATATAAGAAAAAAAAGTTTTGCTTGCTGACTGGCTGTAAACACGGGTGGGCAAGTGCATAAAAAGTGTCGGTGTGTGGGATCTCGCAAGCGTTTCTGTGAAGTCTGCTTCCCCGTGCCGCTCTCCGAAATTGCGCAGCGACGCGCGGCTGTGCGGTCGTTAAGAATGACCGTTTTGTTGATAAGACCTGACGAATTTAAACAAATACACTTTGTCGCATCGTTGTTATTACCGGGGGGGGGGGGGGGGGGGGAGCTGCCGTGGTGGCAGGGTTAGAACCGCTGGCCTTGCGATCCAGAGGTCGCCGCTGCGACCCCATCTCTAGGCGCGGCCGTTGAAACAACGCCGCGAGTTTCTTGGCCACCCCGCGCCCTGCCACCGCCTCCTGTCTGCTCGGCAGTACCAACGGGTCGCGCCGTGGTCGGTCGATTGGCAGGTCACGAGCGCGGTGTGGCGAGGCGTCGGTACGCCGATGCCTCGTCCGAGGCGTCGGTACGCCGACGTGGAAAGGGGAGAGCGACTGCCCTCTCGAGGAGTTCGCTCCGGCGCGGACATCTTCCCGCCGCCGTGTGGCTCGAGCGCTCGGTCCCGAGGCTTTGCGCCTTTACCCCCTCGCTCCCGGCGAGCTTTTGGGCCGGCCCCGACGTTGCTTTGCGAGCGAGGACGCGGCGGGTCGGCCCCCGTGGTGAGCGCGGTCCCCGCGGCCCCCCTCGCTCACCACCCTCCCCCCCACCCCCCCCCCCCCCCCCCCATGTGTCACCCTGCAGTGTTGCTCTACGTGAGGCGGCCGTCGGACGAGGTGTTTGACGCCCTCATGCTGAAGACTCCCAACCTGGCGGGGCTCAAGGAAGCCGTGAGTGGCCGCCGATCGACGTCACGCCACCACGCGCGGATACACGCTGCACACTGTGCATAGATACAAGCTGCACACTGTGCACAGATACACGAAGATACACGCTGCACCCTGTGCACAGATACACGCTGCACACTGTGCACAGATACACGCTGCACACTGTGCACAGATATATGCTGCACACCACACAGAGATACACGTGGCTACCTGCACAGATACACACTGCACACCACACAGAGATACACACTTCACCCTGCTGTGCACAGATACACACTGCACACCACACACAGATACGCACTGCACACCACACGGAGATACACGTGGCAACCTGCACAGATACACACTGCACACTGCACAGATACACACTGCACACTGCACAGATACACACTGCACACCACACAGAGATACACGCTGCCCACTGCACAGATACACACTGCACACTGTGCACAGATACACACTGCACAGATACACGCTGCACACTGCACAGATACACACTGCACAGATACACGCTGCACCCTGCACAGATACACGCCGCATCACAGAGATGCACACTGCACACCACGCCGTCTTAACGAGGCGCTGCGGCTACATCGCACGCTGCACAATGCACAGATGCACGCCGCAGCTGCACCGCATGCTGCACGCGGAGGCACAAACTCATCGGCACTGTGCACATCCCAACACTGCTGCTGTCCGTCCAGAAATGCGGCCATCGATGACGTTGATCGTGGTGGGAAATGACGATGGTATGTGGCTGATGATGATAAAAAATTCAATGGTGGAATTGATCTGAGTGTGCTTGCGAACCATGCGTTTCTGTTCCAGATCTCAGAAAAGTACGGGGTGTCCTTAGAAAGCATCAGAAAGATTTACAAGAAATGCAAAAAAGGGTGAGCTCTCTCTCTTCCTCGCCCCCTTCGTGACGACGCGCGCCGGCATTTCACCGGGCGACTTGCCCGCTGGTGGGTTTTAATGGGGCCATGCAGGGAATGACAGTGCAGAAAGTAGGTTGCTGACCAGCTATCCGGAACATCGTATCGAATTGTGTTGTGCGTCTCCATGGTGAATACGTAACCGGGGGATTAAAGGATTAAATCACTTTTGGCCACTTGGTCCACAGGGGGAGCTCACCTTTACCTGGTCCCGATGGATTTACCACTGCCCAAAAAATGGAATTTGTTGCCAAAGTAAATGGCAAACATAGTGCAAATTGCATGCGTGCGCGTGTGTGTCCCAACGCACACACACACACACTCGCATGCACCAACAGCTGCCCTCCAAGGACAACTAACGGAGGGCGGGGAAGCGGCACGCACTGCAACGAGAGGAGTGCCGGGCGGTTAAATGCAGCAAGTTGGTGCACAGACTAAGGCACCGTTAGGATCCTTTGGGTTCATTGTTATTGCACAATGGTCACATGGTCAGACTAAGGTACCGTTAGGATTCTTCTTACTGAGACTGGCATAGCTGAGAGAAAGCACCAAGTATAATGGTCAATCATGGCAACACATTTTATATGCCAAAGAAAGCTTCACCGAGCCTCAATATTTTATTCTTAGGAGGGGTCCTGCATTGTCGGGCCAGTTCAATTAATGAGTGTTAGTATAATGTTGAACTTCTTTCACACCATACGTAGTCAACCATGCTTATTGGAGGTGCGGGGGAAGGACAACCAACTAAATACAAAATGCAGTTTTAAAGAAATGATTTTTATTTGAAACTAATTTCACCTCCGATGAGCATGGTTGGCTATGTACTGTGCGAAAGAAGTTCAACGTACATACAAACAGACAACGGGAGCGTTATGCATAGGCGCAGGCCTGCAATTTCCTGCTTGCGCCACTGCTGGCGAAGGGTCTTCACTCGCGGGAGCTCTATCAAGAGAGAGGACCCTCTTGAGGGTGTTTTTTGACTTTTTCTTGCACGCTGGCCGGATGCCTTGAAAGAGGTGGAAGTTGTTATCTAGCGCGCACGAACCGGCGATTGGCCAATCGTGGTGAACCCATCAGTGATCCGCCTGGGTGGACACAGGCAGCGAGGGGGGGGTTATGGTGGAGGGGGGTGAATTTAATAAACTAGCCCCAATGTAAATTTTGATTTAAAGCTTTCGTGACTGCAGTAATTCATATTCTTAGTTTTTTCGGTAAAGTCACGTTGAAGAGAAACAACAAAATAATAAAATATATATATAATATAAATATATATTTTTGATTGTTTTTGTTGTTTTATATATATTTTATTATTTTGTTGTTTCTCTTCAACGTGACTTTACCGAAAAAACTAAGAATATAGCCCCAATGTGTTTCGGCTGTCGTGTCGGTTTGGCTGCTACACATTTCCACGTGGTAAGCCACTTCGTTGTGGCCAGGTCGCTCCTGAAAAAGAGCTACATAGCTTAGTGGGCCTGATCTGGTAAAATAAAAACAAACGTTGTTTTAAAATTTTGATTTAAAGCTTTCGTGACTGCAGTAATTCATATTCTTAGCTCTTTCGGTAAAGTCACGTTGAAGGGAAACAACAAATCGACACACCTGATGACGACCGTTTGTGTTATGGTCGAAACGTCGTGAGAATTTTTATTGTTTTATATATATGTTATTATTTTGTTGTTTCCCTTCAACGTGACTTTACCGAAAGAGCTAAGAATATAAACGTTGTTTTTGTTTCAGTTGCAGGGTTGTTAACGCCGGTGCTGAAGGCCACGATTAAACGGGGTTGTTGGGTGTGTGTGGCGGGATGTGCGTGGCATGCGTCTGCACAGAATGCTCGTCTACATGGACGACAACATAATCGAGCACTACTCGAACGAGGACACCTTCCTGCTGGAGATGGACGAGTTGGACGGAGGCATCAAGGTGACCCTCACCGACATATAGGGGCGAGCGGCATCGCGCGACACGGCCACTCCCCCCCCCACCCCCCGCTCGTCCACAGCCCAGAAGCTCATCGACAACCACAACGGCACGGCGACACCCGTCGCTCTCCGCCACGCCCTGCACCACCGGCACGCTTCACCAGGGCTGGCCAACAGCCGCCGTCCGGGAGGTCGTGAGTTAAAATCCCGGTCGGGTTCAACTCGTTTTCATCATCGTCGTCATCATCGTCATTATGATCGCCATCACGGTCTCCTCTCGAGGGCTGGTAAAGTGAGCCAAGTGCTGCTTTGTAGGGGACTGGATCGCGGTCGTAACGCGGAGAGAATCGCCCACGCGAGTGGCGCGTCGATTCGTCGCCAACGTCCACGATCGTGTATTTGAAGCCGTACTCAAATCCGTGTTGCGTTGATTTGATGAAAAGCTTGGGGAAGAAGGCAAGTGAACGGTGGGCACTAGGAGAAAAGTTAAATCCAGCGCAGTGGAACAACGCTGCGAATTCCAAATCTCAGTACAATTAAACCTGCCGGGCAGTTGAACGAACGCGCACAGCACGATTAGAAAATCTGATATCGTCTAATTTCTAAAACGTTTCTACCGATGCCATTCTGTGGAATAGAATTTAATCGATGCGGGAGAGATGACAAATCGAGCACAGACATCGTTGCATTCCATGTAAACAAGAGGTGTCGTTGCTTTTAAGCGGGGTTCCTGTTTAGGTTTGGAACGTTGCGTAGAAATCCCGAGGCTCGTTTCACAATCACCACGAGCTGGGTGTTCCCGCAGCTTTGCTCGGTGTCTCCCATGGTCAGTGTTGCATTCGTGGTGCTTTTTGGCCGTTTTCAATTATCCGCTGGCGTCCCCTCCACCGCGGGGGAGTGTGCAGCCTGTCTAGGGAGTGCTCATTTTACCGACCTCGGAGAGATGACGATGACGACAGTGATGATGATGATTAGGCACGTATCGATGTGTCGATTCTCCAATTTAATTAGATTCTCATGCTTACGAATTCAGGCCTTTTGAATCGATCGAGCACGTGAGAATCGGTTATCTAAGATTTATACAAATTATATGCAAATGCGGTGCTAATGTTACATTTTAGTCTCGTGGAGTGAGAACAAATCTGTACAAAAACCGGACCTAACGCGTGAGAAAACAATACAAACGAGAGACGGTTAATTGAGATGGAAAAATTGTCTGCTCTTGACTCGAATAGCGATGCCCAAAACATGACAATTCATCGGATCGCTGGAGCGGGTGAATTGTTGTTATACGCTTCGTTGCGACGGTGGCGATTGTGACGCTGATGACGGTGGATGGTGTCCTAAAGCCTGGGTTTTTGGGCGATCGTTTTTATTGCTGTTACACGCCGCATATTCTCTGTGCCATTTGAAACACTCACCTTGCCGCCAATTAAACCCGGGATCGTTTTAAAGCGGCGAAAACACAACATACATACACGCACGCACGCTACGTAGCGACCGTGGATCATTAACAAGGACAAACGCGCACACACAGACAACAGAGACAATCACAGAGGAGACGGATTGGTGACTAAGTTGCGGCTGGGTCAGCTGTTACTGTGATGTTTTTATTTCTTCCTTTTCGGAGCAGGAGCCACAGAAGGGGGGGTATGGTCCAACTTTTAAGAGTCTTCTACTGCCTAAACCATCCCTCACTCTCATTTACTTTCACTCGATCACTCGCTCGCTCACCCACCCACCCACCAAATGACTTGCTCGCTCACCCACCCAACTCTCGCACTAAATCACCCACCCACTCACGAACTCGGTCGCTCAAATGCGTGGCTTGTGCCCGCACCGGGAGTAGAGGGTAGTACAGCAAGTAGGTTGGATAACAAGGCGTACAGTGATTTGCACAAGACATTCAATTTTTTTCGCTACTGGAATGCAAGCAAACAAGTCAATACACATTTGATAAGCAACCAAACTGTTTTAAGTCCTTTTAAAAGTGACAACCACAACATGGTTCAGTGTCTACACAGGCTGGCTGGTCAGTAATGTTTACCCGGAGTCACAAGGCGGTTTTTTTTCTGCAGCCCCCATTCCCGCATGCCAAACACGAATGGAATTGGTCGAACATCGATAAACCACCACATATACGGTCCAATATTTGCACAGATTGATTTCAAAGAGGCGTCTGCTGTGCTGCCATCTCCTGGCCACTTCGCAGGTGTGGTAGTTTCACAAACCCTTGCACGGGATTGCCGGCCTAATTTAATTGAAAGCCGGATCTTAGGCGCCACCCTTTAAGCCCCTTTTCTCATGCTTAAATCCAGCACCATGAACCCCACATGCATCGTTCAGGTTCAATCCATCTCTCATCATCCCCTCTGTGGTTCCTCTTAAGCGTAATGCCGATAGCTTGCTCGTTATAATGACAGACTTTAAGGTAGTACTTGTTTTGTAAATTCTATTAGGGTGTTTGGAAAATAAGCCATTTTCTAACAATCTTTGTAAATAATGTGCAATATATCATATTAAAAAAAGTATAGATCGTTTTATTTTTCATAAGTAGGGGTGACTTGGGAAACTTATTTTTTATTTTATTTTTCGTTCTGGTTTATTGTTGAGGAAGATGGAAACCAAACACTTCCAGGATTGAATAACAATGCTGTAATAATCCAAATAACATGAAATGAAATACTCTGTACTTAAACAACCCGGTTTATACATGTCTGTACATGCAATTTGTTAAATGTTTACATTATGCTGTATTCAGGTTTCTGTGGGAATGTGTCTGACTTGGTTCTGCCATTCCAAACTGTTACTCATGATTGATTTGTGGGTCGGGCCCACATAATGATCTGGGCCAAATTTGTGTTGTGAAGGCCCTTCACCACCTGACAACAGCCAAACAATTTAAATTGTCCCGTGTACAAGTGTTTAACCTGCCGGTTGCACTTGATTCAGCTCGCTCGGCGGTGAATTGAGTAATAATTCTTGCAACCAAATGTAGCAATCGTATATCTTGGGGACAAAATTCAATGTCGAATCTTAATATTGGCTGTGAAAACCTGCATGTTAAGGGAACAGACGCTTGAGAGAGAGAAGACATTTTTATTTGTTTTTCCCCTTCACATTTACAAAGTTTTTTTCAGTTTCAGTTTATTTATTTTGGTATGGCCCTGTGAGCCATTCGGCTGTTGAATCGGGTGCAACCACAACAAACAGATAAAAACAAAAACACGCCTGAAGAGAAGTACATAACCGATGGCGCATCGGTCAGTTTGGCATACAGGATAATGTCGGCCAATTGTGCATATCTCGCTCATTCAAATGACTGTCCAATTAAAATAATTCATTAGAATTTTCTTTCTCTGCTTCTTTAGTTGAGATCAAAGTGGCCCCCGATGTGTGTGTGTGGGGGGGGGGGGGGGGTGCAGTCCAGGCAGCCCGTGTGACGTGTCGGGCAGCCCGTGTGACGTGTCAGGCAACCCATGTGATGTTTCAGGCAGCCCGTGTGAGGTGTCAGGCAGCCCGTGTGACGTGTCAGGCAACCCGTGTGAGGTGTCAGGCAGCCCGTGTGACGTGTCAGGCAACCCATGTGATGTGTCAGGCAACCCATGTGACGTGTCAGGCAACCCATGTGATGTTTCAGGCAACCCATGTGACGTGTCAGGCAACCCATGTGACGTGTCAGGCAGCCCGTGTGATGTGTCGGGCAACCCATGTGATGTGTCAGACAACCCCTGTGATGTTTCAGGCAACCCCCTGTGACGTGTCAGGCAGCCCAAGCTGTTACGACATGCAGCGAGACAGAGCAATTGGCGGCTCGGACATCATGATGGGCCACAACTCTGCATAGTGGCTCTCGATTGGCTGCCTACCACTTTGTGAAACAGTTATACAATTGCCTGGGTTGCTGTACTTGCCATAGCGTCTCATTTGAAAAGGCCACGCTCACCGAGGATAATTCCGGCCATGGCTGTTGCCTGAACACTGAGGCCGAATTGCAGCATGCTGAACACTCATCACAGGGCACACACACACACACAAAGCACCGCGGCATTCCCCTGTACGCTCTTGCCCCCTTGCATGTATTTGGGTCAGCGCGACCTTGGCAAAGCCATCGTGAATCATGGCCAAGGTCATGCAGATTCTTTGGGGTTCAAGGTCAGGTCAGACATGGGCTTCAATTATTTTTTTGTGGTGGTGGTGGTGGTGGTGGGTTAAACCACACTATAAAAGTTATTAAGGGGGGGGGGGCGGGTGGTAAATGGGGCTTTACTGGGCTTTATAGCTAGCTTTGGGGATGGTTTTAATTTTATAAATAAAGCATTACAAAATAAAGTATAAAAAAGTGTACAACAAAAAAAATCCACGTTCATTTGCCAGGTGCATTGGCTTTTTTCTTTTTACGTGCACACGCAATGTACGGTGTGCTTATGCATATATATATTCACACGAGGAGGGGGAAAATAGCGGGAAAGTTATTGAAGAGTCGAGTGAAATAATTTGTTGACGTGTGCGAGGCGACGAGTTAACGTGAGGCGGTTGGTGTTTTTGGGTGTCATGGACACCCACGCATAAAGAAACACGCAACAGTATAAAATAACACGTTGAGGGATTTCATTTATTTGGAGAAATAAAACATTCAAATGTTGGGTGTTTCTGGGCCAGAAACATCCCTCCAATGTCTTTGTTTTTTCGTTCCGATTATGAGGAGACCGTGGTGAAGGTTTCAGGCACTGAACTTGCCTGCCATTGTTACATAACCTGTACTTCCTTCCCCCCCCCCCCCCCCCCCATTCTTGCTGTTCATATTAGAGTTTATGCTTCATAGAGGACATTGTTTTTTTTTATACTGTACCAGGGTACAATAAATAAGACATTGGTGAAAGCCGAGCGCGTGTGTGTCGATGTGTGTGTGTCTATGTGGAACCCCCTAATGGAACATCTTCGCCGATTGGAAACATTTCGGCTGGCCTACCTACGATCCATCCTGGGTTTAACCAGGCTGGATTGTGTGAGGAGCTCACAAATCCTTAAAAGATCTGGGCAAAGTCCCATCGGTGAGCTCCTCTGGCAGGCAAGGCTGCGTTGGCTGGGCCATGTAGCCCGCATGCCCAGCCACCGCATGCATAAACAGCTTTTGTTCGGCCGGATAGAGGGGGCTAAACGGGCGCGGCATGGGTGAGATAACAGATGGAGTGATGTGGTACAGGAGGATGTGGAGTTGAGTGGACTTGGTACCAGCGGTGTCAAGATCGGCTTCTGTGGAGGAGGCTCGTGAAGGATGCTACTGGGCAGTTGGAGGCAGTCGCCCTCCAACAACAACGGAGGGCGGAGGAGCGACGTTCACAACAACGAGCGGAGCGCCGGGTGGCTAAAGCACAGCAGGTTGGCACAGTAGGGGGCACAGGTGGTGCATCAGCCAGTCATCTCAGTCAGTCGACCCGTGGCACCTGGGTCTGCCCCGTGACCTCCTGCCAGCGGGCATTCGACACTTCACGTGGCCTCAAGGTGCACATGGCCTGGCACTAGCGTCGTGGTGACGTCACCGCCACTTAGTGGTGAATGGCGAGTGTTGTTGTTGTCTCTATGTGTGTATGTACCATGGTTAGCGTGCTGCACTCCGAACCTGGCGACCCGGGTTCGATTGCCGCTCACGGCCAACACCGATGACGATTATCTGAACCGGTCCTGGGACTCCCCTAGGTCGACTCAGCCTCAAATGAATACCTGGGGCGGTGTGTACACATCGCCACTGGGGAGACAAAGGCGGCCAGGCGTGGTGTTGGCCACCCACCCCCTCGTGTGCCATGTCGGCCTTCATAGGTACTCGCTAACAGCACTTGCCCCGACGGTCTGTTAAGGTTATACGGCGGGGGTCTTTGTGTACCGCAGTATTTATTGGCATGGTGGAGATTACGGGTGGTGCATTTGCCAGTCGTCTCAGACATTCAACTCCCATAGTACCTCAGGAGTCGTCCTCTCGCTCTCTCTCTCTCTTCGAGAGGGAGCGACTACTGTGCGGGCACGCCACGTCCCATAGTGATATTAGTATAGCTGTTGAACACATCTGTACAGTGTGTGTGTGTGAACTACAACCCCACATGCCTGGGTTGACTTGTTGCCTTTTATGTGCATATTAATGAGTATCGCAATTAGCATGAGCAAACGGGAGTAGTTGCCTCCCTCGGTTTGACCCATTACTGAAGGGTGCATCAAGAAATCCTCTTGCATCTGTGATGCGTGACAGCCTTATTCGGTGCTCGCTATAACAGCACTCGGCCCTTGTTTGGCCTACGCAACTTTAAAGGAGAAGTTTGTTGTTTGTAATGCGCTCACACGTGTTAAACCACCATGGGTGTGAAAGTAGAAGCATTCATCACAGTGAAATGTTTTTTCGTTGTTTAAATATTCCACTGGATGCGCTTGTATGAAGTTGTCTAGACCAGATAACAGCGATGTGAGTTTCTAGACTCGGTAAGCATCTCGCGAGTTCATGTTTTTAGGCTGGCCCACGTAACATAATTTGTCCAAGTTTGTCACGCACTTAATTAAATTTGGCTACGTCGGGTAGTCGAGGGCCTCCTGACATATCTCTGTGGCAAGACAATTACGTGGCTTAAACGCAAACAAAATACAAATTTTCTGGGAAATCGATGTTATAATGTGTTGACTTTCTCGACTAAAGGCAACCTGTATAGATAGATGGCTGTAGTCATTGTTTGTGCTCTGCTCAACAGATGGCGTTAGACACGTGTCGTGTTTCCTCTTCCCACAGCAAGAACCATCCCTGGAGTAGATCATCACTCGAATTGTACATATTTACAATATTCAATATACAGTATTTCATACCAGGGTTTTATTTTTATATTTGTTCAAATTTTCCATAATAAATTGTGGTGTTTTCTGGGTGACAGCCATGTAAATGTTTCTACAATGTATCCTTTAAGCTTAACATAGCCAGACCAAATTAAGTCACATGTAAAAATCTGAATTGTTGGATTGGAAAACTTGTAACTGTATCCAGTGAGGAATGCGAGCTGACAAGAGCCAGACTCCGGCACCATATGGATTCGTATTATTCCTCGCGAATGCCCGAGGCTCACAGGGACTGTTTGAGAGAGTAGCAATGCCACTGGGAGGCGACAAGGCTGTTTAATGCTCTGTACCAGTCTCCGTACCAGGCCCTGAACGTGCCTCTCCCAACTGATGGTGGTGCAAGTCGCCACATTTGTTTTGTTTTGCAGACTCTGGCACGACTTGGGTTGGGGACCGCATCACGCGAAGGAGCATAAACCATCCAGAATACAGGTTTTTTTGGGTTAAATTGCGTAAATATATAAATGTGTCATTAAACCCGCCACCACCCAACACAGCCAATTAGTAAGGGGGTTTGTCACGTAAACAGAACACGCCAATTCGTTATGAGTACAGCACACCGGTGGTCGCGGGTTAAACATTTATATATTTATGCGATCTAACCCAAAAAACTTGTATTATGGATGATATTGGTCGCGAAAGCCTTACCACGTGTTAAACATAAACCATCGACCATGCAAACTTTGGTAGCCCTCGCAGCAGCGGCTTTTGGCTAACCATCGAACAAGGATGGTCTCCGCATCGACCGGTTTCAAATGTGCGTCTGGAACTCTCTTCCTTCCAATATGAGGAAGCCACTGGAGCTATACACTTTTACATCATCTTGATTGATCACTCATTCCTTTACAATGGCTTTTTTCTGCTTAGTTTCTTGTCCTTCTCCCGGACCTCCGATTATCACGGTTGACTACGTACGGTGGGAAGGAAGTGCACACATACATCCAACTGATGGCAAATGGGAGGATACTAGTGATAGGATGATGGCCAGAGGTCGCTCACCGAGGAGATAATAATTAGTTTTTTTCATAGAGCACCCTTCACGCCCGCGGGTGCAAGCGACTTACATCACGTCTCAAATATTCAAAGGGCAACCCCCAGTGGCAGCTGTCCCAGTGAGACACCCTGCTCATTGCAATGAGTTTTCAATGAGTAGGGGGTGCGATGATTGCTGTGCATAGTCCCAATTGAGTAATTTGTGGGTATTTTTTGGTAGCAGGAATGTTTTGGGACCGCGACGCCAACACACATTGGCCTACTGGTTTCGAACGTCAGCGGACCCAACGATGAATCCACTCTTGCAGTGTTTGAAATGGAGCAACGCGATCAGCTGGTACGCACGAAACGGACGAGTGAGATGGTGGTGACATGGGGAGGACCTTCATCCAGCAGTGGATAATGGCTGATGATGAATGTTTTTTAATCAAATACCACCTGGCATAAATATATCTTAGCATCTGCAGAAAAAACACGTGAACAAAGACACCGGTATACAATTTTAACACATTTCCCACTTTAACAAAATGTTTATTTGTAAAATGTCGCGAAGGGGGGTTGTATTTTTCAACGTGTTTTAATAGGCTGGAGAAGATTATTCACATCGATTAGTCGAGATAAAATTCCTCTTAAATTGTGCAGCTCTAAATGTGCCATGACACGATTACAAAGATCCCCCGTGTAGCCTCCATGGACTATGGGGGGCAAGTGCTGCTCGCAGGCACACGCCTGGATTCTTTTGTAAAGCACTCCCCAGCGCTAATGTTTACACACTGCACCAGGTACTAATTTATTTGAACGAAATTACTCGCACAAGCACGTAATGAGACAAAGATGCCCCGTAGAGCCTTAACAAACTTCCTGCTAGCGAGCACCTCTGAAGGCCGGCATGGCACACGTGTGGGGGTGGTGGGGAGGGGTGGTCAGCAGCACCACGCCAGGTCGATTTTGTCTCCCTCGTGGTGATGTTTACACATCGGACCAAGTACTCATTTGAGGCCGAGTCGACCAAGTTGCGGGCCAGATCTGGTTCAGATAATCGTCAATGGTGTTGGTTGCGGTGAGCGGGAATCGAACCCTTAGCACAGCGCGCTAACCACTACACTACTGCTCCCCATAATGAATACAGACGGACACGCATACATACAGAATACAGACTTCCATTTACTATTTGCCACGAAGTGGTGGTGACATCACCGACGGTGCTTGTGCCAGGTTAGATGCACTTTGAGGCAGCGTGAAGTGTTAAAGGCTCGCTGGGCAGGTCATGATACAGATGCGTATTGTGGGTTAATTGACTGAGATGTCGAGCAGATGCACCACCTGCGTTCCCCAGTGCCACATTGCTGAGTTTGGCTGTCCGACGCTCTGCTCGCATTTGAGCGTTGCTCTTTCGCACTGTTCTTGTTGAAGGTCGACTGCCTCCAATTGCCCGGTAGCGTCCTTCACGAGCCTCCTCCACAGAAGACACCTCCACCACATCAGCCTATCTCCTCTCTGGCCCGTACGAGACTCCTCTTTCCAGTCAAACAAAAATTGCTTTGGGCATGCGGAGGCTGGCCATGCAGGCTATATGGGTCAGTGAATGCATGATTGCTCAGCGATGGGACAATGTCCAGATCTTTCTAGCATTTGTGAGCTCTTCACGCAACCCAGGTTGATTAATCCCAAGATGGATCATAGTCGGGCCAGCCTGATTATTTCAAGTGGTTTACAGGTGTTCATGTTAAGGGGTCCAACGTTTCACAAGCATCCGGAAGAAAGGGCAGAATTGTGGTTAAGAAGAACCAGAGTTCTGTGTACAGCGACAGGTCGGGCAGCCTCAACGTTATTATGTATTTTGCAGGCGTTGAAAAAATGCCTAGCGAGATCTCTGCTGTCAAAATGGAGAAAACCATGAGCACAGGCCTCTCTTGGTGCTGGCTTAAGAGGTTAGGGTTAAATTAGGGCTGGGTTTAGGTTAGAGCTGGGGTGAGGGCTAGGGCTGGGTAAGAGTTAGGGCTGGGTTAAGGTTGGGTTAGGACTGTGCTTTAGGGCGAGGGTTGGGTTAGGGCTAGGTTAGAGTTATGGTTGTGTTCGGGCTGGGTTAGGGTGAAGCTGAAGTGCGTAATACTGCTGTGCTGGGTGTTTCACACATCAGCAGGGCTGCCTTACGAGTGCGATCCACCAGACCGGCCGGTAATGTGCTAAGAGGAAGGTGTGAGCCATCACCATTCAAAGTGTGTGCGCTCACAAGCTTTGACAATGTTTACATTTTTTATTAAATCCTTCAGAGAGAAAACAAGAAGCCTTCTCATGCAATGTGAAAGTGTGTGAGAATGCAGACAGATTCTTAAGAAAGGGCATGCATGCGTAGATCTCAATCGAGAGTGGCCATCTGACAAAAACCTCGTGAACTGTAAATCCAAATTTATATACAAACACACTTCCGCATTCATAAATAACCCTTGGCAAAAAAGCATTGGCCAGGCTAATGATAACAATAATTATAACGATAGAAATACAATCGATCCGGAAATGAGCAAAGGGCTAAGTTATTTAGCATGATTTAAAGCTACAGGAATAAGTCCTCAATTTCACAAGCACTGGAAAGTCAAGATTAAAAAAAAACATCAAAATAGGTCGTGCATGTTATTAAAAAAAACCTACAAAAATAAACAACAACAACAAACCAAACGTACAAGCCAGGTTACAACACAAAGTTCCACGTCGTAACTAATTTACTGGCGACCGCCAACGTCCAAAATGTCAATCGAGACAGAGAAACGGAAACAAATGTGAATGAACACCGCATGCCATGCTCACGTCCGTACACGCTTGGGAGATCCGTATTAAATCGTGGGTGCAAAACGCCCCCAACTTGAGGGCCTCAAGGGAAGAAAAAAAAGAACACCCCCTTTTTCATGACCCCTGTAAACGAACCACGACTGCTGCCCCCTCGCCGCCCCGCTGCGTGTGACCCCTGTGTGACCCCTGTGTGACCCCCGTGTGAGGCGCTCTGTGATTGGCTGACTTGCTGGGTGCTCGGTCTCCCTCATCCCCGTGTCTCCCTCATCCCCGTGTCTCCCTCATCCCCGTGTCTCCCTCATCCCCGTGTCTCCCTCACCCCCGTGTCTCCCTCACCCCCGTGTCTCCCTCATCCCCGTGTCTCCCTCACCCCGTGTCTCCCTCATCCCGTGTCTCTCTCATCCCGTGTCTCCCTCACCCCGTGTCTCTCTCACCCCATGTCTCCCTCACCCCGTGTCTCCCTCATCCCGTGTCTCTCTCATCCCGTGTCTCTCTCACCCCGTGTCTCCCTCACCCCGTGTCTCTCTCACCCCGTGTCTCCCTCACCCCGTGTCTCCCTCATCCCGTGTCTCTCTCATCCCGTGTCTCTCTCACCCCGTGTCTCCCTCATCCCGTGTCTCTCTCACCCCGTGTCTCTCTCACCCCGTGTCTCCCTCATCCCCGTGTCTCCCTCACCCCGTGTCTCTATCACCCCGTGTCTCTATCACCCCGTGTCTCCCTCATCCCGTGTCTCCCTCACCCCGTGTCTCCCTCACCCCGTGTCTCCCTCATCCCCCTGTTGTCTCTCACTTGGTCTCAGCGGCTGCGTGTGTGTGTGCGAAGAAGGCGGAGGAGGTGTGACGGTCAGCTCTGCCGAATCCCCGCAGCAGGGGGGGGGCGAGGGTCGTCAGGACTTGACCTCCGACCCTTTCTCTCCCATGATGGGGCCCGATCGATGCGTTTGGCGAGTCCACCTTCTCCCCTGCGCTCCCCACTCGCCGCCGCTGCCCCCCCCCCACCCCCCACCCCCGCAGCTGCCACTAGAACTGCGTGGCGCTGGAGGGATCGCACTGCAGCAGGCGCACGATGGAGGGGTCACTCTTGGCTCCTCGGATGAACTCGTCGAGAGAGAGTTTGCCTGCGGAGCAGCACGGGGGGGGGGGGTGGTGACATGAGAGACTCGCACAAAAGGGCCAACCGCGCACAGGACTGTTTGGGGCGAGTGCTGCTAGCGAGCGCACGTGTGAAGGCCAGCACGTGTGAAGGCCAGCACGTGTGAAGGCCAGCACGGGTTTCGTGGGGCCAGCATCACGTCGGCCCACCAATGCCCCCCCCCACTGGGTAATGTTTATACGCTGCCCCACCAGGTACGGTAACTCATTCAGGGCCGTGGTGACTTCGGGGAGGCCCACGACCGGTTCGGATATCAATCGCCACCGGTGTTACCCATGCCCGGCAATTGAACTCGTACGACTGGACTCACACGGGCACGAGAATAGAGATCCCCCGTGTAGGCACGGAGACTGTGGGGGTGGATGAGTGGCGTTTGTGAGCACTGTACCTGTGAAGGCTGGCATGGCACATGACACCCGGTCGCCATCGGTGACAAATATCTGAACCGGTCTTGGGCATCCCGTCGTAGGGTTGACCCGGCCAGAATTTTGTATCGAGTGCGGTGTATAAACATCGGCAGTGGGGAGACAAAGGCGGGCGGCCGTGGTGCTAAAATCACACCACCACCTCAGGCGCGCTGTGTTGGCCTTCATCGGGGCTCGCGAACTTCTGCCCTCTCCTTCCAGTCTGTCCATGAATCTCTGTGCCAGTGAGTGCGCGCCCGTGTATGTACGCACGCGTGTTCACGCAACGCGTGTTTGTGCACACGTGTTCGTGTGCGCGCGCGTGTTCGTGTGCGCGTGCGTTGAGCGCGTGTTCGTGCGCGCGTGTTTGTGAGCGCGTGTTTGTGAGCGCGTGTTCGTGCGGTGTCTACCGTCTTGGTTTGTGTCCATCTGCCGGAAGATCTTATCGGTTCTCTTTTCCGGAGTCGCCTCGTCTTCCGGCATCTTCATCACGGACGAAACCATCTTGTAGATCGCCTGTTTGTTCAACAAAGACAAAGAACCCCCGTATAGCCTTCGACAGACTGTTGGGGAAAGTTCTGTTGACGAGCGCCTGTGAAGGCCGTCACGGAACGCGAAGGGGTGGGTGGCCAGCACCACGCCTGGCCCCCTTTGTCTCCCCAGTGATTATGTTTACACACCGCACCAGATACTAGTTTAGGGCTGAGTCGACATAAGAGAGGCCCAGATCTGGTTCAGAAAATCGTCACTGGCGTTGATTCCCCTGAGCTGCAATCAAAACTTGGGTGACCGAGTTCGTAACGCAGCAAGCTAACCACTACGCTACCGCTCCCCACAACACTCGCACACACACACAACTACTACACACAGGCACACTAACACACGCTAACGCGCACACTAACACGGCAACAAGCACATGCATGTGCTCCATCGTATGCATCATTCGAGACGCTCACACAGACACAAACACGCACGCTCACATTTATCTCGTGCGACCCAAACAGGGGTCAGATTTTTAGATTTTTTCCATCCTTTTTTTGGATCTTGGCTCCCGCCAAGACGACACACTCCCATACGCTCACATATACACACACACTCACGCATGTATATATATACACAGACAAAGATCCCCCGTATAGCCTTTAGGTGCTGTTGTGGCAAGTGCCGTTAGGGAGCACCAATTAAGGTCAGGACAGCGCACGAGTGGATACTTTGGGCAACGCCACACCCGGTCGCCTTTGTCTCCCCCGTGCTGATGTTTACACACCATTTAAGGCTGAGTCGACCTAGGAGAGGCCAAGGACCGTTTCAGATATGCGGATATAAACACACACCTATGCGCAGACATACACACTTAACACATACACACAGATACACTCACACATATACACACTCACCAAAACACAAACACACACGCCCATATACACTTTCACCCACTAAACCTCTTCCAGGAGCTATTACACACTGACAAATAAACACAATTTTAATTGTTTAATTTTGTGGATCACATCTTTCTTTATGTTATTTCAATTCATGGGAATATTCTGGGATGTTATTTCGTCCGGGAAACCCACCTCACCTGAATCTCAAGCCTCGTGTCGTGAGTGTTCTGTATTGAGACGTACAGCCAATTCCTTTCTAAGGAGTGTTTCGCTTTTGTGTGGAAGAAAACCAAAGTACCCAGAGGAGAAATAAATAAATAAATAAATAGATAGATAAATAGAACAACAATCATCCCATCAGGCATTCGAGGGGATTCATAATACTCCACACAGATGGGTTCACAAAGACCTCCCCCACTTGGTGCATTGCCATCTCACGGGCACTTCACAGCCCGGGTCGGTGTTGGTCCATTTTCGCAAATCTCTCTGCGTGGTCCACCAACGCTCGCCTCCAAAGCGCCGGATCACAGGGCGTGCGTCATCACCGCCGTGCCTTCATCCATCACGAGCTGTCACGCTTAGTGACTAGCGAGGGGGCAGGGGACATGACCGCTGGTCACGTGATGCGAGATTTTTTGGGGGGAATTCTCCCATGATCCCTTGCTTGCCCCCCGAGCACGATTCCCAGCGGTGGGGGCTAGGCGGCTGTGGCTTGCTATAGCGGAGTGTAAGGAACGACGCGAAGTTTATTGTTTCATTGGCCAAGTATGAAGAAAAAATGTTCACGCTGTGACTTGTAAACACGTGTACACAGTACTGACATTACACAGTGCTTGGGCAGTGAGATTGCCTGTATCAACTTACAGGCGGACAGGGAAAGTGTTGTTAGTGAGCGCATATTGATACTGCATTGGCACAATGGTGGAAAACGCCACGCACGTTTTAATGCGACTTTTGCTATTTAGAAAGACCAGTCTCTAATGTGGCCTCTAGACAAGACTGACAGGCCTGTCTCTGATGGGGCCTCGAAACAATAGACTGACAGACCTGTCTCTGATGGGGCCTCTAAATAATAGACTGACAGACCTTTCTCTGATGGGGCCTCTTGACAATAGACTGACAGACCTGTCTCTGATGGGGCCTCGAAACAATAGACTGACAAACCTGTCTCTGATGAGGCCTCTAAACAATAGACTGACAAACCTGTCTCTGATGGGGCCCCTAAACAATAGACTGACAAACCTGTCTCTGATGGGGCCTCTAAACAATAGACTGACAAACCTGTCTCTGATGAGGCCTCTAGACAATAGACTGACAGACCTGTCTCTGATGGGGCCTCTAAACAATAGACTGACAGACCTGTCTCTGATGGGGCCTCTAGACAATCGACTGACAAACCTGTCTCTGATGGGGCCTCTAAACAATAGACTGACAAACCTATCTCTGATGGAGCCTCTAAACAATAGATTGACAGACCTGTCTCTGATGAGGCCTCTAAACAATAGACTGACAAACCTATCTCTGATGGAGCCTCTAAACAATAGATTGACAGACCTGTCTCTGATGAGGCCTCTAAACAATAGACTGACAAACCCATTTCTAATGGGGCCTCCAGACAATAGACTGATAGACCGGTCTCTGATGGAGCCTCTAGATAATATGCTGACAGACCACTCTGTGATGGGCCTTCTAGACAATAGACTGACAGATCAGTCACTGATGGGCCCTCTAGACAATAGACTGACAGACCTCTGACGAGGTGTTTTAGGCTGCTACCCATGATGAACTCATGTGATCAAGCTGATAAGCCAGACAGCCAGGCAGACAGCCAGGCAGACAGCCAGGCAGGCACTGGCACATCCCGTACTGCGGAGAGAGACCCTGGGGGCACGGGGAGGCGGTCACGCCCGTCCTGTAAATCAATTAGCACTGTAACGAGCGGAAATCCCAGCATCTTGGGAGACAGGACAGACACAGAGGTCCGGAGGGACAGAGAGAAACCGTGACATGCACACACACACACAGTCACACACACCCACATATGTATGCATGTATCTGCCTAGATGCGTGCAAGCACACAGATACACCTACAGCAAGTGTACGCTCATGCACATACAATCATACGCATGCATTCAAGCGCATACATGCATCCACAAAGACTCACACAAGCACACACTGTAGATACACACACACATGCATACATGCACACAGATACAAGACAAAGATCCCCCGTATTGCCTTAACATACTTTTGGAGGCAAGTGCTGTTAGTGAGCACCTATGAAGGCTGTCGCCGGTACACTAAGGGGTGTGTGGCCAGCAACACGCTTATCCGCCTTTGTCTTCGCTAGTGGCGATGTTTACACACCGCACCAGGTACTCATTTGAGGCTTAGTGGAACTGGGAGAGAGGCCCAGAATGGGACCAGATGTCACTCACTGTTGATGTCAACCGTGGATGGGAATCGAACTCAGGCTATTGGGTTAGAGTGCAGTGAGCCCCTCACACATCCAACCACTCGTCGTGGGTGGCGGGGGTGCCTAAGTAGGGGATTGTTTGACAGGGTGAAGTATGGTGGGGTATCCCCTATCTATTTTGAACTTTCAAGTGGATGGGCAAACGAGGCTCCGGTGAAGACGGTGAAGACGGTGAAGCAGGCGGAAAATGATCTTTGGATCTCAACGGCTGTGAACGCGGAGAAAGGCTGCAACAAGCAAGTTGGAGATCTACGGATGTCTCAGACTCTCCCTGCCACTGGGCTCGAGACCTCCTGCCCGTCAAGACCGTGTGGGGCCGCTGAAGGCAGCGCACCAGCATCCCCACGATAGAGAAAGAAACGGCGTGTTGTCTTCTACCGCGGGAAACCACAAACTTCCCAACCTTGCAAGCCCCGCAGCAATGGACAAGTGGTGACGGGGACAGCACCGGTGAAATCCGCCAGTTTCCAGCCACGGATCTGCATGGAGGCGGCGGTAGTTGAACGGTTTTTCCGTGCACCTGGACTGAGACGGGGATGCAACTCGGCAGCTGCTATCGCGGCCGTGCAGTCCTCTTTCGGATGCCCTCTGCTCACCCCGCACGGCGAGGGGGGGGTGGGCGAGAAGAGTGTGGCCTGACCCTAGGCCGTCTCGCCCACTCTTGACCGCATTACCGCCGGGATCACTCTCTCGGCGGTCGAAGCCACAAGAATACCGGTGGCTTTTGCTACGTGGAATATTCCCACTCCGATGGATGACGTAGATAATGCATGACCGGAAAGAAGGACTGCTTGTCGTCGCCAGGGAACTTGGGAGATGTAACATCGACGTCGCTGCCTTGAGTGAGATGAGGTGACCAGGTGAAGTTCAGCTGGTAGAATAAACTATCAAATTAAACTATATATATTTTTTTACCAGGTAAGGTGAGCGATATCGCTCTTTTTCAGAAGCGACCTGGTCCCAAATGACAAATAAACGTAGTGGCTTATCACGTGGAATTGTATAGCAGCTGAACACAATATAAACACAATATAAACACAATATAAACACAATATAAACACGTGCTTCCAAATGTGGAGAGAAAAACTGGAGGACCCGGATAAAAATTCACACGACCACGCCAAGAACATGCAAACTTCAGATATATAGCAGGCGTCAGGGTCGGGATCGAAACCACGACCTCCTGTATACCAGGCGAGATCGTGAACATCTCGCCACCGTGAAGTGGAGGCCACACTTTTTTTTTTATGGAAACGAAAACCTCTGCCTGCCGAGGAAATCCTGCCGCAACCTCGGTGCGGTTTCAGACCGCCGGCTCGGCCCTCGTTGTCCGCTCAAATCCAGGAAATGTGTTGTGAACAAAAATCGGTAACTGTGTACACGGCCTCCATCGATTTGATTATGGCAATTGACTCCGTCAATCATTAAGCCCTCTGTGGAAGGTGCTGGTCAGATTTGGCTTCCCTCCAAAAATCTGTGAAGGTCCCGGAGGCTTCTGCACGATCAGATGGCTGCCACTGTTCTCTGTAATGGCCTGGAGTCCCACCCGTCGTCATCCGAACTGGGGTTAAGCCAGGATCCGTTATTGCCCCAACGCTCTTCTCAATCGTTTTTAGCAGTCATCCTGTTCCGCATTAAAGACAGTCTCCCCACTGGAATTGACATCCAGTACAAAAATGGACGGGAGGCTTTTTAATATTCGTCATCTCCACTCAAAGTCTCCGAGGCATCCATGACTGATCTTCCGCACGTCGATGACTGTGCCATCCTCGCTAACACAGATAATGACCACTGGATCACGTGGGATCTTTTTGCACAAGCTTTACCGAAGCCTGAGATTCTCACTTAGCTTAACATCGAGAAGACATCCAGCAGACAAAGGTGCTCTCTCAGCCCGACTCAGGCCTTGTACTTGGCCCACCGCAGATCACCGAGGGATGGACGGACAGACTTTGGGGACAGTTGAGCCCTTGTCACCTTGGTAGCCACCTCTCTCAAAAGTTCTAACATCGACAGCGGGGTTCAGCACAGGTTCAAGTGCGCACGTGCTTCCTTTGGGAAACTCCTTCACTGGCTGTAACCTCTATGGAAGGACACCAAGATCCAGGTCCAGAATGCAGTCACCAACTCACCAAATCCTCGATGAAACTTGGGTGACCTACCGACACCTCGAGGGTCTCGAGAGATTACCGCTGCCAACGACGCCTCCGGGAGATCCTTCGCGTCAAGTGGGAGGATCGCCGCACGAGCGCCGGCGTCCTCGCTGGAGGCAACGTCGCCACCGTTGAGGCGCCGACCCTCGTCACGCCACACTGCGTGCGGACGATGCCAGATTCGCGATGGGAGCGTGTCTCAATAAAACCGGCGTGGGTGATGACAAGCTGGGAAGAGCGAGCCATCAAACCCGACCTCAATGGCGCCACGTCCTCCCATCAGGCCGTGAGCCGCTTCGACGTAGGGTTGCCATCTCTGACTGGGGCTATTCAGCGAGATGTTTTTTGTTTTAGTTATTGATATATTTTGCCTAAAATATACTACGATCGAAATATCCTGGGATTGCTTTCGTCACCGGGAGAACCATGGCGATTCCGATAGACGCCCCGGACAACAATCCGGGATGGTTGGGAAATCCAACTTGAAGGGGCAGCGCTTTGCCCTCGAAGCTGAATGGAGAGAAGGAGCAGAGAAGGAAGAGGGAAGGAAGGAGAGGGATAGAACCCCCCTGCCAGCAGCAGGGAGCCGACCCGCGAGGCAATGTCTGCAGCTTCTGCGCGCGGGTTCACGGTTCCAGGATCGCACTCCTTGAATCGTCTCAGGACCCAAATGTAAATCCGTGGCCCGAGATCACGCCTCGAATCGGCGACGGTGCATAAACACGCGCAGCATCACGAACACACACGCACACTACACTGTCCTAGAATACCGCTTCAGACGTAAAATAAACACGTTATTCTTTTTCCACCGCGAATTTTTTATTCCATCTCGGTGCTCTGGGAATCCTGAGGCGAGGATCAGAAATCTGCGGCAGCACTCTACTCCCGCTGTGCGGGTAAAGACAGCAGCAGCAGCAGCCCCCCGCGTTTGTCCTCGGTGCAAAATAAATTCGTGGAAGTCCCCTTCACCCTTACCGTTCTTATTCGGAGCAAAATTAATCATTGGAATCATCTGTACGTAACCCTTTGCAAATTACACTGGACCCCAATCCAGTCCCGGATCAATTCCAAGATCACACCGATTTAAAATACTTCCATGGACGCACCCCTGCCTGCTTCTCCCCTCTCATCTCACTCTACTCCCCTCCACGCACTCTCCTACCTCTCCCCTCTCATCTCACTTCACTCCCCTCCACACTCTCTCCTACCTCACCCCTCTCATCTCACTCCACTCCCCTCCACGCTCTCTCCTACCTCACCCCTCTCATCTCACTCCACTCTCCTCCACGCACTCTCCTACCTCTCCCCCTCTCATCTCACTCCACTCCCCTCCACACACTCTCCTACCTCTCCCCTCTCATCTCACTCTACTCCTGCTCCACGCACTCTCCTACCTCTCATCTCACTCTACTCCCCTCCACACACTCTCCTACCTCTCCCCCTCTCATCTCACTCTACTCCCCTCCACGCTCTCTCCTACCTCTCCCCCTCTCATCTCACTCCACTCCCCTCCACACACTCTCCTACCTCTCCCCTCTCATCTCACTCTACTCCTGCTCCACGCACTCTCCTACCTCTCATCTCACTCTACTCCCCTCCACACACTCTCCTACCTCTCCCCCTCTCATCTCACTCTACTCCCCTCCACGCACTCTCCTACCTCTCCCCTCTCATCTCACTCCACTCTCCTCCACGCACTCTCCTACCTCTCCCCTCTCATCTCACTCCACTCTCCTCCATGCACTCTCCTACCTCTCACCTCTCATCTCACTCCACTCCCCTCCACGCACTCTCCTGCCTCTCACCTCACTCTACTCCTCTCCACGCACTCTCCACTCCAGCAACCAAGCCCTGCTGTCAAAGTCCCCAGTCGACCTTCGGTCAGTGGGAGGTCTCCCCTTCTCTTCTGCTGTGCCCCATAGACTGGAATGTCCATCGGTCCTGTCGACTCCCTGGCCCTGTTCATCTCCAGGCCTAAGACGCTCCTCTCTCTCCCTCGAAAGTAAACAAGCCCACAGTTTCTGCGCAGTGTTGTGAGCTGTGGTCGTTTGTAGACACGATTTGAAAGCCAAAGTGTAGTAGTGTGTTACATGAAGCTGATAGCAAGTTTTGAATGCAACTTGACTGGCGGCAGGGCGGCGGGGTCGGTGAGAGAAATCTGCGGCAGCAGCCTCAACGCACGAAGCTCGATTAAGAGTCCAAGCTGTAAAATCGATCTGCGGAAACATTCAATGGGAAGCGTGTAATGGGGGGTGGAGTGGGTGGGTGGGTGGTGGAGGGCCCCACATGTTTACCCGCGAATTAAATTATCGGCAGCCAGCCTCATTACCTCTCGCAGAAAAGAAGCAACAACAAAAAAACCGAAATCTGCGGAGGCGGCGGCTCACACGGCGATTCGCTCGGGGCGAGAGGCCCCCGAATCCGACGCGCGCACCCGCTCAGCTCCACCCCGCTGGCAGGGAGCGAACGGGAGGGCGGGGGTGGGGGTCCACGCGTGGTCACCCCGAGCGCGAGCGGGTGCCACCGGCACGCACCGTCAAGAGGGCCGCGCGCATCGACCGCGCGCGATTTGGGGGCTCAGGAATCATCGGGGCGCGCGCACACAAAAAAAACAACACAACGACGAGCCGCAGGCTGGGGGTATGGAGATGCGCGCGTTGCGTACACGCACCGTGCACGCGCGCGTTGCGTACACGCACCGTGCACGCGCGCGTTGCGTACACGCACCGTGCACGCGCGCGTGACGTTCATGCACAATCCGCACGCACGCCCACGCGCACACATCCAAATACAAGGCGCAAAAACGACAAAGATCCCTCCCGTGTAGCCTTTAACAGACTGTCGGAGCAAGCGCTTTGTTAGAGAGCGCTTGCTGTGAAGGCCGGCACGGCACACGAAGGGGGTTAAGTGGTCAAACACCACGCCCGGCCGCCGTTTGCACAATGCAACAGGTACTCATTTGAGGCTGAGTCGACCTATGGGAGGTCCAAACACACACATACACACGTGTGTGTGTGTGCATATACAGTATGTAAATTCATAGGTGGCACGCTGCCGCTGTGTAAGGGTTAGCTCCACTGGATTTGTAAACCAAGACTCGCAGGTTCGAGTCGGTCTCCCGGCGTGCAGTGGGGTAAATTGGTCTGGTAAGCGTGGAAGAGTAGACCAAAGTACTGGCCAGAGGATATTTCAAAAGCTGCTTAGTGGAGTCCCTTGTTTGTGCATCAGTGGTTTGAGCAAGCAAACACACACATACAGAACGTTCATAGTTACACAAGACAAATGTCCCCGTGTAGCATTCACACGCTGGAGGAGCAAGTGCTGGGAGCGAGCACCTACAATGAGGGAAAAAAGTATTTGATCCCCTGCTGATTTTGTACGTTTGCCCACTGACAAAGAAATGATCAGTCTATAATTTTAATGGTAGGTTTATTTGAACAGTAAGATACAGAATAACAACAACAAAATCCAGAAAAACGCATGTCAAAAATGTTATAAATTGATTTGCATTTTAATGAGGGAAATAAGTATTTGACCCCTCTGCAAAACATGGCTTAGTACTTGGTGGCAAAACCCTTGTTGGCAATCACAGAAGTCAGACGTTTCTTGTAGTTGGCCACCAGGTTTGCACACATCTCAGGAGGGATTTTGTCCCACTCCTCTTTGCAGATCTTCTCCAAGTCATTAAGGTTTCGAGGCTGACGTTTGGCAACTCGAACCTTCAGCTCCCTCCACAGATTTTCTATGGGATTAAGGTCTGGAGACTGGCTAAGCCACTCCAGGACCTTAATGTGTTTCTTCTTGAGCCACTCCTTTGTTGCCTTGGCCGTGTGTTTTGGGTCATTGTCATGCTGGAATACCCACCCACGACCCATTTCCAATGCCCTGGCTGAGGAAAGGAGGTTCTCACCCAAGATTTGACGGTACATGGCCCCGTCCATCGTCCCTTTGATGCGGTGAAGTTGTCCTGTCCCCTTAGCAGAAAAACATCCCCAAAGCATAATGTTTCCACCTCCATGTTTGAGGGTGGGGATGGTGTTCTTGGGGTCATAGGCAGCATTCCTCCTCCTTCTCCAAACACGGCGAGTTGAGTTGATGCCAAAGAGCTCCATTTTGGTCTCATCTGACCACAACACTTTCACCCAGTTGCCCTCTGAATCATTCAGATGTTCATTGGCAAACTTCAGACGGGCATGTATATGTGCTTTCTTGAGCAGGGGGACCTTGCGGGCGCTGCAGGATTTCAGTCCTTCACGGCGTAGTGTGTTACCAATTGTTTTCCTGGTGACTATGGTCCCAGCTGCCTTGAGATCATTGACAAGATCCTCCCGTGTAGTTCTGGGCTGATTCCTCACCGTTCTCATGATCATTGCAACTCCACGAGGTGAGATCTTGCATGGAGCCCCAGGCCGAGGGAGATTGACAGTTCTTTTGTGTTTTTTTCCGTTTGTGAATAATCGCACCAACTGTTGTCACCTTCTCACCAAGCTGCTTGGCAATGGTCTTGTAGCCTATTCTAGCCTTGTGTAGGTCTACAATCTTGTCCCTGACATCCTTGGAAAGCTCTTTGGTCTTGGCCATGGTGGAGAGTTTGGAATCTGATTGATTGATTGCTTCTGTGGACAGGTGTCTTTTATACAGGTAACAAGCTGAGATTAGGAGCACTCCCTTTAAGAGTGTGCTTCTAATCACAGCTGGTTACCTGTATAAAAGACACCTGGGAGCCAGAAATCTTTCTGATGGAGAGGGGGTCAAAAACTTACTTCCCTCATTAAAATGGAAATCAATTTATACAATTTTTGACATGCGTTTTTCTGTATTTTTGTTGTTTTTATTCTGTCTCTCACTGTTCATATAAACCTACCATTAAAATTATAGACTGATCATTTCTTTGTCAGTGGGCAAACGTACCAAATCAGCAGGGGATCAAATACTTTTTTCCCTCACTATATGAAGGTCGACATGGCACACGAGAGAGTGAGTGGCCAGCACCACTCCCGGCCGCCTTTCTCTCCCCCAATGCTGATGTTTACACACCGCCCCATTTACTCATTGGAGGCTGAGTCAACCTAGGGGAGGCCCACGACCGGTTCAGAAAATCGTCACCGGTGTTGGCCGTGAGCGGGAATCGAACCCGGATCACTGGGTTCGTAGGGCAGCGTAGCGCTAACCGCTGCACCACCGCTCCCTACATTCATATACAAGATTCACACATTCACACACTCCCACGCAACAAAGGCAAAGACCCCCCGTATATGCTTCACAGACTGTAGAGGCAAGTGCTTCCACACACAAAGACAAAGATCCCAGTATAGCCTTTACCAGACTGTTGGGGCAAGTGCTGTTAGCGAGCACCTATGAAGGCCGACACAGCACACGTGGGGTGGATAGCCAGCACCACGCCCGGCCGCCTTTATTTCCCCAGTGGCGATGTTTTATACACATGGCACCAGGTACTCATTTGACTCTGAGTCGACCTAGCCGCGCAAAAAAGCAGATACACAAAATATTCTTAGTTCTTTCGGTAAAGTCACGTTGAAGGGAAACAATAAAATAATAAAATATATATAAAACAATGAAATTCTCACGACGTTTCGACTGCAACACAAGCAGTCATCATCAGGTGCGAAAACCAACGGCAAGAACATTTGAAAGAAGTGGCGGTTTGTATTTATTTATTTTTAAACGTTAGCACCACGGATAGCGATTTGACAGTTTGTTTAGAAGGACGAGTCCATCTATGTTCGGAAAAGAGGAGGAGGGAGACGAAAAATTAATGGATGCTGTCTGAAAGCCACCGTAAGCGTGAACAATAAATTAAGACCCGAAATGGTTTATCAAATCTTTCCAATGATTGCTAAGCCATAATCCATCTTCTCGGTTGATATTGTCTCTGTGTTTGTATATGTGGATAGCCTCATGAACGAATCTCTCATGGTAGCCAGATGGCTTACAAAGAACCTCTGTCTTGGAAAAGTCAATGTCATGTGAGCCTACTGAATTATAACAGTGATCTGCCACGGCCGAGTTGTTGGTCCTACCGTGTTTAAGGTCTGCTTTGTGTTCACGAATGCGGTCCGAGACATGTCGTTTGGTTTCTCCAATGTAACTACTACCACAGAGGCAACTTAGTTTGTAGACACCAAAATCCAGGTCCGTTTCAACACATTACATAAAATCCGTGATCTGGTTCCGTCTGTAAAAGATGTGATTCCGGACATACAATACCCTGGTGTCTACAAACTAAGTTGCCTCTGTGGTAGTAGTTAGATTGGAGAAACCAAACGACATGTATCGGACCGCATTCGTGAACACAAAGCAGACCTTATACACGGTAGCACCAACACCTCGGCCGTGGCAGATCACTGTTATAATTCAGTAGGCTCACATGACATTGACTTCTCCAAGACAGAGGTTCTTTGCAAGCCATCTGGCTACCATGAGAGATTCGTTCATGAGGCTATTCACATATCGAAAGACAATTTCAACCGAGAAGATGGATTCTGGCTTAGCAATCATTGGAAGGATTTGATAAACCATTTCGGGTCTTAATTGATTGTTCACGCTTACGGTGGCTTTCAGACAGCATACATTAATTTTCGTCTCCCCCCTCCTCTTTTCCGAACATAGATGGACTCGTCCATCTAAACAAACTGTCAAATCGCTATCTGTGGAGCTAACGTTTTCAAAATAAATAAATACAAACCACCACTTCTTTCAAATGTTCTTGCCGTTGGTTTTCACACGTGATGATGACTGCTTGTGTTGCAGTCGAAACGTCGTGAGAATTGTATTGTTATATATATTTTATTATTTTATTGTTTCCCTTCAACGTGACTTTACCGAAAGAACTAAGAATATGAATCACTGCAGTCAAGAAAGCTTTAAATCAAAAGATACACAAAAGTCAAAGATCCCCCATATAGCCTTAAACAGACTGTTGGGGCAAGTGCCGTTAGCGAACACCTCTGATTGCCGGCACGGTACGCGACGGGGTGGATGGCCAACACCACGCCCGGCCGCCTTTGCCTCCCCAGTGATGATGTTTACACACCGCGCTAAAGTCGACCTAGGGGCGGCTCAGGAACGGTTCGGATAATCGTCACTGGTGTTGGTCGCGAGCGGGAATCGAACTCGGGCCGCCGGGTTCCTAGCGCGACGCGCTAACCGCCACACCACCGCTCCCCACAACAGATACACACAACAACAACAACCGCCATTCGCCACTAAGTGGCGGTGACGTCACCACGGCGCTTGTGCCAGGCTAGGTGCACGCTGAGGCTACGTGAAGTGTCGAATGCCCGCTGGTAGGAGGTCACGGGGCAGACCCAGGTGCCACAGTTGAACAGTTTATTTAGAATTGCCCTGTGAGCTGAGAAGCTCTTGAATCGGGTTTCATCAACATAACAAAAAAAAACCTGTAATATTAAAAACACGGCGTTTGCAACAAGTCGCATAAAATAGTTATCTTGTCCAAACAACACGGGCCGACTGACTGAGATGACCGTCTTGTTATGGCTGGCTGCGATGACTGGCACGCACTATCACACACACACGCACTATCACACACACGCACTATCACAGGCACACGCACTATCACGCACACGCACACACTATCACACACACGCACTATCACGCACACACTATCACACACACGCACTATCACGCACACACTATCACACACACGCACTATCACACACACGCACACACTATCACACACACGCACACACTATTACACACACGCACTATCACACGCGCGCACTATCACACACACACACGCACTATCACACACACGCACACTCACACAAATTCACACGCTCTCCCACACACGCACAAATCCCAATGCCTTCGCATTTTTGATATACACATTCCGGCGGTGTCTTTGTATGAGAACAGCTCGGCGAGTTTGAGCCTCACCGCCGTTCCACCCCGCACAGCGCCCCGCGCCTGCTGCGCGTCTCTTCGTCATGTCGCTGGTGGCCGTTCGCGGTGTTCGCAAGGTGCCGCTCGCTCAACAGGCTGTTAAGGCTACACGGAGTATGTGCGTGCAATTACTAGACCGTGCACCACGGGTGTAGACACGTGCGAGGTTTTTGCACGTGTGTGTGTGTGCACGTGTGTGTGTGTGTGCACGTGTGTGTGTGTGCACGTGTGTGTGTGTGCACGTGTGTGTGTGTGCACGTGTGTGTGTGTGCACGTGTGTGTGTGTGTGTGCGCGTACGTGTAAATATACCTGCTCGCGTGCTTGCATAGTGCAGTGATTCACGAAACGAGGTTCGCGTGATTTACATCTCACAAGGAACACGCACGCGGCCGCGCGACTCGGCATGCGTGTGCGCGACTCGGCATGCGTGTGCGCGACTCAATGACACCGCCATCGCAGGCAACCGACGGCCGCTCTGCGCACAATTCTCACACGCAAGGCGCACAATGCCGGTGTGCACCAGGGACGTGCGGTCAGGGGAGGCAGGGGAGGCAGAGCCTCACCTGACGAGAGGTGAGGCAGCGACGAGCTCTGCCTCCCCTCTGATTGCGCAACCCCTCAGTAACTGGATGGAGCGCGGGCAATAAGCGCGTGCCTGTTACTATCTCAGTATGTCACCAATGTAATGTTTGTAGACCCCTTCATTTCATGTCCTCGCCTTCCATAGTCCAGGTAACTTATTTCACGTATGTGTATAAAGACATTTAGGCTCGCTGTTCTCGTCATGAAACTGCAATGAAAAAGCACCTCACTGAGGGGGACGTGTCTAACACGCCCCCCTCAGTGAGGACACGCCCCCCTCAGTGAGGCCACGCCCCCTCAGTGAGGCCACGCCCCCCTCGTGTCTAACACGCCCCCCTCAGTGAGGACACGCCCCCTCCGTGAGGCCACGCCCCCCTCAGTGTGTGAATCTGGCTCTGACACTACGAGCCAGTGCCTCCCCAACCACTGACCTCACCGCACGTCACTGGTGTGCACACACACACACACAATACACACACAATACACACAACACACACACAATACACACACACACACAATACACACAATACACACACAATACACACAACACAGACACACAATACACACAACACAGACACACACAATACACACAACACACACAATACAGACACACACAATACACACAACACAGACACACAATACACACACACAATACACACAACACAGACACACACAATACACACAACACAGACACACACAATACACACAACACAGAAACAGCGAATATTACCCATAGCTACACGCAGAGCCGACGCCTGCAAACAAAATCGGAATTCTTACATCCGACACCCCCCCACCCCCCCAAAACGCGGGGCCCGGGGCAGTCGCATCGCGGTGTGTAACGGTCGGCACCGCCGGAATTGCAATCCAGACGTCGCCGGTTCAATTCGACCTGGCGCCACGGCGGTTTTAACGATGGGGGCACGTTTCTTAAACCTCCCCCCCCTCCCCCACCCTGTCCTGACCCCCCCCCCCCCCCACCAACTCCGGTCTCTATCCAGCCATCAACGAGTTGATCGGCAGGCCACGTGTGGAGGGATTAAGATGCGGCTACTTCCACATCTTCATCGACGTCTGGCCAGCGTAGTAGGCCGGAAGAGGAGGCCGCCAAAACGAACCCAAATGGAGGGCCCCTTTGGAGCTCCCTCTCGTGGAGGCCATTCCGCCAGCGGTGGGGGTGAGCGGAGCAATTGCAGGGCTGCACCTGAACCTCTCCATGCATACCGGGGCAGCAAGACGCACATCCCGCACTCATTCACTGTAACACCGCCGTCTCCCCTTCCTGCCGCCCCCCCCCCCCCTCAAGTCTCCCTCCACCTCCTCCCTCGACCCCACCTCTCCGCGCTCGCCTTGAGATTTCCTGGAGCAAAGGAAACGAGACGCAACACAAGGGATTCTATTTTTGAGGAGAGGAAGCGTCGGCGAGAGGGAGGCCGAGCGACGCGCCTCCTTCGAGATGTGCCGAGCATCGTGGCCCGGCTAGACGAGAGGCGATTCATTCATTGCCAGAGACACTGAACAAATCCCCAGCCCGTTAAAAACAAAAACTGGGTTCTCAAGCGCAGTGAGTTTCATGCGTGTACGTTGAACTTCTTTCGCGCCGTACGTAGCCAACCGTGCTAATCGGAGGTGCTCGGTGAGGACAACACAAACTAAAGGCTGCCGAGTTGATGGCTGCCGAGTTGATGGCGACAAAATAAACAAACCTCGGGGATTGTAACTGAATTTCCGACGCTTTAAAAAAAAACCCTTGGGTTGATTGACACGTGGCACACGCTCCCCGCCGGCCACACGGATCTCGCCTGAAGAGACTTCAGAAATAGTTCACCAACATCGTCTTCTGCGGCCGTTGCTGTTACACAAAGTGGTGCACTGCTTGCTGCGAGAGTTCCCAAAGGAGTTCATAGTTCATAGTTCATTTATTTGGTATAGCCCGGTGAGCCATTCGGCTCTTGAATCGGGTGTAACCGCAACAAACAAAAAACATGAACAAGAAAACATCTTAAAGTGACTATGTGTGACTGTGCAAACAGAAAATACAGGAAAAAAATATCAAAATATTCCTGAAATAACACCGTACACCAACGCTGTGTGCAAAAATCCCAGTGGGATGCAAGTCAAAATAACAACAACAACAACCACAAGACAACTAAGATTAAGGCCATCAGTCAACTCTGTACTACAACAAACAAAAACATGGCCAAAACAAACAAAAACTTTTCGAAATCACCCAAATAAAAGCCATAAATCCAATGTAACAGTGATCATAGGGACTGTGACCGAATTTTTTACAATAAACTACATAAATTTATTATAACACCAAAATCTAGAGCCATATTTTAGGCCACTGAATAGCAGTGGCAGTTAGGGTTGTACAACTCCTCTAGAGCAGTTTTGAGTGAAGATCTCATAGGTAGTGATTCAAGTTGCAGTTTATTGGCAATAGCATTCCAGACCCTAGGGGCATCAATAGCAAAGGCCCTTCCTCCAGTTTTTGTACGGCAATAGGGAATGTGAAGCTGGTAAATGAGCGAAGACCTGAGGTCAAATTTGTTCTTTGAAACAGAGAGGAGATCCAGTAGGTAGTCTGCGGAATTTTTTGTAAGTACATCGTGAATAAATAAGATCTGGTGCACAAGCCGTCGAACATTAAGAGATGTTAAGTTTGACCCAATGTAGAGATCACAGTGGTGAGTCCTATATGGGCAGTTCAATGAAAATCTTAAGGCCGAGTGATAGATGGAATCAAGCTTCTTCAGTACAGTACTTGGGGCTGATTTATACACGATGTCACAGTAGTCAAGTAGAGGCAGTATGGTAGCTTTTATCAATTCCAAACGAAACATTGGGGGAAACAGTGCTTGTGTCGATACAGAAAACCAATTTTTATTTTTGTCTTTTTACCAATATAATCAATGTGATCTTCAAAACTAAGTTTTGAATCCAGGATGACCCCAAGATACTTATAGATCTTGACTTGCTCTATTTGATAATTATTCAAGAAATGTAATTGGGGAAAAATAACTTCCTGCTTTAGTCCCAGAGAGAAGCATAGCACCTTGGTTTTGGAGGTATTCAGGACTAGTTTAAGAGAAACTAGCTGATGTTGTAGTTTGTTGAAATAACCCTGGAGCTTAGCAATCACGTCATCCGGAGAGCGGCCAGCAGTAATCAGTATCGTGTCATCTGCAAAAAGATTTACCCTGGAATGATCCAGTTCAGTGCCCAAGTCATTGACATAAAGAGAGAACAAGAGGGGGCCGAGGATGGAACCCTGTGGAACCCCTTTTGCTATCTTAACACTGTTTGACCTCCAACCATCTGTGAATACAGTTTGGGTGCGAGAAAAGAGGTAATTTTTTAACCATTGTACTGTGTTCTCGGAAAAACCGAGGCAACTTAGTTTACTAAGCAGGGTGTTGTGGTCAACTGTATCAAAAGCTTTGGACAGGTCAAGAAAAAGACAGGCACAGTACTGCTTATTATCAAGGCTATTGTAAATTAGATTCAAAGAGTCTAATGCATCAGATGTGGTGCTGTATTTTTTCCGGAACCCAGATTGTTTTAGATGTAGTAGATTGTTGGTGGACAGGAAACTGCTAATTTGGTAGTTCAATAATTTTTCAATGGGGACAAAATTGAGATAGGTCGGTAGTTATTGGGATCATCTTTAGGGCCCCCTTTGTGAAGTGGACGGACATAGGAATGTTTCCATTCTAGAGAAACTGATGCTTCTTTGATGGACAGGTTGAAAATATGGGCTATAGGTTTGAATATTAGGTGACCAACAGTTAGTAGAGCAAAGACGGGAAAACTAACTGCTCCGGTAGAGGAGGCCCCTTTGAGGTAGGACAGTTGTTTCAGAACATTACTTTCGAAACTAAATTCGTTTAATGCTTGGACAGGGGTGTAGGAATTTGCAGGAGCAGGGGTGACTCCCAATACATTACCAAAAAGATTACCAGCTTCAGAAAAATGAAGGTTAAAATTGTCAACTATTTTTTTGGGATCTGAAAAATATTCCCCATTTCGGTGAAGCTCAATGGGCAGATTTTCTGTTTTGGATGCCTTTTCGATAGATTTGATTGTTTTCCAAAAAATCCTGGCATTTCCATGTGATTCCAGGAGAGTGGAGGAAAAATAGGCATTTTTTGCATGCCGTATTTTTTTTACGCATCTATTCCTTAAAATCCTGTATTCTAGCCAGTCATTTACCAAATTACTTTTCTGAGCACATGCCCAAGCCTTGTCCCTAGTTTACATGAGCTTTGTAATCAAAGGATCATACCATGGTGGGCGGTTGCCTTTAGTTTTAAATCTAACCCACGGAGCATGTTTGTTAAGAATTTGGAGAAAAGTGTACCTGAAAGTCTCCCAAGCCGTAGTCAGGTTGGGGATATCACAGACCTTATCAATATCCGAGTGAAGCACATCATTTGTAAATGCCTGAGTGCTGAAGTGCCTCAAATAGTGCTTCTCAACAATTTTAGGGGGGCTTTGGGTCTGGCTGATGATCTCACACCAAAAATGAAGGAGTGATCACTAAGGTTATTACCCAGAACACCAGTCAGTGCGAAATTGTGAGGGGCATTTGTCAATAGGACGTCAAGCAGAGTTGACTGTCCCGGATTTTTTAGGTTGGGTCTTGTGGGGACATTTATTAATTGAACCAAGTTAAATTCATCTGTAAAATTTGTGGCCACGGCCGGCGGGTTTAGCCAATTCCAATTTAGATCACCCACTAAAATTATTTCACCTTTAGGGAGGCCCCCAAAATGCTCTCTCAGTGCCGATGCAGCTTCAAAGGAGATTCGCTCCACTTCATGACACGACTCCGATAGCGTTGATGGGAATACAATTGATAGAGCGTGCGTTTACTGACCCAAGCCCCTTAGCTGCTGAGGTTGTGGGTTTGAGTCCAGACCCCAATCACACTCACAAGGTTAATTGTAAAACAATGGTGTGGACGATTGCCACCAGTCCGGGAAATTGGTTTGTGTGTGTTCGGGTGGCAGCGGGAATTGATTTGTACCAAGATCTGGTAATGGTATTGCTGTGTAGAACTTTATCGCAGTTACCTGCATAGTTTTGATAACAGACCTAGAGCTGACTTAGGGCTCTATCCGGGTTTGGTCTACAGTGGAAAGATTAGCAACCCTGCGTCTCAATCTTGCTGGGATGATCATGAAGATGACAATGATGACCATGCGTTACACTTTACACCACAGCTTTGATAGACCTAGGCCGACTGAAAAATATGTCAGGGTTTGGTCTCACGTGGAAGCGATGGCCGAGCCGAACAGGCGCTCACTCCCACGTGGCAACGAAGACTTTGACGGACTTCCCAGCGAAGACCAAACGGAAATAATCCCAACATTCGACATCTCGTGAAACCAGGGTGGGGGGAGGAGCGGGTGTGCGGATGGTACGGAGCCTGTCATGGCATTCGGGCAAGGCGTGAAGGCCGCGGGGCCTTGACAGCAGCCTCGGGCCCTCGAGACCGACCGGTCGTCGGGCCTCAAGGCCGACTCGAGGTCACATTGTCAGCTCTTGACCTCGGAGTGCGTGGCCTCTGTCGACGAAGTGGCTGAGCGAGGCAGCAGCCTTGACACTGCGCCACAGCCTAAAAAAGGCTCTCAATTGATCAATCTTTCATTTTTTTTACCTGCCAATATCGTCTTAAATAAAGCAGAGATTGGTGCGCATTGTGGCAGAAAGGGAGCGGGCATGGGGTCGGTAACAGAGCAACAGAAACGAGAGAAAACAAGAAACCCGTCATGACGTCAACCTCGCCCTCCCCCCTCTCGGTCTTTCCGCGGCTTCGTTGCCCGCAAGAGGCCACTCACCTGCACGATCTCCAGCATCTCGGACCGGCTGATGTAGCCGTTGCCGTCCAGGTCGTACATGCTGAAGGCCCACTTGAGCTTCTGCTCGAGCTTGCCGCGCGACGTGACGCTCAGCGCGATGATGAACTCGCGGAAGTCGATGGTGCCGTCGCCGTTGGCGTCGAAGGTGCGGAACACGTGCTCGGCGAACTTGGACGCGTCGCCGTACGGGAAGAAGTTCCCGTAGATCTTCTTGAACTCGTCCACCGTGAGGCTGCCGCTGGGGCAGTCCTTGAGGAACCCCTTGTACCACTCCTGCAGCTCGTGCTCTGAGAATTCGGTGTTCTCGCGCAGGTCCTGCAGCACCTCCGGCCGCAGCTTGCTGTTCTGCTTGCCCATCGCCTGCTGATGCTGATCCTGCTGCTGTTGATGACACTGCAGCCACTATAGCTGCTGCTGCTGCTCTTGATGATGATAGCTGCTGCTGCTGCTGCTGAGACTGCTGCTGTTGATGCTGATACTCCTGCCACTAAAGCTGCTGCGGCTATTGATCCTGCTGCTGTTGATGATGCCGCTACTCTTCCTGCTGTGGAAAGTGCTGCTACTGTTGCGGCTGCTGTCGCTCAATGATGATGCTGCTGATGCTAGTCCTGGAACTGTTGCTGCAGCAAATACAATTGCTGCTTTTTGCTGGTGGTACTAACACTGCTGCTGCTGCTGATAATGATGTTACTGGTAATGTTACTGAAGCTACAAGTGATACAGCTGCTGCTGCGGCTCCTAACGCTGTTGCAGCCCTCCCTACTGGTGTTGTGGCTGCACCTTTTTCTGACCCTCTTGCTGCTGTTGCCAAAGTTGCCTCTATCCCTGCTTCTTAAGCCGTCTTCTTGCTGCTCTTTCGACAGTTGACGGCCACCGCTGCGGTTGCCAGTAGCAGACCTCACAACAATACCAACCGACACGTGTCACTGCTGCTGCTGCTGCATCTGCTGCCCGTGGATTCACTGCTGCACTCACTGCTTTCTCCTTCAGTCGATAACGTCCCTGCTGCTGCTGCTGCCCATCAAACGCAGCTCCTGCAGCACAGATATGGCAGCGTTAACAACCACGCGGACAAATGCACGCGATCGGGGTTTGCCGCTGAAATGGACACAGGCTGCTACACGCGAGTGAACAATAGCAAAAGATCAACAGGCTTATGGCATCTGTAGGATTTCTCAGGTTTCGGTGTTATGGCATGAGGATCACAGAGTTAGGCTAAGGCACCTGTATGATTCTTAGGGTTCAGGGTTATTGCATGAGGATCACAGAGTCACGCTAAGGCACCTGGATGATTCTCAGGGTTCAGTGTTATTGCATGAGGATCACAGAGTCAGGCTAAGGGACCTGTATGATTATTGGGGTTCAGTGTTATGGCATGAGAATCACAGAGTGAGGCTAAGACACCTGTATGATTATTGTGGTTCATTGTTATTGCATGAGGATCACAGAGTCATGCTAAGGTACCTGTATGATTCTCAGGGTTCAGTGTAATGGCACGAGGATCACAGAGTCAGGCTAAGGGACCTGTACGATTCTCAGGGTTCAGTGTTATTGCATGAGCATCACAGAGTCATGCTAAGGTACCTGTATGATTCTCAGGGTTCAGTGTAATGGCATGAGGATCACAGAGTCAGGCTAAGGGACCTGTATGATTCTCAGGGTTCAGTGTTATTGCATGAGGATCACAGAGTCAGGCTAAGGCGCCGTGTAGCCTTAACAAGATTGTTGGGGCAAGTGCTGTTAGCGAGCACCTACGAAGGCTACCGGCACGGCACACGAGGGGGTGGGTGACCAGCACCACACTCGGCCGCCTTTTCTCACGAGTGGCGATGTTGACAACACCGCACCAGGTACTCATTTGAGGCCGAGTGGACCCAGGGGATGCCCAGGACTGATTCAGATAATCGTCACTGGTTATGACCGTGAACGGGGAATGGAAGTCGGGTCTCCGGGTTCGTTTACGCAGCGCGCTGACCGCCACACTCCCTCTCCCCTACACACGCAGTCACGTACACACACACACACACATGGGGGTTCAGTGCACGCACGATGCGTGCACGTGGAAACACAGCGAGCGGGTCACGGAAGCTGCCCTCCCCCCAGCCCCCCACTCCCACCACCTCCCCTCCCCCCTTAATCTGCCCACAGAGGCACCCCGATTCGGCGAGAGTCGTCCAATTTTGGAGCTGGGGGAGGGGGGATTCGGGGTGCCATCGTGCGCAGGAGACAGGGCGGGGACGGGGCTGTGGGATAGACGGAACCACGGGGTGAAATGCGCCCTAATGAGGCGGGTTGCCGGGGAAACGGCAAAAAAAGGAATCCCAATAATTGGGCACCCGGAGGAGACCGCTGCGACTGGGCCCGCGCCGATTCACCGCCGCCGCCACCGCCACCCATTGCTGCTCAATTGTGTCCGGTTGCGCGAACTCTGAGTGGTGGCGATAGCGGTCGGTGGGTGACGGGCGAGAGGGCTGGAGAGTCGGAATAGTGGCCCGGGATATGAATTGAGTTGCCTTGAATCGGTACGAACTCACACTCTGAATAGACGTTACACACAAAGACAAAGGATCCTCTCCCCCCCCCCACCCCGCCACCTCTCTCCTGTATAGCCTCTAACAGACTATTGGGGCAAGTGCTGTTAGTGAGCACCTTTGAAAGCCGGCACGGTACACAAGGGGGTAGGTGGCCAGCACCACGCCCGGCCACTTTTGTCTCCCCAGTGGCGATGTTTGCACACCGCTACACCAGGTGCACATGTGAGGCTGAGTTGACCTAGGGGAGGCCTAGGACCGGTTCATATAATCGTCACCGGTGTTGGCCGTGAGCGGGAATCGAACTCGGGAAGCCAGGTTCGTAGTGCAGCGTAAGCGCTAAGAGCTACACTACCGCTCCCCACACTGGCACTCAACACAAAGACAAAGATCCCCTGTATAGCCTAAACAGACTGTAGGGGCAAGTGCTGTTAGCGAGCACCTATGAAGGCACTCAACACACACACTCAACACACACTAACACAACAACAACAACCGCCAGTCGCAACTAAGTGGCGGTGATGTCACCACGATGCTTGTGCCTGGCCATGTGCACCTTGAGGCCACGTTAAGTGTCGAACGCCCGCTGGCAGGAGGTCACGGGGCAGACCCAGGTGCCACGGGTCGACTGACTAAGATGACTGAGATGACTGGCTGATGCACCACCTGTGCCCCCTACTGTGCCAACCTGCTGTGCTTTAGCCACCCGGCGCTCCGCTCGTTGTTGTGAGCATCGCTCCTCCGCCCTCCGTTGTTGTGGGAGGGCGACTGCCTCCAACTGCCCAGTAGCGTCCTTCACGAGCCTCCTCCACAGAGGCCGATCTTGACACCGCTGGTACCAGTCATTGACAAGTCCACTCAGCTCCACGTCCTCCTGTACCACATCTCAAGCCCGTGCCGCGCCCGTCTAGCCCCCTCGATGCGGTGGCTGGGCATGCGGGCTACATGACCCAGCCAACGCAGCCTTGCCTGCCGGAGGAGTTCACCGATGGGACCTTGCCCAGATTTGTGAGTTCCTCACACAATCCAGCCTGGTTAAACCCAGGATGGATCGTAGGCAGGCTAGCCTAAATGTTTCTAACCGGCGAAGATGTTCCATTAGGGGGGTCCACGTTTTGCAAGCGTAGAGAATGGAGGGAATGACCATGGCCGAGAAGACCTGAAGCTTAGTGCGGAGCGACAGACCAGGTAGCTTCCACACAGCATTACGCAACCGATGAAAAGATATTGCCGCTCGACTGATTCGGAGAGAGACCTCTGCTGTTAAACTGGGGCCGGACATAAGCACACTGCCCAGGTATGGGAAACTCTCCACAACTGCCCCATCACCGATTGGGAGTTGCGGGGGTAGAGTGTCCGATGGTACAAAATACCCAGGCAGGTGCTTAGTTTTGGTGGGGCTGATGGTAAGGCCCCACCTCTTGGTGGGGCCTTACCATCAGCAGTAGCGCCTCCAACTCCTCCTCTGAGTGAGCAGCAATTACAAGATCATCGGCATGCGTAATGTGGTTGAGCAATAGGGAGCCATCCCTTGACCGCACCCGGGCATCGATCAGCCTCCCATTGTATCTGTACCAGATGGAAATTCCTCCGTTATAGCTATTGAAGGCTTCACGAAATACGTGGTCAAAATAGATGTTAAATAATGTGAGAGCCAGAGGACATCCCTGTCGCACACCAAGGTGTACAGGGAATGGCTCTGACTCCTGGCCTTGTAGTTATATCCGGGCCCGTTCACCATCATGAAGGTCCTTAATGATCGTGAGCAGAGGGTCAGGGACTCCAAAAGCATGAAGAACAACCCAGAGCCCAGGCCTAGTGATGGTATCATAGGCCTTGACCACGTCAATAAAGCAGAGATGTAGGTCTTGCTGGAATTCCCTATACCTCTGCTGTAGCAGACGGACAGAAAATATGGCATCTGTGCAGGACCGCCCTTTCCTGAAACCGCATTGGGGCTCCGCAAGCCTCTCCTCAGCGTGCCTGGCAAGGCGATGTTGAATAATCCTTGCCAGGACCTTTCCCGGCACACTGAGGAGTGAGATGCCCCTGTAGTTGTTACAGTCTGTGCGGTCCCCCTTCTTAAAGAGGGGGACCACCAATCCTGCGGAACCCGTCCAGTGGTCCAGACTGTTGTTATGATGTCATATAGGGCAGTCTGTGCACAAACGCCTCCCTCCCTCAGCATTTCGCTTGGGAGATCATCTCCTCCCACTGTCTTTCCTGGTCTCAGACTCCGGATCGCCTTCAGTACTTCCTCAACAGATGGCACTTCAGCCAGCCACTCACAGGGGGTGACATCTTCCAATATTTGAGGCACCGCAGCCTCAGCAGGGTCATCCCCACTTTGTGGCACGATGTTTTCCTGGCTGAGGGATTTTCCCTCCCCCAGGACCTTACAGAAATGCTCAGCAAATCTGCAAACCTGTTCCTTGGGGTTGGAGATTGGATCACCGTTTTTTACCCTAATGATGGTAATAGGTGTGGCGCTGCAGGTTACTTTTTTGATGGAGTTAAATAGAGATTTGTGATCGCGGGCCACTGAGGCAGACTCCATCTCCTCAGCAACCCGCGACCACCACCCATCCTTGCAGCGCCTCATGGCTCTCCCAACCTCCGAGCGAAGGCTGCGGTAAGCCTCCTCATTCTCTAACGTGGGATTCTGTAGCCGATGACAGTGGGCCTGTCGCTTTTTCTCAACCATCCTGAACAACTCCTCTGTCAGCCAGGGTCTCTGGGGAGGTCTGGACCACGTACCCAAAGCAGCCATTGCAGCTGCATGAGTCACAGTCCTAAACCTCGCCCATTTACCCTCAACATCAGGAAGAGTGGGGGACGATGCCAACCCCAGCCGCAAGCGATGATGAAATTCTCACTTCCAACTTTCATCAGATAACTGAGACCAGGCCACTTTAGGTTGGAATGGGGTCCTGGGTGTCCACCCACCACCGGAGTGGAAGAATGGCAGGTGCATCTTACAGATGACTAGTTGATGGTCAGAGGGCAGATCAGCTCCACGGTAGGTCCTGGTGTCAAGGACATGGGCTCGCATCCGCTGGTCCGTCACTATGTAGTCCAGCAGATGTTCTTGCTTGGACCCGGCATGCATCCATGATGTTGTGTGGATGCGCCGATGCCGGAACAGCGTGTTGGTAATTACAAGCCCATGGGCTGCACAAAAATCTAGCAGCCTCCTACCGTTGTTATTGAGCTGATCTGGCCCATGCCCTCCAATCACTCCAGACCAGGTGCCAGCATCATGACCAACTCGGGCATTGAAGTCACCCAACAAGATGACTCTATCCCGAGGGGCCACTTCAGCCAGCACCTGTGACAGGAGGTCATAGAAGGCATCTGACTCATCGGCTTTGCCTGCATCCCTCCACGGATGTTCGTCTTCGGTGGGGGCATAAGTAACCAAGACCACCACTCCTCGCCTCCGGTTGATGGGAAGGCGAGCCCAAAGTAGCCTGGGGCTTAAAGCTTCCCACACCTCACCGCCACACCTCACTGCCACGCTCCCACGCCCCCTTCATTCTTTTGTTCAAAAGAAGAGCTAGACCCTGTTGTTTGGTAGTCTGCTGCCCCGAGTAGAGGACTGTCCACCCCTCATGGTGGCAGGAGCCAGAACCGGTCCACCGGAGATCCAGGCGATACTGGTCCAGCTCCCGACAGAGCAGTGGCAGCCTCTCCTCTGCAGTGAGCGTTCGAACATTCCACGTGGCCATCCGTAGTGGCTTTTCGTTGTTTCTGGAGGAGCCCCGAGGGTAGAGATTCAATCTCCTGGCTCTGCCAAATGGGGTTTGGCCAGGAGACGTCAAAGACGCCTGTCCCCCCGGGGCCTCCGGCACAAGCTTACTAGTTACATATGTAATTCGTGGTTTAGTGGTAAATTATCTCACACTCATCCACACACACATGCACACACTCATCCACACACACATACATTCATCCAACCACACAAAGACAAAGATCCCTCATATAGCCTTTACAGACTGTAGGGGCAAGTGCTGTTAGCGAGCACCTATGAAGGCCGGAACGGTACACGAGGGGGTGGGTGGCCAGCACCACGCCCGACCGCCTTTGTCTCCCCAGTGGTGATGTTTACACCCGCACCAAGTACTCATTTGAGGCTGAGTCGACCTAGGGGAAGCCCAGGACCGGTTCAGATAATCGTCACTGGTGTTGGCCCTAAGCGGGAATCGAACTCGGGTCGCCAGGTTCATAGCGTAGCATGCTAACCGCTACACTACCGCTCCCCACACTCATTCACACACACAGACTCATCTATATAAACACGGGCGGGATAATGTGTCTCTGAACAAAGCAGCGTGGAACGAATCCACGTGGCACTCGGCTCTGGGCTCTGGCGGCGGGCGTCGTTAATGGACGTGGTCACCGCGGCTGCCATTAGCGTGGCGCTGTCACTCCCCTATCGCTGTTGTTATTGTTACGAATATGACGGCTGAGTGGACCTAGCAGCGAGCTGGTCAGTCGGACTCCGCGGAGTCGGTGATTTGGCGACTCGGAACGCGTTCCGAGTCGCCAAATCACAATCGCAATTGGTATTCACGCAGTTGGTATTCACGCGATTCCTATAGCGCAAGTGTCCACGATTGCTTATTTTTCCATAAACTGTGTTTATTTTTTCAGTTGTTCGCGTATATGTATAATTTAATGTATGTAAGATTGAGTTTATGTATGATTGGATGTATGTATAAGTTAATGTATGTACACATTTATGTAGGAATGAGTTTATGTATAATTGGATGTTATGTGTGTACAAGTTTATGTTTGAATGGATTTATGTACGAATGAGTTTATGTATGATTGTGTCTATGTATGAGTGTATGCATGAATGAGTTTGTGTATGATTGGATTAATGCATAAGTTTATGTCTGTGTAGTGATATAGAATCGGTCACTTAGCAGCATAGCGCTTGTTGCTGGCAGGGAAGGGGATCTGCAGTTACAGCAGCCCTGACTGGCAGCAGGTCACGTGATAGACCAGAGAGAGGGATGTAGGGGAAAGGTCACGGAAGGGGCACAGCGAGAACCCGCTGGTAGGTTCCAGAAGGGGGCGTGGCCAGGGCGGAGCCAGGCCACGCTGGCGGTATAAGAGGAGCCCCGGGAGGGGAGCTCGGGGCTGTCGTGTGGAGTGGGATCCCCGTGGTGCTGCTGCCGGAGTCTTCGACAGCGTCTTCACCATCTCGGCGTCGCCAGTCAGGCAGTCTGCCAGCCGTCCTGACTGGGAACTGTAGTTGCTAAAGTGTCAACTTCTTTGGTTCTTTTGGTAAAGTCACGTAGAATAAGAATAAAATAATAAATAAATACAATAAAATAACACAATAAAATTCTCACGACGTTTCGGCCACAACACAAGTGGCCTTCTTCAGGTGAAAGGAACAGACCTGTCAGGACGACAGAGCTTCATCCCTTGCAGTCACGAAAGTCACAAAAGCTTTAAATCGAAAGTGTCAACTGTTAAGGTTGTTAATACACAGAGTGCCTGCCACTCTTAGTGGCTCTGAGTCAGTCACTGTATATGCACAAGCTTATGTATGAATGGGTTTATGCATAATTGGGTGTATGTATGAGTGTATGTATGAATGAGTTTATGTATGCTTGGGTGTATGTATGAGTGTGTCAACACAAGCTCTCGACGTGACTTCCTCTGCAATTGTCCCCCACTGCCGACCCAGGCTCGCGACTGAGACAGAACGTCGTGACGGCTCCTCGGGTTCCGTTTTGCTTCGCTCAAATGTCTCCGTCCGTCTTTAAAGGCGACCACAAAGGGGCCGATGTTTCACAGACGACTACAGCCTGCAGTCGTCTTATAGTAAGCGAGCGATGATTCTCCCATTTAAGTTAATCCACGGTGTGCACATTTTTCTCTCTCTCTATCTCTCAGAAAATTAAGGACCGTTGCGCCAGCACGCACCGTGGCCAACTCGCTTCAGAACAACATCACACAGACCATCAGCGTCAGCCACGGTGATTCGTGGCCCGGGGAGCAAAGGGAACGGAGCTAACGATGAACCCTTAGGGCCGTGCTTCGTGGCAGCAGCGAGATGCGGCGTTACGTAAGCAAGGGGTGGGGGCGGGGGGGTCACAAGATTTGGGGGGAAGTGTGGCATGTGGCGGCAGCATCACCACCAGCAGCAGGATCAGCAGCAGGATCAGCAGCAGCAACAGCATTAGCAACAGCATACGCAGTAGCAGTATCAGCAGCATACAGCAGCATTACCAGCAACAGCATCAGCAACAGCATAAGCAGTATCAGCGGCATACAGCAGCATTACCAGCAACAGCATCAGCAACAGCATAAGCAGTATCAGCAGCATACAGCAGCATTACCAGCAACAGCATCAGCAACAGCATTAGCAGTAGCAGTATCTTCAGGCCCAAAGACAGCAGCAGCAGCAGCAGCTTCATCACCGAGAATGAACAGTGACGTCAGCAGCAGCGACTGAAGCTTTGCTGCAACGGATTGAATCCGACTTATTGTCAACACCCAGGTAGCAACATCGGCACTTTCACTACCGTCCATAATTAGTGGAATCATCATCATCACCATCGGCGTTATCATTATGGTCATAAGCAGCGGCAATAGCAGCAGAGGTTCATCATCAGCAGCAGCATTGCTATGAGCATCATATCAGTATCACCATGTAAATATAATTTATTGTCTCATGCACGACATTGCCATTCGGAAGTTGGCCGTGTACATTTGTCTATGGGTTGTTTTGTTCACGTGTTTTTTTGTCGCTGTAATCAGTTCCCCGTCGACAATTATTTGCATTTATTCCCCAATGGGGTTTTTACCTGCGCCAAAATAAAATAACTCGACCCAAATCTGATGATGATGGCTTTTTTTTTTAAATCAGTGTTACAATCGTCAAGAGATTGACATCATCATCGTGATGCGCAGCGATATCATCATCCTCTTCATCATCATTCCAACATTACAAAAACAGGCCCTACATCTCTCCGGGTAAGCAGAGACCACCTCGTGAAACGTGGGGTGTTTAGAAGCAGAATGGGTTTCCCTTCGGTTAAATAACGGAAAGTGACTGGAATGGGGGGGGGGGGGTACAATTGGCCAATGAGCTCTCACGGGGTTAAAGGACAGCGAATGTGACATTAAGAGCACCGACCCTCGGTAGCACCTCACCTCGCTAAACAACCGAAATGTACACACACGTGCGCAACGGAAACATTGAGAACGCGCGCACACACACACGTATATATTTGGGAGACCATTTGAGATCAAACGATACTGTGTGTGAGAGAGAGACAGGAAGAGAGGGGAGAGGGGAGAAGGGTGGGAGACGAGGAGACAAATGGACTGAGACAAAGGGAGCGGGGAGGGCGAGTGATGGTAATGGGCAGAGAGAGAGGGGCTCGGCGCACAGATAAAAAGACTTTAGTCCGGTGATGCTAAACCGCCGGCACCGCACTGTCCCTGTAATGAGCACCAGCGGCACTCGTGGTGATGGTGGCAGTGGTGCTGGTGGTGATGGTGGCGGTGGGGCTGGTGGTGATGGTGATGGTGGCAGTGGTGCTGGTGGTGATGGTGGTGGTGGGGCTGGTGGTGATGGTGGCGGTGGGGCTGATGGTGGTGATGGCGGTGGTGATGGTGGCGGTGGGGCTGCTGGTGGTGATGGTGGCAATGGTGCTGGTGGTGATGGTGGCGGTAGAGCTGGTGGTCATGGTGATGGTGGCGGTGGGGCTGGTGGTGATGGTGATGCTGGTGGTGCTGGTGGTCATGGTGGTGGTGATGATGGTGGTGGTGGTGATGGTGGCGGTGGGGCTGGTGGTGATGGTGATGGTGGCGGTGGGGCTGGTGGTGATGGTGATGGTGGCGGTGGGGCTGGTGGTGATGGTGATGCTGGTGGTGGTGATGCTGATGGTGGTGGTATGGTGATGCTGGTGGTGGTGATGGTGGCGGTGCTGTGGTGGAGCAGTAGTGTAGCAGTGAGCGCTGCGCTCCGAACCCTGCCATACCAGTTCGATTCCCGCTCACGGCCAACGCCGGTGACGATTAACTCAACCGGTTCTGGGGCTCCCCTAGGTCGACTCAGCCTCAAATGAGTACCCGGTGCGATGTGTAAACATCGCCACTGGGGAGACAAAGGCGGCCGGGCGTGGTGCTGGCCACCCACCTCGTACGCCATGCCGGCCTTCACAGGTGCTGGCTAACAGAACTTGCCCCAACAGCCTGTTCAGGCTATACGGGGGATCTTTGATAGTGGTGCTGGTGGTGATCACCACGATGGTGTTAAAATCCTCGCGAGCTCGGTTTGATTCTCGACCACGGCTAACATCAGGAGCGCGTGGTATCTGAATCTGAAATTTGGGTCTCTCCTAGGTCAACTCAGCACTAAATGAGTACCTTGTCCAGAAAGCAAATGTTAAGCACTGTGGATTCAAAACGCGGTTATTTGTGGTGGCCACGTTATTTGTTCGGGTGAATTGGCAGCCTTAATAGGTGCTCGCTAACATCGCCTACACAGTCTTCGCATTTGATGTTCGTGGTAATGGTGATGGCGTTCTCTGTGATTGTGGTGCTTTCTGTGATGATGGTAATAATTACTGGCGGCAGGTGTGATGGTGGTGCATCTTCATTGCTCTGCATACACTCACACAAGTGGCTCTGTGTCTCTGCCATTGTCTCTGTGTGTGTCTCTGTGTGTGTCTGACTCTATGTGTGTCACTCACCCCATAATCTCTCTTTTCCTTGAGTTAAACACGAGATCACATTTCATGTGTACACACACACGAACACACACACACACTAATACAATGTAGCCTTGACAGACTGTTGGGGGCAAGTGCTGTAAGCGAGCACGTGTGAAGGCCGGAACGGCACACGAGGGGGTGGGTGGCCAGAACCACACTCGACCGCCTTTGTCTCCCTTGTGGAGATGTTTACACATCACACCAGGTACCCAGTTGAGGCTGACTCTACCGTGAGCCGGTCGCCAGGTTCGTAGCGCAGCGCGCTCACCGATAATCTTCTCAATGTGCACACACACATACACACACACACTCATTCATACATAGGCATATGCTCTCTCACACACACACACCAAAGCACACACATAATCACCACACACACGCTCGCACAAATAGGGGCATGGTGGCGCAGTAGTTAGCGCACTGCGCTACGAACCCGGCGATCCGAGTTCGAATTCTGCTCACGGCCTAGATCAGTGGAAAGTGAAATTTGAACCGGTCATACTCCCCTTCCACCGCGCCCCCCTCCTCCTGCCCCCACCTCCGCCCTTCCCTACCGCCTTCACAACCCACAATGACCCGCATGGAAAAGTCCGGTCAAACAAACTCCCCCCATTACGGGCACCCTACCCACACCGCCCGTATAGCGGTGTCGAGTGGCAATCATCCAGCAGTGGATTCCCTGGACGGACGGCGGAGACCTGCGTGCATCATTGAATGTTTGTTATCATTAATTAGGAGAGATTACAGCCGGGAGAGGCTATAATTGCAGTTAGCGTCACACATTAACTACCGCGGGAAACAATAAAATTGGGATTTACTGCGTGGGTGAATAATTCATGGGCGGCTGCTCCGCTGCTGTCAGGGTTTGAGGCTCAGAGGCGCGCGTGTCACCGTGTCACCGTGTCATCGTCCATCACCACCGCGGACCCATTCCCCCAACCCCGTGAGCTCGCATCGCTCCGAGCGCACCACCCCGCACCAACATTCGCGCCGCGGTTAAACGCTGAACCGGGCGTAAAACCAACAAGCCCAAACCGGTAACCGTTTTGAGAATGGGTTACCGAGTTTGGTTCCGAAAGCCACCACGAATCTACGTTGTGGTCGTTGTTTGTAGGCGGTATTTTTTATTTTTAAGAGGTGGGCGTACGCACACTACACCCCATTCACTGTCAGGCGATAGCAAGAATTGTGAAGAGATCCTCCTGCTTCGGTCGTTTGCAACATTTCGGTGTATCAGTCAATGAGCCTCCTGGCCCAACCACAGACGTTATGGATTTTGATTTTATTTATTTCAGCAGGAAGGTCGCAATATAAACCGCGCGGCTCAATTTAATGGGCGTTCCGCGTTGGCACAGACGCTGCGCCGTGCAGATCTGATCTACGATCGTGGTCACATGGGTCGCGACAAAACAGCTAATATCGGTGCACGCGCTGTGCATGTTCCAACAGCAGCAGGGTTGCGGCCTGTTGCGCAAAACAACAACAACAACACCGACAATTAAAGTGAGCACATTTGGTTTGTCGCGCCGTTCTTACAGCGCGCGAGGCACTCGTCTCGAAGGCGCTGCGTTTCACAGGCGCAGCCTGCAGCAGTTCCACAGCAAGGGGGGGGGGGGGCGAATGTTGTTGCGATATGTAATCTCACTCGATTAAGTTGAAGGTAATTTAGAAAAAAAAGTGGAAAATTTGGACCACGCCGCTGGCACGCAATGGCCTTCTCGCTTCGAATGACACCAGGGGATCGTCCGCCGCGAAGCAGATGGGCACGCGTAATAATTTTTTTTTTATCACGGCCAAATGCACCCGCAGTGTTCGTGAGGGCGGGTCGCCCTGGATTCGAACTTTGATCCTCGTGCCACAGATGGCGAACGCGCTACCGCTGGGCCACCGCCCAAAAAAACTAAACTAAATATATATTTTTAAACCTTTACATTTTACCAGGTAAGGGCCACTGAGCTATATAGCTCTTTGTCATAAGCGACCTGGCTATCAGAAATGAGGGCCGGACGAAGTGGCTTATCGTGTAGAAGTTTAGAGCAGCCAAATACTCTAAACGCGTGATGTTGATTCTAAATGTGGAAGGAAACGCCGGAGGACCTGGAGAAAAATCCACGCAACCACGGGGAGACAGACACGCGAGGCTCCAAATTTGCAGCAGGCGTCAGGGTCGGGATCGAATCCACGAGTCTTGGGAGGGGCGGGGGGAGACCCATACGTAAGAGACAGGAAAACTCGCTCAGGGTCGCGGGACGTTACTAATTTGATCCTTCCCGGAGGGATGATGGGCTGAGATACTGATATAACGTTCTACCATACGACCAACATTTACCAAATCGCACGGAATGCGCCCGATCTCAGCTGCATCTCAGACACCAATCACGGTTTATCCTCCTGTGTGCACTCGGACGGGAGACTGCCTGGACATACCACGTGTTGTACTCTTGGGCTGCGAGGTGGGCAGAAGATGCTACAATAACAATGGATTCTCGAATCTATCTGTGTGGTGCTTTCAGTATTATCCTGTTGTACTCTCACAATTGTTTAATATTCAGACCCTACATGGAGTTGTTTTGATCTTGTATCATCTTGTGCGATCCAAATCTGCCGGACACTTTTTTTTTACTTTAAAACCAAAACTCCCTCTCACCTCGTAGAAAATAAAGCACGCACCTGCTGAGCTTTCTCTGGCTTCCTCCGGCGTGAATCCAAACACTCTTTAATGGAATTGGCCAAACATCCAGATGCGGGACCCTCCTGAGAAGGAGTGTTGCGAGAGGCTTTCCTGAGTACATTGGCTGAAAGCCTTTTTAAATTAAAAAAAATAACGCTAATGCAGGACTCTCCTGTAAGAGAGTCATTGGAATCAGTGGGGCTTTCCTGGGCAAATAAGCAATTATATTTGATATATATTATATATTACTCATAAAAGTATTGTATTTTACAGTCTACAGCTGCCGAGGTACCGATATGTTAACTACCTCGCCTGGTATACAGGAGGGCGTAGGTTCAATCCCGACCCTGATGCCTGCTGTATATTTAGAGTTTGCCGTGTCTCTCTCCCCATGGTTGCATTGATGTTTCTCCGGGTCCTCCGGTTTTTTTCTCCACATCTATAATCATTAGGCGTTTAGAGTATGTGGTTGCTATAAACGTCCACATGATAAGCCACTTTGCTGGGCTATAATTTGTGATAGCCAGGTTGCTTATGAGAAGGAGCTATACAGCTCAGTGGGCTTTACCTGGTTAAAAAAATCTGTTTAGTATTTAAAAAAAAACGTGGAAATGATTTCCTTATAAAATGAATATTGAGGCAGTTCCTTCCCCATTTACTGCCCTGAGCTGGTGGTGGAAATTGCTCATTCTCATAGATAGAAATCCTCACTGATGCTCAATGTTATTTTGCAGGAGGGTCCCGCATTGGCACTTTTTGCCAGGCTCCACTGATGAGCGTTTGGCTGCTCGTTAAAGGAATCCCAGACAAAAGCCACAAAGCATAAGAGGGGGTGGTACTCAGCCACGCCATCTCCTGGCCACGTCTCGCCAGCCTCACGCCTACAACAGCTGGCAAGCCCTGGAGGATCGCCCCACAGAAGTTCCTAACCCAGGCTCAATTCTCGTTAACTTCCGAGGTCAGGCACATTCAGGGCGATTCGAGCATCGTCATCCACTTGACAAGAATGTCACGGTTGCAAAAATAATGTTGCATGTCTCTCTCTCTCTCGCACGCTGTGGTCACGTGGATTTTTCTCCGGTTTTTTCCCCCTCCACATTGTATTATCAACATCACGCGTTTAGAGTATTTGGCTGCGATACATTTCCGCGTGATGACGAGCCACTTTTGTCGAGCTATCATTCGTGATGGCCAGGTCGCTTCTGAAAAAGAGCTATACAGCTCAGTGGGCCTTACCTGGTGAAATAAAAAAAAAATAAACAGTTCATTCGTTGAACTTTAAATCTTCCGAACAAACAGGATGGTCAAAACGTGACAAACGTGCGATTATTGAATTGCATCACGACCACGAATCGCGACAAACCATCAGCTCGCACGGCAGCGGCGGCGGCGGCGGCGGCGGCGAGGGGAGCGAGCCAACGCTTAATGCGCACCGGAGCTATGGTTTGGCGCTTTAGTTGGAACCTGGAATCGAACCCCCTAACCCATTGGGGGGGTGCAGTGAGACCCAGGGCAGGGGGCCTTCAACTACAGGCGGGGGTCGTGTTCAGCTCACGCGGGGGGGGAGGTAAAGGGGGGGGGGTCAATCAAAGACTGAGGCAGAATCGGCTCAATTATTCATGAGCAAGGCCCAATCCCCACTCCCAGCCCCCATCAACACCACGCAGAGCCAGCACAGCCCCGCAAACATGAATAATGTATCGGCTATGCAGGGTGCGGAGTGCGGGGGTGGACACACATACACACATAGACAAACACACACATAGACAAACACACATATACGCACAAAGACAAACACACACAGACATATGCAAATACTGGATATGCATAGACAATGACACACAGACATGCTTAAACGGGCACACATAATATGCACACACTTAAACAATGACAAACACACAATATGACAACAACTACAATTCAACACCAAGTGATGGCAACGGCACCACGGTGCTTGTGCCAGGCTAGGTGCACTTTAATGCCACGTTAAAGTCTCGAAGGCTCCCTGCTGGCAGCAGATCACAGGACAGACTCGGCTGCCATGGGCTGTCCGACTGGAATGACTAACAGATGCACCACCTCTGCTGCCCACTGCGCCGATTTGCTGCGTTTTAGCCGCCCGGCACTCAGCTCGTTGTTGCGAGCGTCGCTCCTCCGACCCTCCACGGTTGCTGGAGGGCGGCTGCTGCCTCTCAACTGCCCAGTAGCAGCGTCCTTCACGAGCATCCTCCACAGATACTCCACACACATTGCAGAGTATAGGACCCCTTAGCCCCGTACTCTTGCTTGGTCTAAGGGGTTCTCCTAGCACCAGGACATTACAGGAATACTCAGCAAATATGCAGATATGTTCCCAAGGGAAGGAGTTCAGACTCTTAGGAACATGTAAGCATTGTAATATGGGTAATGGTAGTATTGTGTATGGTATTAAAGATTTGTGATCGCAAGCAACTAGGGCAGTTGCCATCTCCTCTGAAATGCGTGACCACCACTCATCCTTGCAGTGTCGGACAGCTCTTGGAGCCTTCCAGCGCGGTAAGCGTCCTCGTTCTCGCGCGTGGGAATATTGCAGCGAGCTGGAACACCTCCTCCATCAGCCAGGGTTTCTGAGGAGGTCTGAGACGGACATCGAGTGCAACCAAAGGGGCTGCGTGAGCTTCAGTCCCGAAACCTCGCCCATTTCCCCTTCGCGTCAGCAGGGAAAGATGCCATTCCCAGTTCCAAGCGATGCTCAAATTCTTGCTTTTAACTTTCAACAGCCAGCTGAGACCATGCTATTCTGGGCATTTGAATGGGGGCCGAGTTGGACACCCACTCGGACAGTGAAAGATTGCTAGGTGCATCTTACCGGCAACAAGCTGCATGCGTTATAGCACCACCACATCGTCCAGCAGACGTGTCGGCTTGGAACAGGCACCGTACGCATGATGTTGTGTGGATGTGCCAATTATGGTAACTACAAGCCCATGCACTACAGGGAAATCTCGCAGCCGCCTACCGTTATTGTTGAACTGGTGTGGCCCATGCCCTCTGATCACTCCTGCCCAAAAGCTTGCATCGTGACTCACGCAAGGCGTTGAAAGACACCCAATAAGACAACTCTACCCTGAGGGGCCACTTTTAGCCAACACCTGGGACAGAAGGGCATAGAAGGCATCTTACTCATCAGCCTTGCCTGCATCGCTCCCCAGATGTTCATCTTCGGTGGGGGCGTAGGCCACCATCACCGCCATCACCACCGATGCTTGCTTCCTGCTGATAAGGAGGAGAGCCCACAACTGCCAGAGACTCATAGCCTCCCACTTCTCACCCCAGCGCTCCCCACACACTCCATCGTTGAATTCACCAGAGGAGGCCCTCCCTGTTGCTCGATGCTATCCCCCCCCCCGAGAAGAGAACTGTTCACACCTAACAGTGACAGGAGCCAGCTACAGGCAGTATCGGTTTGGCTACTGCCAAAGGCACGGCAACCCCCCCCCCCCTTTCCCCAGCAAGCATCGAGACGTTTGACGTTCCCGGCAGTAGCGATTCCCCGTGGGTTCTGGAGGGACGTCCGTGACAGGAGTCGGAGTCTCCTGGCTCTGGCAATCGGCATTTGGTCAGAGGACATCATGGATATCTCTTCCCCCAGGGGCCTCTGGCACATTCTTGTATTCGCTATATATGTGTGTGTGGTCCATTGGTAATTAGATGTATTCACACGTACAGATGGTGCAGAAACACATGTAATGGCATACACCTACACAGAAATACACACACACAGACATAAGTACGCATGGACCCATACACAAACACACACACAGACATAAGTACGCATGGACCCATACACAAAGACAAACACACACACACAGACATAAGTACGCATGGACCCATATACAAAGACAAACACACACACAGACATAAGTACGCATGGACCCATACACAAAGACAAACACACACACACATGCAGGGGCTCAGAGATGGGTGCTGAGAGAGAAGGGGAAATTAAAAATCACAAGCGTGGGATGACAGTGCGGCAGAGGAGAGAGAGAATTAAAGGAGAGCGAGGAGAGATTGAGCGAGGGGAGATTGAGCGAGAGGAGAGGGAGCGATGGGAAGAGAGAGAGAGAGAGCGACATGGAGTAGGAAGAGAGGGGGTACAGAGAGAGGAGGGGCAGAGAGGGAGGTAGAGAGAAAAATAAGGGGTAAGCAGAGCAGAGTTAAATCTTTCATTTTAAAGGGGGGGGGGGGGGTTACGTAAAGCAAATCATTAAAAAATAAACAAACAAAAATACGAAATAATGAACGAGGCAAAGTGCCGAATACATCGAGCATCTTCTTGTTTCCTCTGATCGTATAAAAAGGAAGAGAGAGAGAGAGCGAGGTGGAGAGGGGGGTGGGGTTACAGCGGGAGAACACGCGTGTGTGGAGAGATGGCGTGGAGAGATTTAGGGAATGGGTGAGAAAAATGGTGAGAGACGTATTTACTGTGCAGTACGGAGAGAGAGGTGGGCGTGGGGGGTTGGATGAAGAGAGTGGCAATATAAACTGAGGCGAGGAGAGAACGAGAGAGATACAGACATGAGATATCACCGTGAGAGAGGGGAGACATATGGAGATAGGAGAAAGGGATTTGTCTATAACGTTATATATACAAACTTGAGATATCTGTAGAGAGACAGGACACCAGATATATTATGTATATAATGACAATAAAAGGGATATGTCCGCATAGAGATATGGAACAGTTGCATGGAAGGGATTAACGCGATGTGTGTATAAAGGCACAGATAGAGTGAGATTATAGACCAGGTGGGTGATGTGCAGAAGCATATTGAGTAATCGGGAGGCAGATGTGTGGAGAGTGGAGGGAGATGGGTGGAGAAGGGAGAGAGAGATGGGTGGAGATGGGAGAGCGAGAGATGGATGGAGATGGGAGAGAGAGATGGGTGGAGATGGGAGAGAGAGATGGGTGGAGATGGGAGAGAGATGGTGGAAAGTGGAGGGAGATGGGTGGAGAAGGGAGAGCGAGAGATGGATGGAGATGGGAGAGAGAGATGGGTAGAGATGGGAGAGAGATGGTGGAGAGTGGAGGGAGATGGGTGGAGAAGGGAGAGCGAGAGATGGGTGGAGATAGAAAAGAGATGGGTGGAACGGGGAGAGAGATGGGTGGAGAGGGAGGGAGATGGTGGAGAGGGATACGTGAATTATAGAGGAGATTTAGAAAGAGGGAGGGAGATATTCAGTAGACTGAGATGTATATGGACGCGGGAGAGATGCGTGAGTTGTAAGAGTGCGTGGGGTTCACAAACTTCACCCGAGTCCTCTCCCTGTGTGCCCAAGCATTGCAATCTGATGTCAATCAGCTCACTGTTTGCTATGCACGTGTGTCTTGGTTTTCATTGCAATTGACTCCTGCGGTCCGTGGATGGTTTGATTCTAAGCGATGATGATAGCGTAACGATGCATGGGGAACGAAAATGATCGGAGCTTGGCGGATCGCACGCGTGCACGGATCCACACCCTAGCGGGACGCGTCTTTTGGGCACGCTCTCGACGGGTATCGTGTCCCCCCTCCAGCCACTCGAGGCCGCTACAGTCACCACTGAAATCGGTTTTTGTTTCATGGAATTGCATCACTGTATCGTTAGAAATCACTGCTGCTGGTGGCCTAAAACTAGACACCAATCACAACAGAGTAGTGAGACATATAGGGATTTGGGATGTCTGCGTCTGACTCTGCGTGTACGTGTGTCTGCATAGTTGTGGGGAGCGATCGTGTACCGGTTAGCGTGCTGAACTACGGATCAGAGAACCAGAGTTCGATTCTCGCTCACGGCCAGTGGGGATGAGCTGAAGCAGTCCTGGGCCTACCCTAGGTTGACTCAGCCTCACATGAGTACCTGGCGCGGTGTGAATACATCAGCGCTGGAGAGACAAAGGCGGTCGAGCGTGGTGTTGCCACCCACTGCCTCGTGTGGCGTGCAAGCCTTCGTAGATGCTTGCGAGCAGCACTTGCCCCAATAATCTGTTAGGGCTATGCTGGAGAATATTTGTCTTTGTATGGCTTGTCTGTGTGTCCGTATGTGTGTGAGTCTGTGTCTGTCAACAAATCTAACAATCTGTCAATACAGCTGCCTGTGCAGTATCTATGTGAATATAATGCAATGTGGATTTACGTAGCGTCTAAATGTGAGCGCATATTAGGACGCTGCACATAAACAGAGGTTTTGTTTATTATAGAGAATCATATTCTTTGGGTCTTTCGGTAAAGTCACGTAGATAGGTTCAAAGAAAAAAAACGACGACGTTTCGATCGCAACACAAGCGGTCGTCCGCTTGTGTTGCGATCGAAACGTCGTGTGAAAGACCCAAAGAATCTGGATTCCTGCAGTCACGAGAACTTAAAGTCAAGATTTATAGATAATCAGTCTAGAGTCTGGCATGGAGTCGACAGCACGGGCGGTCGGGCGGAGCGAGATTCAACGGAGAAGAAAGGGCGACCTCCCATTGAGCGACTCTATGAGGCTGCCACGGAAAGCCTAGGTTTCTGGAGCGGAGAGTTGCGTGGAGGGGAGTGGAGTGAGATGAGAGGTAGGAGAGTGCGTGGAGGGGAGTGGAGTGAGATGAGAGGGGAGAGGTAGGAGAGTGCGTGGAGGGAAGTAGAGTGAGATGAGAGGGGAGAGGTAGGAGAGTGCGTGGAGGGGAGTGGAGTGAGATGAGAGGTAGGAGAGTGCGTGGAGGGGAGTAGAGTGAGATGAGAGGGGAGAGGTAGGAGAGTGCGTGGAGGGGAGTGGAGTGAGATGAGAGGTAGGAGAGTGCGTGGAGGGTAGTAGAGTGAGATGAGAGGGGGAGAGGTAGGCAGGGGTGAGTCCATGGAAGATGTTGAAATCGGTGTGATCTTGGAATTGATTCAAGACTGGACTGGGATCGAGTGTCGGGATCGCAGTGTGGGGTCAATGCCAATGTGGTCTCGTTTACGGCTGCGGCAGAGAAGTCTGGCAGCGGGATTTTGGATTATCTGAAGTGTGGGAAAAGGGGCATTCGGTGAGGCCGTATTGGGGGGGGGGGGGGGAGGAGACCGCCAGATCGACAACTCCGAGGTTCCGCACACTCTGCGCCAGTGATTCTGTTCGTGTGTCTGTATGTCAACAAGTATGTCTGTTCGTGTGTCTGTATGTCAACAAGTGTGTCTGTTCTTGTGTCTGTGTGTCAACAAGTGTATCTGTTCGTGTATCTGTGTGTCAACACGTGTGTCTGTTCGTGTGTCTGTATGTCAACACGTATGTCTGTTCGTGTGTCTGTATGTCAACACGTATGTCTGTTCGTGTGTCTGTATGTCAACACGTATGTCTGTTCGTGTGTCTGTATGTAAACACGTATGTCTGTTCGTGTGTCTGTATGTTCGTGTGTCTGTATGTCAACAAGTATGTCTGTTCGTGTGTCTGTGTGTCAACACGTGTGTTTGTTCGTGTCTGTATGTCAACAAGTATGTCTGTTCGTGTGTCTGTATGTCAACAAGTATGTCTGTTCGTGTGTCTGTATGTCAACAAGTATGTCTGTTCGTGTGTCTGTATGTTCGTGTGTCTGTATGTCAACAAGTGTGTCTATTCTTGTTTATGTGTGTCAACAAGTGTATCTGTTCGTGTATCTGTGTGTCAACACGTGTGTCTGTTCGTGTGTCTGTATGTCAACACGTATGTCTGTTCGTGTGTCTGTATGTCAACACGTATGTCTGTTCGTGTTGCTGTATGTCAACACGTATGTCTGTTCGTGTGTCTGTATGTCAACACGTATGTCTGTTCGTGTGTCTGTATGTCAACACGTATGTCTGTTCGTGTGTCTGTATGTAAACACGTATGTCTGTTCGTGTGTCTGTATGTTCGTGTGTCTGTATGTCAACAAGTATGTATGTTCGTGTCTGTATGTCAACAAGTGTGTCTGTTCGTGTGTCTGTGTGTCAACAAGTGTGTCTGTCCGTGTATCTGTATGTCAACAAGTGTGTCTGTTCGTGTATCTGTATGTCAACAAGTGTGTCTGTTCGTGTGTCTGTGTGTCAACAGGTATGTCTGTTCGTGTGTCTGTATGTCAACACGTATGTCTGTTCGTGTGTCTGTATGTCAACAAGATTGTCTGATCGTGTGTCTGTTTGTCAACAAGATTGTCCGTTCGTGTCTCTGTATGTCAACAAGAATGTTTGTTCGTGTGTCTGTATGTCAACACGTGTGTCTGTATGTCAACAAGTGTGTCTGTTCGTGTGTCTGTATGTCAACACGTATGTCTGTTCTTGTGTCTGTATGTCTGCCTTTTTTTTGCCCGTTTTGTTTTTCCGCAGGTCGGCCGGGATGTGTTTTTGTTGTTTATGGCCGGTCAATCTGCATCTCGACCATCTCTCTCTGTTGCTCGTCAGTGTGCACTGCGTAGTTCTCTGTGTGTGTGTCAACCCGACAGTCCTATCCATCACGGGGGACCGGTGGCGCAGCGGTTAGCGCGCTGCGAACCCCGGCGACCCCAGTTCCCATTCCCGCTCACGACCAATGACAGTGGCGAATATTTGTAACCGGTGCTGGGCCTCCCCTAGGTCGACTCAACCGCAAAATTAGTACCTGGTACGGTGTGTAAACATCGGCACCGGGGAGACAAAGGCGGCCGGGCGTGGCGGCGGTCACCAACCGCCTGGCGGTCACCAACCGCCTCGTCTGCCGTGACGGCATTCGTCAGTGCTGGCTAACAGCAATTGCCCCAACAGTCTGTTAAGGCTACATGGGTAATCTTTGTCCCGTCTTTGCCTGTCGATGTGATTCGCCTATCCGTGCGTATAGGCTGTATCCAACCTCGCTGCCGCCTCTGCGCGCGTGACTGCTCGCATCTCGACCCGGTGGACTGACGCTCATTCCCAGCTGGTTCTCACAAGTGAGAAGACTGCTGGAATTTTTTTTGGCACAAACGTAACGTTGCCATTGGTGCGGCAGCGGCGGCGTCTTCCGACGCAACGTTCACCATTCACGGGCGGCGCGTCCGCACCGGGCGCGGCGAGCAACCGGCACGCGGCGGGCGTGTCCGTGGCCACGAGCAAAAGTCCAAAGAGTCAACACTTCCAAATTTGGGCCCCCCCCCCCAACGGCAATAACAACAACAACAAGAAAGAGGCGAGGGTTTCTGGCGGTCGTTGATTGATTTCACTCCACGCCGTATCGCGTCTCGCGTTAATAGACCATCACGAGTGCGAGCGCGCGATGGCAATCGTCGTTGGAGAGTGTGACGCTGACGCCGACGGAGTCGACTCGCTTTACTAACGAGAGACACCGGGCCAGAGAGAGAGCCAGAGAGAGAGCCAGAGAGAGCCAGAGAGAGAGCCAGAGAGAGCCAGAGAGAGAGCCAGAGAGAGAACCAGAGAGAGAGCCAGAGAGAGAGCCAGAGAGAGAACCAGAGAGAGAGCCAGAGAGAGCCAGAGAGAGAGAGCCAGAGAGAGAGAGAGCCAGAGAGAGAGCCAGAGAGAGAACCAGAGAGAGAGCCAGAGAGAGAACCAGAGAGAGCCAGAGAGAGAGCCAGAGAGAGAGAGCCAGAGAGAGAGAACCAGAGAGAGAGAGCCAGAGAGAGAGCCAGAGAGAGCCAGAGATAGTGAGCCAGAGAGAGAGCCAGATAGAGCCAGAGAGAGAGAGAGCCAGAGAGAGAGCCAGAGAGAGCCAGAGATAGTGAGCCAGAGAGAGAGCCAGAGAGAGAACCAGAGAGAGAGCCAGAGAGAGAGCCAGAGAGAGAACCAGAGAGAGAGCCAGAGAGAGCCAGAGAGAGAGCCAGAGAGAGAGAGAGCCAGAGAGAGAGCCAGAGAGAGAACCAGAGAGAGAGCCAGAGAGAGCCAGAGAGAGAACCAGAGAGAGAACCAGAGAGAGAGCCAGAGAGAGAGCCAGAGAGAGCCAGAGAGAGCCAGAGAGAGAACCAGAGAGAGAACCAGAGAGAGCCAGAGAGAACCAGAGAGAGCCAGAGAGAGAGCCAGAGAGAGAGCCAGAGAGAGTCAGAGAGAGAGCCAGAGAGAGAGGGGCGAGCGACGGGACGCTGTGACGGGAGTGCAGTACAGAAACTAGGCAGGCCGTCGTGCAATCGGCGCGTTACGGGGGAACGCGCAAGCCGCGCGTGCCAATCCGTGGCGCGTGGCTTCTTACCCTTGGCGTGTAGAGTGTGACCCGGGGTTGGTGGGGGGTTGGTGGGGGGTTGGTGGGGGGTTGGTGGAGGGGTTGGTGGGGGGTTGGTGGGGGGTTGGTGGAGGGGTTGGTGGGGCGTTGGTGGAGGGGTTGGTGGAGCGGGGGGATTACGCGTGGGTGGCCTTTCAACAAAGGAACTTTTTACCCGGTGACTATGACGTGGAGTGTTAGTTCGGTGCCCTGCCCTCCGTGATCTCTGCACAGTTACAGGTGAGGACGTTTACAGGTGAGGACGTTAATAAGTGAGGACGTTTACAGGTGAGGACGTTTACAGGTGAGGACGTTTACAGGTGAGGACGTTAATAAGTGAGGACGTTTACAGGTGAGGACGTTGACAGGTGAGAACGTTAACAGGTGAGGACGTTTACAGGTGAGAACGTTAACAGGTGAGGACGTTTACAGGTGAGGACGTTGACAGGTGAGAACGTTAACAGGTGAGGACGTTTACAGGTGAGAACGTTAACAGGTGAGGACGTTTACAGGTGAGGACGTTGACAGGTGAGGACGTTGACAGGTGAGGACGTTGACAGGTGAGGACGTTTACAGGTGAGATCTCTTGCCTGAGAGGAAGGAGCTTTCTAAATCACAACCGGCACCATTAATTATTGTTTCGATTAAAAACGGTGCGGTGCTTTCTATGGAACGCCAAAGAGAAAGATGCCCCGTATAGCCTTAACAGACTGTTGGGGCAAGTGCTGTTAGCGAGTAGCACCTATGAAGACCGACATAGTACACGAGGGGGTGGGTGACCAACACCACGCCTGACCGCCTTTGTCTCCCTAGTGGCAATGTCCACACATCGCAGCAGGTACTCAATTAAGGCTAAGTCGACCTAGGGGAGGCCCTATTCGTCACCGGTGTTGGTCGTAAGGGAGCGGGAATCGAAGTCGGGTGGATGGGCTCGTGGCGCAGTGCACTAACCGCTGCACCACCGCTCCCCACCATCATCACCATCGTCAGAAAAAACGTCAGAAAAAACCCCCAGACAAGGCGTGTTGGTCTGCATCACCCAGCCTGGTTCTTGACCCTGCGCTCCGCCGATTGTCAACCTATTGTCTGCCTATTGTCAACCTATTGTCAACCTATTGTCAACCTATTGTCAACCTGTTGTCTGCCTATTGTCAACCTGTTGTCTTCCACCATGCCGCGTTGACCTCACCTCTCTGCAGGCTGCGTCTCATCGCCTCCTCTCCCTTCAGCTCCCCAAGTCCAGGCTGACAGCAAGCAGCAAGCAACAAGCAGCAGCAAGCAGCAAGCAGCAGCAGTAGCAAGCAGCAAGCAGCAGCAGCAAGCAACAGCAGCAAGCAGCAGCAAGCAAGCAGCAGCAGCAGCAAGCAACAGCAGCAAGCAGCAGCAGCAGCAAGCAGCAGCAAGCAGCAAGCAGCAGCAGCAGCAACAGCAGCAGCAAGCAGCAGCAAGCAGCAAGCAGCAGCAAGCAGCAGCAGCAAGCAGCAAGCAGCAGCAGCAAGCAGCAAGCAGCAGCAAGCAGCAGCAGCAAGCAGCAGCAGCAAGCAGCAAGCAGCAGCAGCAAGCAGCAGCAACAGCAGCAAGCAGCAGCAGCAAGCAGCAAGCAGCAGCAAGCAGCAGCAGCAAGCAGCAAGCAAGCAAGCAGCAGCAGCAAGCAACAGCAGCAGCAGCAAGCAGCAGCAAGCAACAGCAGCAGCAAGCAACAGCAGCAGCAGCAGCAAGCAAGCAGCAGCAGCAGCAAGCAACAGGAGTCTTTCTCTCTCTCCCCTTTCTCTCTGCCCTTGTTATGCGTGCGTTCTCTCCCTCTATCTTTGTCTCTCTCTCGCTCACTCAGTGTTTTATTGAGCTCGGGTTAGTAAAATCGGGTTGTTTTTCTATTGCATCACCGGTAACCGCATGAAAAACCGGTAAAAACCGGTTTGCCAGACATAGAAATGTCTGGAGCAATAAACGCGCGCGACACGTTCAGCGTTTTAATTGCAAACGAAAAGAAATGGAGCGACCCCAGTGGCGTCGCAGTGAACGCCACTGGGCCTGCAGGTCGCCAGTTCAACCCCAGCTCCCGGCGCGGCAATCGAAACAATGGGGAGCGAGATGTTTAAATCACACCCCCCCATCCCCCGTTACCCCCCAGCCTTAGTACCCCCTCCCCCAAGCCCAGAAGTATAAATGGGTTCACCACAGGTCGGCGACCAACAGGTCGCGCGTGGTGGGGTAAAGTGTGGGGACTCCCACCTCTTCCACGACGTCTGGTCAGCGTGGAAGAGGAGAGCAAAAAAAACATTCCAGAGCCTCCTCCTTTAGTGGAGCCTCCTCCTCCTCCTCCTCCACTAGTGGAGCCTCCTCCTCCTCTAGTGGAGCTTCCTCCTCCTCTAGTGGAGCTTCCTCCTCCTCCTCTAGTGGAGCTTCCTCCTCCACGAGTGGAGCCTCCTCCTCCTCTAGTGGAGCCTCCTCCTCCTCTAGTGGAGCTTCCTCCTCCTCTAGTGGAGCCTCCTCCTCCTCTAGTGGAGCTTCCTCCTCCACGAGTGGAGCCTCCTCCTCCTCTAGTGGAGCTTCCTCCTCCTCTAGTGGAGCCTCCTCCTCTAGTGGAGCCTCCTCCTCTTCTAGTGGAGCCTCCTCCTCCTCTAGTGGAGCCTCCTCCTCTAGTGGAGCCTCCTCCTCTAGTGGAGCCTCCTCCTCCTCTAGTGGAGCCTCCTCCTCCACTAGTGCAGCTTCCTCCTCCTCTAGTGGAGCTTCCTCCTCCTCTAGTGGAGCCTCCTCCTCCTCTAGTGGAGTTTCCTCCTCCTCCAGTGGAGCCTCCTCCTCCTCTAGTGGAGCCTCCTCCTCTGGTGGAGCCTCCTCCTCCTCTAGTGGAGCCTCCTCCTCCTTTAGTGGAGCTTCCTCCTCCTCTAGTGGAGCCTCCTCCTGTAGTGGAGCCTCCTCCTCCTGTAGTGGAGCTTCCTCCTCCTCTAGTGGAGCTTCCTCCTCCTGTAGTGGAGCTTCCTCCTCCTGTAGTGGAGCTTCCTCCTCCTGTAGTGGAGCTTCCTCCTCCTCTAGTGGAGCCTCCTCCTCCTCTAGTGGAGCTTCCTCCTCCTCTAGTGGAGCCTCCTCCTCCTGTAGTGGAGCCTCCTCCTCCTCTAGTGGAGCTTCCTCCTCCTCTAGTGGAGCTTCCTCCTCCTCTAGTGGAGCTTCCTCCTCCTGTAGTGGAGCTTCCGCCTCCTCTAGTGGAGCTTCCTCCTCCTCTAGTGGAGCCTCCTCCTCTAGTGGAGCCTCCTCCTCCTCTAGTGGAGCCTCCTCCTCCACTAGTGGAGCTTCCTCCTCCTCTAGTGGAGCTTCCTCCTCCTCTAGTGGAGCTTCCTCCTCCTCTGGTGGAGCTTCCTCCTCCTCTGGTGGAGCTTCCTCCTCCTCTAGTGGAGCTTCCTCCTCCTCCTCCAGTGGAGCCTCCTCCTCCTCTAGTGGAGCTTCCTCCTCTAGTGGAGCCTCCTCTTCCTCTAGTGGAGCCTCCTCTCGAGCCTCTTCGAGAGGAGGCTCCACTCGAGGGCAGGGAGCGAGACAGAGAATTTGCATGGACTGCGCCTTTGCCCTGTAACCGAGAACGGAGGTCAAAATGCGATTTGGAGCCAAGGCGCGTGACGCGCGCGGTGTTCAAATCGGTGCGTTCATGACGAACGCCTCCATTGGAAAGGGTGAAGCGGTTGCCTGACTTTCGGAACCGTTAACCGTTTCTGAAACCGGTTACCGGTTTTTGCCGGTTGTCGTTGAAGAGGAACCCGAGGCGAGTTTGACCCGAGGTTCAACAGCAACAGAAGCAGCGGCAGCGAGCCGCGCTCACCACTAAAATATGCCGCACTTTTAAAGCCGCCACCGCCAACACTGCACTGGCATAACAAGAGCTCGTCACGCCGTCACACAATAATCATCATAATAATCATACGTCAACATTGCAGTGCACCTCCATGCAATATATATACAGCATCTATCCTTAAAAGTGATCGTCTCTCACACACACACAGCATACACGCACAGCGGATACGATGTGGCTGGTGGAATTGCAGTAGACCAACGAGGTTTCCTATCCGTATACCGTATTTAAAAAAAGACTCAACACAATAACAACAGTGGTGTGTGTGTGTGGTCTTAAAGAAAAAACATATAATCGTTGACGTTTCGGGGAATGGCTCTTCTTCAGAGCACATCAACCGTTAATTGTGCTTGCACACCACTGCCAGCACAAACGAACACAATTTGTCTCGAGTAGGCATGGTGAGTTTGTCCCAGAGGCAAGACAAAACACACAATTCAATAATGAATTTGCCAACACGTTCCCAATGTAATGATATGGGCCCTGATAACTCGGTGAGGCTCTCCTGAGTAAATATATCACATTATCGTGTGAATATTATGAGATTATGTTATTATTGTTGCTTTTTAGAAGCATGGATTTGCTAAAAGATGTGGTGATGATGTGTGTGACTTATTAAAGAACCATTACGCGTCGGTCATGGAAGGGGGGTGGGGGGGGGGGGGTGGGGGGGGTGGGGGGGTGGGGGGGTGGGGGGGTGGGGGTTTGACCATACTTCACTGCTGTGGTCACAGTACGGCTGCCTGATGAACACTCACTCTCTCTGTCGGCTTTGGCAAAGCCGCCACTGCACTGCCCCGTGAACTCGGCCAACCGAGTTCGATTCCCGTGCCACGGCTAGCATCATCAGTGGCACGGCTAGCATCATCAGTGGCACGGCTAACATCATCAGGAGCACGGCTAACATCATCAGTGGCACGGCTAGCATCATCAGTGGCACGGCTAGCATCATCAGTGGCACGGCTAGCATCATCAGTGGCACGGCTAGCATCATCAGTGGCACGGCTAGCATCATCAGTGGCACGGCTAGCATCATCAGTGGCACGGCTAGCATCATCAGTGGCACGGCTAGCATCATCAGTGGCACGACTAACATCATCAGTGGCACGGCTAACATCATCAGTGGCACGGCTAACATCATCAGGAGCACGGCTAACATCATCAGTGGCACGGCTAGCATCATCAGTGGCACGGCTAGCATCATCAGTGGCACGGCTAGCATCATCAGTGGCACGGCTAGCATCATCAGTGGCACGGCTAGCATCATCAGTGGCACGACTAACATCATCAGTGGCACGGCTAACATCATCAGTGGCACGGCTAACATCATCAGTGGCACGGCTAACATCATCAGTGGCACGGCTAGCATCATCAGTGGCACGGCTAACATCATCAGTGGCACGGCTAACGTCATCAGTAGCACGGCTAACATCATCAGTGGCACGGCTAACGTCATCAGTGGCACGGCTAACGTCATCAGTAGCACGGCTAACATCATCAGTGGCACGGCTAGCATCATCAGTGGCACGGCTAGCATCATCAGTGGTATGGCTAGCATCATCAGTGGCACGGCTAGCATCATCAGTGGCACGGCTAACATCATCAATGGCACGGCTAGCATCATCAGTGGCACGGCTAACAGCATCAGTGGCACGGCTAACATCATCAGTGGCACGGCTAGCATCATCAGTGGCACGGCTAACATCATCAGTGGCACGGCTAACGTCATCAGTAGCACGGCTAACATCATCAGTGGCACGGCTAACGTCATCAGTGGCACGGCTAACGTCATCAGTAGCACGGCTAACATCATCAGTGGCACGGCTAGCATCATCAGTGGCACGGCTAGCATCATCAGTGGTATGGCTAGCATCATCAGTGGCACGGCTAGCATCATCAGTGGCACGGCTAACATCATCAATGGCACGGCTAGCATCATCAGTGGCACGGCTAACAGCATCAGTGGCACGGCTAACATCATCAGTGGCACGGCTAGCATCATCAGTGGCACGGCTAACATCATCAGTGGCACGGCTAACGTCATCAGTGGCACGACTAACATCATCAGTGGCACGGCTAACATCATCAGTGGCACGGCTAACAGCATCAGTGGCACGGCTAACATCATCAGTGGCACGGCTAGCATCATCAGTGGCACGGCTAGCATCATCAGTGGCACGACTAACATCATCAGTGGCACGGCTAGCATCATCAGTGGCACGGCTAGCATCATCACTGGCACGGCTAGCATCATCAGTGGCACGGCTAACATCATCAGTGGCACGGCTAACATCATCAGTGGCACGACTAACGTCATCAGTGGCACGGCTAACGTCATCAGTAGCACGGCTAGCATCATCAGTGGCACGGCTAACATCATCAGTGGCACGGCTAACATCATCAGTGGCACGGCTAGCATCATCAGTGGCACGGCTAACATCATCAGTGGCACGGCTAGCATCATCAGTGGCACGGCTAGCATCATCAGTGGCACGGCTAGCATCATCAGTGGCACGGCTAACATCATCAGTGGCACGGCTAGCATCATCAGTGGCACGGCTAGCATCATCAGTGGCACGGCTAGCATCATCAGTGGCACGGCTAGCATCATCAGTGGCACGGCTAACATCATCAGTGGCACGGCTAACATCATCAGTGGCACGGCTAGCATCATCAGTGGCACGGCTAGCATCATCAGTGGCACGACTAACATCATCAGTGGCACGGCTAGCATCATCAGTGGCACGACTAACATCATCAGTGGCACGGCTAGCATCATCAGTGGCACGGCATTGAGCAGCGTGGTTGACGTAGCAACGGATTGACAAAGAAATGTGTATATTATATTATATATTCTTATATTGTATATTATATATTACTATATTATATTACATATTATATTGTATATTATTATATTATATTGTATATTAATATATTTTATTGTATAGTATATATTATATTGTATATTATGTATTACTGTATTTCAATCTCTGTCGTTATAACCTCACGATACAGAACCTAGCCAATCTCTATCCACAGATGGATGGAGGTCTCCCCGCGGCGTTGACCATGGGCTAGGGAGCTGGAGGGGGGGGGGTGTTTTGACCATACTTCACCACACTGGTCACAGGTGCAGCTTGATGAATAATTGCACCGCCGTATATAGATGTACAAATTACGAGATATGCGTATGAATCCAAGACTCGCTATTTCAAAGCCAACACAGCCGACACTTTCCTTGATAAAGCGAGGTCATCAATGTTATTTTCAGCTCACGGTCTGCAGCCTATTTGAGTTTACACACAGATGACCAACAGTTTATATCGTTCGTACACGCTGCAGTCTACAATTAGACAGCGCGTACAAGCTGCAGTTCAGAATATATCGTCTAAAACAATGTATGTATGTTGAACTTCTTTCGCACCGTACGTAGCCAACCGTACTAATCGGGAGGTGCGGTGAATGACAGTCGTAATGACGGGTACACATACTCCCTCCAGGCTATGATATATTACAGCTGCAGTCTATAGGCACAACTTCGCCTATAACTCCTGAACATGCAGTCGACACAATGAGCAGGGTTAGTCCATAGACTCTGTGGCACGCACGGTACAAGATCTGGAGGCTCGCCTACGCTGGGTGCTCTACCGCCCGTTCATGAGACACACAACGGTACACATTCACTGACACATTCACTCTCACACACGTACACATAGACACACGCCCATACACATTCACTGACAAACACATTCACTCTCACATACACAAATACAAAGATCCCCCGTATAGCCTTAACAGACTGTTGGGGCAAGTGCTGTTAAGCGAGCACCTATGAAGGCCGGAACGGTACACGAGGGGGTGGGTGGCCATCACCACGCGCGGCCGCCTTTGTCTCCTCAGTGGCGATGTTTACACACCACATCAGGTACTCATTTGAGGCTGAGTGGACCGAGGGGAGGCCCGTAACACTCCCATACACATTCGCTGACATACACATTCGCTGACATACACATTCACTCTCACACACATACATACTCCCATACACATCGAGTCCCAAACACGTTGACTCCCAAATACATTGACTCCCAAACACATACACACTCCCATACCCATACACCGATGCACACACACACACTACTCTCGTACGCATACATACACACAGACATACGCTCTACACATCACAGATAGACATTCGCGCACCGTGGGACACACGGAGAGATGGAGCCAGCAGCAACAGCAGCAGACAATGGCTCACCGATCCCTCCTGGTTGCTCTCGGTGTCCACGCGTGTTTCCGCCGTGTCTCCGCTGTCTCTCTCCGAGCTTTATGAATAAATCAGCTCTGTGTGAGCGAGTAGCTCCGGCTGCTGCTGCTGCTGCATCACCCGCTCCTCTCTCTCCCCGCCCCTCTCTCTCGGCTCTCTCTCTCCACCCTCTCTCCCCCCACCCTCTCTCTCTCCACCCTCTCTCTCCCCACCCTCTCTCTCTCTCTCGCCCCACCCTCTCTCTCTTTTTATTACGATCAGAGGAAACAAGAAGATGCTCGGTGTAGTCGGCACTTTGCTTCGTTCATCATTTCGGTTTTTTTGTGTTTTTTCATGCTTTGCTTTATGTACCCCCCCCCCCCTTTTTAAATGAAAGACCCAACAATGTTTTTAACTACGACAAGTGCTGCATCTGCACGCAGCCCTTCCCACAGTCAAACGGCCACCGATGGGTAGCTTAGAACTGCATGCAGAGCTCTCCGTCATCTGCCACCGAGCACACGGCCTCCTCCAGCGCCCACTGCTCCTTGAAGGCCGGCACGGCGTGGGTCAGCCGCGCATGGCGGAACTCCGGCCACACCCTGGCTCCGATCAGAGCGCGGAAGATACCCAGGCTGCTGGCCGGACGTTGCCCCTCCAGGGCCACCTTCCTCGCCCTGTATATGGCGAGCTTGGCGTAGCCGAAGAGCACGTTGACCAGCCCCTGAAGATGTTGGGGTCCGTCGCCCTTCGAGTATCCAAAGATGAGGACCGTCGGGGAGAAGTGGAGGCTGAACCTTAGGAGGATGTTTCTCAGGACCTTGAACAGCGAGTCCAGGCTCTTGCACTCCACGTATTGGTGCGCCACCGTCTCCACTTTACCGCAGAACCGGCACTCCGGGGATGTGTCGGTGAAGCGCGCCAGGGAGGCATTGGTGGTGACGGTGCTGTGGGCGATGCTCCAGCTGAGGTCGCCGATGCGGTTGTACGTCGGGCTGGAGTAGAGTTGCCTCCAGTGAGGCCCCTCCGGAGAGACGCAGGGCAGGGCTTTTCTCCAGGTATGGTCCTTGTGACTCCTCTACCTCCGGTAGGTCTTCTAGCCGACACAGGTTGTGATCCGCCTTCGTTTGTCGGCATTGGCGATGCGGTGGCATGACTGAGAGCTCCGGTGGAGGGGGACCGAGAGGGGCCTCGTCATCCCCAACGCCGATGGGGGGCGTTCTCCCCATCGCTGCCACTGAGAAGGCCCCCTTGGCTTCGGCCAGGATCCGGGCAGCCACCCGGAGCGACTGCAGCCCTGTCTTTGCGGCCATGTCTGCTGGTCCGAGCCACCGGCCCCGTGTTTCAGGCTCCACCAGATCTCCCATCCTGGTGAGCCGCGCGTTGGCGAGGCGCCTCTCCATGGCGGGGGTGGCGGTGGTGGATGGCAGCTTTGTCTGTGGGTTCCTGAGGATCGGTTCGAAGACCAGATCCTCGGCCGATCGCGGCTGGTTCAGCCTCCTCACGGCGAGGGAGCTCCATGTCTGCAGGACGCTTCTGTAGAAGGGTGGCAGCTGTCCCAGTGGGAGGCCCAGTAGGTCCATGTAGGAAAGTTGCTTGGAGCACTGCAGACCCCCCAGCTGTTTCAGGAGGAAGGAGGCCGTGACGCTCCAGGCCGGTGCAGGGGCGGCGTGCAGGAACTTTTGCGCGGCCTGCAGTCGGAAGGTGGCCAGCTGACTCCGCACACACACCAGCCCGTGACCGCCCTCGTCCAGTGGCAGGGCCAGGACCCCAGCGGCGACCCGGTGTCCTCCACCCGACCAGAAGAAGTCGAGGACCCGCTTCTGCAGTGCGATGACGAGGCTCATGGGGGGTGCAGGGAGAAAAGTCGGTGCCACAGCATGGACGTCACCAGCTGGTTCACCGCCAACGTCTTTGTCCTGAAGGTGAGGAACTTGCACAGGTGACTCCAGGTGCCCAGCCGCTCCTTCACCTTCTCCTCCAGCTCGACCCAGTTCCTCTGTGGTGGTTCCTCCTCTGGTCCGAGGAACACCCCCAGGTGGTGCAGCGATGTTGTGCTCCACTTTATGGCTTTTGTCTTCTCGGGACACTCGGTCATGTCCCACGCTCCAACCAGCAGGCCGCTGCACTTTTGCCAGTTCATTTTTGATTAGGAGGCTTTCGAAAAGACCTCCTGGCACTCATGCAGCAGGGCGACATCATCCAGGGATCGCAGGATGAGGAGGACGTCGTCGGCGTATGCCGTCAGGACCAGCTTGACGCTTGGTTCCCTGAGCACCAGGCCGCTGAGTCTCCGCCTTATGAGACTCAGGAAAGGCTCTAATGCCAGGGCATAAAGTTGGCCCGACAATGGGCATCCCTGTCTCATTCCTCGCTCGAATTACACACAGCACCGCGCTAACCGCTGCACCACCGCTCCCCCGCTGTTACAGTACAGCACTCTCTCCCCACCCTCTCTCGGCTCTCTCTCTCCCTCTTCACTTCCTCTCCCTATTGGATCTCTCTCTCCCTCTTCCACCCCCTCTGTCTCTCTTGGCTCTCTCTTCCACCCCCTCTCTCTCTTGGCTCTCTCTTTCACCCTGTTCCTCACTCCCATGTTTCTCCCCCCTCCCCCCACTATTTCCCACCCACACTTCCCCCCACCCTCTCTCTCGCTCTTCCTCCATTAACAGACTCCTCCTCTTTCCGCACAACACACGACACAACCATCACCATCATCACTACCATCATCACTGCCGTCACCATCACTGCAATCACCATCACGACCATCACCATCACTACCATCATCGCATCACTAACGTCACCATCACTACCATTATCGTTACCATCAGTACCATCATCATCATCACTACCATCACTACCATCATCACTACTATCATCACTACCATCACCATCACGATTATCATCACTACCATCGTTACCATAACGACTACAATCATCACTAACATCACCATTACTACCATCACCATCGCTACCAATCACTACCATCATCACTACCATCATCATCACCATTACCATAATGATCAATATCATATCCATCATCATCAACAGCAGCATCGCTACCGTCAACATCACAATCGCTGACTAGAATCATCATCATGATCTGGGATCATCATCATCATCATACCATCACAATAATATCATCATCAGGACCCTGATCGCAAGCAACATCACAATGTCGCCCTACGACTTCAGTGTGGGCTGTAAATTATTATCGGCCAAACGTGCAAAGACAAAGATCCCCGTATAGCCTTAAGAGGCCGTTGGGGCAAGTGCTGTCGGCGATCACTTGAGGGTCGGCACTAGAGAGGGAGTGGGTGGGCAACACGACGCCCGACCGCCTTTGTCTCTCCACTGCTGATGCATTCACACCGCACCAGATACCACATTTCAGGCTGAGTTGACCTTGTGGAGGGGCCCAAGACCGTTGGAAATCGTCGTCACCGATGTTGACCGTGAGCGGGAATTTAACTCGGGTCGCCTCCTATATCCTTCACAGACTGTATGGGGCAAGCGCTGTTAGCGAGCACCTATAAAGGTCGACACGGCACGCGAAGGGGTGGATGGCCACCAACACGACGCCCGGCCGCCTTTGTCTCCCTTGTGGCGATGATTTGTACACACTGCGCCAGGTACTCATTTGAGGCTGAGTCGCCCTAGAGGAGGCCCAGAGCCGGTTCAGATAATCGTCACCGGTGTTGGCCGTGAGCGAGAATGGAACTCGGGTCGCCAGGTTCGTAGCGCAGCGCACTAACCGCTCCCCCCCCACACACACACCTAACCATACGTACACACGCGTAGCTATACATGCATACGTGTGTATACATGTACTGTATACGAGCATTGCTCAAACTCACGTTTGTGCACGTGTGTGTGTTCACCTCCAACCATCCATTGAATCATATACACAACCACCGCCACCATACATACATACACACAGATCTCACACACACACACAACTGACATACACACATCTTACAGATTCTCAAACGCGCACACACACACATCTCACACACGTAGACATATCACACATTGCCAGATACGCATGTCTCACACAGAGACACACCACACACGTATCTGAAACCCTTAACGCATCCATCAATGAAGCCGAAATTGACAAGTAAACGTGATCCCAGCACTCCCCACACACAAACACAAAGATCCCCCATTGAGCTTGAACGAACTGTTGGGCGCTCGATATTAGCGAGCACCTATGAAGGCCCTGCACAGCACACAAGGGGGTGAGTGGCGAGCACCATGCCCGGCCGCCTTTGTCTTCCTCGTGGCGATGTTTACATACCGCACCAGGTACTCATTTGGGGCTGAGTCGACCTTGGTGAGGCCCAGGACCGATTCAAATAATGGTCACTGGCGTTTGTGGCCGTGAGTGGGAATCGAACTCGGGTTGCCGGGGTTTCGTAACGCAGCCGCGACAGCGCCGCTCCACACTCACACGAACTGACACACAAACAGCGGCTCGCAGCCGCACGTTGTTGCCTGTCCCACATGGAAATCCCACTGATCGGAAGTACATGTTAAATAGTGTTGGGACCGGTCCGAGTTTGCTTCATGTCTTACGCGGGATGATCCCGTTTTATCCAGTTGCCCGGCTATTTTGCAAAGGGAGATCCGTGGCGCGTGAGCCCACAGAAACTTGTAAACGAGGTATTTAATGGTCGTAAATATAACTCCAGTGCAAACATATTGCGAGAGCAAGAGGCGCCAGAATAGAGTGAGGCACGGGTGCCAGGTAGCTCCGTGGTGTTTGTTTGTGTGTCTAACGGGGGCAATAAGAGGGGTAGGCAAGGGGTAGAAGAACCAAGCTGTGGATGTGTGCCAAGGGGATTCCACAAACGTGGAGGAGCAACGTGGACTTTTTGTGACGCAGTTTTCTCAAATGGCAGTTTTAGGAGGAATAAGGAGGCACTGCTGAGGCTACGGGAGGGAGCCAGAGGAGCTAAGTGGCCCTAGAGGTATTTGGCGATGGAATTGATAAAAGAGGGCGTCTTGGATGAAGACCGCCTAATGATGGTCACTCCGGATGTCCAAGGAGGAGAGACAGATTCGAGTGAATGTAAGCTTGGAATGATGCGTTCTTTCGGGGGCGTCTAGGGCAAAACGGAGTGGGGCGGAGTGGAATAATGGAATGAGACGTTTTAAGGTAGATTTCGAAGCGAGGCGGTAGGTGGTGTCACTAATCATAACATTTATACTGGAGCAATCCGATGAGCTATGAAGCTCTTTTCACAGATGTCCAAATATGGACAGGATAGTGGCTTTAACTGTATTCGGATGGAGTCGAGGTGGATTGCAGAGTTTGTTTCTGTATAGGAAGCCAACTTTTATTTTTATCTTGTTGGCCATGTGGTCAATGTGGGTCTTGAAAGACAGTTTCGAGTCCAGGATAATGTCTCGATATTTAAATGTGTCGACCTACTCAAGAGGGTGTGAGTCCAAAACCAACAATGTAAACTGAACTATTTTTTTCTTTATCAGGTAAGGCCCACTGAGCTGTATAGCTCTTTTTTCAGAAGCGACCTGGCCAGAAATGATCGCTCAACGAAGTGGCTCATCGCGTGGATATTTAAAGCAGCCAAAGTAACCTAAAGCACGTTTCTAAATGTGGAGGGTAAAACCCGGAGAAAAGTCCACGCGACCACGGGGAGAACGTGCAAACTCCAAATGTACAGCAGGCATCGTCAAGGTTGGGATATAACTCACGACCTCCTGTATACCAGGCGAGGTAGCTGACATCTCACCACCAATGTGCATGGGCGGGTGGCGAGACAGGTTTTGGGGGCAGTCGGACAAGAACGTAACTTTGGTGTTTTTTTTTAGCGTGTCGAGCACCAGTTTTAGGGCAATAAGTTGAAGATGATCAAAGTCCTGTTGTAGATGTTGTTGTATATATATAACTTCTTTCGCATCCTGCGTAGCCAACCGTGCTAATCGGAGGTGCACCTGTTAAAACTCCTCCGTTGGAATATCCGGAGGCCATGAGGGCCGTGTCATCAGCAAAAAAACAAATGTCAGAGTGCAGATGAGAGAAATCTCAATTGTTAACGGTTCAGCGAAAACTGGATAGGGTCTGAGCGCTGTTCTACCAAGTGGACGCGCGACGTTGGGGGCAACGGTGAACCAACGTTCGCTCAATGACAACCAACCAACGTTCACTGAACGTTGCGCGTTTACTGGGTTTGTGTGAGCGCGCGTGCGTAGGTGTGCGTGCGAATGCAAACAGCGCATTGCACGCGTGGTGCATGCGCGAACGCCACGCGTACGTGTGTATAAGGGGCCGTCCATAAATGACGTCACGCGATTTTGGGCGATTTTTGACCCCCCCCCCTTGTCATACGGCGTCACAAAAAGTCAGACCCCCCCCCCTCAAAAATGACGTCACAAAGCTCTGCCCCCCTTCCCCCCCCCCACAAAAAATATATAAAACATGCTTCAAATCGCTTTAAACTATTAGTCATTGTAGTGCGTATTTAATTTGGCGCTGCACTCTGATGTTGTAGGAGAAAACATTTATTTAAAAGTCTATTTAATCAAGTAGAACGTATTGTCTATATTTAATGTTGCGCATTTTGATGTGACGTCACATTTCTCAACCCCCCCCTTCGTCACAAATGTCTGATCCCCCCCCCTTGGTGCGTGACGTCATTTATGGACGGCCCCTAACACTATGTAACAAAAAAATATATTTTTTTTGTTCCTGGGTAGTAAGTTTTTTTCTCATTGCTTATGCCCCACATAAGCTATTGTTCCCCACAAACCGTACTTTTGTGACCAGGACAGTGATATTTTTAAATGAATCTATTTTACAATGAGAAAACGTGGTGTGCATTTGTGTCATTCCTTCACGTAAAGTCCTGGGTCACAAAAGCAAAGTTTGTGGGGAATAATAGCACCATTTTCTATACTTTTATTAAAAAGTATATTTAATCAAGTGGAACGTGTTGTCTATATTTATTTAAAGTTGCGCATTTTGATGTGACGTCACATTTCTGAACCTCCCCCCCCCCCTCCGCTCGTCACACATCGTCACAAATGTCTGACCCCCCCCCTAGATGCGTTACGTCATTTATGGACGACCCCTAACTCACTCGCGCACGCTGCTGGACATGCCACGGGCAAGGTGGTGGTGTATTGCGTAAGTAAGTGCAGGCTAGACGGTGCTGTGAAATATTACGTTACACATCAATAATACAACCACACTATTGCATAATTACATTTACAGCAGCAGTGGCGGTTAGTCTTCTGTATCGGGGCGTTGGGGGGGGGGGGCATCATCCCAGGTAAAATAATCATTTTTAAAAAAATCATGCTTTATTAAAACGAGTTTGGCAGTCTGGCTGGCTGGCGGAAGGGAGGGAGTGTTACGGTTAGTCGTGCATTTTTATTTTCTAAAGGAATGTTGCATTTATTTATGTTTATTTTAAAGGGTCACGAAACTGTTTAAAAGTTACAAAATAACTTTAAACATTAAGTAATTCCTGAAGTTGTTTTGTAAATTTCCCCTATCAATATTCAATACAAAGACTTCGCAACACAAAGGGCGATGTGCCAATGAGGTTATGTCGGCTTCCCATTGGCTAACTCAAACTCCTCGCACGTGGCCTATGGGCGCTCTCAGGGACGCCCCAGCCAATCACAAGCCACCACGTGTCCCCAATATAGATACCTGATTTGGTGGCAGTGGCGGTTTCAAAACACTAATTTAAAAAATACACCACACATTCCTATATAACACTGATTTAATCGGCGTTTCGGGCAATGGCCCTTCATCGCAGCACACGTAGAGAGGGCCAGGCATGTAGCGTGATATTGTAGTACAGATGTATGAATTGTAATACACGTGTTTGTGTTGTGGGTGGGTAGCGGTTGTGTAGCGGTTAGGGGCCGTCCATAAATTACGTCACGCACCTGGGGGGGGGGGGTCAGACATTTGTGACGATGTGTGACGAGGGGGGGGGGGTTTGAGAAATGTGACGGCCCCTTAACGCGCTGCGCTATGAACCTGGCTACCCGAGTTTGATTCCCGCTCACGGCCACCAACACCAGTGACAATTATCCGAACCGATCCTGGGCCTCCCCTAGGTCGAGTCAGCGGTGTGTAAACATGGTCACTGGGAAGACAAAGGCGACCGGGCGTGTTTCCTGGCCACCCACACCCCTCGTGCGCCGTGTCGGCCTTCATAGGTGCTGCTCGCTAACAGCACTTGCCCCTACAGTCTGTTATAAGGCTACACGGTTTATCTTTGTCTTTTTGTGTCTAAATGGACACGTGGAGTAGGCTTGGGCTGTCAGGTGGTCTACAGCAGGACTGTCAGCAGTGTTGTCCCCTTGGATGATGCGATGAGGTTTCTCCACGGGTTCTCTGGTTTGCTGCTCCCACACGAAATATATTGAGTGACGTCTGCTGTAACTACATTTGTAGTTTGCACGTTCTCCCTCCCAGTTTCCCCACTCCACATTTAGAAACATGCGTGAAGAGTATGTGGCCGCTGCAAATTGTCCACGTGACAAGGCACTTCGTTGGTCAGGTGGCTTCTGAAAAAGAACTATATAGCTCAGTGGGCCTTACCTGGTCAAATAAAAAAAAATAGTTTTAATATATATATTTTTAGAGTGGTGCAACAATTACATAAGTACATTTAAGTACCATTGGAAACCTCATTTGCCAGTAACAAAATATGATAATTGTTTTTTTACCCTTTTATCTGGCAACAAAACTGACACCTTTTTTTTTAGGAGTCATGTTTACATTGACCACAATACCTGCGGTCGGAACGCAAACAAAAAAACAACAACTCTGATAATGTATTGGGACTGTCCTTGAAATTGATTGGTCCACACCCGAGATCAATCAATTTCAAGGACAGTGCCAATACATTATCAGAGTTGTTTTTTGTTAGCGTTCCGACCGCAGGTATTGTGGTCAATGTAAACATGACTCCTTGTAAAAAAAGGTGTCAGTTTTGTTGCCAGATAAAAGGGTAAAAAAACAATTATTACATTTAAGTATTTAAGCGTTTACGATTTTCAATAACATTGCCCGAGAAAGGTCGCCTAATTATACATTTTCGCTTTTAAGGCCACATTGTTATTGACGAATGTGTTTTTTTTTTATTCTTTGTGCCTACGCAATAAATGGCAATGCATTATCATTAAATAAGCTCAATGAAGCTAAATTAAGCTTCCGTCCTGGGAACTGGCATCAAAATCGCACCCAGTGTGTGACACCTCTGGCTGCCGTGATGTGTCACGTGCCTACGGTGATGGCCCCACGGAAAACGATCAACTTAGGAGCCCGAGTGTGGATTGTTCGGTGTGATGTGGGGTGACTTTGTAATGGACATTCGGGTCCAATGTAAAGCATCGCTGCTGCTGCTGACATACAAGGCCTTAAACACGACCTTGTATGTCTCAGCAGCAGCGGAGGGAGCTGAAGGTTCGAGTTGCCAAACGTCAGCCTCGAAACCTTAATGACTTGGAGAAGATCTGCAAAGAGGAGTGGGACAAAATCCATCCTGAGATGTGTGCAAACCTGGTGGCCAACTACAAGAAACGTCTGACCTCTGTGATTGCCAACAAGGGTTTTGCCACCAAGTACTACGTCATGTTTTGCAGAGGGGTCAAATACTTAGTTCCCTCATTAAAATGCAAATCAATGTATAACATTTTGACATGCGTTTTTCTGGATTTTGTTGTTGTTACTCTGTACCTCACTATTCAAATAAACCTACCATAAAAATTATAGACTGATCATTTCTTTGTCAGTGGGCAAACGTGCACAATCAACAGGGGACCAAATACTTTTTTCCCTCACTGTATGTGTGTACTGTGTGTTGAACTTATTTGGAACCGTGCGTCGCCAGCTGATACACGACCTCTCCAATCCGTCGATCCAAATCCTTTCTCCGCGTGCCGAGATCTCTCGACTCTGCTGCACCCGGGGGGTGACCGAGCCACCGCAACGCGTCAGGGCCAAGCCACGAGGCTCAGCTGATGCTGCCAGTCGTGGTCCGAGACAGGCGAGAGCTCAACTCGCCTTGTGTTTAGCTCTTCTCTCAAGACTCGTCACCCTGTTTCGCCTGCAGCCCTGCAAACTTCCCATTTACCGTATTTCGTCTTCAGTTCTGCAAGGGTTGATTTACTCGACAGAGATCCAGAAGGCTTTTTCCGTGTACCTGGCGATTCTTAGCCTCCCTCTGCTCCCTCTCAATCTAAACCGATGTTATGTATGTTGAACTTCTTTCGCACCGTACGTAGCCAGCCGTGCTAATCGGACCTCATCGTATTTCTATTTCCTGCAAACTTCGCGCATGGCACACTAAGATCCCTGGATTAATGGCGCCTTATAAGTGTCAATTACATATATTTGTTATCAATAACGTTTCATTTTACGTATTTATTCTCCTCTGACATTATATTCACAGCAATGTTTGATTTAAATCTGCAACGTTTACCATTAATGCTTCCCAAATCGAGAAATGTGAGGCTAATGCTTTGGGCAGAGATTCCGTGGTGCCCCGTGACATGTGTAGAATTTCCGTGATGTAATTACTCACAATTAAATACTATGTTAAATCCTCGCGATATGATGGTTATTGCGATATCAGTTTCCCATAACGCTCTATAATTTTTCCACGTTTGTGACGTCTTGTTGTTGTGATTTGCCGTACTTCTGCACGAGTGAAAACTGCAATTCCATCAACATAATCCCGCCAAGAGTCTTTCTCATCACGGCGACTTTACAATCTGCAACACGTGTAAATACACGTGCAGTTAGAAAATAATGTTTTCATATTACAACCGTGCTGTCCATTTATACAAAGAAATTTGACAACACCCGAAGTAAAACGGGTGTGTGTACACGTTTGTTGTGGGTGTACACGTGTACTGTGTACACCCGTGGTTGGTGTGCATGTTGCGTGTGTGCACGTGTACTGTGTATACACACGAGTGGTGTGTGTGCGTATTGTGTGTGTACACCTGGGTGGTGGTACTTTGTAATATTACATAATGCTCTGTGCATGACCTCTGTAATCTTTCTCATTAACCGTGGGACCTGACACCCCGTGCTGAGCCTGGCGCTCCCGTGTGTGTGTGTGACAACGTGTGTGTGACGTGTGTGTGTGTGACAACGTGTGTGTGTGTGTGACAACTTGTGTGTGACGTGTGTGTGTGTGACAACGTGTGTGTGTGTGTGACAACGTGTGTGTGTGTGACAACGTGTGTGTGTGTGACAACGTGTGTGTGTGTGACAACGTGTGTGTGTCACAAAGTGTGTATCACAATGTGTGTGTGTGTGTGTGACAACGTGTGTGACAACGTGTGTGTGTGTGACAACGTGTGTGTGTCACAAAGTGTGTATCACAACGTGTGTGTGTGTGTGTGTGAGACAACGTGTGTGACAACGTGTGTGTGACGTGTGTGTGTGTGACAACGTGTGTGTGACAACGTGTGTGTGTGACAACGTGTGTGTGTGACAACGTGTGTGTGTGTGTGACAACGTGTGTGTGACAACGTGTGTGTGTGTCCCAACGTGTGTGTGTCACAAAGTGTGTATCACAACGTGTGTGTGCCACAACGTGTTTGTGTGTGACAACGTGTGTGTGTGACAACGTGTGTGTGACAACGTGTGTGTGTGACGTGTGTGTGTGTGACAACGTGTGTGTGTGACAACGTGTGTGTGTGACAACGTGTGTGTTTGACGTGTGTGTGACAACGTGTGTGTGTGACAACGTGTGTGTGTGACAACGTGTGTGTGTGTGTGACAACGTGTGTGTGTGACAACGTGTGTGTGTGTGTGACAACGTGTGTGTGTGACAACGTGTGTGTGACAACGTGTGTGTGTGTCCCAACGTGTGTGTGTCACAAAGTGTGTATCACAACGTGTGTGTGTCACAACGTGTGTGTGTGTGACAACGTGTGTGACAACGTGTGTGTCACAACGTGTGTGTGTGTCACAACGTGTGTGTGTCACAACGTGTGTGTGTGTCAACGTATGTGTGACGTGTGTGTGTGTGTGACAACGCGTGTGTGTGTGACGTGTGTGGTGTTGGCCACCCACCCCCTCGTGTGCCGTGCCGGCCTTCATAGGTGCTCGCTAACAGCACTTGCCCCTACAGTCTGTTAAGGCTATACGGGGGATCTTTGTCTTTGTGTTAAGTCCACGGACTTAGCGTGCACATAGCCTGGCACAAGCGCTGTGGTAACGTCACCGCCACTGAGTGGCGAATGGCGGTTGTTGCGTGTGTGTCACAAGGTGTGTGTGATAACCTGTGTGTGTGTGCAATACCAATGACGATTATTTGAACCGGTCCTGGGCTTCCCCTAGGTTGACTCAGCCTCAATTGAGTACCTGGTCCAGTGTGTAAACATCGCCACAGGGGAGACAAAGGCGGCCGGGCGTGGTGTTGGCCACCCACCCCCTCGTGTGCCGTGCCGGCCTTCACACGTGCTCGCTAACAGCACTTGCCCCCAACAGTCTGTTAAGGCTACACGGGGGATCTTTGTCTTTGTCGTGTGTCCGATGGTTGTGCGAGAGATGGCTGTCCGTGTGGTGCGACTGTGTGAGAGAGTATGTTAATGTGTGTGTGTTTATGCGTGTGTCTTCGTGTGATGGTTGTGTTTGTGAGATGCGCTGTGTGTGTGTGTGAAATAGGGTGTGCGTTAATCCTCATGTGTGTACATGTGAGAGGTGATTGTTAGTGTGAGAGGGTGTCAATGTGTGTGTGACTGTGTGTTGGAAGTTTGTGTATGTGGGTGGGAGACAGCGTGCGTGTGTGCGAGAGTAGATGGCTGTGTTGATGTGCGTGACAATGTATGGTGTGAGGGTCGACTCAGCCTTAAATAAGTGTCTGGTGCGGTGCGTAAACATCGGCACGGGGGGTTGACGAAGTCACTCCCGCGCGTGTCGATGTTGGCCTTCAGAGGTGCTACTCGCTAACAGCGCTTGCTCCGATAGTCTGTGAAGGCTACACAGGCGTCTTTGTCTTTGTGTAAAACATCAGCACGGGGGTGGAGGTCAAAGGCAGCCCGGGCGTGTTGACCTCACCGCCGCCTCGTGACCTTAATAGGTCAGCGCCGGCTAATGTCACTTTCCCACAACACCTGCGAGCCAAACCGGTAGTGGACATCCCCTGGGTGGACTCGGCCTAAAATGAGTAGGCTAGCACCTGGCGGAGCGGTGGCGCGGTGGGTTTTAGCGCACCAAGTTTCATTAAAAACCCACAAAACATTTACCAATAATGCTCCCCAATTGGAGAAATGTGAGGCTAATGCTGCCTGTGATAGCTGAACCGGGCACCCGCGCCCCGCCCCGCGCCCCCGGGGTGTTGGGTTGCTTGAGTAAACACGCGTCGCACTGTAGACTTGACACAGCGTGGCAACTATAGAACTGAAACTGAACTATAGACTTGACACGGGGTCGCCTCCGGCGGGCGAGTGGACAACGGTGATGCGAGTAGCAGATGTCTCCCGCGAGCCCTGCGGGAGCCACTGGGGTGGGGGTGGCGGGTAGCAAGCCTCGGGCTGGACGCGCCTCTCTTTGTCACGACAGGGACTTGCTAATCAACCTGCTAATCAATGCGCACTGCCGGCCGCGGCTCTGTGGCGTGGGTCAGAAAGCAAGGGTCATTGAATGAACGAGATGGAACACAAACACACAAAACATGGAAAAAGTTGCGCAAAGAAGCATGGGTGGGTGGGGGTGGTGGGGGTGGTGGCGGTGCTGCTGCTGTCCATGTGGAAATGTGCCGAGAGGCTGACATTCGGAACGTGTGGATTAGGGCAGATACGATGGTCAAAGGCATAATTTTAACTGTTCGGGAACGTGAGTGGGCTTGGGCAGGGGACACGGAGCTCCAAGGCAGGACGGCTGGTGGTCACGGATCATGACAGTTGCAGCCAAAGGCTTGGAACCGTGTCCAGAGACGGCGGTCACCGGAGAGAGATGGAACGATGAAAGCAGCTCACGTGTTCGGCGCTCGGTCAGTACATCGCAGAATGGTCAGGTGCTGGTTGCTTGCGGATGCCTTCACCCAGCAGTGGATCGATCATGGCTAATGATCGATTGAGCGTGTCCAGCGCGTCTCTGAGCCAGCAACATTGATGTCCTGGATCAAGATCTCCTGCTTGGGTATCTCTCTCGCTCCAGATGTTCATCATGGCTAAGGCTTAGAAACTTGGCCAGCACTGCCGAGTTAAATTTTGCCAGAGGTTGGGTTTCTGCTGGCAGTGGTTCATTTGTCGAAGCTACCGAGCCCACTTTCTCTGTCCCCTACCATTTCTATTCCTTGGGGCTGTTCACAATGTCAGAGCAACCGCTGAGGTCAGAGAAGCCTAAGACCACAGGTTGCCACCAATCCGGATCAGACCCGGGACAGCTCCGGGAAATTGGCGTCATCTGTGTTCGGGTGGCAGCAGGAATTTGACTTGTTCCGAGATCTCGTACCGGCATCGCTGTGTAAAACTTTAACGCAGTTACCTGCACAGTTGCTTTGTAAAAATTATACGATATAATAGACCGAGTGCTGACTGAGAAATATCTCCTCGATCGGTCTGCAGTGGAAGAGTTGGCGACTCTCAACCTTGGTGATGATGGCGATGTGTCAACCCAGAGGGAGTCACCGAGTCGGCGTGAATGTCGAGGGGGGGGGGGGGGGCTCGTGGAGTTGAATCCACTGCAGAGAATTCGCGCTCTTCCCTCGGCGCGCTCGCGGTGGCCTGCTCCTGCTCCTCCTCCTCCGCATTGTCGCGCGATTTCCTCGAATGGGTTGTTGGTTCAGTGACCTCCAGTGACATTGGAGGCAGGTTCCAGAGCTCATGAGATCACCGGGACACTTTTTTTTTACCTTTGCATACAGTATACACACACACACACTGCCATATAGTTTCCGGGAGACACGAAATCCACACGTCAAGTTATTGCAGGCGTAAAATATTATTTATATATTTACGTGTATACACACGCACGGCTATTAATATATAAACAACACACAACTCTATACCTGTATCCCTCGCTCATGAACACTCGCGTATCAATACTTACCTTTGAAACAAAAACTACGCACGCATAGCTAAACACAAACCCTAACCGCATGTACAGATGCAGAGGTACACATTTACAATGCAAAGATTCCCCATATAGCCTCAACAGACTGTTGGGGCAAGTGCTGTTAGCGAGCACCTATGAAGGCCGGCACGGCACACGAGGGGGTGGGGTGACCAGAATCACGCCCGGCCGCCTTTGTCTCTCGAGTGGGGATGTTTCCACAGCGCACCAGTTACTCATTTGATACACACACGCATGCAGATACAAGCACGTAACACAGACACACACATGCGGAAGTGTGAGAGCACACTCTCCCGCTCACTCACTCACCCGCTCACTCACCCACTCACCGACCCGCTCACCCACTCACCCACTCACTCACCCGCTCACCGACCCGCTCACGCACTCACTCACTGACCCGCTCACTCACCCACGCACTCACCCGCTCACCGACCCGCTCACCCACTCACTCACCGACCCGCTCACTCACCCACGCACTCACCTGCTCACTCACTCACCCGCTCACTCACTCACCCGCTCACTCACCCACGCACTCACCCGCTCGCTCACCCGATCACTCACGCACTCACCGCACGATAACTATTTGGTGTTTTCCACTCGTGGCTGAACAGCCCGGTTATCGCACACAGCACGGTCAGCGCCGTGGTTGGGGTATGAAACCCACACTGTAATTTCCCTGGCACACCCTCCTCCTCATACCATCTTCATCCTCACACCCTTTCTCTTCCTCACAGCCTACTCATATACTCCTCCTCCTCCTCCCCATACCGTACCTTCACCCATGAAAGCCTCAAGGATTCTCATGACTTTTTTTCAGGAGGGTCCTGCATTGGGATGTTTGGTCAACTTCACTGACGTATCGTTCACATTATGCGCGAGGAAACCGCAGCACGGTAACTGTAGCCGGAAACTTCCACGAATTGGAGGAGGTAACGCTGAAAGCTGCTCGCACACGGAATCCGGAGACCGTAGAATGAACACAGGATGACTACCGTTAACACATCCCACAAATTGGTTCTTATTGTATTGACCCATGAGGGAAGATGTGCAGTATCACAACTTTAATGGGTAACTGATGGAACCAGGCAAACTGCACAATTTTTGGTTCTATTGGGTAAAGTCACGTAGGTGAAAATAAAATAACAAAAAATCACGACGTTTCGGCCACAACACAAGCGGCCTTCATCAGGTGAAGGGACGAGACTGTCTGGAGGACAGCGCTGTCCTCCAGACAGTCTCGTCCCTTCACCTGATGAAGGCCGCTTGTGTTGTGGAGGACAGCGCTGTCCTCCAGACAGTCTCGTCCTTTCACCTGATGAAGGCCGCTTGTGTTGTGGCCGAAACGTCGTGATGAAGGCCGCTTGTGTTGTGGCCGAAACGTCGTGATTTTTTGTTATTTTATTTTCACCTACGTGACTTTACCCAATAGAACCAAAGAGTATGGATCCTAGCAGTCACGAAAGCTTTAAATCTAGAAATGCACAATTTTTCATTTGGCTAAATGTGGTTTCGCCATGTTGTCCACAAACCACACTGGGAGTTTATTCTCAGGCTCCGTCTATTATCAAAACCGTGCAATTCACCAATCAAGTTCAACACCATACCAGTAGCGGCTCTCGGTGAAACACTTAAATCCTGCCACACGAACACAGGTGCCAATTCCTGGACTGTCCCGGACAGGTCAATTCTGGAAACGCAGCGACCTTTTGCAGAATATAGACCCTCACTTTCATCAAACACACCACACAAGCGTGCTTGCTAAACACACCACACAAGCGTGCCTGCTAAACACACCACACAAGCGTGCCTGCTATCCACACCACACAAGCGTGCCTGCTAAACACACCACACAAGCGTGCCCGCTAACCACACCACACAAGCGTGCCTGCTAAACACACCACCACACAAGCGTGCCTGCTATCAACACCACACAAGCGTGCCTGCTAAACACACCACACAAGCGTGCCTGCTAACCACACCACACAAGCGTGCCTGCTAAACACACCACACAAGCGTGCCTGCTATCCACACCATACAAGCATGCCTGCTGTCCACACCACACAAGCGTGCCTGCTAAACACACCACACAAGCGTGCCTGCTATCCACACCACACAAGCGTGCCTGTTAAACACACCACACAAGCGTGCCTGCTATCCACATCACACAAGCGTGCCTGTTAAACACACCACACAAGCGTGCCTGCTAAACACACCACACAAGCGTGTCTGCTATCCACATCACACAAGCGTGCCTGTTAAACACACCACACAAGCGTGTCTGCTATCCACATCACACAAGCGTGCCTGCTAAACACACCACACAAGCGTGCCTGTTAAACACACCACACAAGCGTGCCTGCTATCCACATCACACAAGCGTGCCTGTTAAACACACCACACAAGCGTGTCTGCTATCCACATCACACAAGCGTGCCTGTTAAACACACCACACAAGCGTGCCTGCTAAACACACCACACAAGCGTGCCTGTTAAACACACCACACAAGCGTGCCTGCTATCCACATCACACAAGCGTGCCTGCTAAACACACCACACAAGCGTGCCTGCTAAACACACCACACAAGCGTGTCTGCTATCCACATCACACAAGCGTGCCTGCTAAACACACCACACAAGCGTGCCTGCTATCCACACCACACAAGCGTGCCTCCTATCCACACCACACAAGCGTGCCTGCTATCCACACCGCACAAGCGTGCCTGCTATCCACACCACACAAGCGTGCTTTCTAAACACACCACACAAGCGTGCCTGCTAAACACACCACCACACAAGCGTGCCTGCTAAACACACCACACAAGCGTGCTTGATAAACACACCACCACACAAGCGTGCCTGCTAAACACACCACACAAGCATGCCTGCTAAACACACCACACAAGCGTGCCTGCTATCCACACCACACAAGCGTGCCTCCTATCCACACCACACAAGCGTGCCTGCTATCCACACCGCACAAGCGTGCCTGCTATCCACACCACACAAGCGTGCTTTCTAAACACACCACACAAGCGTGCCTGCTAAACACACCACCACACAAGCGTGCCTGCTAAACACACCACACAAGCGTGCTTGATAAACACACCACCACACAAGCGTGCCTGCTAAACACACCACACAAGCATGCCTGCTAAACACACCACACAAGCGTGCCTGCTAAACACACCACACAAGCGTGCCTGCGAAATGTGATTACTGTGCCCCCTATTGATCGTGCATGAGAAGTGGACTGCGATCCTTTTTCCATTGTTTCAGTGAAATACATTTTGACAAAAAAAACATGAACATTTTGCTTGCTGTCGTTATTCATTTATTTAAAACGCATTGAGAAATAAAATATTTTAAAGTAAATTTTACAAAAACAACCAACTAAAATGTGAGAGATTCTGAGCGCTCAGGTGTAATAGCTGAGTGAGTTCAAGATAGGCATGCTTTGGTCGTTTTCCGCAGTGTTATTATTCTTGGTGCACTATTGGTGTGTGTTCATTGGTTCGGACAAGGATCATTTCGAATATCTGGCGCAGCGGTGCAACAACCCCCGGTGATCCGAGGGAAGAAAAACAATTAAAAGAGCGTTTTTTTTCTCCTTTCCTCACTAGGGGACGCACTCCTCGCACTCTGATATAAGATTGGTGTTCGACACATGGCAGTGACATCGATATTTTTGAATTCTCTGAGGTGGAATTGAGCCAAATTAAGTGAAAAGTAATGTTGTCACCAAAATAACATCACTTACGCACTCTTTCCGCCAAAAGTCGTGCTACTTAGCATCGAGTGACATTTCTGTTGCTAGCACGAGACACGTTACACGAGTGCATAAAGTAAATTCTCTGAAAATATTTGGAATTGTTTTTTTTTTCAAATCATCTGAAAAAACAAAATGTATAAATCTGAAACGCATCTTTAGTCGTAACTAATTTTAACCAATCTTCTTTGAGCTTCAAGCGGACAACACTGCCACCAACTACCGTGCTACTCACCAATCTTCTTTGAGCTTCAAGCGGACAACACTGCCACCAACTACCGTACTACTCGCACCCAGACGCCACTTCCCGAGGGGCACGCCCGATCGATTGGTGAGATGAGATGGAGCAAGCTAATCTCAAACCAGACACCCGCAGCCGTCTTAACGTCCCTATCGCCGGCGCGCACGCCTAAAGTCACGCCGTTTCCCACACACGCAACCCACACACACCCCAGCCAGCCTCGACAAACTCCCAAGTTCACTTCACCCACACACCGAGTCAGTCTGCGACATCACCATCAGTAGCAGCAGCCGTAGCGAGTGTGCCTTCCCGCGGGACAGCTGCTGCTGCTGTTGTTGGCTTAGGTTCCGAGTCAGTTCTGATTAAAGCACAATTTCGCAAACACATTAGTGTGTCCTGGAGTGAGCACACGTGAATGTGGCAGAGACCGATGGTTGCTGCTCTAATTTGTAGTAACTGTGGTCGAAGCCAGCGGTTGTTTTTTGGGGGGGGGGGGGAAAGCACTCTTGAGCGTGAGCCACAGACCAAGGAAGTGGTTGTTGCAGTCATGGTCAGGGTTTTAGCAATTTCACCCCCAAATTCACCACCTTATAATCAGCCAAAGCATTGGTTTCATGAAAAAAAATCCAGAATTGGAGGCTTAAAAAGTACAGTTAGGAACGCAGAATTCAGGCTTGGGGTAATTAACGATAGAATAAGGATTGGCTTTAGTCTACGGTCCCACAATAGTCTAAATCCAATACTATTCAAGAGTCCGAATCAATGCTAGTGAAGCATCCCAATCCCACACTGTTAAAGTCTTAATCAAATACTTGTTAAGAGTATGAAGTCCAAACTACGTACTGTAGTCAAATGTATCAAGGAGATGCAGCGATTACATTAGCGTACGTGCAGGTGCCAGGTGGATCGTAGGACCGTGAGAGATTGACCACGGCTGCTGATGATGTTGATGATCTTTACTCCGCCCAAGTCTATGCTTAATCCCATACTAGTATACTGTGCAAAATCCAACATTAGTCATGATTCTAAATCCAAATCCAATGGCAGTCCCAAGTCGAAGTGCGATACTGACCAAGAGTCCGAGGTCCCACGCTGGTCCTTCTCGCGATAAAGTTAATTAGGTTTGTTTTAATCCTAACGGCCTCTGCTCAGTACAGCCTCCTCACAGTCACTAATAAGGCGATCACTCAAACAAGGCTGTCTCTGTAGGTGCGACGCGCTCCGATTAACGAGACGGCGCGCGAGTGCAAACGTGTTTAATAAAACAAACAGCACCTCTTTGTAAAGCAATGTAAGCCGCTTACTGGGCCACCCTTCATGAAGGAATTAAATGAAACCAACAAGGGAAAGAGCTGGGGAGAGAGAGAGAGAGGCCAGGGGACGTGAGGGAGGAGCTGCGAGGAGTACTCTCTAATGAATGTACTGCGTGTGATTTAATGAGATTTGTGGGTAATGTGGGAGCACGTTTTATTGCAGCTCTGCGTTTGGAGGCAACGCTGCTGCTAAACATTGCTCCAAAAGGTTCCATGGCTGTGGACCAACGTGTTTCATTTAACTCGGTTGAATCGACCCATGTCTGGGAATTATTTTATAACCCAAAATCCATCACACTATACATTTCGAACAATGTTGGCGTATTGCACTGAATGGGCGCTACGGTGTTTATGGATGACTCGTTTCTATAACGCCAGGCAGCTCGACAGTATATTTAATGTCACAGTGCTGATGAGACTCAAACAGGTGAATCCAGCCCAGAATTTACTCCAGGAAGACAATAGTGTAGAAGGCCCAGACAGAGGCTGATGCCTGAATTGATGTTTGGTTGTATGCTTTGTCAGTTTAATACGTAGGCTTTCACGACCAATATTATCCATGAGAGAGGATGTTGGAGTTAGATCGCGTAAATATAAATGTGTCGTTAAACCCACCACCACCCGACACAGCCAATTAGTAAGGTTTGTCACGTAAACAAAAATTCGTTACAAATCTGGCTGTTGCCTGCTAGTTGTAATTACTGACGAAACGTCGTACTCGAATTGGCATGTTTTGTTGACGTGACAAACCTTACTAGTTGGCTGGTGGCAGGTTCAACGACACATTTATATTCACGCTATCTAACCCAAAAAAACCCTCTATTACGTATGCTTTTTGTGGAGCTCACCATTGCCTACAATATCATCGCAAGAAAGCAAATCGGACACACTCGTTATTCCAGAACCTCTCAAGGCAAGTCATTGCCCCTCATTTTAGGAAGACGAAAACAAAATCAACATTTCAAAAGAGGCACGCATCAAGACACTCGACCTCATTCATCAATAACATTGCCTGATGACAGAAACATAAAAATAGAATGTTTTGGAAAATGGTCTTCAAAGCACAGCTCCATTGTACAAAATGCATTACGCCCTGTTTTGGTCGACTGTCGCCAATAAATGATAAATAAATAAAACAGACTCGGGTCTGTTTCGCCACCAAAAATAAAATAGCATTCAAGACTCTTGCCCATGGGGATTTCTATAATAATATTTTCCAGCAGCGGTTGTTTAAGCAAGAAAACTCGAGACCCGGTTGCAGTTCTCTGGGATTTGCGACGTAAAGCTGAAGTTGAACGGTGGAATGTTCATACAAATATTGCATTGTTGTTGAACACGTCATTGTCTGTATTTAGCATCGACTGAGACCGAGTAAAGAAAATCGACACAAGACGGAACTTAGTTCAAACCCCATCTGCCAGGTTTTTGAATGTCACCGAACCAGCGACATAGTCCATCGGTAGAACGTTCGCTGCTGTTGCAGATGTTCATGGTTCGAATCTAGAAGGCCGCCCTGGCATTACTGAGGGCTTATTGACATTATCGAGCCGTTTAGTTTACCACCGAGCCACCTGGCCTCGGGTTTTCTATAGGCTGAGTAGGTCTCTTTCATAACCTAAATCTGCCACCAGGCTCTCTGTGGGGTGCCCCCTCCCAGCCCAAGAAACCCAGCACAGACACGAACGGTCCCTCATTGAGCTTAATATGAGTAGCGTGCAAATGCGTTGCAGCAACAATGCTGCAGTTTTAACATATGAAGCTGCGCAACATATGAAGAGTGCAACACAATTGCATGTGGGAAAATTGCTAAATTCAACTTAACCTCGTAACAAATGCTGCTGGAAACAAGAGAACCCCTTGGGATAATGGACCTAAGGGTTACATTTCCACAGTCATTAGATTAGATAGCAGACCTAAGCGTGCTGGACCATCCTCCCAGCATGGCTCGTTTCTTATTCCAACGTTTCAAGATACACGCAAACATCCTCCACCACCCCCACCCCAGCCAAGCCAGAAGGAAGCGTTTGTAAAAAAAAAAATGTAAACACAAAGGTTTAATGCACGCTTGGGTTCGGTAATGCTTTCCGAATCAATAATGTATTATTTTAGTAAAAATTTCCTTAGGCCGGTCTAAGCAAAAGATGGTGTCGTTTTGGTCAGTGTCGAATGCGCCATCACATGGCTCCAAGGATAGTACATATAAAGGTTCTCAGTTCCATTCATAAAATGAGCAAAGGGGCTCAGTAATACCTTGCTTCCATGGACGGTCAACTCGCAAACGAGGCAAGTCTCTTGCAGCAATACTTGAGTGAAATATCAAGACTGTTTTTATGACAAAATTGAATGTTAAATTATGTTCCTGCTGCCTACATTTTTCATTGAAATGTTTCGTGATGTAATTCTACTCTTTAATGTAGGGAATTCAGAGGCCAGCCGATAATTCAGGCTGCAGCCCAAAATTGCAAGACTCGAGTCGATAAAATGCATGAAAACTCTGTCAGGGGTCAACACAAGCACTGTCGAGATCTGCGACTCATGGAACATGTGGAAAATAATGTGTGGTATTGCTGTGGGCCTTGATCCTTAAATGCTGCTACGAAGATCCTGGTCAAAGCCATCCTACCCGGTTAATGAACCAAGCCAGTCCACTTTTCATTGATCACAGCAACATGGCACAAATGTCTTAGTTTTTGATGACGCAACAGGTTTTCTAGGGTTTACAAACAGAACATCGATAGGCAGATAAAACAGGACTGCAATTATTTAGCAAATTCGAGGTAGCCAACTATCCACGTCATAAGTGAGTAGCATCACTGTCATTATCCACTCGTGCTATTTTTAGAATAATCATCCCTCTCGGTCCAGTAATGCTGCACCACTTGAATGGACAGTTGTTATTTTACTCAGATGGTACTTGCCATATTAATGTGGAATGCCCATGTTCCATCATCATTACTATGTAGAGCCAAGCGCCACCAAATGCTCATTCCAAAGCACACAAGACCCGTGACCTCAAGAAATCTATATGCGTAACAAATGCTGAAGTCGGCACCAATTTTTAACCAAAATTGATGATTTTTTTACCCAAGGGAGAAGCTGTACTCGATCTAAATGCCGAGGGATTTTTCCTTGTATTTGTATTTTGTGTGTTGCGTCTAATAACCGATATCACTCTCGTTGCCGGGGATCTTGTATAATCTAATCCAATACAATCCAATCTAACGGCACAGACCACAAACCCCTCTCCACAGCACGCAGCCGTTTATAGAAATGGCTTTGCGTGTGGGGGGACTGTTTCAATTAATCAACCGTGGCCACATTTCACATTATGTATCAATTTTAATGCACGAAATGGCGTAACAGAATCCTCAACATCCTTCCCTCCTTTTAAGAGCTGGTCGGCCTGTTTCCACTGGCATGTTTATTTTTGGGCTGTTGAGAGGTAATTGCGCGACTTGCTGAATGGACAAGTGTATTGTTAATGCACCGATGTAATGCGTGCCCTGTTGCTTTTAACCCAAATTGCTCCCATGAACCAAGCTTCACCCCCCCCCCCCGTCTCCGGCGTGGCTTTGTTACTTTCCACAAGCATGATTAAACCTGCTACAGAAAGCCTATCGTAGGACGCCCTCTACAGACCCCTGAAGCAGTCACGATGCAAGAGTTTCGTCGCTGACAAAATAAGATGTATTCCCGTCAGTGACCGCGAATGGCCGATTTTTTTTACTTGTCCTGTTGTTTAACATCACTGAAGGATCAGCCATTTACAATGGCTATTGTACGCAACCTTTAAAATCCAAGGAAACGTTTTTGTCAGAACACCTCGTCCAACATTGCCACTGCCTACCGTCATACAACTGAGCAAGGTTTTGTTTTGGGATGACATTCATTGAAAGCTGTTCAAATCAGTAACATGGTACAGTATCAATGTAAGCAGCCATTTTTTCAGAGCCAAAAAGTCTAAGGTTCTTATATATGAATTAAACCTGCTATAAAAGGCAACTAAGTTTATTGTACTAAAAGTTATTGTATAAACTTGTTTGTATATATTTAAACTGGATTCGAAGCTTTTGTGACTGCAGGAATCTCTGGTTCTTTCGGTAAAGTGACGTAGAAATAAAGTAATAATAGAATACGTTTCGATTGCAACACAAGCAACCATCATCAGGTACAAATGAATGCAATCAGGCTATGCGTTGTTTTAACCAACTGTGTTGCATAGCATTACACTAATTTTGTTGTAAAACTTCCTATTTCTCTCTAAATTTTTCCTTGCTCGTCTGTTTCACACTTAATATCTAATTTAGCAATCTTTGGAAGAACGTAATCAACAAGGCTATGCGTTGTGTTAACTGTTGCATTACTTCATTTTACAAAATTTGCTTTCGCAAACTTCCGATGTTCTTGCTCTAAATATTGCCGTGCTGGTTTGTTTAAAGTCCGTCAATTCTCTCTTCCGGCCACTATGGTCCGGAATGCCACACAACTCTCTCATTGTCCTCTGCCCCAACCCCTCCCCCCTCTCCATTTAAGGCCTCGACAGTGGCAGTCTGTTCGTCATTCTTTGGAGCGTGGTCAGCCAGGTGGAGTGTTGGCCGGCAGCTGTGTTGTTGCATTATTTCTAAGTTTACCGTTTGTTTTTTTCTCATTCATTCTTACCTGATGGTTGCTTGTTGCAATCGAAACGTCGTATTCCATTATTTGATTTTATACGTGACTTTACCAAAATAACCAAAGTATATATTTTAGTAGTTCACAGCACATGAACCATCAAATTAGTGAATATTGAGACTCATCAGGAAGCTACTTCAGTCCTTCCAGGGCAAAGGAAAGCATTACAAAGCACTGCACCACACCAACTTATTCGAAATTAATGCCAGTCATTTTTATTTAAAACTTGTGGCTACGGCATGGATACAAAACGTAAAAGATAAATTAGCCTGGATGGAGTCCAGCTTTCACGAGTCTTCATTATAAGACATCACCCACAAAATGTGAACACAGGACATTACCGCTAATAGGCACCTTTCAGAAACTGAGATTTGCACTGCATGTTTAGCTTTGCCGCAACAAAGCTGTAACAGCAGCAACTGATAAGGACATGACTCGACAATACCCTCAGCCAACTTGCATCCTGATGAAACATGCAAAAGTGGAACATTTATGACAGCTTTGTTAGGATAACCTCAAATATTGTGCAAGCCCAACAGAGGACATGTACAACATTTTCATCATTGTTACCAGCCTCCACATATTTAGACTTGCCTCACTTTAAAACACTCGTGCTGGTGAAGTGATAACGCCAACAATTTCGCCTTTATCAAGGATTATAAATACACCACAGGCCTGCGATCCGACTTTGCAACCAGTGTCCTCAGGCTGTTAACATAACTCAATATAGTTCATTATACGTCTTCACAGACTGGACTCAAGCACCCAGCATCTGCAAACGATTTTTCAAGTGCTGAGAAAAGACAACTGCCACACCTTGTGCACATAGCAGCTCGGGACACCGCGCACTACAGTATATGTGTTGTAGTGAACATCTGCACTCGATGGCAGCACGTTTGAAAAAGTGCTCGATGGAAAGGCGTGCATGTGTGTGCACGAGTCTAATTACCGCACAGATGATCCGCTTTAGCAACAAGCTGGGACACCACACTATAATCTCCTCGCATCAGCAGCAGATTTCTTTTCACGCAACGAATACTCGCGCTCAGTAGAGCGACCTATGAACTTGGTGGGAAGAATCTTGGCAAACCAGCATTGGTCAAAGTGCCAGCTCTTTACTTGCAAATAAATGGAAAGCTCCGTTCTCTTGCCGGTCGCTCATACGTGCTCAATTTTATACATGTGACCTCCAATGCTGCTGATGAGCGTCTCACACACTATCTGCAAACATCATTAAAACATTTCACCACGCCAGAAACAAACCATGGAGACCTTATTTAAAAAAAAAAACTTTAGAAGACCAACGGATCTCTCGACTAATCCGTTTCGGATTGAATAACCCTCATGCAGTTAATTGCCAAACATCACTTTCACCACAGCTGCCAAACGCAGCTACATTTTACCCCACATATTTGTCATCCAGGTATCTGTATCTCTGAACAAACACAATTTTGTTAATACAAAAAATAAGCTTTGCATTTTGCGCTGCTCAGTTGCATGGAGCTGATTGTTTTGCGTCAACGCAGAATAGCAACACAGCCCAACATCAACCAACCACTCAAGTCTGAATAATGAAAACTCAGTCTGCCCTGCAGGAAAATAGCTGAATCGACTGAGTTCATCCGATGAAATAAAAATACATAGCATGGACTGAGCAACTTAGGGTAGCCTTTAAAAGCGGGGGGGGGGGGGTAAAATGCTTCAGCCTCCATGCCTGTTCAAGAACTACACTTCTGGCCTAAAAAGACAGATGGTAACACTAAGAAAACCAGGCTCCGCTTCTGCATCTACCTCGACAAGCAAGCGCAGGCACGGCATTCGCCTCCCGCGTTTCTCCTGCACCGCAGCGCTCAATCTCATGACTGCAGTGTCGTTAGCACGGGTGCAGGCGGGAGCGCCGCGGTCAAAACGCTTTGGCCCGCCCCTCTTGCCCACGTGTGCCAGCCCGCTTGCCCTCCTCCCTCAGGAGCACCAGCGGCGGCTTTAGAAGTCTGCGTCGAGCGTGAACTGGTGGTCGACCTTAGACATGACGCCCATTTTCTGGTACTCGGCCACTTTCTTCTCGAAGAAGTTGGTCTTCCCCTCCAGCGAAATATTTTCCATGAAGTCGAAGGGGTTCTCTGCACGGTACACCTATCGGAAAATGCGAGGACCAATAGTTAATATGAGTGCACTCTCGTTATTATGTGCACGTCCTCGTTTTACTGCCACATCAACGAAGAGGTATAACCTCAACTATCCACATTCAACTGCTCAACGTTTAAAAATACAGGTTAACAGTACAATAGCAAGTTAACATTATGAGACCTCCTTTGCCAGAAACAAGATATAGGAATAGGTTTTACCCTTTTAACTGGCACAAAAACTGACACCTTTATTCAAGGCATCATGTTTGCAAAAACCACAACACAAGCAGTCAGAATGCAAGCAAAAGACAACTCTGATAATAATATGCACTGTCCTTGAATTTGATTGGTCCACACCCGAGACAGCTTTTCTTAGAGCCTAGTCCCCATTGGTGTTGGACCAGAAGACGCCAAAAGGCGTACAACTCAAAAACAGCGCACTATCAGAGTATTGAGGGCTCGGGGTGAGCATTTACATTATGAGACCTCCTGATAGTGCGCTGTTTTTGAGTTGTACGCCTTTTGGCGTCTTCTGGTCCAACACCAATGGAGACTAGGCTCTAAGAAAAGCTGTCTCGGGTGTGGAGCAATCAAATTCAAGGACAGTGCATATTATTATCAGAGTTGTCTTTTTTGTTTGCATTCTGACTGCTTGTGTTGTGGTTTTTGCAAACATGATGCCTTGAATAAAGGTGTCAGTTTTTGTGCCAGTTAAAAGGGTAAAACCTATTCCAATAGCAAGTTAAGTTATGCACTTTTTTAAGATAAAATAATCAAGTCACGTACAATTTATATTTGAAAATTATAAATAAATTTGGGGAACGAAAGGCACTTAGTGTTGCGCTGAGCTTGTATCAGTTACACCCTTGGTGTTCGTAATGCGTATGCATGAAACTATTATAATAAACTTTCAACCAATCACAAATATGGTAATGTGTACTCTTCACATAGGGGCTCCCCAGTATCAGTTTGCCTGTACACACGGCTATTAGCTTCCACAACTACATAACATAGTCTCACTGGACCAAAATTTAAGAGTAGCAGTTTCCAACTGTTCAACCTGAGAATCGCCGTTAACCCTCAAAATTCAATGATTGAATATTTTTTTATTAATACTCTTAATTTGCAAGTTCCGTGAACCACTTTCCATGGCCCTGTGGATCACCAGTAGCCCACAAGTTGGAAACTCCAGAGAGAAGGGACAAAATAAAAATGTGTTGGTCAACCCTTAGACCTCAGAAGAATACAAATGTGATATTGAGAAGTTCAAACTTCATCCAGCAACCCAACACCCTTTCCTTTGCTCACCTTGGCACAGCCGAGTTCGCCAAGCAGCCTGTCGGCCACAAACTCGATGTACTGCTTCATGAGGTCACAGTTCATGCCGATAAGGTTGACGGGCAGCGCATCCGTCAGAAACTCCTGCTCAATGATCACGGCATCCATCACGATCTGCTGTACACGCGCCTCCTCAGGCTTGTGCACCAGGTGGCGGAACATGAGGCATGCAAAGTCGCAGTGCAGACCCTGCGCACGGAAGACGAGGAAAAAACGGGCAAGAGGGAGGACGAGACAGACATGGAGACACAGGCAGTGATTACCAACTAGCCAAGTCCGATTTGCATACCAAGCTCCTGCCAAATCAATGGATTTCACAAGACATTTCAGTTCTCTTTGATTCAAATAAATATTTTTTGTCTTGTCTGTACTGTTTCATTCTGTCTAGTCCACTGTCACATTTGTCTTATATGTATTGGAAGCAATTGAAATTACATGCAATATTGAAAGAATGCATATTAAGTGCTGTAATGCACGCTCGTTTTTGTCTCATTGCCACACTGTTACGAGTTTTCTATATTTAATCATTAGTGCTATCTTGTCAAGTCTCGTTCGTACCGTTGTACTTTTGTCATTGATTCCATTAAATCCAAGTTAATTCTGAACCGTCTGCAATATTACATAAATAGTAAGTTATGAACAGATGTATATACACAAAACGATAGAGAACACCCATATAAATTGGATATGAATAACACCCATAAAGCCTTAACACAATGTAGGAGCAAGTGCTGTTAAGCGAGCACTTACTAACGGCCGGCACACGAGGCGGGTGGGCCAGCATCACGCCCGGCCGCCTGTCTGCCTAGTGGCGATGTTAACACACCGCACCAGGTACTAATTTGAGGCCGAGTCGACCTAGGGGAGGCCCAGTACCAGTTTAGATAATATAAATCACGGATGTTGACCGTGAGCGGGAATCGAACTCGGCCACCGTGTTCATAGCACAGCGTGCAAACCGTTACACCATTGCTCCCCATATATATATACACATACACACAGAGCAGTGACAAATAACACAGATTTAAAAATGAATATCATTAGCACCACAAATACCAAGGAACATTGTGCTTCCTCGGTGTTGGCAAGGGCGTCAGAATGTAAAGTACTGCACCACTATTACTTAAACACAGCTATCGTGATGGGACGTTATACAGAGCATAGTTCATCTTGCACTTTAAGGTCTTCAGCTCGTGTGCAAATAACGTGCGAGGGATTGTGCTTTGGCAGATGTGCTCTGATCATGTCAGCACATACAGGTACAGACCCACGCATTTGCCCACACGCAAAGGAGGTGCTCACCTCGTCACGGCTAATGAGCTCATTGGAGAATGTGAGGCCGGGCATGAGACCACGCTTCTTCAGCCAGAAGATGGAGGCAAACGACCCCGAAAAGAAGATGCCCTCGACAGCAGCAAAGGCCAGAACGCGTTCACCTGCACAGTACACATGGCACAATAAATGATACGAGCTCTCACTTCCACTCTAAAAAGGTCTCCCTCTCAAAGGAGAATGTATGTGCAAGGGCCCTCTCCTGGTTGAAGAGATTGCTCAATAACGGAGCTCTGGAAAGCAAGATGCACCTCAAAATTATGCTTGATGTGAATGTTCTACTAATCTGGTCACATTCACACACACCCACTGGATTATAATAACCTAGAGTGGGATAAGAATCAATTGAAGAGATCTCAGATCCAATTGTGACATTCCAGTTCATTCGTGTTACAACAAGACACAGAGCAGCATAATTTGGAAATAATTGTGGGGATAAAAGGATGATGTGGATATAGATACATTGAGAGCCTTTGATGGGGATATGGTGAGGAGTTTATGTTTGGGGAGAGCACGGGTCATACCGAAGGTGGCATTACTGTCGGAGATCCAGCGGAGCGCCCAGTCTGCCTTCTTCTTGACACACGGCAGAGTCTCGATGGCATTGAATAGAAACTCCCTACCCAGGCAAAACAACTAAATCAGCACATGCACCACACAATACACACACTGATATCCAGTTCTTGGGAATAGAGGGTGTTTCATTAAGCTGAATGTGAAGTTTCTTTACTCCCGCATGAGCGATACCTTTCTCCAGGTTACCTGGTTTTCTGCTGCATGCTAGATGCTCAGCGAAAAGGAACCAACCAAAAATTTAATTAAAGAACCCGTTTAAAATTCTCGATACTCCAAGGCTTTTCTGGATAATTTACATCATTTTTTCACAAGGCATTTGTTCATGCTGGTGGTCGCAATGAAGATGAGGGCTTGATTAACGTTTCGCAGAGCGTTCCTCTACCTCTGGGTAGGGTCCTTGATGTACGTGTCGATGAGAAGACTGTACATCTCCGAGTGGATGTTCTCCATTGCGATTTGGAAGCCATAGAAGCATCGTGCCTCTGTGATCTGCACTTCCTGGCTGAAGCGCTCCACCTGGTGCCAAACAAGGCAAGGAAAAATATAAAACAGCAATTTTTTTTTTACGCACCGCATTTTTGGTTGACACTTCTCGTACAACAATTTTGCAGTAAGAGTTTTTTGGCAGGCAAAAAGTCTAATCACCAACTGACCAGATTCTCATTGACAATGCCGTCGCTGGCAGCAAAAAACGCGAGGACGTGGGAGATGAAGTGTTGCTCCTCTGGCTTCAGCCGCTCCCAGTGCTGCTGATCTTTGGACAGATCCACCTGAAGGCAATAGCAGGATGAGAAAGTGTGAGCTGGAGTAACCAACACAAAAAAAAGACCTTGAGCAGCTGAATCACAGACATTTGGTGAAATACATGATGGAGAAAAAGCACATTTTCAGCAAAGGTTACCGATATTAACATTGCACTCTGCTTTCATCTGCAATTCAGTAAGTTGGGCGATTGGGCAACTTAAAAAGACATTGGTTGCAGGTTCAATTAAATTACAGGCTCTTAGTGCCATCAAGAGGAATGTTCTGATTTTTTTGCCAGAATAGTCCTATGCATAAAATATTGAGTTTACAGTGGGGGATCTTAAATACATGGGAATGGACAGGTGAGTTGGGTTGATGCTGTTGTTAGAACAAACAAGCAGAGTATTATTAGGTGTGGTCTGACCGGGTTGGCGATACCAGTGTTAGTCAAGTACAATAAGTCTCCAGAGTTTTAATCCTTAGGAACCATGTGTAAACCAAAACGGCAACTTTCTAACTTTAAACATGGCCAAGCACTCATCAGTGAGCCATGAACCTGGTAACAGACGAGCCCAAGTCCTCCGATTTTTAAAAAAAATTATAGCCTGAACCCATAAACTAATGTGTATATGGTGAACTCAAATTATGCATTAATTGTATGATTAATTGAATGTTGGCTGAAAGCATATTCCACCAACATTTGGAAAAACAGAAGCCAAACTTTCATTCCATCAGGCCTAGTTGCCGTTTTACATTACACATTTAACATAAAAAAACAATTCTGCCAACGAACGACCTGGGCCCAACCAAGGGACACCATACCTCCTCAGCTGTCCAGAAGGAAGCCTCTGCCTTCTTGTACATCTGCCATATGTCTGGGTACTCGATGGGGAAGATCACAAAGCGGCGAGGGTTGTCCCTCAGCAGAGGTTCCTCCTGGGCACGGGGGTCGCGCAACCGTACAACGCCGGCCTGAGGGGGTACACACACGCACACCTTCACCGACGTGCACCACACTGTTTCACAAAGAAGCACCATCCACATAAAGATGCTCCAAATATTATTTTAACAGTTGGGGAAAGTGCCGATAGAGAGCGCTTCTTAAAGCCGGCACAATACACGAGGGTATGATGGCAAGTACACCTTCCAGCTACCTGTTTGGCTGTAAGTGATACTATTTATCCACTGCACCAGGTCATTATTTAAGGTCCAGTCTACCTATACACTGGTTCAGATAGGTCACCGTGAGTGGGAATCGAACTCGGACGGCTAGGTCCATAGCGCAGTGTGCCAAGCACCACAAATCAAAACACGCACCTTCACCAACATCCACCATACCTTCAACATGGACGCACGAACCACTCAACCTTCACTAGCAAGCATGTAGGCCAATAGCCACTACATACAAACGATCGTGCAGACAAAACCACTTGAAATACAATACAAACTATTGCTCGTAAACATTGAAAACAGACCAAACCCGACTCCTCAGCTTGCTCAAAGTTGTAAAATTATCTAGAGTAACAACCCCTCCCCTTACACACATTGAGATGCCACCAACCACCAAGTTGAGCCTTATCACGTTTAAAAAAAATCTTCGAAAAAAATTCAAATCAGACACCACATGCACCTGATCTATAGTAAAACGTAGCATGCATTGTCTACTTAAAGCAGGACACATGATCGGCTATATACATTTAGACAAGCGCTCGTTTGTAATGTAGTCCTGTGCGTTATTGGTAATAATCATCAGGCGCGTGCGCTGTGTAATTTCACTTGTTCTTACAACGGAGATTGGTAGACATGTAGATTCGGACCTACCATCAGCACCACCTGCTCAACATCTGTACACAAGCTTCTATGCGCCCGCACACACAAACACCATCTCATTCCATGTCCCCTACTGTATGCGCCACACGTGTGGCTTATAAATAAATCTGTATGCTAACGTAAATGCACTGTACGGGGCCAACACTTGAGCAATGTGGCCACAAGGTGGCGCCCTCGTCTCACTAAAAGCACCGCTTGCGCAACGCCAAACTTCGCTCCTTTATGTAACGACAGCCGATGACCAAGGGAGAGAGCCTAAATGCCTCTAAGCATTGCCAGCATTACGCTACCGCAAGCGATAGGTTTTGTCATGAGAGCGTTAGCCGCATCACACGTTTGGGTGCGTCAAAAGTTGGTCCCTGTACTTGAGACGACCTCTCAAGAGGGTTCCGATTTAAACGTACCGCGCAAACACCAGTCACAATTTTTTTGGAATTTTTCAACGAGGTTCAACTCAATACTAACCCAACGCCTACCGCCAATGTTGCTATAATGAAGAGCAAGGTAAATTAAACATCACGAATAGAGGGAACACAGGGGGGAGGGCCCTGTAGACGGCTGATGCCCGTCAACAGAAGGGCCAAGCAGCTGGCCGAGTGATACGAAACAAGTCTCTTTTGTTCGCCTTGGGACTTCCCGAGACCCCCCTCTCACACTAACCCCACTCCCCCTTCAATCACCTCGGTCGTATCCATTTTCTCTCCAGCCTTTGCATCACCCTGGACGGCGACGGGAAGGTTCTGCGAGACAAACCAACAAAAGGGATGTTGCTCAACACAACCCGTATCTCCATTGCAGCATGAGGCGGGGTGGTTAAACCCAGCTCTTAATACATTCCAGCCACTCAATCCACCGCCAATGGATTAAGTCTTCCCCAGCACATGTAAAAGTATGTTTTTTTAACCATACTTCACCACAATGGTTAATGGGGGTTTATAAAACGAGGACAAGCCTGGTTGTGAATCACATGCATGTCGCTGTATTCACAGCACAGTGCGCTGTCAACTACCATGTTACTACTTATTTCTTTTAAATAGATGGCTCACACAGCAGCTCCTAGTTTTCTTGCAAGAGACCAGCTGTCAATGGGGCTCTGTGGGGCATTAAAAAAAACTCGTCTGGAAGTTAAACATGGAACGTACAATACAACTTGAATGTAGAATCATGCAATCATGCTCGTCATAATCACGTAACGAGGCAAACCCATTGTTTTGGAACTGCTTATTACAGAGCATGCCGGGGACAGGCAATGGAAGATGTCCAAACTGCAGAGTAACGTACCCAAAACAAACCCCAGAATATACCGTACAGCTTTAATAACTTGCATCTAAAGCATGTTGAACTAGCAAATGTGCAATGTACAGTTATTGTATACCTAGTACCAATGACTCTAAATGCACTCAATCCTGTCATGTCGAAGAAGCCAAGCAGGCCGAGCCTGGCGAGTTCTTTAATGAGTGACCATCAAGACTTGTGAGCTGCCCTGGTGGATTTGTCCAAATATAATCATGAATCCCTTGCGAAATTCTAGAGACTGCAAGGCTTTCCTGTGCAATTAAACAACACGAATTTCGTTCAAAGCATTTAAAATTACAATTATTCCTGCTCAAAACACGGTTGTATCAAACGTGCACGCTAAACTGGTTAAGAGGCGACCGAAACGCGAGTTAAAACTCTGGGTTATCAGCCGCGTCAGATCAACAGCTCTCTCCTGCCAATAAAACCCAAACGATGCATTGCGGCCTGTTTTTTTTCTTAGCGCCAGTGTAAAACAACCAACTTTTCTGGAGGTACGTTGCAAGTCACAAGTGCATTTGGGAAATAACCAAATTGTATATATATATAATTTTTTTAAATAAAAATCCGTCCAATGCTTCATTACTGTCGAGTTTGTACGTCTGTGTGCGTGTGTGTGCGCGAAGAGGCCGTGTCCCCGACGTGGCCACAGTGAGAGCCTTGCCGGGCCCCCACGGCCGTAGAAAGGCCCTCACCCGCTCCTGACTGTCGCACAGAATTCTCCGTGCGGCCCGCGATGCCAGGGCCTTGGAGTTGGGACTCCGCATCTGCTGGGGTCGAGGGTCAAAGGAGAGATGCGGGGTGGACACACAGACGCACGGGGAAAGAGACAAAGGACGGGAGAGAAGAGTGAGAAAGAGACGAGGGGAGAAATAAACACGAAGTGAAAAAAGTCCTTCGATATACCATTTAATTGAACCTATTGACGTAGCTAGCCCAATTCGTTTAAAATAACTCGCATCCATCAAATAACACCCATCTCTAAAGCAAACATGTAACGTTTCGGGCAATGGCCCTTGTTCGTGTACCGCTACCAACACAGCATACTTTTTAATGCAACATTTTTTTTACCAGATTAGATAAGAGCAATCTGGATACTCAAGTTGCATCCGACATCTCCACAGCAACTAGAGTTGATCAATAAAGCACTGCACGCTTATACATTAAACATACAATATATGGCAGGCTCCGGAGTACCAGACACGTCAATTATAAATAATTTGTGTACAAGGCAACAAATCAGCTATATACTTCTTAGCATTCTGGACACTCATTACAAGCCAATGCATTGTCACGAACACAAAGGGCAGCGATCAAACCACACACACACAGAAAAAATAAAGCCACAAAAACCAAATAACCACAATAACATAGGCGCATTTCCCCTCATAAGTCGCATCAATTGTATCCGTTGTCAAATTAAACCAAACAACAATTGTTTAATAGAGTTCTCGCCCGTTGCTCGCGACTCCCGCCAAACGAACCGTCGCGCCCTTTTCACGAGGGGTCGACGCCTTCTTGACCGGTGAGACCGTGTTCTCCTTGTTGGCGGCGAACACCGTTGAGGAAGACATCGTTTAGGCGACGGTGTCTATTTCGTACGACTGGTAAACTTTGAAGCCTTTAAGAGGTCGTTATTGTTAAAAACTGATGAGACTTCGGTCGGAGCGAGTCGGCGCGAGGTGATTCCAACTGCAGGGTCCCGCGCTTTGCTTTTCCCGCGCGGAGGTGACGTCATTTATACGCGACGTGACGTCGCGCGAGGGGCGTGGTCGCGTGCGGGATCATGACGTCACCACGCCGGAGTTGCGCGGGCCGTAGCACTTTACAGCGTGGGGAGTATTGTTCAGCATGTATTGCACAAATGCCTTTTTTTCTGTGAATAAAATGAAAATAATCACGTAACTTAGTAGTTAGAGTTGTTTTAATTCAGGAATAAATACACATTAAGGCTTGTCCCCTTGTAATGAACGTTTCTCATTATATAAATATTTCACAAGCATCCCTGGTGGGTGAAGTGGTAGAACCCACATTGGGGGTGATTGTGTAATTGATCGGTTGCTTTCGGCGGGAGATTCATTCAAATCAGCTGTTCGGTAACATTACTTACAATGGTGTTAAACTATGCTCGGAAATGAAACAATCTATTTAAAATGATGAACATTATGTGCGTATAATGCTCTAATACGAAGCAAGGTTGACGTTCAACGCGCAATCTATCAGTCCCTGATGCATTAAAGTTGAAATGTATACGAGAACTTGTAAACCTTGTGCGAATATATTGTGTATAACTGTACAGTACAGCTTTTCTATTAACGATACAATAAACTATATTAAAACCGAGTGCCTATTACATTACTATCGGTATACTTGTGCCGTAGAATAGTTAACACGCTCAAAACTACGTTGCGTGAGTAGCGATATCAATCATTTGCCAGTGTTCCAAAACACGGAGCATAATTTAACATTAAACATTATTAACAAGATTGTTTCGTCAAACTTATTACAAAGCATCATCTGTAGTCGCTGTATCATCTGTTTTGAATTGTATTCGGTCAGTAAATATCCTTGAGGCCCAAGGCCTTTAATCTTGATATTTACAGAGATAAGTTGTCTAAATTAAGGGTTGTGCAAACAGCGTTTTAGTCATGCTGTAATTGTGATCTGTACACATTCTAAATATTTTATACTAAGTTATTAAACTATTCCCTATACCGAGGAAATATACTGTACAGCCTAAGAGCAGCGCGTATATAAAAACCCTGCCACGTTACACAACTTTAATTCCAACTCGTCATGGACTTTGTATTATCATCCTTTTAACGCGATTTAATAACAGCGATTGGACTTGAGTACGTTACTAACAGCTCACTTTTGTCATTCTACGCGTTACATTTTTTTTTATTTTTTAGGCGCCAAAAAAACCGTACTCAAAACAAATATTTAAACGCGAAAATAAATATTTAACGTCGCAGCTGTCGGGACAAAGGCCCCCCCGCAGCTCGTCTCTGTGGGTTTGCCGCTCCACCGCTGGATGAGCCATTCGCTATGCCGGGCGGGTCATGCGGGGGGACTATTTGACCATACTTCGTGATGCTCAGCATGGCCTGGCGAGAGGGCGGACAGCAAAGACAAAAGATCCCTCCACTCATGTAGCCTGAACGGACTGTGGGACCGAGTGCTGTTAGCGAGCACTGTACTGCTAAGGGCCGGCACGAGGAGGCGGTCAGCCAGCACCACGCCCGGACGGACGCCTGTTATCGCCCGAGTGGCGATGTTTACACGCCGCAGCACCGGGTACTCATTTGAGGCTAAGTCGATCTAAGTGAGGCTCAGGATCGGTTTAGGTAAGTCACTGGTGTTGACCGTGAGCGGGAATCGAACCCGTGGACGTAGCGCAGCGCAGCTAACCGCTTCACGACTGCGATGCAATTGTGGTGGCGGGTTTAACGACACGTAGGTAGAAAATAAATCACTTTTATTATCTACCTGCGTGACTTTACCGAAAGAACCAAAGAGTATGGATTCCTGCAGTCACGAAAGCGTCAAATCAAGATTGACGCGTCTAACCCAAACAACCCCCCCCCCCATGCATTATGAATGCAACTGTGTTTGCGTGTGCCGTAGCAGCACAACATGGAACAACCACGTTGTGCCTGGTGCGGTCACCCATCGGAGGCACCCAAACCCTGATGAGCACACGGGGATTCGATACCGCGTGGCCTCTACCCGCGTTGTGCGAGAACCGTGGCGCCGGTCGAACTCGCAGGCTGCACAGATTCAATTCGATCCCATAAGATCGCGATGCAATGCTTCGAATTGTTGTTGTCCATCGTCAAGAGAGCGGATTGCAATAATTAGGATTGGTAGAACATGTAAATGAGACAAGATTGTGCGAAAATAGAAATTTTGTACAGTATATATAGTCGGTGGGAGTGAATCGTGTTACACGCCACTAAGGGATGGAATCGTGCGCATGAGATTCGATTACTGGTCGTTACAATGAGGACTGAATGAGAAACCAGGCTTGTAGTTTGATCAATGGAGTGACAAGCGTTACACGAGAAGAGGCGCATACCAGACGGTAACGCGGACATCAATTGGTTCTTGAATTGCATCGTGGAAAAAAAAAATGGACAACTCCGGAATCGCCAGGAGTGAATCTACGCTTAAGCAAGACCTCCCTCCTAGTCTCAAGACAAAGCCTCCGATTCGCGAACACTCGTTGCTGGCCTTTGTGAAACACGTGGACAGGGCATCTTCAGAGCAGACTGCCAATTGCTGAGATGACGTAAACTTAAGTTACATAATAAACACATTCACTGACAAATAGGTTCCTTTCATGGCTGTTCGAATGTTTATTGAAATTTTCGTTAATTTCGGTGCTAAGAGAACCGCAGTGGCGAGATGTTATCGCCCTCGTCTCGGCAAGAGGCGATCGTCGGTTCGACCCCGACGCCTGTATATTTAAAGCTTGGATGTTCTCGCGGATTTCTTCTCGGGACCCACTGTCTTTTCCAGTCACAAGCTAATCATTCAGCCATTTCAATGCTAAATTATATGCTAATTCCTTTGTCAAGGCGCTTTGTTCCTCTCACAGCTTAAAGGCCGTATCTGAACGTGGCTCTTTCACTCCAGCGCTGTCCTACCAGACAGTCTCGCCCCCCTTCACCTGATGAAGGCCGCTTGTGTTGTGGCCGAAACGTCGTGAGAATATTGTGTTATTTTATTTTATCAATTTATTATTTTATTATCATTCTACGTGACTTTACCGAAAGAACCAAAGAAGATGAATCATTGCAGTCACGAAAGCTTTAAATCGAAATTTTCCCTCCATACTTTGAAACGTGCGTTTAGATTACTTGGCTGCGATACATTTCCACAAACACGCTTTGCTGCGCTATTTGTGGCCAAGTCGTTCTGAAAAATAGGTCATAGCTCTGCGAGTTTTACCTGGTAAATACGTTTCTTTTACGTTTGTTTATGTTAGCTGGATAACTGAAATACATTCGTGAAAGCTAAAGCTACGAATTACGGATACTGTGGCACGTATTCCTTAGCCGTGGCTCAATTCAGCACCATATCCTTTTACTGTATATTTGTGGAGGCGTATTATGTTATCTTCATTCACATGCGTGAGTAGTGACCAGCTCACGTCCTTGATGTTCAGTTCAATATAGTACATGATTTTAAGAAATTAAAATTCAGCAATGTTTAATTAATTTCCACCCGCTTGGTGCACACCATATCAGTGTCACGGGATGGAAACCGTGGTGGATAGTGTAATTGGGTATATAAATGTTTGCACGAGGCCATACGATGATGCAATTATATCGATGACCAGCATGCGTCAAATGACTCAAAGGACCGGCAATGATAGTGAAACCAAGGACAATAGAACTAATGCATAATTAAGACGCGATATTAAATTCCTTAAACTTCAACCTCGCTTATTCGGGGGGAGCACACTATTTCCAACATCATTGCCCGGGGAAACCCTCATCCAGCCATGGATTGATAATGGTCGATTGCCATCAGACAAGATTATATACACGCACTGGCAGAGCCAGGGTGGCACGTGCCCCCCCCCCCCCCGCAATGATCCGATCGAAATCCCTAATTTCGATCGGATCATTGGGGTTTATTAGTAATAAATCGGCATTTTGCGACCCCCACTGCCACCGTGTAGCATATTATTATGTGCCAGGGACCGAGATGATAGGATAATAGTCTGAGTCCATAATTGGCAATAAGTAACAGCAAAGCAATTGACTCAGAATTGTGTGCAGTTGCGTATACATTACACGACTTCCCTGAAGGCATCAACACCTTCAGCGAGCGCGATGCCGATCACACAACGCGGTTCGAATTCGACCCTCGATCGATGGCTGCGCCATCGCCGCACACGCGTCGAATAGAAAGCAAGGGACAAGTCCTTACTATAATTTTTAATTGCTGGAGGGGTTGCCCCCCTACCTGAAAATCCTGGCTCCGCCATTGTATACACGTTTCTTAAAATGCATTTTCACCTATCTCAATAGGCTATAAACGGGTTAAAGACTTGCAGACATAAGATTTTGAATTCACATTCTCAGCTTGGCGCAAATCATTACACCAGCGTCACTGGATATTCCATTCTTTCGGGAAACCTCCGGTTTCTCATTGAAAGAAAGTCTTCCTACCCACCAACTTTACACATACACAAAGGGCATTTGCCCTAAACGTTGGTGATATTTTATCGTGAAGTGTCAATATGACCAATGATTTAACCATCCGTCTCTCGTCTGGACTTTTGAAGTCCACTCAATCTAGGAATACCTGGCTAAAATTGGTCCTGGACATCACGAGGGTGAAAAGTGGCCAAGTGCGAGTGGTTTTATCCATACCACATGCCTCGTGTCAGCTTAAATAGGTGCTTGAAAACAGAACAATGTGCATAGCTGCATTTTTTGAATCTCTTCGTATGGGGCACAAATTCCACACCATCTTTTTAGCCACACTAGAAAACTTTCCACCAAGACACGGCTAGAAATGGACAGTCTAAACAAGTCAGATCTTTAAAAAGGGCTCATTTCAGTAATCTATAAATACTCTTTGGTTCTTTCGGTAAAGTCACATATAGAATATTAATAGACCGCGACGTTTCAATCGCAACACAAGTGACCGTCTTCAGGTGAGAGAGAGAAAGCTACTGAAACAAGGTCTTCTATAGCCCTGAGATGGGTGCAGCCTCAGGGTTAGAGGGCGGGGCTAGAGATGGTCTCCCTGGAGGCTGCGGAAGTGGCTATTGTAGCGAGAAATTATCATGTCAATGCATGAGCTTAGTGTCACAGCATCGGTGACCGAGCGAGGATATCCAGCCCATCAATACAAAGACATCCAAACGTAATAATGCAACTCGGAGTCAGCTAAAAATCGCAGGATGGAAACATCACAGCAGGTTAAGACTTTACCTCGTTAATCAACGTCCTTCCAATGATTGCTCAATTTGTGCCCATCTTCTCGAATGAAGTTGTGTACGTGTTTAAATATTTAGATGGCTTCCTGAACAAATCTGACGATAGCCAGTGGGTTTGCAGAGTATCTTCATCTTGGAAAACAATGATCAGCAACGGCAGAGGTATTGGTCCCACCGTGCTTCAGATCTGCCTTGTGTTTGCGAACACGGTCCGAGACCTGTCGTTTCGTTTCCAAGGCAGATCTGAAGCACGGTAGGACCAATACCTCTGCCGTTGCCAAGTACACTGTGGGCACACACGAAATTGATTTTTCCAAGACAAAGGTACTCCGCAAACCCACTGGCTATCAGAGATTTGTTCATGAAGCCAGATATAGACACAACTTCAACTGACAAGATGGGTACAATTTGAGCAGTAATTGGAAGGATGCGATTTACCAGGTTTGTCTTAACCTGCTGTGACGTTTCCATCCTTCCTGCGATTTTAGCCGACTCAGAGTTGCATTATTAGGTTGGATGTCTTTGTATTGACGGGCTGGAGGTCCTTCTTGCTCAGTCACCGATGCTGCGACATACTAAGCTCGTGTATTGACATGCTAATCTCACTATACAGCCTCTTCCACAGCCTCAGGGAAATCATCTCTAGCCCCGCCCTCTTACCCTGAGGCTGCATCCATCTCAATCCTATATAAGACCTTGTCTCAGCAGCTCTCTCACCTGAAGACGGTCGCGTGTATTGCGATTGAAACTTCGTGATCTATTAAATTTTCTATCTACGTGACTTTACCGAAAGAACCAGAGTATAGATTCCTGCAGTCACGAAAGCTTCAAATCAAGATTAATCTATCAACCTTCAATACGAGTATTTCCACACAAAACCACCATCAAGATAACAGCTTTACTTACATTTTATTTAGATTAAAGGTGAAATTGCAAGGCGCAAAAACGTAGTGGGTAAAACGAAACTTTTTTAAAACGAGGGGGTCACTGGCTGCCATGAACATGGCTGAGTGTACCAAAATAAATTCCACCCTTCAGGATCCACAACCTTTTTGGGATGGCAAAACATTAATTTGAAAAAAAAAAACTATCCTGAAGGCGCTTAAACAAATGTGTTCACAATTAGGAATAAAACAGTCTGTACCCATAGACTGGCTAATGTAACACAGCATTCCATCGCGTCAACAAGCAAAGATAAAAAATACTTAATTTTCTAAGACACCCGTCATTTCACGCTGCAGAAAACATGACAGATTGCAACTAGGAGATAAATCCCTCCACTGGTCACCATCAAAAAAAGTGGATCACAAAACTAAGATGCAATGCGCACCTGCATGCAGTGGGGAAAAAAAAGGCACTGCGTCTGCTGTAGCAGTTAAACAAGAAGCCACTAGGAGCTTGAAGCAACACCAGACTCATGCCTTCTCCTTGGCAGAATGGAGCGGCAAACGGTGAGGTCTGTGCAAACTCTTAAAAAGTGGTGATGCTCTTGGGCAGTGTTATGGCAATCGGCAACGCATTTAAGATTAACAGAAACTTGACAATGCAAAGGGCAGTGACAGAGTTATCTTGCCAATGGAAACGGTGTGCTTGGAAGGTATGATACACTAACAATTTGTTCCATAATGCAAACCTCAGGTCATGCGATTAATAATTTAATTGCCAGTTGATAAATGGTGCGACTGTCTTTAAATCGCCCAAGTGGATGATGACCAAAACACTGGCAGCGACTACACTTCAGTTCACATGGCTCAAGTATTCACATCCACCACCCCTGGTCCATCCAAGTACAAGTTACTTCAAACCTTCATAGTCAATGCCAGTGCATACTTTATTATAAATTGATGATAGCAAAAACTGGAAGGAGTGTCCTTAGATTGGAACGGACCACTGGCAGTCACTGTTTGGTAGTATAACCCAGTAGGCTACATCGAAAGGTTATACTGTATGGACACATTTTGGCGGAAAAGCAAATGCTTTTCCATGCCATCGAACATATTTTTCAGAGTGGAATCATACAATTACACGGGCTCCACACAGACTAGCTAATATGCACACAAATGTTAAGCAAAGAGTAGTATACTCATTTCGCCTGACAATTGACGTGGAAAAGGCTCCTTTTTAAAATGACACTGTTAAACGCGATCGCTTAAAGCCAATAGGGTCTTGTATCTGAACTTCTCGAACAATGCAGTCCGGATCAACGCCAACAAGAGAACCGCTGGATCTCACTTCACCTGATCCTTAACGCTGCACATGGGTGCATTGGAGCAACCATTAGCAGCAGTCACCAGCACGTGTCTTGCAAATGTTTCAGCCAAGGTGCCCAGACTAAAGAGTTCAAAGCTTCCGACTGGTAGGCCGAGAGGTCTCAAGTCCCAGGGAGTTTTGTTTCAGACACCATGAGACGTTGCAGATTTGATGAAATCGGCACTCGCTAGTCCTGCTGGACAGCCGCTCCCTCCCCCTCTTCTACCTGTGCCTCCTCTTCCAATGATGGACGCTCCCCAGTCAGCCTCTGTCACATGGGGAGAGAAACGTGAGGAGGCATAAATGGATTTGCAAGAGTTTGTCGACCAGGCAGCAGGCATGCTGTCAATACACAAATGGGTTTGTGATAAAGGGGTCTCGTGTCAAGGATGGAAATTATTTCAAATGGCATGCATCACCTATCATGCTTCTGTTCCAAATTTAGCTCTTTATATACAGGGTGCTTAAAAAAAAATCACTTATATGGGACTATCGTTTTTAACGGAAACAAATGGATAAACTGTAACATGATAAACACGTGTATGTTAACAGCTTCAAAAAGTCAAGAGTCTCGACTTTTTCACCATCATTGTCAACACATGCTTGTAACCTTCTCCAGAGCCCAGAGGCACATTTATTGTGGTGATGTTGCAAATTCTCCGAAGTGCGGATATTTTTTGAAGCACCCTTGTATAATTTTGCATTGAGCGAAGACCTGTCTAAACAAAGTCCTTGCCACTAACATCTGACAGTTCATCAGCACAGATTCAAGCAAGCCCAACTGCTGCCAAGGCACTGTATCAAAACAGTCAAGGCGATGTTTGTGTTGGACCAATGATGCCAAAATGATGCACTCCAGTGGGCCTTGTGGCAGATAGGATGTGTAAAAAAAAAAGTTGTGGAATAACAGAGATGGAGGCATCTGAAACTTGTATGTTACAATTTTCTCCACGACACCAATAATTCAATCACTTAGCGGCCACAATTCTAGAATCACATTTCCAGTGCTTGTAATCTACTTTGCTGCATTGTTTCTAGAGTCCAAGTTTCCGTAGCATATGCCAACATGGGCATGCAGTATATTTTGTAAAAGATAATGTCACCACTATTGGCACCTTTATACCACATTGCAGAGCGCTACTCATTTTAGAGAGCCGAAATAAGGGCGCTATGAACAGTGATCTAAACTTAACAATTTTTAAAACTAGTTTAACATGTAGGCTTTTGTGACCAATATCATCCATAAGGTTTTTTGGGTTAGATCGCATAAGTGTCGTTAAAACCCACTACCACCCAAACTAGTAAGGATTGTCACCTAAACAGACCATGCCAATTCATCACGAGCACCGGTGTGTTGAAAAGCCCAGCCACAACATTTACATTGTGGCTTGGCTCTCCAACACACCGGTGTGCTGCACTAGTGACGAATTGGCACGTTCTGTTTACGTGACAACCCTTACTCGTTGGCCGTGTCGGGTGGTGGCGGTTTTTAACGACGCATTTATATATTTACGCGATCTAACCCATAAAAAAACCTCTTATGGATATTTTTAAACTATATATCTTTTTTTTTATTTTAACCAGGTAAGGGGCCCACCAAGCGATATAGCTCTGTCAGAAGTGACCTAGCCACAAATGCTAGCTCAACGAAGTGGCTTTTCACGTGGATATTTTGAGCAGTTAAAAACTCGAAATGCATGTTTCTAAATGTGGATGATAAAGCCAGAGGACCCAGAGACATCCATGCAACCACACAGGCACATGCAAACTCCAAATATAGGGAGGTGTCCGGGTCTGAATTGAACCCATGACCCTCCTGTATACCGGGCGAGGTAGTTAACAACTCACACCATCGTGTGGTGCTCCTACGATGCCACTAGGGAGTAAACAAACGGCGATCAGGCGGCACAGACGCGATACGCCACCGGCGTTACTGCCAGGCCGTGCGGGCGGGCGGACGCAGCGATTGTTACCTCGATCATTGTCGCCAGGAAGTCGACGTGGGCGGCCACCTCCGAGAGATCCTCATTCTCGCGTCGTAGCTCCGCGATCTCCTGGTCGCGCTGCACCAGCTCAAGCCGCAACTACCAGAGACAAAGATCCCCCATATAGCCTTAACACACTGTTGGGGCAAGTGCTGTTTGAGAGTACCAAGGCTGGCACGGCACACGAGGGCGAGTGGCTAGTACCAACCGCTTCTGGCCACCTTCGACTCCCCAGTCGCGATGCTCACACACCGCACCGGATGCTCATTTAAAGCCGAGTCGTTCCATTGGACACCCAGTACAGGTTGAGATAATTCTTGACAACGATATTAGCCATGTCGATGGGAGCAATTTGTAAAGCACTGCACCACATTTCCCCACAAGAACCTCCGATTAGTACCTTTGGCTACAAACGGCGAGAACGAAGTTCAACATACATACAACAAAAAATACTCAATATTACCAATGTATCCTTATTTATTTTAGGGGGCCAGTGCTTTTAGTGAGCTGTTATTCAGATTAACACAGGAGGGGCTGCGCTGTGGCCAGCGCTGCACCTGTGTTCTCCACCGCATCACCATTGCACACAAACACCGACAGGTGCGCACACACAAAAACTGTGCAAACATTTGGGCCCCTGTGCTATCATTTTTCAACATCACAATATCAACGTTCAGGCCATGGCGACCACAATATCAGTTCCCTATAAATGTATAATTCCATATTTGTCTTAGTTTTTTTACTTTGCTGAACTTCCAGGAATTACTCTAAAGTTATGGCAATGCAGTTCAGTAAATAAAAGCCTTCTACGCATTGTAACTTTACAACATATAATGCCGACACAATTGCAAAACATATACATTAGGCAGGCTGTCAATTGCTAATTTAATGGACAGTCATTTATTTTGCAAATTGAATTATATTGATGCTCAAAACTAATGTGGGTTAGGCCGCAATAATCTGGCCAAATGTGTGACATTAAGCCCATTTACCACCCAACACAGCCAAGCCAATTGAACTTTCATATGTGCAAAGTGTTCAATTGTGGCGATTATTATTGTAAGTTAAAGAACACGTCTCAACCCCATTTAGCCATGAGGCACGGTGTTCTGCTTGAAACGCTGTGAAGCACCCTGAACACAAGATCCAGAACGGTCGGAATAGAAACGGTAAATTATAATTTTATTTGTTTGGCTATGTGCTGTCATGGAAGATCTGAAGACAAATTTGTCTAGATCATAACATGGTGCGAATTATTTTTTTAATCTTATGAATCAATATTGGCTGAAAAATAACCTACACGCACAAACAAATGGGCAAGCCGGTTAACCAACCGCGCCTCTATACCAGCTCACCCGCTTGTTCTCCTGCAGCGCCTGGGCCAAGGCCCGTCTGCGCTGCTCCGCCAGCTGCTGCCAGTATTCCGGGGGCGGATCCTCTGAGGGGATCAACGCAACACACGTCAGCTTTTTAGTGAACCCCTCCTCCAATGAACATGCATCTCCTCTGCTCAAATAGTTACAGCGGTTACCACTTGACCACGATTGCGAATTTAAATACCGATTATTATATTCAAGATCCTACACAATAAGGGACCAACATATTTGTCTGCGATGTTGCAAAAGTACATCCCTGCATGCGCTCAGAGGTCCAATATTCGATGGCAGGTGCCTCGCATCATCAGAACTGCAGAGGGTGCATTTGCTTGAATTACACTGAAATTATGGAACCATCGGTCTAACCCATATCACTGCATTGATGATCTCAGTCAAGAACACTCAAGACTTACTTCCTCAAATTAGCTGTAAACAATTACTCGTGCACTGCAGGTGGAGACCAACAGATGCTGAACAATCACATTAGCTGTAAACAATTACTTGTGCATTGCAGGTGGAGACCAACAGATGCTGAACAATCATTTCTTATATTGTTTAATTTTATTTCGTTGTCAGATAGGGGATGGAGAGAGGCGAGCCTCCGTGGCTGTTCACACGTGTAGACGCTCACCCTGAACCATGAGGGCATACGCATCTCGACTGCTGCAGCCAGCGAGCGCCGTCTGTCGTCTCTGCGTCGTCTTCCCGTTTGGCGCCGCCTACAACCACAGCGAGAGGGCGGGAAGGGATAAGGCAGCTTGAGTGAGCGCCGCCCCAGAGATCACGGTGTTGGTGTGTCAGGAGATCACGTATGAGACACCCACGTGCAGTGCGCCAAGAGGTAGCCTATAATATGAAGCATTAAATGAGGACATCATTCCATGGTCAGGTTATACAAGTTGTGTGTAAACATTCAGCACAGTTCTGCCAATTTTTATCCAACATCTGCTCCACATTTATTTCATTAGCAATCATTATTCCATCCCTTCTGGAAGCTCTCCTTCTCATAATTCAAAGGACAGCAGTTACCTCTTCATTTGTAACAGAGAAGATCCCCTTCACCTTAAAATTACACTTCTTGGGGTAATAAATATTTTGCTACACTTATCTGCATATACTCTCCTCAAGCAGCATCAACAATAGTCTTTCGTGCTTTAAGGTTCTAGCCTGATCTGTAAGGGCTACTCTCTTTCCATATTACTAATAAACTTCCCTCTTGAAACCTGCAATCACGTTTGTGTGGGTGTTTGTTTTGTTGAATTGCCATAGAGAAGGCGCATCAAGTCGGAGGCTGTTGACGGGTCAGTATAACAATCAATGATAATGAACTAAAGGAAATTATTTAAGAATTTAAAAGCTGCTTTAAAAAGGGAAGTCATAAATCATATCACATTGACTTCAGAAAAGTGGGATTTGCCAGGACACATCGTGATGAGGGATTGATGGCCAATAAAAGCCTGGTGATGGCATTGAAGCTAAAGTAGGTAATACGCTTAAACAGGATGATAAATGTAGAGGTGTAGACAGGAGATTATCTCATACAGAGAAGCAAGTCGATTGTGGTTTAGCAGGACTGCAATAAGGGGCGCCACAATGGCGAGATGTTAACCAACGTGCCTGGTATTCAAGTCATGGGTTCGATCCCGACCTTGACGCCTATATATAGTTGCGGTCTCCCCGTAGTCGTGGGGATTTCTCTGGGACCTCCGGGTTCTCCCTCCACATTTAAAAACATGCATTTAGAGTGTTTGGCTGCTGCTATACATTTCCACATGACAAGCCACTTCATTGGACCTACAATTTATGGCTAGGTGGCTTCCGAAAAACTACTAAATAGCTCAGTGGGCCTTACATGGTAAAAAAATATATATATTTAAAGCTTTCGTGACTGCAGTCATTCATATTTAGTTCTTTCGGTAAACCCACGATGAAGGGAAACAACAAAATAATAAAATATATATAAAACAATAAAAATTCTCACGACGTTTCGACCATAACACAAACGGTCATCTTCATGTGTGTCGGTTTTCATAAATATATATTTTATTATTTTGTTGTTTCCCTTCAACGTGACTTTACCGAAAGAACTAAGAATATAAAAAAAATAATTTAGTTAATAAGGAACAGGGACGCGGGAACACCTTTATATAGCATAGCAGTGGATAGAATACAGCTGCGTGCACGCATTAGTCAGCGCCGCAGATCACACCTGCATCAGACGCCTCGTGGCATCTTGTGGGGGCACACACGGCTGGATCTCCTGCAGCGTCCGCCTGGGCCTTGGAGCCAGACCGTCGCCCATTGGAACTCCACTCTGCACACGTACACCACCACACCGCAATTATGAATGCTGCATGTTATTCACCACACGTGTACACACAACCACAGCAATTCAAGCACCTCACTTGACCTGTTATTTGCCAAAAGCACAAACAGGGCAAGCGTGATTGTTGCTCAACTTCGTGTTATTCACCACATAAGAGTAACATTTTGTTGAACCTGTTAATCACCACATGCAACCATCTTTGTCTCCCCAATGCAGATGCCTTTACACACTGCACTTGGTACTCATGAGGCCAAAACACAGGCAAACGTTAACAGCCATGCACATGCACTTCAAGAACATTACGGGGACACTACAACATTATAGCATAAACACCACAAGGATGAAACGGACACACCAAGCAAATGTCAGTTCAAAGCCATTAGATGGTGGAGAGTACTACACATCCCTTTCTATACAATTACAGGATGGATAATCTTTAAACATTCAAGTTAATGTGCCACTTTCCACGGCAAGTGAATAATAGGGGGCAATGTGCAGACGTACTTGCGCATCGCAAAACACAAATTTGACTCCTTAACAATCAGTTACCAGAGTTACTAGACCCTGTCTGTAAAATTTCACGGCTCAGTCTATTCAAATCCAAAACTCACTCCTGCTCCCACAACAGGCACACTACTCATGCCCTGAGAGGTTACATTTTAGGGCAAGACCTATCCACTACCACCACCAAGTCATCACCACATGCATCTGCACACTTTCCCCGCATGCTACGGTCCTAAAAAAAAATGCCTGCCCTAAAAAGGGCACCAGTGGCGAGATGTTAACTACCTCGCCTGGTCTACTGAAGGTCAGTCATGGTTTCGATCCCAACCCTGACGGTACCTGTATATTTGGAGTTTGCATGTTCTCCCTGTGCTAACGTGGATTTTTCTCAGGGTCCTCGGTTTTTCCCCTCCATATTTTTAGAATCATGCGTTTACAGTATTATGCTGCTATACATTTCCACATTATAATTTACTTTGTCGAGCTGTTATTTGTGGCGAGGTCGCTTCTGAAAAAGAGCTATATAGCTCACTCGGCCTTAATATAAAAAAAAAGTTTTAAAATAGTAAGCCAAGGCCATAACACTAGGGCAATGGTTTTCACACAGAACTTTGATAACCAGCAATGTCAAGTCATTGGCTGTATTGTAAAACTCTGATAAAAAGCAATATGTAGGGATTAGTATAGACACTGTAAACACAAGGGGACCAAAAACGAAACAAAGCGATTCTGCAGACATAAAGGCTCAGTCTAGTTGGACAGCCCAATAGGGATACAATTTGTATTATTCCATAGCAATGCATTACAAAATATCATACTCAGAGTAGAGCCCTGAACATAAATTGACAACAGTTTTGGTATCAATACCTTCTGGCATCACCCTACTGGTATCACAAATCCTTGAGTGGGGATTATAGGATATTTATCTACGGGTCATCAGTGACCACCACTGCATAGCTATGTCCTTACATTAATGAACACATTTATCCAGCAATGCCTCACTGCTGCTAATGCTTTCCGTCCCTCGGGACTTGCTTTGGATGTTCGTTCTCACAGGAGATGCAACACAAAACAGCCTGGTTTGCAGGAGAAGTGCCACAGCAGTGACCAGTGGTTACACGAGCTTTAAATAAACAATTGTTACTAAAGTTTGTCAAACGCTCTTAAATATATTTTGTTAGCATGCCCAGAATTGCCCTATGGCAACAAAGTCTTATGCAAGTCAATTCAAAGTTGCATCAAAGCTTTAAACATATGCTGAACAACCCCATCCACAGCAGAGGTATGTAGTTAAAAGCCAACTGATTTCTAACGGCATCAAAATTTACACTTTCACCTTCGCACAAAAACCGACTCAAATCTATACGAGGGGATGTGTAAGGAGGCGCGCAATCATTCAAGCGCACTTACGTCGATCTTAAAAACGCCGCCTCCGCTCCCCAAATCGCCGTGGAGGGAGCGGCGTGCGATGCACACGCATAGCCCAAAGGCTGAATGATGTCGGATGAAGGTAACGCAACCTCTCGGTGCCCGTTGAGCTCAAGTCACCCGGGGCAAAAGGCGGAGCAAACAATCTTAAACGTTCCTTCACGAAATGGAGCTTTGGCGGGCTTGGCAAGTCAGCCCTCAGTTAACAAATGTGGCAAAGTGCACAAGCAGTGCAATATTAACAGCTGCGGTTGAGGAGACAAGAGTGCGATTCTATCTCGCTCGGCTGCCCGCCAGCCTACCCGCCAAACGGTGAACATTCTTGATGAATAAAAAAATCAATGGCAGCGTCGACAAAACAGTCATTGTGTGAAAAATAAAGAAATAAAAACAAAAACCACAGGCTTAGCGTGAAGAGAACAGTTAAATATTACGACACCAATTAGTAAGGCGATAGGGGCGCAGCAATCATTAACTGACCCGCACAGGAAGTACGATGGGGATTTGCACGGGTGAGCGGAGACACCTCCACACCGCTTGGTGGTGCTCAGGCCACCACCTCGACAGCGTTACGAGACCAGCAGAGATTTACAACCACTGGGCAAGCTGTACATGGGTCTGCTAACCGCACAGCAGGTGCTCAGCACCTCCCCTAGCTCACACAGCTAGATGATCTATAGCTTTCACAGGCAGCCTACGTAAGCACTTGGATGAAGCATCTCCTTAAAGATCATGTCTGGAATCAAAGGGCTTCAAACCACTGATGAACGAAGATCTTCACAAGCTATTGCGATCCCTCCTGGCAATGCATTAATTACGACCAAAATATACCTATAATCAATCAACACGGTATGGCGAGGCTTTCATCCAATAGTGGATTGCCAAAAGGGCTGCGATTTGTAAAGCTTACTTTACAGGTATGCTTCTGAAAATGCTCAATTTCTTCAAGCGCTTCTCAAACTCTTGCTTGCAAGCTGCCTTTTTTATTAGGTCGCTCGCACTAAACTTCATGAATCTGCGACAAGAACTCTTTACCAAAGACTACTTTGGTGAAGCACTTCTGCCTAGAGATCGCTTCCCAGTCATGCTTTTTCAAAATTATTTCTACCTTGGTGCACAGCAACGTTTACCTGAAAACTTTAAAGCAGCAATTCAATTGTCAATGTGTCATTCACAAACAAGGCTCCCTATTCACACACAAAGTTAACACCCCCACGTTGGCATCAAGCACAAAGCCAGATGTTATTTGCTTCCATTCGAAACGACTAATTTATTGCGGCAGGTAATGGGCACGGTTGAGACAAAGTTGGAAGTCAAAGTTCCCAGAGAGTTGCTGCTCATCTCCTGTTTGCAGCTCAGAACCAGTCGTGGAAATTCTGTATTCTGATGGTGGTGGGGGGGGGAAGTCTGCATAGGACAACTCTATTGATATCCCAGACCTCCTTATTTCATGGACTGCTGAAGGATGAAGTTTAAGTGACCTCTGATTAGTATTTGAAGTCTACTTTCCACACAGAGCGCTGTGCGTTAAAACCATTGCCCACCCCAGCTGATGGTACAAACCCCACTTAGGGTCACACACACCAAAAAGAGACTTTAGTCGTCAAGGACAGAACATTTTTAGATGTTGGAAGTATTACAAAAACAGATTACCCAAGAATGTGTTTTTTTATTTTTGCATCATTAATATGGTCTTAACTCTGATTTCAGGACAGTCCTACACTTAGCAGCATTAGAATAGGAAGGCCAATGATCCGTGAATGTCTTTCGCAAAAGCAAGTCGCCTTGTCCAACTCTTTTTGAAACGTGTATTTTGGTACTTAATTTGATTTACAAGTGTAACGCGAGGAAAAATTAAACATCTCGTATTTGCTGATAGCCATTATATATAATGTCCAATCGGATCGAATTACAGGAAAATATTAGCATTTAAAAGAGGCTGTTGAGCTCAGAATACGAGCAAAACGAAGGTCAAGTACAACCAGTTTGCAAAAGAATGCCAAGAGGGTAATAACTCATAAAAGACAGCAGAGTATATTTACCCAGGACAGCTACTTAAGGCAGATTAGGATAAAAGAACATTTTTTTTTATAAAGGCAGACGAGAGCAGAAGTGCTTTTATAAAATACGAATAGATACAGAAAGCAATACCAATGTGTCAACAGAAGAGTGTTTAACCATTAATCATTGCATATCAGCATTTTACAGACCAGAAGCATGAATACTAACAAAGCGGGAAGCAACGCAATTTCACCGCTATATAAAAAGCAACGCTTGGATCAGAGAGCACAGGCAGGTTAAAATATATCATATTAACTGTCAAAGGGGACATGGACAAAAACACGTAGCTAGAAGGTACGAGGGCTGGTGGTTTAGAAACAGTTGCAGCAAAGGACAGGAATGTGCCCCAAAGAATGAGCAACGATGAGATGTGAAGAAATCAGCTTGTGTGAAGATGCTGGGTGAACTGGTACACTGCAGGACTGTACGAGATGGAGACGGCTTGCATCCAATGGGAAATGTATGATGCCCGATGATAAAGGCGTTTTATTTCCCCCCCACCTTCACCAATATTCATGTCATTTGATATTCGTTACTGGACTCCCCTTTGCGGGAATTCAATGGTAGTCAACCTATGAACTGCCCAACCACTGCCATGAGACTAACAACTTTTACTGCAGACTTTGGGCAGCGAACTGAGAGGAACACTCCACCAGTCTTCGTGTGAACAGGGTGAGATAGAGACCTTCCCAACTACCAGAAGGGATGTGCATCTCAGTCGGCTATCACCAGGTTAACTAAAAAAAGACACCCATGTACTGAGTGTATAAACATGATTGGCGCGACAGCAGAATCTAAGCTTGAGAAACCAAACACGACATCATGTCAAGGTGAGCGCCCACTTTACGCCAAACAAAGAAATTCATTCACGGTAAATAACGATGGACCGAATTTTTCTGCGGGGAGGGGAAGTGGGTGGACAAAGCTGCAACGCAAAGCACACACGCTCTTACGCGCGTCTTGGGTGAACCGCGTGGGAATGTGCCACTTGCGCCGTTCTCAGCGTTTATCTCTAAGCAAACACGGTGCAGCGTGGAGTGGTGCAGCGGAGACCCAGGAGCGCTCACACTAAACACATTTTTATTTTACCAGGTAAGGCCCACTAAGCTACATCGCTTTTTCAGAAGCGACCTGGCCACAAATCATAGCTCAACAAAGTGGTTTATCATATAGAAATGTATAGCAACCAAATACCCGGACAAAAATTTACGCGACCACTAGCAGAACATGCAAGCTCCAAATGCAGACGTCAGGATCAAACCCACAACCTCGTGTATACCAGGTGAGGTAGTTAGCATCTTGTCACCCCTGCAAGCAGCAGTACTCAGCTTATAAAACTATTCTAATTTAAGTATTATCAGGAAAGATTTACCGAGACAAGATTCTATTGGGATGGCCCCAAATTGTGAATATTGGCCGATTCCTAGAATAAATACCCTACAATTAAAACCACAAGAGTGCTTTTAAAAAGATCTAGAGCGCAACAATACAGATTGATCAAAACAATTAAGTACAAGGTTGCACAACTCATTAAGATCCTTGGTTTTAAATCCAGGTTGACTGCCCATGACCAAACCTGGTTGTCAAGTGTAACAAGTTGGTCTCGGCCCAATCACCAACAACAGCACACAAGAAATTGCACTTAACATACTATTAAGCATTGATGTATTGGTTTGACTGTCATGAGACAAATGTTGTTCTGAAAACTGTGCTGCTCAGATAGTTCCTAATAAATAATTCAACTCACAAAATGTTGATCGCACAAACAGGATAACATTTGGAGATAACACAAAAGAAAACAAGATCAAACTAATTAGAATATAAAGAGTTAAGTGATATATCAGGGAAAAGTAATAATAAAAAAATATACATAAGATTAAGTGATAAACAGCATTAGAAGAGGCATAAACATGCAATTCTGATTAACAAGATTCATCTTGTCTCAGCAGTGAAGACAATTTCCTCTTAAAAGACCAGAAAGGTTTTTAAATGCAGATGCAATAACGTCAAAGTAGAATTATGAATTTCCAGTGTTTTTCAGGTGGGCAGAAATCAGAGCTTGAGAAAACCCACCATGCATACAATATAACAAACGTCTGTACTGACAGACTTATTAATGAAAGCATTTGCTGTACCATCCTCGCCGAGCTATCTCGCAGCTCAGCAGGTTTGGACATTTAACAAATCTCCATGCAATCCACCAACTCTTGCCTCTCAAGCGCTGGCTTAAAAGGCGTGCACCACCACGTTCTACTTACTGCTGAGCAAACAGCCAGATGGAGCGACCTTGGATGGATTCTCTGGGTTCCCACGATCAGGGTGACACAAGTGATTTTACGTACACATTCAAAGAGAGGGAGGTTGCTCACAATGGCAGTGTTTGAACCCCAAGCTGGCACTGCCAAGACCCTAGGTATGAAATCTGGGCAGCCACATGTTTCAGATCCAAGACAGCCCAATAAACAAATAGCCCCTATATAGGCTATTGGATAAGGCGGTTTAACTTTGTTCATGAGAAAAAGACTAGCAACAACTCAAACATGTGTCAGACTCTGGACACAACAGCATAGGTGTACATGGCAAGAGTTATGGCAAACTGGGTTCATTGTTCGATAGTTTGAAGCCAGTCACCAATGAATGCACAAAAAACCTGCACACTAGCGGTGTATAATCATAATGCAACAATTCACGTCCAAACCCTGGATGTACAAGTAATACATACTTAGAATACGCTAGAATAATTCATATTCGACTCTCAGATCACATTATAGGCATCGGATTGTGCCATAAATTAGGCTTCGATATATGTGTTGTATTTAATGGGTTTCACATTACTCCCCAATCACCTGGAGGCTCATACATTCAAAAAGTAAATATATTGACAAAATATTCTTCATATCAAATTGTTACTGCAACTCATAATTTATGTAAGCAAAGATGGGAAACTATTAAACCACAACAAATAAACTAGGTTTTTCTTAAGTTTGTTGGCAATAGTTCATATTGCTGAAATGCTCAGGTCAACTTACACACAAATTTTTTACAGATTACCTATGGTAAGAGACCAACGAATGAGAGAAGCTTACAGACAGCTTCTTATGGAATTACCCAATGACAGGCATATTACACTCTTGTTAGAAATCCAAAATATCCAAGTGCTTGTTGATTTATAACGAGGTTCACCAAATGGACCGTCTTGAGCAATAGGATTTTTTTGTGCGTAGACACCCAGAATGCGTGCCAAAGCAAGGCGATAGGAGGGAGGCGGGGACGCAGAGGCATGGGAAAGTTAACACTGAAAACAACAAGCATAAAAAAGTCACACACCACACTTAACGCAGGAACCTGTCTGAATCACATTAGTGCCCCCAAAAGCACCCCCTACACAAAAACAAACACTTCACAGGGACATTACCTCCTATGGCTAGCAATTGCACTCAAACGAGCAGGAGAGGTCGCTGGGTCGCCTAACCTTAGCCTTTAAAAAACACTTTCCGAACTGCAAACTAATTCCATCGTTTTTAAAAACTAACCAGTAGAAGACTCCAATCGACTTTGGAGTCGTATTTAACATGTGGCAACTAACTATGATCAAGAAAAAAGGGGATCGTGTTTAGTATGAAAATTAGTAGCTTAAACATTTAGAATTTTAGATGGAGCCTACCTTAACCGACCACCTGCAGTAATTTTTGGAGGCAAAAGTTATAACATTTGTTGTTGTATTCTTCACGTCAGAAACAGACTACTTCAGTGCCAAATGTAAATAATCTGTTACAATCGTCATGAACACGATGAGATGAAATGCAAATATATATTTTTATCATTAATTTATGTTAAGTCAGTTAAGTTTGTGAAAAGTACACGTACTATAACCATAACCACAAGTTGGGCAGGTGTACTTCCCTGCCTGGTACCCCCCCGGGCTAGAGGCAGGCAAGCTACTTGGACTGGGTAGCCAAGCAGGGAGTAAGGACTATGCAAAGGAGATCTGGCTTCATTCATGAAATCCCAGCCTCTACTTCAATAACCAGCGAAGTGATGATGGATTCGTTATCATGCTGCCTAGTGAAAGTATTATGGATTATGCAAACCATATCCAATTTAGGCAAATATGATGCGCAAATCTGTAAAAAGTCAAACAACAAACAAGATTATCAAATATAAAACTACCGATTATGGAATTTAATTTACTCAAATTTAAATGATACATGGAACCATTGGCTTAATTATTCCATACCTAGGACTGTACATGTCAAATCGTTTTTGTAAATCCACTGCTAGAGGAGTGCCTTTACTCGGTGCAAGTCACTTGGGAGTTATTTTACAAAGCTACACATGTTGATACATCTGGGTTGAAGGTGGGATGCATTGCCATAGTAGCATAGAAATGTAGTACAGCAATGTATTTTGCTACACTGCCCACAATTAACCAATAAAACACATGGGACGTTATTCCAATAGCTCGGTAATGTACAACTTTTGCTGCCGACACGAAGCTGCATGTTTGATACAATGGTATGTTGCTAAACATTTGACAAGAGCAGCAAGGTTGTGCAGGTTTTAATTTGCTCTAAGAGACTAGATGTTGCTGCCATGGTATAATGGTGCACACTGAATTTACAATCCATAAAAACTCATTCACAGGCTAGCGAGGTAGTCATTACTGTCTGGCCTCCGTACTGCTAAGAGGCACCATTGGCCAAAACATCACCTATTACATACAATTCCTTTCTAAGTACAAGTTAGCAGACCATGTTGAGCATGGATGCTTTGCGGTTCAATCTCTCCCAGTGATCAGCTGTCTCGCCTCTGTCCACCCAGTAGTATAAATGGGCATCAGTTAGTTAATTGACAGGTAGTGTGTGGTGGGAGGTTGTGTGGGTAATCCCATCTCTTCAAAAGACGCCGAGCCAGCATAGAAGAGCAGGTCAAATACTCTAAAAGGGAGGCTTCTCTAGAATCCCATCCAGTGGCGGTTGCTCTACAAGCAGTGTCGAGAGCAGGTAATTCCATGATTGCACGTTTACATAAAAAAATGCCTCCCTCATATCGGTCCCTCGACCAGAAAGTGTTTGAAAAGAAACACTTTTACAAATGACAAAACATCTCCAGAAGTCACACAGCCTTCCAGGAGTGCAATTTTCAGCAGCATTGGTTCAACACAAGCACTCTGGTCCGGTTTTGACATTCAATCTTTCATCAGCATCATAAAGTTTGCTTTAACCAACCACTGATGAATTGCCAGGATGTGTATAGAGGCAAGGCCCCCTTTCTTTTCAATGTTTACGACGCGAGGGCGCTTGTGCAGGACTCGCCTTAACCACACCCACGGAGCTGTTCTCGACCTCGGCATTGACTCTGCTGCGCCCGGTGCTCATCTTCGTAGTCTCTTCCCTTCTTCCCGCAACCTCTTTTCTCTTCAGCCTCACCGCCTCTCAGCAAAGGCGTTACCGCAGCGGTCTCCCTACACACAGACTGAAGACGAAACACACATTCTTGGTTCTTTCGGTAAAGTCACGTAGAAGGGAAACAATCAAACAATAACATAATAAATAACATATATAAAGAACCAAGAATATGAATCCCTGCAGTCACGAAAACTTTAAATCAAAACGAAACACACAAGCAACCGGATGGCAATAAAAGACGTTAAGATGTTCAAACAGTAAATTTGAAACCTTTTTTTGCACGGAATCAAGTCTACATTAACCACGTACATTGTGGTGAACATGCAAACAAAACACGCTCTGGATAATATGCGTCGTCTTTGAAACAGATCGGCCGGATCAGGGTCATCACCCATCACCGGATTCAACTTTAAGGGTAGCCTCATGAACACCCAGGCCAATGGTCTTCGGTTCAGTGCCGTTAAAGTAAACCTCGCACAACCAAACCGAGGGCCAGTTGCTAAGAGAGCGTTAACGGGTTTTACCCACTTATCACGTCCTCAGTTTCATTATGTACGATACGGCTCCCTAATATACGAGCCGTCCACACAAAGGTTTCGACATTCAGCGTCTCATCAGCAGTCAGGCTTAAGCCAAAATTGAACGCCAGATGTATAGGCAAGGGCCGACCACACGGTTAAGACATGCATCCCAGTTCGACGTAAAATTACGTAACGCAAGCATAAGCTTCGATGTGGAGAATGGTTACAATAAAAGCATCGTCTGCGTTTACCACTTAGAGAATATTCGCCACGACGCTCGTTACGGAAAAACAAAGCGAGCTCTGATATTAATTCTCCCTCCAAAACTATACGCGCTCTCAAGGAAACGATTACTTACATTCAATGCAGTTTATTTGGCGGCTGGTCTGTACTAGGCGGTACTCCGAATACACACACACACATTTAAATTAATCTTAAACCATTGTTTTAAATATTTAATTGCTTCAGACGAGGCAATTCCACATTGGGGAAAGGCCCAAACCCACCAGGCCTCGGAGCGTAAATCCGCCGCGCTTCGCGGAACATTTAATAACGCGAACCAAAGCCGCGCTCTCGTTAGTGCTGCTTACTTACCCGCGTATAAGGAGACGAGGAGACGAGAAGTCCAAGACGCGAGGAGATTAACAAAACCACACGACGAACTCTCAGCGGTGAAGACTCGCCACTCGAATCACGTTACCAATGTTCCCGCGAAAATGTAACCCTCACATTGCCTTATATAGGCCTCTAGGTCCACGTGACCTCACATCGACCAATCACACGCGTCCTCATCACCGCCCCCACCCCCCCTCCGATGACGTAACCGGTGTTTGGGACGCTCAACGCATTCCTCAATGATAACCCCGCGTGACCTTTACAGGGAGGAATCTAAATACACAGTGGCATAGCAGTCAAATCCATAGGGTTTACCCGTATTCTTGTACAAGGAAATTGAGTTTTCAGGTCCCCACGGTGTAGAGCCGTTTTAATACGGGCAACAACAATACACGTCTGTTGTGTTTCTCCCGTGTGATGGGTCTTTGTAGGATGAACGTTGAGATTTATAAGGGCACGGGGTTACCAATAAGGTCTGCATTGGGTCTGTAATAAGGTTGGCACTGATAAGGGGTTGACAGGTATGTAGTAGTAATAGACGACTTCATAGAACAGCAGTAACTGTGATACTGCATTGGCGGTGGTGCACGAGTACAAATAACTCAAAATTTTGATTTAAAGCTTTCGTGACTGCAGTAATTCATATGCTTAGTTCTTTCGGTAAAGTCACGTTGAAGGGAAACAACAAAATAACAAAATATATAAAACAATAAAAAATTCTCACTACGTTTCGACCATAACACAAACGGTCGTCTTCAGGTGTGTTGGTTTGCATAAATGGATTTTTAAACGGTGTATTTATTTATTTATAAAAAAAACCGTTAGCGCCACGCGCAGCAATTTGGCAGTTTATTTAGGACGAGTCCATCTATATTCTGAAAAGAGGAGGGGGGAGACGAATTTTTTTTTGTATGCTGTCTGAAAGCCACTGTAAGCGTGAACAATCAATTAAGACCTGAAATGGTTTATCAAATCTTTCCAATGATTGCTAAGATAGAATCCATCTTCTCGGTTGAAATTGTCTCTGTGCTTGTATATGTGGATAGCCTCATGAACGAATCTCTCATGGTAGCCAGATGGCTTACTTTTCCAAGACAGAGGTTCTTTGTAAGCCATCTGGCTACCATGAGAGATTCGTTCATGAGGCTATCCACATATACAAGCACAGAGACAATTTGAACCGAGAAGATGGATTCTATCTTAGCAATCATTGGAAAGATTTGATAAACAATTTCAGGTCTTAATTGATTGTTCACGCTTACAGTGGCTTTCAGGCAGCATACAAAAACAATTTCGTCTCCCCCCTCCTCTTTTCAGAATATAGATGGACTCGTCCTAAATAAACTGCCAAATCGCTGCGCGTGGCGCTAACGTTTTTTTATAAATAAATAAATACACCGTTTAAAAATAAATTTATGCAAACCAACACACCTGAAGACGACCGTTTGTGTTATGGTCGAAACGTCGTGAGAATTTTTATTGTTTTATATATTTTTTATTATTTAGTTGTTTCCCTTCAACGTGACTTTACCGAAAGAACTAAGAATACAAATAACTCATCGCATTCGTCAATGGCACTGCCGCTAAAGTGGTTGTTCCTAAATAGACTCGGCCCCGCCAAATGAATGTAGAATTTACAACCACTGACTTAGGGCTGTAAACAAGACGTGCACCGTCTCAATGTTGATTTGAGTAGAAAGTCACTCAAATTTTTTTTGTAAAGGGAAACAATAAGAGAAGACGTTTGGGGTTGTTCTATGCTATCAAGAAGGGCCGTTGCCCAAAACGTCACAGATATTTTTTTTTATTTTTAAGGCTGTTGTTGGCGATTGTGTTGTTTTATGGTGCTAGTACAACGCTGCAAATGACAGCAGCATCACCAATCAATGTATGTGTCCACAGGAGCGTTTACAAACCCACAATACACATGGTATGAATTTACATTTTATTATAAAGTACTGTATACAGTATATATTAGTCCCCGTTTCAGTCCCCCGAGTACTCCGTGCTCCTCCTCACACTCCCATCAGACCCTATGAAACCCACGTCATTACTATGTTTCAAGTAATGTAATAAACATTTCCGGATGTATCCCGATAGGATGGCTTCGAGTATGAACAAAACAGCTTGCATTGCTGTGGGTTAGTTGTGACACTAGAGGGGTCAGACGTGGTCTGCATGGGTGGAAATATGTCCTTAATCCAGGAAAGCCTCATGCAGTCTCAAGACTTCCTACAGGAGGGTCCTGCATTTGGGATGTTTGGCCAACTCCATTTGAGTGGTAGGGAACTAACCAGAGTACTCGGAGGAAACTCACACACATGAGGGGCTGACACTCGAAGCACCACAAATAATCACAAATCTCAGAGTCCAGTGTGTTTGCAAGTGTTACAAATCTGCGTGATCCATCAACCCTTGCCTTCAAAGTGTTGGATTCCAGGTGTGCGCAACCGTGCCGAATATCTGAAGTGTGATGAGTATTCAGAGTGCAGTATCGCGGGTATCAAAATATTTTGGATGCTAATTTTGTTATTATTTTTGTTCTATCTACGTGACTTTACTGAAAGAACCAGAGAGAGTATAGATTCCTGCAGTCACAAAAGCTTCAATCAAGATTTGTTATGAAAATCCCACCAGGCTTTTTTTCAGAGCTCTGCTGTAGGTTTCAGTGCTTGAGTACTGCTGCTGAAAATGTTGACAATATTCAGAACATGGCTAGCAGCACGAGGGAAAAATGAGCGGAGAGAAATCCAATATTTATGGATGTCAATTAAATATAAATATTACCTTAAGGCTAACAGAACTAAAAATACGTATTTTGTTGAACTTTTTGTTACACCGTACATAGCCAAGCATGCTAACTGGAGGTGCAACAAGAAGTATCACGAGACAAACAGCACAAACAAGATAGCACAAATGAGACAAATTCGTAACACAGATTAACGATGCATCAAATTGCAGAGGAGGTTCACTCATTGCTTGCCAAGTCAAAGCACAAACTCAATCAGAGCCAACAGATGAACAAACACACGTGGTTATATGTAAAGTACAATTATTGTGCGATTGAGTGGCTGTGTTAAAAATTAGAGTTGATCTATGTGCAGACACCACATGTCCTATCGTCTTACAACAGCAAATGGATGATGCATTGCTTCATAAACCGACTCATTTATGCTAGAAGGCACAGGGTATAACATGGACGACTTTGATGTTGGTTCGTTCAGCCCATCTGTTCTGGATTCGACGAGGGGTGGATCAGTGCTAGTTAAGAGTGAATTGGGATAGCCAGGGTTGGGACAAGTTGGATGACACTGATCTGGGCAGGAGTCATCGTTAAGGTAAGGGCACCGGTAGGGTAAGGTCAGGATAGGACAGAACAAAGGTTGCGGTTAAGGTTGCGGAGAAAAGGGTAAGGTGGGAATTGGGTTAGGCAGTATTAATATTAGGATCAAGGCAAAGTTTGGGTAGTGTTATTGCTAGGGCTAAGGTTATGTTTAGGCTCATGGTTAAGGTTTGGAATAGGGTTTATGGTTAGAATAGGTTAGAGACAGGGTTATGAAAGGGTTGAGATTAGAGACAGGGTTTTGACAGGATTCTAGTTATGGTGACAGTCAGGGTTATTGAATGTGTTCAGATGTTTCTTCTTCTGTCCTACCAGACAGTCTCGTCCCTTCACCTGATGAAGGCCGCTTGCGTTGTGGCCGAAACGTCGTGAGAATATTATTGTGTTATATTATTTTATCAATTTATTATTTTATTCTCATTCTACGTGACTTTACCGAAAGAACCAAAGAAGATGAATCATTGCAGTCACGAAAGCTTTAAATCGAAATTGTTCAGATGTTGTTAAAGGAAAAGTCAGGGCAAAGTAGTTTCAGGGCTATGGCCAGGGTAGGGTTAATTCCAGGGCAGGACCAATGTTATGGTTAGGGTTAAGGTAGAGATCAGGGCTAGCTGCTGCCCAGGTGCTTGGTGTGCCGGCCCTGAGCCACAAGGCGGCCGGTTGCTTTGTTGGTGATGTCGACGGTGGCGAAGGCGAGGGTTCGGCCCTGGCGTAAGACGTGAGCGGCGATCACCAACTCCTCGCCCACGCGTGCCGCGCTCATGTACCTGTGGGCACGCACGTGCATCAGTTTTCACGATGCACAAAAACGGTTACTTTTTATGCCACGCTCATCCTCATGTGTCATGTTCATACATAATACTCAAGTCATTGTTTCAGATTCATATGTAATGTTAAGATCAGTGATACATTTTTACAGATGATACTGATGTCAACGATCAATTTAGTGACCCACATTCATACGTGAATAGTCAATGCATTGTCCACCTTCCGTAGGTATTGTTCAAGTCAGTTCCAACGTTGATGCATCAATGTGTGATGTTAACGTTTGCATCACTGGTTGAGCTGTCCACTGTTCGAGTGTCCCATGACCATATATGATGTTTAAGTCAATGCACCACATTCATATTTAAAAGCTCACTGTGTAAGTCAGAAACCTCTGTCCATACGTAATGCTCACTCTGTGAGTCAGTTTCCATGTTTGCACGTGATGTTCAGTGTGCAAGTCCGTGCGATCCGTCCGTACGTGATATTCATGTCGACGCTAACGCCGGGCGCAGCGCGTTCGGTGGAGAGCAGTGCGGTGGTGGAGACCACGTCGACGAGAGTGGCGGTGAGACCGCCGTGCAGTGTGCCGCCGCGGTTCGTGTGCTCCTCGCACACGGGCATCTCGCAAACCACGTGGCCTGGCTCTGCCGACACCACCTCCACCTGCAGGTGTGCACACAAAACAAACATAACAAGCCACCATATACAGTGGCCTAGCTACCGAGTGTGCAGGCAGTGCAACTGCGCGAGGCCCAGGAGCGCACAGGGGCCCAGGAGCGCACAGGGGCCCAGGAGCGCACAGGGGCCCAGGAGCGCACAGGGGCCCAGGAGCGCACAGGGGCCCAGGAGCGCACAGGGGCCCAGGTGCTGGCCTATGAAGGAAGCGGGGAGAAGACGGGGGTGAGCTCTGGTGGTTGGTCACTGCTGGCTTTAGGTTAGGTAATGTTGAGTATTTGCCCAGGATGGTGGCAGATTGTAGTCCTCGGATGACTGGTGGCCCACAAGGCCGTGGGAAGTCGTCAACGGAACTGTTGTAGGTATGATTTTTTAAACAAAACACCGCATTCTTTAATGAATGCTAGTCCGCGAAACATGTTTGAGAGTTGACAGTGGTCTCTGGGTGCTGAAAGGTTTGGAGCCACCGCTCTAAACGAACCACATTCTTTTCTGATATATTAATTTTAGCAAAAAAACCCTTAAAATTCATCAACAACAGATTAAAAGAAAAATATATAACAGGTAATATTTCGGGCAATGGCCCTTCTTTATCGTGTATGTGCTATGAAGATATTCAGTTTTTTGTTGCGTTTGTGTACCACTTCCAACGCCGTATCACTGATTTGTTTGCAGTTCACCTCATCGCCACTGCAGGTCGCTATAAACCATACAAATCGCTTTTTCCTATACACGATGATACAGTACATACAATTACAAGACAGCGACATCGCATATAGCCCATACATGCATTTACAATGCACAAACATTACACAGCACATGCGTCTTTACACGCCTCACGGTTACACTGCACAACACACATCTCACACATGTACACTGCACACACCTCACACATGCACCTCTTAGTCATATTTCACACACATACAGCTCAAACACATTGCACTGCACTCATCTCTCTCACACACACCACCTCACACACACACCACCTCACACACAAGAGTTATACGAGGCAAACTGCACGCGGACACGACAGCGCCCCCAGTCCGAGCTCGCGTCCTTCACACACAGGGGCATTAGCCACGCCGACTCCTGCCATGACCTCCCAGGCCCCACGCAAAGTCACACGCGTGTTCACTCACACGCGTGTCCCATCACGTACACACACGTGTCCACTCACTCGCCTATGTTCCCTGACACTTCCACTCACACACATTAACCCTCACACACGTGTACACTTATACTGCATATCCACTGCGCTCCTTCATTCAAGTGGTGGACATTCCACATTGCTATGGGAAGTCTACAGAACCAATATTATTCTGCTTTTGTTTAATTCTCGTATATTTGCTTATTGCTTATGTTTCTTATCGGTAGTGTTTGCCATTCAAGCCAGGTTAAGTTGAGCACACGAGCCGGTATAAGGCCTCGGGTGGGTCCCTCGGATAGCGGCTCGGCCGGGAGCGATGCAACCCTTGGCCGGCGGAGGACCGGCCAAGGGGGGGGGGGGTCCGGTCGGGTGAGGAAGTTAAAGAGGCGGACACGTCGTGGCACTGTCGGGGAGAGAGCGAGAGACAGAGGGAGCGAGGGCGCACCTTTCTGAGCACTTTGTCAAATCCCGGACTCTCGCACATCGCGCTCATGACCTGACGCATCGCGCGTAGCAACGCCGCGCCGGTGGCTGCCATCGCCGGCTGCTTGAGTGACCCGGCCGACGTCACTGACAGCCGAATCGATTCCGCCAGACCGATTCCACCGTTTAGATGATTCAAGACGATCGATTCCACGTGGTTTTCTCGCAAGCTCTCTACCCCTGTAAAACAATTTTTTTTTAATATCTACAGTATATACTTTTCAATCGTGCTTATTCTAATGCTTGGATGTTACTGTTGTGAAGACGTGCAGAGAGGAGTCCAGCACACGTGAGTAAACGTCTTAGTTATTTTATTCAGCCGCACACAACACGTAGGAAGACTACACCCAATAACACCGCAACTTTCACCCTCTCTTAACCCGCATCAGCCCATCAACGGGCCGATGCGCGCATGAGCGGGGAATCAAAGACAAGCCACACTTGTGCGACCGTGGCCATGCAAGCCAAACTATGGACCTTAGAGTGAACCCATAGAATCTGAAAAGATCCATGTAGACACATGAAGACCAATAGAACATAGCGATAGCATTAAAGAGAAGGCACAGGAGTGTGACTGTTTCAGTTCAGTTTCATTTATTTGGTATAGCCCTGTGAGCCATTCGGCTCTTTAATCGGGTGCAACCGCAAAAACATGAACAAGAAAACATCTTAAAGTGACTATGTGACTGTGCAAACAGAAAATCCAGGAAAAAACAGCAAAATATTCCAGAAAAAGCACCGTACACCAATGCTGTGTGAACAAATCCCAGTGGGATGCAAGTCAAACAACAACAACAACCACAAGACAACTTAGATTTAGGCCATCAGTCTAACTCCGTACTACAACAAACAAACATGGGCAAACCAAAAAACTTTTCTAAATCACCAAAATAAAGCCATAAAAGCAATGTAACAGTGATCATAGGAACTGTGACCGAATTTTCACCATAAACTACATAAACAACATGTGCCATCAAACCGTGCAGCCATAGCTGGCTGCATGAGTCATGGCTATGGCCTGGAACCCAAACTATGGACCAATGCAGTCTATACACCTTCCACGGAGGAGGGTGAATAGCAAAATCGCATGAACTATCTCTACTGAAGCCCTCTCGTAGTGGCTAGAAGACTTCAGATATTGGCATTTAGCTAATTAAGAACGTATTGCCACCGTAGGCAACTACAGAGACTGACGCCTTTATATGTTGTAGTTTACGTATCTCTCCCCGTGATGGTGTGGATTTTGATCCCGGGTCCTCCAGGTTTTTTTTCACTCCAAAATTAGGAAACATGCGTTTAAGAGTATTTGGCTGCTTTTACATTTCCACACGATAAGCGACTTCATTCGGGGCTATCATTTGTGGCCAGGTCGCTTCCGAACATTAGCTGCTGTATTTAGCGCAGTGGGCCTGACCTGGTAAAATAACAAAAATAGTTTAGTTGCATTCTTCACCCACCACTCCATGTCCGTTTTCCCCAACAACAATATCACTTCACCCGCCATTCGCCACTAAGTGGCGGTGACGTTGCCACGACGCCTGTGCCAGGCTAGGTGCACTTTGCGGCTATCACGTGAAGTGTCGAAGGCTCGCCTGCTGACAGGAGGTCTTGGCACAGACGCAGCTGACTGAGATCAGTTCAGTTCATTTATTTTGGTATAGCCCTGTGAGCCATTCGGCTCTTGAATCGGGTGCAACCACAACAAACAAAAAAACATGAACAAGAAAAAATCTTAAAGTGACTGTGACTGTGCAAACAGAAAATCCATGAAAAAACAGCAAAATATTCCTGAAAAAAGCACCGTACACCAACGCTGTGTGCAAAAAATCCCAGTGGGATGCAAGTCAAACAACAACAACCACAAGAAAACTTAGATTAAGGCCATCAGTCTAACTCCGTACTACAACAAAACAAACATGTCCAAACCAAAACACGTTTTTTAAATCACCAAAAAATAAATCCATAATTGTAACGTAACAGTGATCATAGGGACTGTGACCGAATTTTTACAATAAACTACATAAATAACATGTAACACCAAATCCTAGAGCCATAGCTGGTTGCATGAGTTACTCCACAACAACAGAAGCATCAGTCGGAGTATCAATGTTTCAATGCACCTTTAAGATCAGCACGCTAAATAAAAATACAGATAATACTTTGCAGCGTCATCCGGAGCGAAACATTTTATTTTATTTTACGCCCATGAATATCAGTGGCAGCTAGGGGTGTACAACTCCTCTAGAGCAGTTTTGAGTGAAGATCTCATTGGTAGCGATTCAAGTTGTAGTTTATTGGCAATAGCATTCCAGACCCTGGGGGCATCAATAGCAAAGGCGCTTCCTCCAGTTTTTTGTACGGAAATAGGGCCTGATGAACGGTAGATGCACCCAGCTGTACCCCCAGCTGTGCCAACTTGCTGTAATTTAATCGCCCGGCAATCTCCGCACGTTGTTGTGAGCGTCGCTTTTCCCACCACCACCACCGACCAGCAAGACTCCTCCCCTGCTCTCAAACTACCAACCAATCACGATCGCCCGTGAGCTCACGGAGGTGGGGGGGGGGAGGACGACGGTCACCTGAGTGGCTGCCTGGATCGGCCAATCAGCGCCCGCGCCCTGCCCGCACAGCTGATGCCAACTTCCTTGCGCGGACTTCCTGCTTTTAAGTGTCGCGTTGCAGGGCGGTAGTCTGATTAGTTTGCACGGATGATGGTAAAGTTTAGCCGGTGTGTGTACGTTAAACCTCTTTACTACCGTACGTAGTCAACCGTGCTAATCGGAGGTGCAGTGTTGAGTCTATGGGCAGTGTTGAGTCTGGATAGTTCTTCGTCTATGGGCAGTATGTATGTACATTGAAATTATGTAGTACCGTACGTAGCCAAGCTTTGCTTATCGGAGGTGCAGTGTTGAGTCTATGGGCAGTGTTGAGTCCATGGGTAGGGTTAGTCTATGGGCAGTATGTATTACGTTGCACTTCATTCGTACCGTGCTAATCGGAGGTGCAGTGTTGAGACTATGGGTAGTGTTAGTCTATGGGGAGTATGCATGTATGTTAAACATCTTTCGCACCGTACGTAGCCAACCGTGCTAATCGGTGTCCCTGCTATTTTACAAGGAGGATCCGTGGTTTCCGGGTGAGCACAGCGGCAGCCTTAAAAAAAAAAATATTGTACGTCAAAAGTACAGCAGGAACCTTTCGTTAAGAACCCCGCTGCACTCATTCTAACAAACGAGGTATATAGCGGCCGTAAACGAAACACGTGCGAATAAAACCAAACTACAAAATATATGAGCCACCAAAAACAAAAGTTGGGTTTAGGTGTGAGTAAGATCTAGACAGTATTTTAGTCTTACAGTGATACAGGTCTAACAGTACGGCAGTAATTCAAGTGCCGAAGTAGTTTATCTTTCAATTAATCATAGTTTATTTGTTTACACGGAAGTCCCCTTTTGCCAGATACCCGGATAGTTTTGCAAGGGAGATCCGTGGAGCATCAGCAGAGAACAAGAACAGCATGAACGTGAACGCATCCCATATTACACGATCATTGTGACATTGTAACATCAACAAATATCGGTTTCATACTCTTTGGTTCTATTGGGTAAAGTCACGTAGGTGAAAATAAAATAACAAAAAATCACGACGTTTCGGCCACAACACAAGCGGCCTTCATCAGGTGAAGGGACGAGACTGTCTGGAGGACAGCGCTGGAGTGAGAAAAGCCACGCTTAGATCACGACCTTTAAGCTGTGTGAGAAGAAAACAAAGCGCCTTGACAAAGGAATTAGCATATAATTTAGCATTGAAATGGCTCATTGAAATAGCTAAGTTAAAGTATACACATCCGCTGAGGCACCCCTTGACAAAGGAATTAGCATAGAATTTAGCATTGAAATAGCTGAGTGATTAGCTTGTAACTGGTCACAGAAATAGCTATGTTAAAGTCAGAGCATATACATTCACCGAGGCACCTAGTACAAATCAAACAGGAGAATTTAGCGAAACACAAACACAACCACGCTCACTCCAGCGCTGTCCTCCAGACAGTCTCGTCCCTTCACCTGATGAAGGCCGCTTGTGTTGTGGCCGAAACGTCGTGATTTTTTGTTATTTTATTTTCACCTACGTGACTTTACCCAATAGAACCAAAGAGTATGGATCCTAGCAGTCACGAAAGCTTTAAATCTAGAAATAAATATCGGTTTCGTTATTTATAGGTGATTGTTATATTATACAATAACAACAATGTTACAGTCGCTGCTATTGATAAAAGTACATTGCGGTATATATATTCTTGGTTCTTTTGGTAACGTCACGTAGAAGGGAAACAAAATAATAAAAATACAAAACAATTGTTTTATTGTTCCCCTTCTACGTGACTTTACCGAAAGAATCAAGAATATGAATCCCTGCAGTCACGAAAGCTTTAAATAAAAATTTACATTACGGTACTAAACTGCTCTATTATTGCATATGTGTTCTTCATTAGCTAAATAGCCAATGTCTCGAGGTCTTCTAGCCAAGACTGCAAGGCTTCAGGAGAGAGGAGAGTTAGTGGAGTTTTTCTCCCCCCTCCTCTCCGTTGAAGGAGCACAGATTGTAGTGGTGCAGAGGTTGGGTTGCATGAACACGGTCGTACTATTGTGCCTTGTCTTTCATGTACCTATGGGTTTCTATTGCTCTTTGTGCGTCTCCATGGATCTATTCAGATTCTGTGGGTTCACTTTAAGGTCAATAGTTTGTCTTGCGTGGCCACAGTCGCACTATTGTGGCTCGTCATTAATTGTCCGCTCATGAAGGGCAGACTTCAGTGATTTACTTTAATGGTCCGTAGTTTGGGTTGCATGTCCACACTGCTGTGCCTTGTATTTAATGTATGTCTATGGGTTTAGCATATGCTCCATAGTTTGGATTGCGTGGCCTCAGCCACACTGGCTATCATCATCATTATTCGCTTTACCAATTGCAGTAATATATTACTTTCAAATAAAGAATGTGGACCTCGTTAAAAAGCATACAAGGAACATGTTTTGTGAAATTCACCAGCCTTTTCCCGCCAAAACTTTGCACCAACTTTTAATAATGAATAAGAATTACATTTATACAGTATAGCGCTTATCGTTAAGGAACTCAAAGCGCTGTACAGGACACAGCAGCAGCAGACACTCAGCATAAATATGATATAAATGCATAAAAAATGATTTACTAAATTAACTAAAAATGTAATAAGTGGCAGCGTATAACTAGGTTTGAAGGCGCATTTTAAAAATGTCCACAGACTCAGAGATCCCTCTGATATCTTGTGGAAGAGCGTTCCATAGCCTGGGAGCTACACGGGAAAAATCTCGGTCACCCATAGACCGAAACGTCGACCTGGGAATGCAGAGAAGATCTGCACCCCCAGATCTTAAGGACATATGAGTGCAGCATGTCAATGATGTAGGCTGGGGCAATATGGTTTTACTGCTTTGTAAGTTAACAATAGGATTTTTAATCGTATTCTTTGTGAACCTGGAAGCCAGTGCAGGTAGGCTAAAACGGGGGTGTAATATGATGTGAAGGTGTTCTGGTTAACACCCTAGCAGCCGCATTGTGAACATGCTGAAAATTGATTGGCACCTTCTTAGCCACGCTAAGGAGTGAGACATTACGAAAGTTTACGCGAGATGATATGTATTCATATTTCAGTTATTCCCCAGAAAACTCACGCCAATGTTTTACCCTCGGATGCAATTAATAATATATTACATCCCTATGTCCGTCCACTGCTGGATGACGGCCTGCCGATGTCGTGTGGGGTGTTTGACCATACTTCACGCTAATTAGTGCTGGGGTTGGTGGGTGATGGAGGAACCCCAAAACCAGTTGGGATATCACTCGCCACTGATGTTATCCGGCGGTATAAGAACCGGTTCTTCGCGAACCTGAGTCACACCTCTCCTTGCCAGCCACACACCCGCTCACTATGTCTGTTAACAGGAAATTCCTCGGAGGCAAACAACTCCACTGTGTGATAAGTATCAGGTTATACCACATGTATTTCACGGAAACATCATTATGCATCACCTACGTTGACTACTGTCTGTACACGTGTGTATTTACAAGAAATTACGCATCTGTGCGATGTCAGGTGGTACTTTGCGTATGCACACAATTCAACCCCACCTTACAGCCGACATAGTCTGTTGAGGCAAGCACTGTTAGCGAGCGCCTGTTAAGGCCAGACTGGCACCATAACGAGGTGGTACGCCCAGAACCATAAGAAGAAAGCGTTCGATCACTGCATCCATCAGACACGTGGGCACCGACAGAAAATGGGAATAAATATGAGAAGATCACGACGAAGCTTGGAGTGATGCACCTGAAGTTTGGGCTGCATATGCTGCCGACGGTGTATTTACCAATAATAACACATGCTACACAAACACGAACACACGGGCGATGAGTTTAGGATTTTCACGTTTTGCATTTAGGATTTTTATGGACAATTTCCGTTCTTTTTTGGATGTCCTATAATTTTACAAAGTGTGATTTAACGTTCCTTTACGCGACAAGTGACAGGGCATGAAGAGAAAAGAGGTCATTTCCCATGACGTACTTTCGGATCAATCTGAAGTTACATTTTTCAGATCACCCGAATTTTAGTATTTAGACTCTGCTTTTTCGTTTTTGTCATGTATTCGAAAATCGGAAACTTCCCCAATCGCCACATATCAGAGTTGCTTCATAGTTAACACAAATTTGGGAGTGACTGGTTCCTGCAGATACTGGAATATAATCCTAATTTATTGACCAATGTCTTAGTTTAGTCGACGACAATCAGTGTCATTTTCAGTTTAAGTCATAACGTGTGGATTTCATTTAATCATTCTTGACATGGTAGTTATTCTGGACTAGGTATGTAACATTCATACGCCCCCCCACGATTTAGATCAATTGGCTTGAGTAATAATCGAGACTAAAATTCAAGAATTGATTCCTTTTTTTTATTTTGTCACTTGTGAAGTGGGCCCAAGTCCACTTGCTTTTCTTAACAATGTGTTTTTTTTTTAATTTAAGCTATGTACTCTATGAATCAGTTAATGTTCAGGTGCTGGGATGCTTGTGCACTGCTCTTCAAACCCAGCGACCCGAGTTCCATTTCAACTCAGCCAACATCGGTTCTGGTCCTCTCCCAGATCGACTCGGCATTAAAAGAGGAGCTGGCGCGTTGTGTAAACTTCAGCACTGGGGAGATAAAGGCGGCTCGGCATGGTGCTGCCCCCCCCCCCCACCCCTCGTGTGCCGTGCCGGCCTTAATAAGCGCTTACTAACAGCACTGCACCCCCCCCCCCCCCCCCCAAAAGTCTAGAGGCTTTTGGGGACTGTGGATATTTGTCAATGTTGCGTAATGAGCACAACCTTTTATGAGGTCGCGCTCATTACACACAATGTGCTTGCCACAAATGAACCACAGTACCTTGCTGATCTCGTCACGGTGTATAAAAACCATCACGTGAACTTTGATCAGTCTCGCAGCAAAGGGCTTTTGACTGGCCATCGAACAAAGACGATCACTGCATTGCTCGCTTTCAGATGCGTTTCTGTGGCCGCCTGGAACGCTCTTCCGATATTAGGAAGCCACTGGAGCGTTGCACTTTTACATCTAAATTGAAAACTTTGTCAGTTTAACACGTAGGCTAAATGATGACGTCACCCTGCTGCTCTATTTAAGACCGGGAGCAAGCGAGGGCTTTACCATTCTGGCGAATTGCCCGATGATGCTGGATGTAATTACCAGCGAAACGTCGTACTACTCAAACTGTAAATGTTGTGGATTCACTCTTCAACACACCGGTGGGCTAAAGTAGTGAATTATTTGTCTTTTGTCAACGTGACACTTTTTTTGCTGATTGGCCGTGTTGGGTGGTGGAGGGTTGCGACACATTTTTAAATGACGCGATCTAACCCAAAAACATTTCACATGAAAACTTTGTCTTTAGAACTGCTTTTTGTGTTTAGTTTGTTGTCCTTCCTCCGCACCTCCAATTATCACGGTTGGCTGCGTACGTTGCAAAATAATGTCACAATGCAGTACATACATTGGTGGCAGCTTGGAGAGGCCTTTGTCATGATCATGGTTGATGAAGATGTTCCCGAATCCTTATGGTCCTCTTTCTGTCCCTCAGTGTATAAACTATGATGTAATACTGTATTCCCCTACGGCCGACCTGGCACGTGGAGGGCTTCATTCAGCAGTGCATTTTACAAAGGGTTGTACATTACACTTATCATAACACGTGTCACTCATGTACGCACTGCAGTGGCATCACTTAGCACAAGGAAGTTGTCAGGGCTAGTGGTTAAGCAAAGGGTTAATGATTTGGGCCTAACCTTCGTCTTACCAACACCAACACCGATGATTTAACCTGTGGGACACCACGCATGTATTTTGAAGTTATTTCGCACCGTACAGTGCTAATCGGAGGTGCAAACGCCATAAAGGTAAATGCGCAGGTGATGGATGAGCTGTCTTGTGTGTTTTATTACCGGTTTAATGTTAGCAACACTCTTTAATTGCCACATTATTTGGGTCTTTCGGTAAAGTCACGTAGATAGGTTCAAAGAAAATAAAAAATAACAAAACTACGACGTTTCAATCGCAACACATGAAACGTAGTTTTTTGTAAAAAAAAATTTATTTGAACATATCTTAAGTGACTTTACCGAAAGACCCAAAGAATGTGAATTCCTGCAGTCACGAAAGCTTTAAGTCAAGAATTGCCACATAGTTTATGAAGTTATAACTGGTTTCCGTAGATACAGGTAATAAAGTAATTTGCTGCGTTAGTCATTCTTAGTTGAGTGGACAACACTCTGGAATGTTTAGTTAATTTATAATCTGGATTTCATGCAGTAATTATTTGAGTCTGATCGACTAAAATAGTCAGGCTTGGTCAGTGTGGGCTGTACCTGGACCGATTCACAGATGACAGATGTGAGCAGTCGGCGTCTTAATCGCACCACCGCCCCATCTCAACCCTTATTCATTAACCGTTGTGTTACAGACACAGTAATTGGCCAAGATTTTTACACACGAGTGGGAATTCCATTGAGATTTGACATAAATAAAGTATTGTTCTTAGGGGTATTTTATTGTACGAAGATATGTTAACTACCTCGCATGGTATACAGAAGGTGGTGGGTTCAATCCCGACCCTGATGCCTGTATATTTGGAGTTTGCATGTCTCTCTCTCTCTCTCCCCGTGGATTTTTCTCTGGATCCTCCGGGTTTTCCCCTCCACATTTAGAATCGACATCACGCGTTTGGAGTATTTGGTTGCTATACATTTCTACATGATAAGCAACTTCGTTGAGCTATCATTTGTGATAGCCAGTGGGCCATACCTGGTAACATTGAAAATATTTTTTAAAGCAGCGTTATGACGCCAGTTTGGGTTTTTGCCGTCAACGTGCAAGCAAGAAAGTTTTTGTACAGTACACGGTACAATGGACAGGTAGCACCAGCAAAGTCTCAGATCAAATAAAATAAATCCATTAGCGGCATTGCATTGTTTAATCTTCATTTGAAGCTTTCGTGACTGCAGGAATCCATACTCTTTGGTTCTTTCGGTAAAGTCACGTAGGTACAAAATACAATAAATCACAATACGTGAGTTTACCGAAAGAACCAAAGAGTATGCATTGTTTAATTTAAGAGCCGAACTACGACCCTTAGTGCAAGCAGGTAGGCACGTCTATGGGCCAGATTAGATATTCATACCATATTAGGGGGCAAATACCTTTGTATTATCGATTTATTTACATGGCTAATGAGAGTTAATTATTTTATAACCCACTAATTTAATATGGTTATCACGTAATTCAATAGTTATTGGCCGCATGAAGAAATTATAACGTCTAAATGTATGCAACCTCAGGTGGTACGGACAGGTGAATTCAGAATCTTTATACTGGAGGAATCCCATGACCCATGAAGCTATTTTACAGCAAGTTCCAACAACAAACAACGTTGAGCCACCGTTAGCATGTGGTCCTAATTGTTGGGCCAAGTGTTTTTTTTTACCTGTAGCCTTGCACCCCTTTGGTTATCAATCGAAAAAAAAACTAATTGTAATAATTATATCGTTTTAATTAAACAAAGGAGTTGTACTCACGTGCCCGTGATTCATTTGTGCATCGATGATTTACCTTAAAAAAAAATCTGCCCATGCCTCGCAACCTCCAACAAAGGGGCATCTCGCACCCCCAGGGGATGAGTGCACCCCAGTTCAAGGACCACTGGTTGGGCCCAACCTTAACCCCAACGTTGTTCCAAGTTCAATGGGGAACTGAGCCAACAATTATGAGAGCCACCCACCCACACACGACTCAATGGCGGGGTGGGTCGGGGAGGTGGTGTGCGTAATGTGGCCACAGACCACGACATACCCAAACCCGCCCACGCGTGCCTGGGTTCACGTTACACCCTAGCTCCCAATCGCCCCCGTAGACTCAGTTGGGCGAGAGAGCACGCTACGCGATGTGTTTCCGCGCTCTCTCCCTCTCGAGTCTAGACCGTCAAAAGTGGTTATCTGTGACTGCGTGTAACGGGAACTGAGCGGGTGGTCACGGGAAGCGAAAAATAAAAAAAAGGACGAACTTTGAACCAGAGGCGTGCGAACCAGCAGAGAGGACTCCGGTCAACAAAGAGCGAGGGCCTCGCTGTCGCAGGTGAGAGGAGGTTCACACCTGAGCGGGCCCCAGTGAGTGTGTGGGGAGACCAGCCGTGCCGCGATTCGCTGTGCGCCGTGTAGGTGTGCTAGTGCGGTTAGAATAGGACAGAGGATTCTGGAAGGCACACCAGCGCTGCTTTCAAACGCAGGCTCGGCTCCGAATGATGATGATGAAACCATGAATGACGAAATCAGGCCAAAGATGTGATTGATATTCTTAGTTCTTTCGGTAAAGTCACGTTGAAGGGAAACAACAAAATAATAAAATATATATAAAACAATAAAAACTCTCACGTTTCGACCATAACACAAACGGTCGTCTTCAGGTGTGTCGGTTTGCATAAATGTATTTATTTTTAAACGGTGCATTTATTTATTTATTTAAAAAACGTTAGCGCCACACGCAGCGATTTAGCAGTTTATTTAGACGGACTAGTCCATCTATGTTCTGAAAAGAGGAGGGGGGAGACGAAATTTTTTTATTTTATATTTTTAATGTATGCTGTCTGAAAGCCACTGTAAGCGTGAACAATCAATTAAGACCTGACATGGTTTATCAATCTTTCCAATGATTGCTAAGCCAGAATCCATCTTCTCGGTTGAAATTGTCTCTGTGCATGTATATGTGGATAGCCTCATGAACGAATCTCTCATGGTAGCCAGATGGCTTACAAAGAACCTCTGTCTTTGAAAAGTCAATGTCATGTGAGCCTACTGAATTATAACAATGATCTGCCATGGCCGAGGTGTTGGTCCTACCGTGTTTAAGGTCTGCTTTTGTGTTCACGAATGCGGTCTGAGACATGGCGTTTGGTTTCTCCAATGTAACTACTACCACAGAGGCAACTTAGTTTGTAGACACCAGGGTATTGTATGTCCGGAATCACATCTTTTACAGACGGAACCAGATCACGGATTTTATGTAATGTGTTGAAACGGACCTGGATCTTGTGTTTATTCAAGATTTTGGAGATCTTTTTTGTGATCCCCGCAATGTAGGGTAAAGTGATGGTTTTGAAAGGCTCCTCAAGAGGGTCCTTCTTCATGGTTTGAGTGATAGCTTTGCGGATTGTATAGTCAGAGTAACCATTAGCCTTAAGAGCTTGGTGTACGTGCTTGAGTTCACTGCCTATGTGTTCCTGGTCGGATATGCATTGGGCTCTATGATACAGAGTCTTGATGAGATAATTCTTCTGTGATGGATGGTGGTGGGAATCCGGTTTCAAATAAGCATCCGTATGGGTAGCTTTCCTGTAGACAGAGACCTGATGGTTCAATGAGCCACTCTATATTTTATATTTTTCAAGTAGTGGTACCCCAAACTTTCGCAGCTCTTATAAATTCTCTTTTCACACCATCAATAGGTAAACCCCCCCCCCCGTGCCAAACGGCAAGTCCACCGGCACGTACACAAAGGTCCGTGGTCTGAGCGTGGTTGTGTTTCGCTAAATTCTCCTGTTTGATTTGTACTAGGTGCCTCGGTGAATGTATATGCTCTGACTTTAACATAGCTATTTCTGTGACCAGTTACAAGCTAATCACTCAGCTATTTCAATGCTAAATTCTATGCTAATTCCTTTGTCAAGGGGTGCCTCTGCGGATGTGTATACTTTAACTTAGCTATTTCAATGAGCCATTTCAATGCTAAATTATATGCTAATTCCTTTGTCAAGGCGCTTTGTTTCTTCTCACACAGCTTAAAGGTGGTGATCTGAGCGTGGCTTTTTTCACTCCAGTGCTGTCCTCCAGACAGTCTCGTCCCTTCACCTGATGAAGGCCGCTTGTGTTGTGGCCGAAACATGATTTTTGTTGTTTAATTTTTTTACCTACGTGACTTTACCCAATAGAACCAAAGAGTGTGTGTAAAACATACATGTGTTTCTTATGTGGAGGGACGGATGGATATGTGGCGTCTTGTCTGCTTATTAATATTGTCTGTGCAGTGATTGTTGTGTAGTTTGTGGGAAGCGGTGGAGGTAACAGTCAGCGGGTTGCGCTACAAACGTTGGCGATCCGAGTTCGATTCCCACTCACGGGCAGCACCAGTGACGGATTACGCAATCTAACACGATTTTTGTTCCTGGGTAGGAAGGGGCTGTCCATAAATGACGTCACGCACCTAGGGGGGGGGGAGTCAGACATTTGTGACGATGGGGGGGGGGGGGTTTGAGAAATGTGACGTCACGTAAAAATGCGCAACTTTAAATAAATATAGACAACACGTTCTACTTAATAAAATAGACTTTTTAATAAATGTTTGTAAACGTGACACATTTTTTTACTGTTTGGCCGTGTCGGGTGGTGGAGGGTTACGAAACATTTATAAATAACGCGATCTAACCCAAAAACATTTATTATGAATATTATGAAATGTTTTGTCCTACAACATCAGAGTGCAGCGCCACATTAAATACGCACTACAATGACAATAGTTTAAAGCGATTTGAAGCATGTTTTATATATATATTTTGGGGGGGGGGGGGCAGAGCTTTGTGACGTCATATTTGAGGGGGGTCTGACTTGTGACGCCGTGTGACGAAGGGGCGGGGAGGGTCAAAAATCGTCCAAAATCGCGTGACGTCATTTATGGATGGCCCCTTAGTGTAATTTTCTAATTGCTGATGCCTCAAAAGTATAGAAAATGGTGCTATTATTCCCCACAAACTTTGCTTTTGTGACCCAGGACTTTACGTGAAGGAATGACACAAATGCACACCACGTTTTCTCATTGTAAAATAGATACATTTCAAAATATCACTGTCCTGGTCACAAAAGTACGGTTTGTGGGGAACAATAGCTTATGTGGGGCATAAGCAATGAGAAAAAAAACTTACTACCCAGGAACAAAAAAATATATTTTTTTGTTACATAGTGTTAGGGGCCTCCATAAATGACGTCACGCACCAAAGGGGGGGGGGGGGGTCAGACATTTGTGACGAAGGGGGGGTTGAGAAATGTGACGTCACATCAAAATGCACAACTTTAAATATAGACAATACGTTCCACTTGATTAAATAGACTTTTAAATAAATGTTTTCTCCTACAACATCAGAGTGCAGCGCCACATTGAATACGCACTACAATGACAATAGTTTAAAGTGATTTGAAGCATGTTTTATTTTCTTGGGGGGCGGGGGGGGCAGAGCTTTGTGACGTCATATTTGAGGGGGGGGGTCTGACTTTTTGTGACGCCGTGTGACGAAGGGGAAGGGGGGGTCAAAAATATTCCAAAATCGCGTGACGTCATTTATGGACGGCCCCTTACACAGTGTTATCTATCTGAACCGGTCCTGGGCCTCCCCGAGGTCGACTCGACTATCGTCGACACGGCGAGTAGAGGACTTGAACACGTGGAGAGCACTTGAAAACGTGGAGAGGACTTGAACACGTGGAGAGGACTTGAACACGAGTAGAGGCCTTGAACACGTGGAGAGAACTTGCACACGTGGAGAGAACTTGAACACGTGGATAGAACTTGAACACGTGGAGAGGACTTGAACACGTGGAGAGAACTTGAACACGTGGATAGCACTTGAACACGTGGAGAGGACTTGCACAATAACAGCAACTCACCTGCCAGGTTGTGTTCACAATAACTTTGGCGCCAATTTCCAATTCGCGGACGTACTCCAACTCCAGGGCAATGGGTAATTTAAGTACAATACTGTATTTCTGTTTTATTGTACTATAGCGGACATTGTCACCACCAGAAGTGTTTTTTTTCCTGCGTTCACTGTGCTAAGTACAATAGCGATGTTTTTTCACGTAAAGTTTGGATCTTGTCATAAACGTTGCACGATTGAATTATAACGAATGCAGTCGTGCAATGCTGTGATGTCATTAAAGCTGTCACCATCATAAATAATCAGTCACTGTTAACAGCGTTCACGCCATGTGTTTATTATTACGTAAACCCCGCGCACGGTTTAATTGTTTCATTATTCGTTGCCCCCCGCCAACCCACCTGCTCGAGAATTATTTAATGTTTACGGTAAGCCCTCGGTTAACGCGTTTTCACCTGAACGTGCGTTCAATAACGCGTTTTTTTTCCATGAGAGTGTGACGCGCAATGCGCACCGTTATAAGGGGCCGTCCATAAATGACGTCACGCTATTTTGGACGATTTTAGACCCCCCCACGTCACAAAAAGTCAGACCCCCCTCAAATATGACGTCACAAAGCTCTGCCCCCCCCCCCCGAAATATAAAACATGCTTCAAATCGCTTTAAACTATTGTCATGTGCGTATTTAATGTGGCGCTGCACTCTGATGTTGTACGAGAAAACATTTATTTAAAAGTCTATTTAATTAAGTAGAACGTGTTGTCTATATTTATTTAAAGTTGCGCATTTTGATGTGACGTCACATTTCTCACCCCCCCTCCCCTCGTCACAACGCGCAATTCGCATCGTTATATCGCGTAATAAGCCCCGTTATAACGCGCAGCCGAGCGGTAGGGCACAGTACGTGGAATTGTATAGTAACGCGGCGCTTAACGTGTTTTCTTCAGTTCGCCGAAGCGCCGCTATTTTAGGCTTAAAATATTAAAGACCCCTCTACTCGTTCCATGCAACAATGATGTTTAGTTGCCGAGTCCGGCAACTGGCGATACGGGATCATCATCTGTGTAATAAATAAAGTTAATTCAAACGAAGCTTATGTGCACAAGTTTCAGCGGCGTGTAAGATGAACTGGAAAACGGCCTCATGTTTTTAAATTTTCCATTCCTGTATGCAGAGTATGTCGATTTGCAAGGAAGTCTCTATACTGTATAGCACATGAAATAAATAGCCAGCTAAATTTTGCAAAACATTCAATGGGATCCATACGAAGTTTCTTCATATTAGACAAAAATAGGTAAAAAACTAGATTTTGAATGCACACACTTTTATTTGCACTCTAAAATAGAAAATTATTTTCACCCCAGAAATTAATGAATTGTGATGTGCTGAATAAAAGTTGACTAGCGGGACCTGGATCGGGTTTTTTTTTAATGAAATCTTGAATTGCCACGTGAGACGAGTCTGTATAAAATGTAAACTCGTTCGTAGATCCGAAGATATTAAGCGTCAAAGATTTTAAAGAATAGAAACAGACAACATGGCACGTTCAATAAACGTGTGTAAATACAATCTCTAACTAGACCCTTTCCACGTGGGCTTGTTTTGCTGCAGAGGTCATGGTGCCTTGTAGGCTTGATATGCAAACAAAAACCTATACAGTTCTAAAATGATTTTCAGAAGACACTAATCTTTTCCTCCCATATTGAACATCTAGATTTTAGAGCGAGTGAAAGCGGAAGAAAATAAAGTATCAGAGCAGTGATTTTGAACTAATTGAAGGTGAGTTAAATGCAGTGCTATAGTGACGTAAAGTGAGGTGTTTTATGACGTAGTTTTGTGCAAGAATCACTGCCATTAATACAAGAGATTCATTTTTTAAGTTGAGAAACATTTACGTGCAACAATTCCTAAAAAAAAAATACAATCACGCAAGAAAACGTAAATATACATCTTTAATATTACAGCTTCCATCCTAGGATGGCAAAAGGCTAATTGGGTCAGTTAAATACAGTGCTACTTTTGACTTGAAGTGAGGTGTTTTATGACGTAGTTTGTGCAAGTGTAGTGGGTATACATTTGACGGAGAACTTCTTGTGAGACAACACGATATTTATTTGGCTCTTATACAAGATCCCGAACACAAAGGGTATAACAGCCCCTTTACCCGATACCTGGGGAGGTATGGCCTCAGGACTACACGGGCCCTATCACTGGGAACCCCGTTAACCTTCCGTCCTCCGGCTGGGGCCCTAGGGGAGGCTATGCTGACCCGACCGTGCCCGGGTCTTCGGGTCCTGACCACTGGCCTCACTGAGCTCCGGCCCTTAGAAGGACAACGGAGCTTGGGGTCCAGGGTCCTAACTTAAGTCCAGGTCTTCAGTCTTCGGCTTGGGGACGACTCAGCCGGACCCTTGAGAGGACCGGCTTATATACTGGTTCGTGGCTTGCTCTGCCCCAGCCACGCCTCCCTTCCAGAACTTTCTGGAAGGTGACATCATCCCCCGGTCTCCCCCTCTCGGGGTCCGGGGAATGTGTCCCAGGATCCGTTTCCCAGGGATTGTCGTTGGCCGCTTTTGGGCCATAGACATTAACACTGGCGCAATAGCGCTTCCGCCCCCTGTTGACGAGCTAACAGTTTGGGGAGTGCCGATTAACACAACTACTACACAAGCATCACGGCCATTAATACAGTACTACAGTGAAATTCAGTGAAGTGTTTTATGACATCGTTTCGTGCAAGATTCACTGCCATTAATACGGTGCTAGAGTGAAATGCAGTGGAGTGTTTTGATGACATTCTTTTGTGCAAGATTACACAAGATACAATTATACTCTGCTCAATTTTTTCGTAAATGTTACAGCTTCCGTCCGAGAATGGGCAAAAGGCTAGTCTATGTCGATTAGTCAATAAAAAGCAAGTTAATAGTTTGCAATTCAAGAACGTACTTTTAGAGTACAATTTCTATAATTTATAAAATATGTTATTGGTGCATGGTAGTCCACGATTTTCTTGGGTGATCTTGTCAGTGATTAGAGGGTCTAGAAAGGTTAGGAAACACTGCATTAGAGGGTTGGTTACGTTTCAGTGTCTTGATTTATTTAGCATTTTCAGTCAGCCGAACCTTTTTGCTCATTTTAAATCAGCATGTAGCGATAACAACATGCAGCGAAGCTTTGGATGGAATTATTCCCATCATAGGAATATGGAATTTCCACCACTGGCTCAGCCCCACCAATATAGACACGAGCGACACTAGTTTGAGCGATGCACTCAAACACCTCGTCGCGCAACTTCTCAACCTGACGCCTGTCACGGGAAATGGACCATGAACTCCGCCCAAAGTGTGGGCAAGTTTGCTGGACGACCACTATGTTTACTTAGCCATTAATGCAGTAGGGGCACATGTGCGAGATTCAGCTATTCTTTCCCAGTCCCAAGTGTAGCTATACAGTAAAGGACATCAATCACATCAGATTATCTCGGAGGGTTCTCACGTGCTTAAATAAAGCATGTCAGTCACAAGGTAATGAGTCTCAACAGTAGCTCACCTAGTTTAAAAAATAAAACAAGAGAATCCCAACGATGAACTGTTGCCTGCTTAAATATAGATGACAACAATCTCAATTGGCTGTTGCCTGTTTAAATATGAGATTCAAATGAAAAAAGTATAAATGTCAATGCGGTCTTGCATGATTAAATAATGGACATGAATCTCAAGAGGTCAACTCGAACGATTATCACATGGGTAAATAAAGGCCATATTTTCATTTCAGGTGCCAGTGCGAGTAGGGTGAGGAGGTGGTTTCGGCGATGGCACCGTTACCGTCTGCCAAGGACACATGGAAGAATTCAGCTTCAAGTGGGACCATGACTCCATCGAGGTCCCCAAGGAGTACCCCCAGCAAGGGGGCTGCCCCCGTGGTCCCATCGCAATGCCGTGCATCCAAGGTAGCAGATGCAGCTAGCATTGGTGGAGATGATGGCCCTCTTGGAGCAGATGGCTCCCAAAAGGTGGCAGAGAAGAGAGGAACTCATCTGGCATCTCCCCGATATGAGAAAAGCAATGACAAAGAAGACGAGAACAACACTCACGCATCTGGAGACACTTGTAAGCCACGTAGAGGAACAACAACGGGCATAACAAAGAGTGTTTCACTCGATGACACTCACGGATCTGAAGACACTGTTAAGAAGCCGAGAGCGCCACGAAGAGCCATCAGCACCAGTGCATCGATGGGTGAAAAAAGAGTTGTTCCTACAAAAAATGCCGCATTAATTAACACGCCCCGAGTAGTCTTGGTGAAGAAGTCAGTATCGATAGGCAGCACGAAGCCCGTGGCATCTGCACGGGGAAATCGGAGTGGCTCCTCCAAGGTCTGTGCACCGGGTGTAAGTGGTGATTGTGTTGAAGCATCATCACCGGTCAGACCAATCAGACAAGCAGCAGCCAGGGCGAGGAGACCAGACGTGAAGGTTGAAGGTGTTGGTGTCCAAACGGAGACGTCTACCACGAACGTTCGTCCAAACTCTCTGCGTGGCTCCCGCAGCAAGAGGAGCCCAAGCTGTAGAGATACAGTCGATAATGAAGGAGATGAAGAAAGTGATGATGATCATGATCGTGATGATGGCAGTGGAGCCTTACCCCAAAGAAAATCAATTGGACGGGTGTCACGGAAATGTCCACCGTCTGGGAAGACGGTCAGACCAATCAGACAAGCAGCAGCCAGGGCGAGGAGTGGCTCCTCCAAGGTCTGTGTACCGGGTGTAAGTGGTGATTGTGTTGGAGCATCATCACCGGTCAGACCAATCAGACAAGCAGCAGCCAGGGCGAGGAGACCAGACGTGAAGGTTGAAGGTGTTGGTGTCCAAACGGAGACTTCTACCACGAACGTTCGTCCAAACTCTCTGCGTGGCTCCCGCAGCAAGAGGAGCCCAAGCTGTAGAGATACAGTCGATAATGAAGGAGATGAAGAAAGTGATGATGATCATGATCGTGATGATGGCAGTGGAGCCTTACCCCAAAGAAAATCAATTAGACGGGTGTCACGGAAATGTCCACCGTCTGGGAAGACGGTCAGACCGATCAGACAAGCAGCAGCCAGGGCGAGGAGTGGCTCCTCCAAGGTCTGTGTACCGGTTGTAAGTGGTGATTGTGTTGGAGCATCATCACAGGTCAGACCAATCAGACAAGCAGCAGCCAGGGCGAGGAGACCAGACGTGAAGGTTGAAGGTGTTGGTGTCCAAACGGAGACGTCTACCACGAACATTCGTCCAAACTCTCTGCTTGGCTCGCGCAGCAAGAGGAGCCCAAGCTGTAGAGATACAGTCGATAATGATGGAGATGAAGAATGTGATGATGATGATGGCAGTGTCGCCTTACCCCAAAGAAAATCAATTGGACGGGTGTCACGGAAATGTCCACCGTCTGGGAAGCCAAGTGAGAGAAGGGCCCGTCGAGGAGCGATTTCGACAGGGCGGAGGGGCCAGATCCCACGTGATGGTGCTGCTTATGCTGCATGCAGGGGCAGAGTTAATCCATTCGTTCTGCATGAACACGATGATGAAAGTGATTCTACTGACGACGATGACATGGATGATTCTGATGATAATACCACAGCAAAAAAGAGACCGACTCTGAAGGATGTCTTAAAACTCCTGATGATCCAGAAATCCAAGCAGATAATAGTGAGCAAGGTCATAAATGACATTCTCAGGACCATAATGGATGCGGTGAAAAAAGACGGTCAACTTCCAGTCGACAAACTCCTGAACACGGGCAGCTACTACGAGAAGCTGAAGGTAATTATCACATCACTATTAAAAATAATGTCTGCTTTGAGTTTCCTGGCTGGAAATTAGCGAAGCTCCTCTCTACTCCAACAATAACTCAATTGTTAGTGCCTGTTGGGCCGTTGCCACCGAAAGAAACTGGGTAACTGGCTAAACGGGATTTTCTGTGTCACAAATAAATATTGAATTGAATGGTAGAACATTTTTGGACAACATCGAATAGTGACACCGAAGAGGTGGGGGTAATGAATACAGAAGACTGACAGCTCATTTAAAATTGCGCTAACTTTAAAATTTTGCTCCTATTTATGGAATTATTTCACCAGAATATTCCTTAAATTCAAGATAATCTAAAAACGCACAATACGTATTATCTTGGCATTTTATTCCATAATTAAGCAAATTACTATTGATGCGCCGAGAACAGGATTTTGAGTATGAAAATGACAGCTGTCTCTTATTTGCGTTGCAGGGCAACAGGGTTCTCCACGTGTCAATTTAAAAAAATACAATATATCTACACTTTTTTGGTATTTTTCTAAATTTTATTGCTGTTGCACTATCAGTGTCATATCATATGATGATGATCGTTGTCTGCACAGATCAGTGAGCCGGATGAGTTTGATGTGATGCTGGTGCTGGTGGAGCGGGTGAATCTGGAGGAAGTGCCAGGCCTGGGTGGAGCCTTCTATCTCGTCACGCCCAAACGCAATTCTGCACTCCAGAAATTTGCTGTCGGGAACTTCATCTCTCCAGCCAAAATCATCAAAGTGCTGGAAAACATCGTCAAGAGACTTCTGCCTACGCTTGGTGAGAATAACATTAACGATGGCGGCGATGTTGATGGAGATTTATGATGACGAATTGATGATGGTGATGGATGTTTATAACACTTAGTGCAAAATTATCGTTTAAGTCAGAAAATAAATTAACATACAATACATCACCTTCCCATATCTGTCCCTCCACATAAAAAGAGACGTTTTTCACACACAGCATCAGGGAGTGAGTTGTCGATGGTTTATAATCATGGTGATTTTTGGTAATGGTGGTTTATGGTAATGAGCTGATGATGTTGATGGAGGTTTAAGATGAGAAGTCGTTGGTAGTAATCACGAGTAGAAGAAAAATGAAGAGGTAGATGAGTTGATGATCATAATAATGCAGATAATGACTGGTGATTGTAATATCGAGTTGATGGCACCTGAGTGTAGTTGAGCACTCATTTTAGGCTGAGTGTACCAAGGCGAAGCCCTCAATGAGTGTTTAGATCTAGTTGTGTAACCTTAATAAAAATCAGTTCACTCTCCACTTCGGTGGTGAATGTGTCTGCGCATGCACCTGCACGGGGCGGGGAGTAGCAGTGTACTGGTTAGCGCATTGTGCTTAAAACCCGGCGACCCGAGTTCGATTCCCACTCACGACCAACACCAGTGACAATTTGCTGAACCAGTCCTGGGCCTCCCTGAGTGCGGTGTGTATCTGGTGCGATGTGTAAACATCGCCACTAGGGAGACAAAGGGTGTGGTGCTGGCCACCCATCGCCTCGTGTGCCGTGCCGACCTTCATAGGTGCTCGCTAACAGCACTTGCGCCAACAGTGTGTTAAGGCTACACGGGGGATCTTTGTCTTGTTTGTGTATGCAGGGTACAATGCGAGACTAAAGCCTGCGTCGAAAGGATGCCCGGCTGTAACTATTCAGCTGAAGCCTATGGAGGCGGAAGACGATGTGTGTGTGGACTTGGTTCCAGCCATTAAGGTACACAGCTAATATCACTGGTTCTGGGCATCTCCTACAACGACTCAGCATTAAATGAGTATCTGGTGTCGTGTTTAAATATCAGCATGGGAAAGATAAATGTGGCCGGGTATTTTTTTTTTTTTACAAGAGCACCCCCTTGTGAGCCATGCCAACCTGAACAGAACATGCCCACAATGTTTGCGTAGGCTGCATGGCAATTTTTGTCTTTGTCTTTTTTCTTTTGTGCTCAGGTGCAGAATTCAAGCTGGCCTCCAGAAGCGAAGACCATCAATACAAGTTCTTGGCTTGGCCGGAAACACATGGCGAAGTTATTCACGAGCAAAAGTTTTTATTTAGTGGGAAAGAAGCCTCCCAGAAATGCAAAAGGTACAGTCGCCTGTCTGTTTCTTTATCAGAGATCATTCAAATTTGTCATCATTATAACTGTTAAGTACTGGCCACCCATCCCCTCGTGCCATGGGTGTCCGCTAGAAAGCACTTGCCCCAAAAGCTTGTTAAAGACTACATGGGGGACCTTTGTTTTGCAGGAGTAATCGAGGACAGAGCCTGGAGAATATCCTTCTCAGAGGTGGAGAAAGATATTGTGCTGAATCATGGTAACAAGAACACGTGCTGTGAGAAAGGACAGGCGCATTGCTGCAGGTAATTCACCTGTGCGCACTCGTTCATCGTTTGTCCACCAATTAAAGCAAAAAGTCACAGCCGACGTGGCCAGGTGGCTCAGGGTATGATGGAATCTGTCCATCGTGAGTGTAAGAATGTTTTTATTATTATTAAAATATGTAATCTGTATATACCCTTGACATGGAATGGGTATCCATCATGTACCGCTACATGCCTTATACGTAGAGTACGCACATGCCTCCTTTTTCCCCCATAGTGCACAAGCCTCCACTATTTTATACATCGGCTTGAGAAGCGGGCTGTGAAATGTACATGCTCTATAAATACAGACGACGGCATGGGGAGGCCTTCATCCAACAGTCTCGCTTTCTCTATGGACAAGAATTTAGTAGCAACTATAAATCGATGTCTAAGTTGTGAATACAGCTGCTGGTTTCAGAGCAAAATGAGTGAATACCACTTGCGCCCTCAGAGAGCTCTCACAGGGGACATGAAAATAATACAGAGCCCCATAGACATGCACAAAGACTCATAGGTTTGCACAAAGGCCCATGGCTGTTGACAGTGACCCATAGACCTGCAGAGACCAATCGACTCTCAATGTTTTCCATGGTTTATTGTGGTGCTCCACAGTCGCAAAAGTGGGATGTTTTTATTTTCCATTTGTGGGAAAAGGTGATTGTATCTGCCATGACCAGTTTGGATATGATATGGTTTAAGATACGCTGTTGCCAGAAACCCACTCAGCAGTGGATAGAAAATGGCTGTTGCTGCTGACGATGATGCTAAATCCAAACTTGTGCCTAACTTGTTCCTGTGACGTACGTGTCCATGCGTGCCTACGTATGCGTACGTCATCAGTTTTTCTTCCAGTTCGGAATAAAAAATAAAATAAAATAACTTTATCGGTACCAAGGCTCCCACAAGGCCATGCAGAAGGGCGTGTAGCACAGTTTGGTGCCAGCTATCAAAGGGTTGCGGTAGTGTCGCTACAGTTCTATGGGGTGAGTACACTGCCTTAAAAAAGACTGGCGTTATGCCTCTCGAAATAAAATTAACACTGAACCACTTGCATGCTCCAAGATTCAGTAGTGAATGAGACCCACCCTGCAACTTGCAGTCATCTCAGAACGGAAAGGGTTCATTGCATTGTGTGCGCGTGTCCATGCGTGCCTACAGGAAGGAATGCCTCAAGCTGCTCAAGTGGCTGTTGGAGTCATTCAAAAAGTGCACTCCCAGCATGCAGGACAACCTGTGCTCTTACCACGCCAAGACGGTGTGGCTGCACGCTTGCGCGGGCTGGCCCAACGACAGCCATTGGAATTTGAAGAACCGCCTCCTGTGCTTCATCATTCTCCTCGAAGATTTCGCGGAGGCTGCCAGGACGGGCATCCTCTCTCACTTCTTCCTGCCCAGGTACAACCTGTTCGACCAGAAACTCGTAACGCGCTCAAGCCTGAAGGATCTGGAATGGGCCTTGTCGAGAGATATACAGAAGCTGAAAGAAGGGCGGATTTCTGATGTGTTCCTGCAGTAACAGATTTCGCTGGTATGTTGACGGGCATCGCCATTGTTGCGGTGGTGGTTTGTGATGTTAGTGGAGTGTTGGTGTGGTTAGTCTGGTGTTACCATGGTACTGTGACCAGTCACAAGCTAATCACGCAGCTATTTCAATGCTAAATTATCCGAACCAAACATTAAACTAATTTTCAATGGTACAGTATATTTTTTCAAGTAGTGGTATCCCAAACTTTCACAGCTGCTTAAATTCCCTTCTTACACCATCAATATGTAAACTCCCCCTCCCCTCCTCGCCGGTCTGCACATGTTCACCCCCTCTACACCGTTCATCATGCTAAGTCCGCCAATTGAATGCTAATTTTTATGCTAATTCCTTTGTCAAGGCGCTCTGTTTCTTCTCACACAGCTTAAAGGTCGCGGTCTGAGCTTGGCTGTGTTCGCTCCAGCGCTGTCCTCCAGACAGTCTCGTCCCTTCACCTGATGAAGGCCACTTGTGTTGTGGCCGAAACGTCGTGATAATTTAATTGTGTTATTTTATTTTATTAATTTATTATTTTATTCTCATTCTACATGACTTTACCGAAAGAACCAAAGAAGATGAATCCTTGCAGTCACGAAAGCTTTAAATCGAAATGTTACCATGGTGTTAAGTTAGTGTACGATGCCTCTTTAGCTTGTGTTTCTCATTGCTTCGTAACCCTCGTAAGCCACTACACACTCCATTGTGTTGTTCTTCGCGAACCCTATTTACTTAATTTCACCTTGCCTCGACTGTTGCCCTGGAATGTGGCTTGTCTTAACAAGTCCATTGCTTGAAACAAATTCAGCAGAGACTTTAATTGCAAAACTATTTATGTGTTTTATTTATATCCGTTGTAGAAGGTTAAGGTCACTTGATGCCTCAATCTCTCCCCTTGACGGTCCTTTGCGTGACAGTGGCTAAGGATCTGGGGTCTGGATAGCGAAGATTTATTTTATCTATAGTGAGAATGCCATGGTGTTAACCAACTTTAAAATTCCAGATATCCTTCAATTTACAACATTTTGCGTGAATGCAATTGACGAATTATGCATATTTTTTTTTATTAATTAAATCGAACCAATTCCTCAACCACATTAATTCCATACACCCAGCCATTAAATTCACCATAGAGGTGGAAAATGATGGCAAACTACCATTTTTGGATGTTCGAATTGAAAAGAAGCCAGATGGCTCAATGGGACACTGTCTACAAGAAAGCAACTCATATGGATGCCTACCTAAAACCTGACTCCCACCACCATCCTAGAAGAATTCCCTCATCAAAACTCTACACCATAGAACTCGATGTATCTCCGACCATCATCACCTAGCCAGTGAACTGAAACACATGCACCAAGCTCTCAAGATGAATGGATATTTGGACCACACAATCCATAAAGCTATCACCCCAACCGTTGGGAAAGAACCATCTGAGGACCCAATGTTCTGCCTCACAGCAGGTGGGGGGGTGTGTGTACACAGGAATTTCCTGTATTGATGTTGAGTTTGGTCACGTGACTAGGAAGTTACGATTTAAGATTCTCTAAGCCATGCGGCAGGGTATCAGCCATTACACAGAGTACAAAATGGAGGCGCAAATAGCGTCTCAGTGAAGACATATGCAACTGTTCATTGTGGGACTTTACGAAGCATTGTCTGTAAGTTCGTTTATGTTCTTGTAATACTGGGAATGCTGTTATAATGTTAGGATGGCCGTTATAATGCTGTAAATGCCTTTATAATGCTGTTAAGTTGTTATGATAAATATGAGGCATAGTGACAACGAAGACTGCCACTTGCATTATTGTGAATGTCACTTGTAGTTGAATAAGTTGAGTCAGACTTGTACCCATATAACCTTATTGCGATCTTGAGAGCAAGGATGACGAAATATCTCATCCACAGTTCAGTGTTATGTGCATCGCTGTACATTTAGGCTGCAGTATGGTGATTACACGATGTGCCCTTATTTAACACAGTAGTTTATTCTCTTGTATAGCTATTCAGTACTAATGTAGGTTCATGGTCCATCCAGGATCTATTGTTGAGTTTTATGTTATCTCAGACAATGTTATGATGCTGTAGTGTTCATTAATTGTATTGATATTTCCAAGTATTAACAGATGCTGTATTTTATGCTGTGCTTTTCCATCAGTTTTTCCTCGTTCAATTCATTAAATACGTTTGGAGTCAGATGTTCACCCTGGCTCTGAAGGTTTATTGAATGCGAAGTTATCTACTCGGATAGTGGTGCAACGCAGCGCACAGCGAGGCCGAGATACCCAATCAAAACCATCACCTTGCCATACATAGCAGGGGTCACCAAAAATATTTCCAAAATCATGAGCAAACACAAGATCCAGGTTTGATTTAACACAATACATAAAATTTGTGATCTGCTCCCATCTGTGAAGGATTGGATCCCTGATATGCAATACCCTGGTGTCTACAAACTAAGCTGTATCTGCAGCAGTAGTTACATTGGGGAAACTAAGCGACATGTCTCGTTTCGTGTTCGTGAGCATAAGGCAGATTTGAAACACGGTAGGACCAATACGTCGGCCGTGGCTGATCATTGTTTCAATGCGGTTGGCTCACACGAAATTGATTTCTCTAAGACGAAGGTACTTTGTAAGCCCACTGGCTATCAACAAAGATTCGTTCGTGAAGCCATCCATATATACAGACACAATTTCAACCGAAAGGATGGGTATAAACTCAGCAATCACTGGAAGTACGTCATCAACCAGTTTAAGCCTTAACTGGCTGTGATGTTGCCATCCTGCCACCTTCCGCTGTTTTTTTTCTTATTTTCCCCGTGGCTTTGGCTGTCCGATTTTACATGAACAGGATAGATTTCTCACACCAACACAGCCACTTTCGTGCGCCGACCTCGACGTGGGGGTGGCTCTACGATCTTACATTAACATGCTAATTTCTCGCATTAACATAACTAGCCCCGCCCACATCTTTTACGACCCTTGGGCTACACCCATTTTAAACCTTTAAAAACAGCCTGCCTTCAGCAGCTTTCCCCCTATTTTTGTTTTCCTCCTGATGACGATCGCTTGTGGTGATCAAAGCGTCGTAGTTTTTTGTTTGATTTATTTTTTTATTAAATTGAACCTATCTACGTGACTTTACCGAAAGACCCAAAGAATACGAAACCTCAGCTTTTACGAAATTTCACACGGTACGCGCCATGAGATCAAACACGAACCGCCCAGGAGGATACGTCTTCCATCCGCGACAGTACCGTGGCATCTCTACAGTGCAACAGTAACGCCTCCACATCACCATTCCAGTCATTCCAATAGGCAGATATTTTGGCGAGTTCCCAATCGTTTTAATATTTATGTAATTTTATTATTTTTGTATTGTGAAAAGTTATATAGGCGTATATTTTAGGTGGGGAGTGAAGTTAAAATGACTGTCTGAAACACATGCCTATTTTATTAAATTTAATCAATGGGAAAAGCCATTCCGATTCACGACATTTCGTTTTATGGGCGTTTTTTAAAGAACCCTCTCATTAGTAAATCGAGGGATACCTGTACTGTACAAGAAAACTCCTTTAATGTTCCTAGAGCATCCAACCCTGAATGAAGACATAACCCAAAAAGCAGACTTTGAGGTGCATCACCGTTGCCTGTCGAGTGACGTCATGGTTTGCCTGCAATGCCCTCTCAGTTGGCTGCAGTGATTTAAAGAGACAATGATGGCGGCAGATGTGCCAGTCACTTTAAAGTATTTTACTCATTGGCAAACACGTGTTTGGGCAGCCGTGGTCCCACACCCTGTGTGTTGCTACAAAGTGTAAAACTGTTCAAGTGAATCGCCATTCCAAACCTTCTACTTTCCACTTCGCTTTACCCAAGAAACCTAAGACATCCACCGAAATTGCCTTTTAACTCTCCGAAAGAACGAGAATTTGAATAGGTGACAAAGCCTTTGTAGTTGCAGCACCAACTTTTTGGAACAACAACCTTGTTTCCTCTCTTAACATCATAAGTCTTCCTTCAAAAAACATTCTGAAGCAGAAGATTGGTGCTGGATACAGTTGCCAATGTGATTTGTAACTTTGATTATTCCCCTTGGTATGGTCTGGGACAGTTTTTGCCGGTTTTTTACTGACTTTGCCAAGCTTGGGAATTGATGTACTTGTGCAATTTGCACTCATTTGTTTGTTTGCTTTAGGGACCCACGGTGGCGTGATGTTATATTCCTCACCTGATACGCAGGAGGTCGGGGGGGGGGGGGTGTTTGATGCCTGTATATTTGGAGTTTGCATGTTCTCACCCCTGTGGTCGTGAGAATTTTTTTCTCCACAGGTTCCGCAGTTTTTTTCCCCTCCCCATTTCGAAATATGCGTTGGGATTATTTCGATTATTTTGCTTCTATAAATGATAAGCCACATCATTGAGCTATAATTTGTGGCCAGGTCGCCTCTGAAAATGACGCTAATTGCTCAGTGGCCTTTAACTGGCAAAATTGAAAATTGTTTAGTTGCATTTGTGCTTTGCATTAATTTCTGACGCTTTTTGCGCTACTGTTGTGTGTTTTGTATTGTAACGTTCTGGCCTTCCACGACTGGACATGTGAAAAAGAGCTTTATAGCTCACCTGATTCCTCCAGTATAAATACATATTCTGATTCACAGTGTCCATTATAAATAATTAAACCACATTAAATGTGGCTGAGCCTGTCTTATTTCAAAAGCTAAGCATGGTTAAGCTTGTTCTCAGGCTGCCTGGGAATGAGGTGTTGTAGGCTTTGGCTGCCAAATGGCCATAATACGGCAGTACACCAATATATTATTGAATCTATCTGTGCAAAGTTTTGAGTGTTGCGCCTACCTTATGTACAGATTTTTTCCCTGTTGGCTTTTCAGGCTTCTTACATTCGTTCAGCATTCTGCACAATCGACAAGCCATGCGACGAGTCCTCGCAGGCCGTGTGCAGTTCTCGTAAACCTCCAGAGAACTTAGTGGAAGGAATCAACAATAGGCGACATTGCTTGTGTAGATCCACGGCTACAATTTGGGTTGTCATGAAAACCCCCAACGGTGGTGGTGGTGGTCGGCCTAATTCGTGATATGTTAACTACCTCGCCTGGTATGCGAGAGGTCGTGGTTTCAAACCCGTGCATATATTTGGAGGCTGCATGTTCTTCCTGTGGTTGCGTGGATTTTTCCCCAGGCCCTACAGTTTCCCCCTCCACATATAGAAACGTGCTTTTAAGAGTATTTGGCTACATTAAAAATTCCACATAAGCCACTTCGTTGAGCTATCACGTGTGGCCAGGTCGCTTTTGAAAAAGAGCTGTGTAGCTCAGTGGGCCTTGCCTGGTAAAATAAAAAATAGTTTAGGTTTACATACAAATGCTCATTAATTAAATTGGTCACACATCCCCAATGCAGGACTCTTCTGGAAAAGTTTTAAAAGTCAGTGAGGGCTTGTTAGGTAAATAATTCAGCATAAATATAAAATATTTCTTATTATTGCGGGATTGAGTAACTGATATAGATATACACCAATGTTTTTTTTTAATGGAGTAAAAAGCTGAAATCTGAAGCGGTTGAGTTAATGCTATGATTGACTTATTGACTTTATTTGTTGACGCGCTGTTTTATACAAGAATGGCCTGTGGAGGACCTTGGTGGAAAAAAAGGAAGTTACAGAATATATCGGAAACCCCCCCCCCCTCCCCCCCAGAAAAATATTGATTTAAATCCACCCGAAATCTAATTTAAAAAATTTCATTTCGCCCAGATATTTTTATCCCGATTGCGCTATCGGTATTTTGCCACGAGCAGTGCAAGCTTTCGTGCTGGAGAAAGGTCCACGAAAACGGGCATCACGAAGCTGACCGATGGGATCCTTTCACTCAACATTATTGAAAGTGAGGCTCGTCACAAGGCAGGAAAAGCAATATATACATTTATTTTTTGCAGACATTGGTGACCATCAACTCACTCCAGCCACCCGGATTGGACCCAATGACACCCAGCAGTGGCAGCCCAGCGCTCTGACCTCTGAGCCACCCGGCTGGACACGTGTGGGCGGCACATCTTTTATAACTTTCATGAACCGGGCCCTATGCGAGTGTGCGCCTGGGTGGTCTTGAAGGGTGGCTGGTTCCAAATGTGAGATTGCCAATATGTTTTGGTCATTTTTGGGAAGAGTGTGATGGTAAAGCCGACAAGAAGCGGGCAAACCTTCCCCCGCCATCCCCGTCATGAGTCGTATGTGTGAGGACAAAAAAAGAGACGGTCATACCACAGCTCAGAGCGGTACACATTATAATTAAGTGTTCACATTTTCAGCACAGAAACAAACATAATCGGTAAATTGTCAATTTAACCCAAGTTGAGCACTTTTGTTCCTTAAGACTTAACAGTAAAGGCAAGATGGCAGCATCGGGGCCAGACGAAGGTCGTGAGATTTGACTCCCAACATTTGCCGAGCGACTTAATTGGCAGAATTGGTTAAACGTGAATTAAAGGCACGGGCTTTACATATGAATCCGCGTGTACACACACAATGTACATATAAGTACACGTATACACGTACATGCACGCACAGGTATACACGTTCAACAAACTTATAAGTGCAACCCAAGTGGAAATTGCCATCGGGTTTTTAGTTGCAGTCGCCCCACGCAGCTGCAGTGCGCAGCCTTCATCAGGGTTCTTGGGTCCGTACCCTCTCTGTACAGGCACTACCAATACAGGCTTCAGTAGCTAAGCACATTGATGACAACCACGTCGTGTAGCCGAGCCAGTGCAGCCGTCATCAGTGCACGATTCGTGGGTTCCCATTCTACAGCGCACAGTCACCGCATCTACTGCACAGCCGCGTTCATCACTGCAAGGCTCGCGGCCATCCCACTGATGTCTTATCTGGGAAAGTGCCCCGCCCCCCCCCCCCCACACCTTGAAAATTAATGAAGAACACTGCATATACACGCATCGGCAGCCAATTACATGTATCTCGCATACATGGCTCCGACCTAAAAGAGGCTTCTTGGCTCAATGGGCCTTGCCCGAAATAAATAGACGAATAGCAGTGTGAGATGCCGTGAAAGTAAACCCAAGGGACAGGAACAGAAGTCATTGAGATAATTCCAGTCGTGAGCCAAGTGAGAATCTGTAGTGCTCTGCTATGGAGTGGGGGTAAATATAAAACATGACATAGACACAAAACAATATTTGTTTTGCTGGTACAAATGTATTTTCAGGAAAAGAGATAACTTAAATGTTGAACACATTTGCTTAGGCCTTAGGAAAATGAAATTATTTAAAGTAAAAAGCGAGATATTTTAGCTAGAAGCGTCATAAACGGACACGTATACATTTGATTTTAATGGGAGTTTGTTTTTATACAACTGCTGAGCATAGGACCAAAGGCCCGAAATGTCGAACAGCCAGCAACAAACGGCGTTATCAGAGTTGTAATAGTTAAAGCGTCGATACTTTTCATGAAATTAAGCAACAACATTTACATTGTGGCTTGGCTCTCCAACACACCGGTATGCTGCACTAGTGACGAATTGGCACGTTCTGTTAACGTGACAACCCTTACGAGTCGGCCGTGTCAGGTGGTGGCGGGTTTTAACGACACATTTATATATTTACGCGATCTAACCCAAAAAAACCTTTATTATGGATGATATTGGTCGCGAAAGCCTCCTACGTGTTAAATGTTACTCTTTTTATAGGAGTTTGGGAAAAAGACATCGATGGTGGGCAGGAATTACGGTGGCTCAGTGGAGGGGAAGAAGCAGAAAGAGAAGTGGTGTGACCTGCAGTGTGGGGAATGAGTGGGTGAGAGGGTGAGTGAGTGAGAGGGTGAGTGGGTGAGAGGATGAGTGGGTGAGAGGGTGAGTGGGTGAGAGGGTGAGTGGGTGAGTGAGTTATGACCTGCAGTGTAGTGGTTGAACAAAGTATGGATGAGATGAAACAGTCTGGTTGACCAAGTCCTCAACATGCGAGGAGGGATAAACGAGTGAAGTTCATGGCAACAGAAACGATGGTAGAGGAGCGATAGAAGAGTGCTAAGGAGGCAACTGGAGTAAAATCGGTGCTCGATGATCAGTCGACCTGGCTGCCTAACGTTGCGAACTACGTTAGCAGAGCGACGAGGCGGCAGCTGACCGCCGGTAAGCCGGTTAGCCGGTGACTGGAGCGACTCGGCGGATCACAAATCGATCTGAATGCTTTACGCTGATCGAAACCCAGCGAAACGCCACGGTGGATATCAGATGCGCGAGCGCTGACAGAAGCTCTCTGCTGATGAAGGCTGCACTGGCTGCTGCTGTGAAGCCGCCACATCTGAACGCATTGGACTGTGACGACTCAAGCCTGAGGCTGCCAATTTCCAGCTCAGCTATGCGAAGGAGATTCTCAAACACGTGTTTGTGGCCACGGCTAAAAGCTTCTTCAACCACACGCACGCACGCACACACGTGGGGTGTCCATAAAGGCGCGGGCCTGCAATTGCTTGCTCATGCCACTGCTGGCGGAAGGAGCCTCCAACAGAGGGGGTGTTTGGCCTACTCTTCCACGTTGCCCAGATACGTTGGAAGAGGTGGACGTACCCACACTTTACGCCACCACAATCTACCGGCCGATCGATACTGGTGTAGCGATTTATATATTGCAAGGGAAGACGGGGGTGGGAGGGATTTAAGAAACTTGCCCCGTTGTTTCAGCGACCGTGCCAGGAGATAAACTCGAACCGGCGACCTCTGGATGGGAAGTGCAGTGGATGAATAGTCCATGGGCCAGAACAGAAATTGGTGCCATCGGAGGAAGAAATACTCTAGCCGTCCCGATGCATTTCTATGGCCAATGAGTGAATGACCTCATGAACCCACTGTGCTTATGCAATTTGAACTTATATATTTTATTGATTTAACGCATTTATTTTTAGTGATTTGCTTAACTTTCCTATACTTTGCACTACTATCGTTTTTAGTATTGTTGTTGTAACTTTCTGACTCGCCCCTACTGGACACGTGAAAGAGCTTTATAGGTCACCGGATTCCTCCACTATAAATTCATCTTCTGATTCTAAATTTTAAATGGTTATTATCGTCATTGGTCACGAAGAAATTGGAACCTCGGGTGGTGCCAACACGCCAAATATCTGGGCTCACGGGACTATATGCATCACACCAAGGCAGCCCCGTAAATATGCCATCCATTATGGATGACCGATATAATTAGACAGCTGTTTGACCTGTGCGGCTGAAATAACGGGAGCACATTCACGGTATAATTGGTTAACTTTAACCGAAAAGCGCGTTAAGGCTAATCCATGGATTCATCAACATAGGAACGCTGTCCGGTGGCAACCGTAATAAAACATATATCACGTGTAAAGAAAAACAGAAAACAGTTGTCACAGGCCGTGCTTGTTCAAAATTACATACTCTTAAAAAAATTGATGTTATAAAATCCTCCACTATGTCATTGTGAAGGGGGTTAGAGCATCACATACCCATACCTCCCGAGTGTTTCCTTTTGAATCGACCTGTCTCGAACTCGTCAAATAATATACATTCCTCTTGAATAATGAATGAAAAACACTTAATGCGCACCCTGTACATACACGTGCGCAAAGACAAAGATCACCTGTGTAGGCTTGTCCAGACTGTTGGGGCAAGTGCTGTTTGAGAGCACCTATGACGTCCGAACCGGGGGTGGGTGGCCAGCACCACGCCCGGCCGCCTCGTTTCCCCCGTGCTGATGGTTAAGGTGCCGTCCATAAATGACGTCACGCGATTTTGGACGATTTTTTACCCCCCCCCCTCCTCGTCACACGGCGTCACAAAAAGTCAGACACCCCCTCAAATATGACGTCACAAAGCTCTGCCTCCCCCCCCCCAAAAAAACCATATTTCCATTTTGAAAATAAAACATGCTTCAAATCGCTTTAAACTATTGTCATTGTAGTGCGTTGTTAATGTGGCGCTGCACTCTGATGTTGTAGGAGTCTTGTTATAACAATTAGTGTTGTGATAACAATTCTATATTTATTTAAAGTTGCGCATTTTTATGTGACGTCACATCTCTCACCACCCTCCCCCCTCTCGTCACACATCGTCACAAATGTCTGACCCCCCCCCCCCAGGTGCGTGACGTCATTTACGGACGGCCCCTAAACACCACGCCAGGTGCTACTTCATTGAATGCACAATCGAACCTCGGGGAAGCCGGTTTCGCGGGGTTGGTAGCGCAGTGCGATAACCAACCACGGCCGCGGCTTCTCCGTACACGTGCACGCGTAGACACACTTGCTCAAGTGGGATTACGCACATTCTCGTTCACTCACACAATGCCATACCTACAGATTTACACGTATACCCAGACATAATATAGAGGTAATGCTATACTCATTCATCACTTCATTCGATTGTCTAAGCTCACGATGCATGCATTGAATGGCATAAGAATCAGATGGAGGTGTTTTTTTTAGATCCGTATTTATTGTGGGTCTTCTGTCCGTGTGCTCTCTGCGGCAGCCAGAGATAATTGAATGTACTATTTATTTATTAATCAACACAGCTGCCGAGACACAGGCCCAAAGGCCCAAGACGTCAAACGTCCAGCAACAGACAGCGCTATTGACGTTGTAAAACATGAGAGTGGAACGCGTTTCTTGAATCGAGCGAGGTTATTATAAGAGCTTGAGGGCGGAGACAAGTGAACAGTGCCAGGCAACACGCAGCACGATACGTGGTGAGTGTTGCAGGGTGGTGAGTGGGTGGGTGAGTGTTGCAGGGTGGTGAGTGGGTGGGTGAGTGTGTTGTTGCGTGTTGCAGGGTGGTGGTGAGTGGGTGGGTGAGTGTTGCAGGGTGGTGAGTGGGTGGGTGAGTGTGTTGTTGCGTGTTGCAGGGTGGTGGTGAGTGGGTGGGTGAGTGTTGCAGGGTGGTGAGTGGGTGGGTGAGTGTGTTGTTGCGTGTTGCAGGGTGGTGGTGAGTGGGTGGGTGAGTGTTGCAGGGTGGTGAGTGGGTGGGTGAGTGTGTTGTTGCGTGTTGCAGGGTGGTGGTGAGTGGGTGGGTGAGTGTTGCAGGGTGGTGAGTGGGTGGGTGAGTGTGTTGTTGTGTGTTGCAGGGTGGTGAGTGAGTGGGTGGGTGAGTGTGTTGCGTGTTGCAGGGTGGTGAGTGGGTGGGTGAGTGTTGTTGCGTGTTGCAGGGTGGTGAGTGGGAGGGTGAGTGTGTTGTTGTGACCTGCAGTGTGGTGAGTGGGTGGGTGAGTGTGTTTTTGTGATCTGCAGGGTGGTGAGTGGGTGGGTGAGTGTTGTTGTGACCTGCAGTGTGGTGAGTGGGTGGGTGAGTGTGTTGTTGTGATCTACAGGGTGGTGAGTGGGTGGGTGAGTGTGTTGTTGTGACCTGCAGTGTAGTGGTTGAACACGCTACGGATGACACAACATGGTCGGTATTGTCCATCGCTCGAGTCTTCAACATAGGTGGAGGTAATCAAACAAGTCAAAGTTTATTTCGTTTAACCAGGTGATAACTCCTTTGTTGAAGTTCACGGTAGTAGCGATAATCGAGTGATAAGGAGGCGACTGAGGAGTGGATCAGTGCTTGCATCAATCAACCCGACTGCCTTACGTTGTGTACTATGTAAACAGTGTTATTAATCATCACCCTGAATCGCGACAATTAATTTAAATTGCCAGGGAATTCATCGTTACAGCCCTAATACATACGCATGTACACAGAGTATACACAAACTCAACTACACACACACACGCACTACAGAACTATACAAGCACATGTGTAAATGAAACTTCGCGCAGATGGAATATTCGGCCATCGATTGCGCAACGGTTCCAACTGCACATCCCAACGTTCGCTGAACATTCGCACGTTGACTGTGGGTGGACGCGTTACATACATGCGGTGCAACACCGCAGTTGTACACGCTGTACATATATATACACATGCACTCGCACGTGAATAAACATTAGCTCGTGTATTTACATATATTCTCACGCAAATAAATACTCATACATATGGTTACATATGTATACATGCAAGTACACATACACGGTCACGCGCACACACAAGCATCTGTACACGTACACAAGTACACAAAGACACAAATATATAAAAACACACACGCATACAAGCCATTGACTACTAAGTAACGGTGGCGTCACCACGGCGCTTGTGCCAGGCTAGGTGCAGTGTCGAAGGCTTGCCGACAGGTCACTCGACAGACCCAGGTGCCATGGGTTGATCGACTCAGATGACTGGCAGATGAACCCCATCCGTGCTCCAACAGTGCCAATTTGATGCGTTTTATACACCCGGCGCTCCGCTCGTTGAAGTGAGCGTCGCTGCTCTGCCCTGCAGCAGCAGCAGCAGCGTCCTTCACGAGCCTCCTCCGCAGAGGTCAATCTGGGCACCAATCATCGGAACATACACACACACACAAACATGCACGCACACACACACACAAACATGCACGCGCACACACACACAAACATACACGCGCACACACACAAACATGCATGCGCACACACACAAACATGTACGCGCACACACAAACATGCACGCGCACACACACAAACATGCACGCGCACACACACAAACATGCACGCGCACACACACAAACATGCGCACACACAAACACGTGCGCACACGTGCACACTACACACACACGTGCGCACCACATACACGCACGTGCACACCACACACACGTGCACACCACACACGCACACGTGCGCACACGTGCACTTCACACACACACACGTGCGCACACGTGTGTGTGAAGTGCGCACACGTGCACACCACACACACACAAACGCGCGCACCACACACACGCGCGCACCACACACACGCGAGCACCACACACACGCGTGCACACCACACACACACACGTGCACACCACACACACGTGCACACCACACACACACACGTGCAAACTGCGTGACAATAAATAATGTGCGTGAATAACTTAAGACAAACCGCTCCACGGCACGCGAGGTCACCACCGTCCGGCTGGCTAGACCGCTATCCCATCATCCTGTTACGAATATCAGTAGCAGAGGACAGTTCCGTTGACTTATTAACACAAGATACGCACAACTACCAACCCCTAACCACGTGCATACGCAGTCGTGCCTGTGTGGGGTTAAAACGGATGATGAAATTCTGCGTCTTCATCTCGAGGAGAGTGGGGTGGGGTGGGGGGCGACTACTGTCCTTCATCCGGCAAACAAAGAAAATAAAGCGCAACTCAAACGAACGGAACGACGACAAGACATGGAGTCTGAAAGATCACCGGCAGAGACCGTCAACGGAGCGTCCGTGCAAGCCAGCCGCCACGAGGAGGAATTCTCGCGGGATGACCCGCAGCACCACGGTGCGCCGTTCGGCCCGCCCAAACGACGGGCAGCAATAATAATAATAATAATGACGACGTTTCCACTTTTAACGGTGTACCGCCATCGCACGCTGTTCGCTCCGCTCCCGCAGAGAGAGAGAGACAAGGGTCGACTCACGGGGTGCGCGGAGAGGAGGAACCACAGACAAGCAGCAGTCGTGAGGTTAGCCGGCGCTGCCAACAATTGCCAAAGCTCTGTTGTCCTCTATACATTAACTTGAAATAGACCAATTAATGAGTGTTTTGCAGGAGAGTGATAAGTAGGGTTCAGGGTTATTATGTCCACTGTTGTGTAATCACTGTCACCACGTGCAATATAAAAGGCGGTTTCATTAAAAAAAAGTGCTTGGGCCAACCACGGCCTGCAGAGGCGGTGTCTGGCAATACGGCAGAAGATGACGGATGTTCATTTGGCGGTGAGCGCCACTTGTATGGCACACCGAGGGAAACCGCCTCAACCCCGGACACGTGGTTTAAACCCACGGGTGGCAACTCATGTTTTGTTCTGGGGTCATAGGGATGGCAACTTTACTTTGTTTATGCAGCAATTCATCGATATATATCCTTGCGGTGCATGCATCGAACCATGCGCGAAAGAATCGACTATTTCTATGATTCATGCAATTATCGTATTAGCCTGAAAATATACTCATTATATTTAGGCTAACGAAACGATTTTCAGAGGACAAACGGATTTAGACGGAACAAATGAGGTGACACAAACGACACTATGCATTACAAAGCTTATCGGTCGATGCTGACGTGGAATCATCGTGACGATTTGTGAAGTCAAGCCTAAAGGGGAAACGCCGCTATGCCTACAGACTTCCACACTGTCGCGGTTTAAGTTGGCCACTGTGTCTGCATATTTCCCGACCCCCCCCCCCCCCCCAGAATTCCCTTGGGAATGAGATGACGAATCTAAGCGGGCCGTCACCGGGTTCAATAAATGGCGATGACTGCGAGGTCACCGAAACAAGTAATTTTGGGCGAGTTGACCTGTAAGTAAGGTTAATGGGCTGACCTCGGAGAGGACAGGAAGGTTCCAACCTGCACAGCGCTCGCATGCACTCAGGTACCCATGCACGCCGGGCGAGATGGTGAATGTTTAATAAATAAAGTAGTGTTTTTGTTGCTGCTGTAGGGGAACAAAAAGCCTGCAAAGGGCGTGAGTGACGTCGGTCACTCACGGGGTGTGAGCTACTCATGCCCCCGAAAACGGCACGGTGTGGGGGCCTTCACGTTAACCTTTCGACGTATTTTGAGCCTCATCTGAAAAGGCATCGGCATGAACGATAAGTACGATAACAATAATCGCAATTGTAACTAATTTAGCCCCCCTTCAATGTCGATGATGTCCCATCCAATTTGCTGCGTTTTATCCACCAAGCTGCACTCACCGTGATTGGTGAGTACAGCATGGTGAAGCAGGTGGCAGGACCGGTGCAGATATCGCTCTCCGCTGATGTCAGCCGTTGGTGGCATTGTTTGCACCCGGGGTCACCGGGATAGCCGGCTTCTTTGTGTTGGGCACGTGCCACTGCGGCCCCCCCCCGACTTTCCCTCCTCACTCGTTGCCGAGTCGAATTCCGGTGACTCCCTGTGCTTGTCCTGACCATGCAGCTTACCAGCTTTGCAAGAGCAGTTGTGGAGTTTGTAATGAAAATTCTGCAGTTTTGTTAAAACGTCTTGGAGCTAGGAGCTAAAAAAAGGTGACACTTTGAATTATAATTTTGGGCCACTCAGGAAAGCAGATTTTTGTTGTTGTATAATATAACATCCCTTGAGAGCTTAAAGTCTCTTACCAATTAAAAGAAATCTATTGCTTTTAATGTCGCGTGTTTTTTTTTGAGAACATAAACCATTACCCATACATTATAAAATGTCTGTTAATTTGCAATATCATTCCACAGTTATAAGCCGACATGTGTTACTTTGGCCTACTCTGGCTTTGCAGTTGTGTACTCTGGCTTTGCAGTTGTGGAGTCTGTAATTAAAATTCTGCAGTTTTGTTCAAATGTCTTGGAGCTAGGAGCTAAAAAAAAGGTGACACTTTGAATTATAATTTTGGGCCACTCAGGAAAGCAGATTTTTGTTGTTGTTGTTGTATAATATAACATCCCTTGAGAGCTTAAAGTCTCTTACCAATTAAAATAAATCTATTGCTTGTAATGTCGCGTGGTTTTTTTTGAGAACATAAACCATTACCCATACATTATAATGTCTGTTAATTTGCAATATCATTCCACAGTTATAAGCCGACATGTGTTACTTTGGCCTACTCTGGCTTTGCCATTACAGTGGCGCGGTTTCAAGTGTCTAGACCCCGCAGAAGACGTTCAATAAAGTTGAAACCGATGCAAAGTTGCCTCGGTTCACCTAAAATCACCCTGGTTAACACTGATCTGGAAGGAGGCCCATTGGCCGGTACATGACGTACATCTACAACATTTCACTTTCAGCGATGAAACAAACCCCGCTTGTGGCTTTTGAAACGTTTAAAGCGCACGATGAATATGCCCGGTACAGCAGCACGCGCGTGTGACAGACAGCCACGCACTGGAATGAAAAGAAACAAAGCTTGTCCAACGTGAGGGTCCGACAAGTTACGCACCGAGACGTAACAGTGTGTGCATTCGGGTTGCGAATACTTACGGACAAAAGCCCGCATCATTTTTTTTTACTCCAATTCTAGTTTGGTTGATTTTTTCCCCCCCAACTTTTTTTTCTTCTTATTCTTCTTCTCATTCCAGCACTGTGCTGCCTTATTAAACACGTGATTATTTGCATGAGGTCAGCGAGTTACAGTACATTCATACCGGCAGCGCGTGGTTTAAAACCGCGTGCACTTTGGGAAAACCGCCGGTTTCGACGCCGCGGTGGCTGTGACAGCAATGGCGGTGGCCGACATTCGTTCGCCGCGGTTTTTTTTTCCCCCATCGCCGGCCAACGCCGCTGCGTCTGCGTCGATGAACCGTGCTTGCAGACCCGCGCCACGAGTCCGCGAACCCTCGCCGGCTTAAATACAAGTTGATGCGTCGCGCGTCATTAAATACTCGTTGTTGCTCTGATGTGGTGATGCCATTGTCAGTTTATTCATTCTTTCGTAGTCGTTCCTCTGGGTTGCGACTTTGCCACTGTGACGGTTTATGTCCTCTTTGATCATTGATTCATATTTCCGCTGCCTGTTGTTGTTGTTGATAAGTCATCAATGCTGACTGGGTAGTGTTCCATGAGCCCACATTTATTTATGGACGTTGGATTGGTGGAATCACACAAGATTGGGAGTTGCAACCTCCGTAGTCTATTTGGAAGAGGACTAGGATCATAATTACAAGGTTCGAATCCCAGCCAAAGCTACCTTAGCCCTTAATCACCACCACCATCATTATTTTTCTGAGGTGAGCACCATCTGGGGAGGCCTCAACACTTGGTGCAGAGATGTCATCAGTGGTCGCTGTATTACGGACAGACCTGGCCCTGCCACAGGACTGTAACACTTCTGCCTCTTTGCCGACAGCCAACAGCGTCGCGCTGCGTTCAATATTAAACGGACTGAGAGCGGAGACTCGGGCCAGCTGCCTGGGTGGTGCAAGCGACGAGTCCGTTCGCCCTGCATTTGGAACGTTACCAGTTCAAATCCCGTTACGGGGGTCAACTCAGCCCATCATTTCCCTTGGGGCGGTCAAGAGTACAGGTACCATTTTGTTGGAAATCAAAAGCATTTGTCCTCTGAAGAGACTCAATCAACTCGGCATTCACGCCATTGGTGCAAGGGCGAGATCATATCCCTGGGACCGCAGTGTTAAGACTTAAAACTGTAGTGGCCTCAACTGCCACTCGCCGAGCCAGCAACAGCCCTGCCACGTTGCCCGTGAAAACGTGTAATGGATAATGTTGCAAAACTGAAACATTTGCACGGTAATATATTTAATTGTTGTTCATGTTTTTTTTTTCTGTAACCGCTGTGCTTTTTCTTACCCCAGCAGGCAACGCTCGTCACTGAGACAGGTTTATCTCAATGGGTTCTAACATGTGTAGGCATACATTGTCCTTTGTGCCCAACCATGCCAGATGGAGGCATGCGAGGTACCCTGGTGCCTGCACAGGTCTGGGTCCATTTGGGTGAAGCAGCATCAGATCCAGTGTGCCCAAACTCCAGTCATTACGACTCACCATAGTCCACCTTCCCGTATGTACCAACGGTCTCTGTTTAAATTAAGTTGCGACATGCCGCAAGTGCCTGACGATTTATAAACATATTCCACGTGGCATGGGGAGTGCCGATTAGAATTAATAAACACATCTTTTACGTGTCACCACGTGTGTCCTATGTCACGTGGGATTCGTTTAGCAATCATCGGATGATGCGCGCGGGGGAGCGAGGAAGTATGAAAACGTGGAGAAGTGGCGCCGTAGTGGGTTGCGAGGACTTGGATGGGTGGAGTTCGGGAATCTCACGTGAGACCAGAGCTCTGGTCGGCGTTTCCACAACCCCGCCAGCAGAGGGCCCACCTTCAAGGTTTGCGCGCTGTGATTCACCCTCCACCTCACCCTGCCACCCTTAACCTTTGCCCCCGGGGAGGCCGTGTCACGCGAGCCCTGAGCGCCTCTCGGCCGCCGCCGCCGCCGCCGCCACCGCGTCGTCGGCGTCGCATTCGCTCGCCGCGTCCGCGTGCTGCGCGTCCTCGTCGCTGATGAAGAGCACTACGTCCTGCCAACTGAGCGACGCGTCGTCGCTGCCCAGGCTCTCCTGCGCCGCCAGACGTGCCCAGCCCTCGCCCGCCGTCGCCGTGGCAGCCGGCGAGACGGCTGACGCCGGCGCCGCCGTCGACGGAACCCCGACGCCGTTCTCCCGCTCGAGGCAGTCGAGGCTGTGCGCCCGGCCCCGCCGGCCCTCGGCCGTCGACCTGCGCCCTCCGGCGCGGCCGCACGGCAAGGCCCCGGCCGCGAAAGACGAGTACGGCGGCGGCAGCGGCGGCGCCGGGTCGACGCGCGACGACGGCTCGCTCGCCGGGTGCGCCCGCCTGGCACCGAACCGCGACCGCTGCTTGCCGTGGGGCGGTGGGGAAGGCGGCGGCAGCGGCGGTGGCGGAGGCTGTGGCGGAGGCTCCCCGTGGTCGGCGAGACGCACGAACGTCGACGCGGGTTTGGGCGCCGAGAAGTAACCGTGGTCGTTGTCGGCGGTGGCGACGGTCGGAGCCGCGATCGGAGCGGTCGTTCCGAGCTCGTAGGCCAGCGCCCGCGGCTCGGTTGGCCCCCGTTCGGGAGGGGGCGGCGGGGGAGGAGGGGGCCACGGCAGCGCCTGGGGGTCGTCGGCGGGAGGCACGGCAAGGATGCGGCGGTGGAGGTCGACCAGAATGTCCAGCTTCTGCTCGATCGCCTGGACCTGTGGCGTGGCGAGGATGGGAGACGCCGTGACCAGGAAAACCGACGTGCAAGTGAAAAGTCAAACGTGTCTGCGGGGATGGGGAATGGGACTAAGCAGCTGGTCAGATAGGCACCGCACGAGCGAACTAAGCACTATCCCTACCCAAGACCACAAGCGCAAATAAAATGTGAGCTGAATTGATCAAACGGCTGCACTTGCACGTATGCAGATAAGAAATTGAAGATGAAGGCGCACCCCTGCAGTTGCTCAAGCCACTGCTTTAGGAAGGGCCTCCTTTAGTGGGACCTCTAGAGATAATTAGATTCACTCTCCCACTCTGGCCAGATGTACCCACACTTTACCCCACCACACACGAATTCCCATTCGACTGTGCTGCACTTTTTATATCACTGCTGGGATGAATAACAACACTGTATATTATTGAATCACAACACTGTATAAACAACACGATACATATTATCCAGAATGTTGTTAAACATTCCATAATTTTTTTATTTATTAAAAAACCCAACGCGAGCGCAAACGAATTCACCGCGGCGGCATTTGCTCCACCCGAGAGGAATGGCGGAAAAAGGGGGGCGGCGTGTCTGCGGCCGATTGTGGCGGCGGCCGCGATGCGTTGGGGGGGGTGGGTGGGGGGTACACGCACGTGCTTCTCGACGCGCGCCACGCGGCCCAGCAGGCTGAGCTCGTCACACGGCGCCTCCGCCTCGGGGCCCGCCCCACGGTCGCGGCCCCTCCGCTCCACAGGCCCCGAGTGGGTCCTCACGCCCAGGATCTGGTCGACCCTGCACGCGCGGGCGCGGGCGCGGACGCGCTCGTTCGAATCGTCGTCGTCTGGAACGCTCTTCCCTCCGATATTTGGAAGCCACTGGAGCTATGCACCTTTGAATCATCTAGACTGAAAACAAATTTCTTTAGAAATGCTTTTCGTGTTTGCTTTGTAGTCCTTCCATCGCACCTCCGAAGTAGCACGGTTGGCTACGTACGGTGCGAAAGAAGTTCAACATGCATACATACGTCGCTTCTCCTCCTCCTCTATCTCTCCTGTTGAAGATCGTACCGGCCGTGAAGGTCAGGTGGCTCAGAAGAGGTCAAGTGCGGTGAGTTTGGTTCTGTTTGTTCAAATTGTGTTTTGCGTTACATTCCAGTTCTGAGAATTAACACATTCCTGCGGAGGGAGCTGGTAGGAACGTTGGGTTGCTCGGTCAATGGCCAGGGTCAACGGCGGCACCACGTGGTGTATTCCCCTTTGACCGGGCAGGGCCCACTGAGCTGTATACGATTCCGAAGTGACCTTGCCTCGAATGATGGCTCAACGAATTGGTGGCTTATAATGTAGAGATTGAGAGCAGCCGCATACTCCAAACGCATGTTGTTGATTCTCCACGTGGAGGGAAAAATGTCGTGAAGATAGCCGGACGTGGTATTTTACTGGTAGGAACCAGGAGGTTCCTACCAGTAAAATACCGATTTAACTGTTACAACCGCACATGGCGGAACGAGTGGTAGGAGCTGCTCTCTACTGGCTGTGGATCAGATGTCACTTGAAGTAGAAGGGATCTCAGAGGTAGCTCTGTTGTATCCACTTCCATGAGACGTTCACGAACGTGAACGGTTGCACTGCTCTGCGAGATTTTCCAATGGAGACTCTGTCGTTGTGGCGGTTGTTGTGATGGTTGTTCTAGTTGTTTGTTGTTTTAGTTGTTGTAGTGGTTTCAGTGGTTGTTGTGGTTCTTGATGTGGTGGTTGTGGTTGTTATAGTTGTTGTAGTCGTGGTTGTTGTAGTTGTTATTGTGGTTAGTTGTTGTTGAGGTGGTTGTAGTTGAGGTGGTCGTGGTTGCTGTCGTGGTTGTGGTGGTGGTTGTGGTGGTGGTTGTTGTGGTTGTTGTGGTTGTTACGGTGATGGTCTCACCGGGCCTGCAGGCTCTTGACTCTGCCCAGCATGTCGAGGTGTCCTGCTGAATACTGCTCGATGACGTCCTTCACGTCGTACGGCCTCAGCGTCTCCTTGAACTTCTTCTTCGCGACGAGGAACTTCATCACCCTGAGCGCCAGCAGCAACAACAACAACAACAATCACTTCAGCGCGCCGGTTTGTTGGGAGAGCAAACCAATGGTAAATGTTGTGAGTTTTCTCTCCAATACACAACCAGTGTGCTCAAGTCGTAACTAATTGCCACGTTTGGTTCACGTGACAGACCTCACTAATTGGCTTTGGTCGGGTGGCGGTTAGGTTTATTAGGCATTTACATTTATGCAATCAAACGAAAACATTTTGTAATTAATTTTTATTATTGTACCCGCAGGAAGGAAACTCAACACATAAGCTCGGAGGGCGAAAGTCTCAGGAGAGATGGGAAACCATTCACGAGTGACAATCTTGGTGACGGTGTTGCCGTGACAAGTGCGAGATGAGACCTCCAGCGCTGTCCTACCAGACAGTCTCGTCCCTTCACCTGATGAAGGCCGCTTGTGTTGTGGCCGAAACGTCGTGAGAAGATTATTATCGTGTTATTTTATTTTATCAATTTATTATTTTATTCTCATTCTACGTGACTTTACCGAAAGAACCAAAGAAGAAGTGCGAGATGATAATACGGAGGGTTTGCGTGGGTTAGATCGCGTAAATATATGTGTCGTTACACAGGTTACTACTGGCCAAGACTAATTAAGAGAATCCATCTAAATTGAGAGAACTAAAAAGAATTGTAACCGTTCGGATAGCTACCGACTTAGTGCCGCTTGGAGAGGAATCATCAAATAATAAATTGTTTAAATGCACGCCTATACAGGCCACCATACTTCAATAGGGATTACCGTTGTTACGGCTATTTTAGTACACACAATGGACAGGAAGTACAAGATCAATGGGCTCGCATAATGCGCATGCATAATGTATGTTGATTCATTAACCTCCCCCCCACACTTTGTGCAATACGAGCGCACAAGTGTTGTCATCACATCTACGCCTTTATAAGGGACGAAACAGGTGGACTTCACAAATCTGGTTGTTGCCTGATGAAGCTCGTTGTAATTACTGGCGAAACGTCGTACTCAGATTATAAATGTTGTGGCTTGGCTCTCCAACACACCGGTGTGCTGTACTAGTGAAGAATTGGCACGTTCTGTTTATGTGACAACCCTTACTAGTTGGCTGTGTCGGGTGGTGGTGGGTCTAACGACGCATTTATATATTTACGCGATCTAACACAAAAAAAACCTGTACTATGGATGATACTGGTCGGCAAAAGCCTGCCACGTGTTAAACTGGAGGGCTTGCCGTTCCACAGAGAGGCTGCGGTTTTGAATGACAAAATGCACGACGTTGGGGGAGAGACGTTAAACGCCTTTTCTTTTCGTTTCGGGGGCTCGGCGTACTTGTCGTCAGGCTCTTACAATCCAAACTGTGCAAATGAAGTTGCAAATAACCGTCCCCTTTCATTCCGTAACTCTGACTCCGTCTCGCCGGACGATCGCTGAGTATCCCTTGTGGGACGTTGACCGTGCGGTGCTTTGTGAAGGCAGAGAGCCGTTCTGGGCAAGCGGCCACCGCGACACGCAAAATGTCAACTTGTGGGCTCCCTCGTCGCCCTGGCATGTGACATTTCCGTTCGCAAACTGCTGTGCCGGAAGCCAGCGTGCACCGGGTCTAGTGAGAGATGGAGGCCTCCCATATCGTGACTTAAGCCTCTCTCTGTACACTGGCGTGGCCCATTTTAGTTCCATCGGTTGACAGTAGAGGGACTTCATCGACAGTGACAACCACAGGCTGCTGCTGCTGCTGCCCAAGCACTGATGACACGTGCTTGTGTGTCCGCACAACAGCTTTGAGGGTATCTAGCTTGCGGGCAGGGGCTGGTATCATCGGCATGTCTCCCAACGGGAGTGAGGACTGATTCTGCCGTCACTTGCAATTGATAAAAAGGTGTCACCCATCAACATCTCGTTTTGTCAAGTTGACGATGATTGATGAAGGTCTCATCGGAAAAACCTGCGCCTACACCGCAACTCTGCATTTTGCTTCAGATTCAGAATACCGCTCTGCAAGCACGGTCCTTGAATGCCGGTTTTTAGCGTCACGCCATATCCGCGCAGGTGCCAAACAGTCTCTGCCTTGTTTTTTTTAGATTCGTGTGAAGAAGATGTTCACGAAGGGTATATCACAAGGTAGGCAAGCATGGATCCCGAAGAATAAGGGAGGAAACAGCCATGAGCAAGAAACTGCCGGACGTCAAATACAGGGAAGCCCACTGCCAGAATTGAGTAAAATGTTCCTTCCGAAGAAGACAATGCCGGTCATGTGTCACAGGAATCGCTACGTACGATACTCTGACAAAGGACACACCCAGAGGTAACAGAAAGAAAGAGCAACTGAGGTTGATCTCAGTGGAGACCACTAGCGTCGAAGAGTTCGTTTGGGGTTGCAGAGGTTCGTGGTGTGATCTTGGCAGGTAGCCCTGGTTAATACTGCAGGGTGTGTTAAAACATAAAACGTGCGCCCGGTCTGCATCAGAGTGGACATCCAGGATCCAGTGACATCATTTCAAAAGAGTGGGGTGTTGCTTGCCGGCGTCAAGACCTTAAATTTGCCAAATTTCAAAAGATTACATCGCAAATGACTCGTTTGAGATTAAACATTGCCATCATGGCACCCGATCGCTAGACTCACAGCAGCCAGTGCCAGTGAAACACCGAGACTTAAGCCTCTCTCCGTGCGCTCTAGAAACGGCTAAAATACGAAACCTACTAAAGTAGTTTTGTATTAGATAATGAAGGCAGATGTAATTGACCACAAGCTGAATGTTTATTTGGTTGGATGAAACAACCTAGTGGCTGCCCAAGGCAGGTATCTACTGTACGTTGAACTTCTTTTGCACTGTACGTAGGCCAACCGTGCTAATCGGAGGTGCGGGGGGGAAGGATGACAAACGAAACACAAAAAGCAGTTCTGAATAAATTAGTTTTCAATCTAGATTTAAAAGTTCACAGCTTCAGTGGCTTCCTTATACCGGGAGCGCATCCGAAAGGGCGCGATACGGTGACCGTCTTTTTTCGATGGCTAGCCAAAAGCCGTTGCGAGGATGACCGGAGTGGCGTGACGGGTTACACTCCTTGACGAGCGCGAGAGGAGTTTGTCTTCGAAATGGAGCTTCGGCAAGGAGCCAATCAAGGCCACCCTCGGGTGCTATCTGACATTTGGCACCGTCACTGCGACCTCGCAAAGGGAACCGATGCCACAGTTCCGCAACTTCCTACATGAGTCGTACATTCCCCCGCAAGGAAAGAACTCCAAGCTCGTAGCGGCGATGAATTTCCGTTTCACTTTTTACCGCCCGATCGGTTTGCCGCTGAGAAAAAATACTCGCAGCGGCGCGGCCAAGAGTAAATATAAACCCGTCTCGCACACGACGGGTTCTTGCCAAGATGACGAGAAGGCCAGGGAGACGTGCTTGTGTCAGTGGTACACGCCGTGTTGAACATGCTGAGAGGCGGGCGTCGCACCCCACCCACAACGGATTCAATGTCGGTGAGGACGATGCGCGTGGTTGCATTCCCAATCGCAATCTCACAAACTAAACAATTTTTATTTTACCCGGTAATGCCCACTGAGCTAGAAACAGCTCTTTTTTCAGAAGCGACGCAGCTGTCACAAGTGACAGCTCAACGAAGTTGCTTATCGTGTGGAAATCGGGAGCAGCCAAATACTCCAAACGCGTGATTTTTTATTCTAAATGTGGAGGGAAAAACCGGAGGACCCGGAGAAAAATCCATGCGACCACGGTGAGAGAGACACGCAACTCCAAATTAACAGGTGTCAGGGTCAGGATTGAACCCACGACCTCCTGCATACCGGGCGAGGGAGTTAACATCTCACCACCGCGGCACCCCAGACGGCCTATGCAATGTTCGTTCCTCCACCGACCGTGCGAAGGGAAACCTCACGGTGCCCGGCAGAGCTCAAGGCATCGTACGTCGTGCGAGTGCTGGATATAAAGAGACTTAAAAGAATATTGGTCTTAGGTGCATGCTCCCATCAGGTAACTTCTACAAGGCTGGCCACTACGAAGATGCAAGCACGTGTCATCGGTGCTTCTGCAGCAGCACAAACAAGAAGAGAATTGCGTCCCCGTCACATATCCGCCTTTCTACATAATTTTTGGGCAGGACGCACCGTGGCTGGAAGGGCCAAGAATAATGGCGCTGCAGGAAAAGCAGCGAGGCCATGATCATGTCCACCAGTGAGGTGGAGCAATAGAATCAGTTCGGATGCCAGGTGGATTATTATAATGCACCACAGGATCGTGAGTGGCAAAGCTAACTCAGCCCTCTCCAGCACCCCCCCCCCCCCCAGATGATACAGGGCTGGCCCAAACTGCCGTCATCACCACACGCGGTCGAATATCATCACCAACATGTAATCTTTTGCACCGTACGCAGCCAACCGTGGCTAATCGGAGGTGCGGAAGAAGGACAACAAACTAAACACGAAAAGCAGTCACAAATCAAATGAGTTTTCAATCTACATTTAAAAGCGCACGGCTCCAGTGGCTTCCTAATATGGGAAGGAAGAGCGTTACAGACGGCCGCAGAAGCGCACCACCCCGACAGCGCCGTGCGATGCGGTGACCACCGTCTTCGCCCAAACGTCACCGTCATCGCTGCGGTCGTGACTCCGCTGCCGCGGGCACGGTGCTTGTTTTTTTTTTTCCTACCTGATGGCTCGGATGCCGTTCTTGACGACGGGCTCAAAGTTCTCCCGGGTGACGTCTCCCGGCAGCCCCACCTCGCTAAACATGTCGTCGGTGAGCGCGCCCTCTGTGCACAACACGCAGCACACGTTGGTTCGCACGCCGGGCATGCTTCACTCACCCGGGTCAGTGCTGTTCGGTGAGAAAGTGGGGGGGGGGGGGCGGGCCCAGGCCCGATTCAGACGTCACTCGCACCACTGACGTTAGCCGTGGCACTCACTCGTGCACGCGCGAGCTCGCGGACACGCACGTATGCGCGCACGTACACGTCGATTCACGCAAACCCATACCCCACGATCCGTTCGTGACTGAATATTTTTGGGGCCGCGAGTAGATCGGAGCGGGCCACAGCAAAAGGTGCACTGGATGTGGTGTGTCGAGTACAGAAATATATTCTGGGTCACCGACAGGGTCAAATACGGCTGAAGGTTAAGCACTCTACACACTCGCGTACACGCACACAGAGACACACGAGGGGGTACACACACGCACGTAGGGGTGCTCAGATACGCCACCTGCGTATCTGAGCAATTCGTTGAAATGACACATTCCTATGGTTAGTTTCTCTATACGTAGTTAGGTCAGTGTTGACTTTGTACAAAGTGGAACATATTCTATCAACCCCAGGGAATGATATATGCATACAAATCTTCTGTGTGCACGTGTGCAATGTATGTGTGCCCGTGTGTGCATTTGTGTGCCCGTGCGTGCGTGTGTGTGCCCGTGCGTGCGTGTGTCTGCACGTGTGTACATATTTTGCATGATTGTGCTAGTTTGCGCATATTTGCATGTCCGTACACATGTAAAGCGAATGTGTGTGTGTGTGTGTGTACATGTACAGGCATGTAACCGTGTGTATGTGTGTGTGTGTACATGTACAGGCATGTACCCGTGAGTGTGTGCGTACATGAGATGTGGTACCAAAATACATGGAGCTGACTGGCCTTGCTGACGACTGTTACCTGCAGTGTCTATGGAGAAGGCTCGTAATGAACGTTACTGGGAAGGTCGTGGCAGCCGCCCTCCAGCAACAAAGGCGGCGGAGCGACGCTCACAACAAAGGACAGAGCGACCGGCGGCTAAAACGCAGCGAGTCGACACAACAGTGGGGAGCACAGGTGGGACATCTGCCAGTCAGTGATTTCAGTCAGTCAATTCAGAACACTTTGGGTCTGTCGCGTAACCTCCTGCCAGAGAGCCTTCGACATTTCAAGCTGCCTCAAAGTGCACCTAGCCTGGCACAAGCGCCACGGTGACATCACCACCACTTAGCGGGATATAGCAGTAGTTGTTTTTCGTGTTTTTTTGCGTGTATGTACACGTGTGCATATATTCGCGTGCATCCGTATGCGTTCGCGAGTGTGTGTGTGTGTGTACGCGTGTCACACACACACACGCGCAGCTTTCGAATGCGCCTCTAAGTCAGATCGGAAGCATTACCCCTTCAAGTCTGAAAATAAAATCGGCAAGCTCATTTCTCAGTTTCGTTCTTCTTTTTCTGTACACCCCCGACCTATGTATACAGACCCCGAGCTCACATCCCCTTCCAAGACGCCCCCGGGTACATTTCGGGGGATGAAAGGGGATCGAGTGAGCGATGTGGGCCAAGCGGTGCCAGGACACCAGATACGGAGACCGACGCTCTACGCCACGCACAGCGCGATGGGCACAAGACGATGGCCACGACCGACAATTTGTGCGTCTCACGGAGCCGCCCTCCTTCACGCCGTTGGCGCATCGCGAGAAGCTGCGCGCGGGCGCGAAGCGAGCGACTTACACGGCAGCTCACCGCAAAACGCATTTGAAAGGGGCACCCCGAGTGGCAGCTGTCCCCGTGTGGCACAGCGTGACTCAGCACCTGGCCTGTGGGCGAGCATTGGGCTGCCAGCAGTGGAGGGCAATGACTGCTGTGTGTATTCCAAATTGAGTAATTTGCGGGCAATGCAACGCAGCTTGTACTGGCATTGTTGCCACTTGCTTGTGAAGATGCTATACACAGCAGTGGGATTGTGCACGGCTCTCAATAAACGTCTTCATATATATTTAATGAATGGTTGCAGCTTGCGGATGCCTTCATACAGCGGTGGATTGATCACGGCTGATGATGGACAAGTGCTAATGGTAAGAAGCGATTGAGGACACTGGGGGTGGATGATGGTAGCGTTGTCGCGGCTTGCCCTCTCATCACGAGCCTTCACAACCAGCGTCCGTCGCTTCGGACAACACCCAGCCTCTCGCTCCAGTGACCTCACGGTCCGAGCCACGAGGATCGGAGTCACTGGCAAGACTCCCCACGGTGAAGAGGCGGTCATTCATAGGCAGAGGAGAATAGGGAGGTCTTAAATCTGAATTTGAACAGAGGCAGAAGGCGTAAACACCACGGAGAGCTGGGGACGTTTGAAGTGGACCTATGCATGGCACACCATTGACCTCGGCGCTTTCGGGTTGACCCCGTGAGGCCACGACGGTTGCCAGGGGGACGGCACCGCTGCGTTTGGGGCGCTTGTGAAAGCGGGCGAGCGGGCGGGCGAGCGAGTAGGTGGACGAGCGAGCGGGTGGGCGAGGAAGTGGACGAGTGGGCAGGCGAGCAGGTGGATGAACGGGCGAGCGGACAAACGAGCGGGCGAGCGAGCCGACGACTCGCTCACCCAGCAAGGCTGCCGTGGGAATCCATGCCAGGCCCTCCGGGTCCACAAACGGGGCCAGCTCACTTCCAACGTGACCGAGGGGACGCAGCGCGGTGGATGGGACTGACGGGCGGCCTTGGTTGCTAGAGAGGAGGGGTCGGCTGTTGGTAAGTCCCATGGAGGATCTCAGTCACAAACGCAAAGCACAGAACGAAATGGCTGAAGAGTGCGCAAAGGAGGAGGTGCATGCCTGGAATTACCTTTGGAGAGAGAAAGAGGAGCACGTGGATCAGAGAGCGTACGGAGGTTAATGACATCGCGCAAACTATGAAGAAATGCCAGCGTCTTGGGCAGGACGCATCACGGCTGGAAAGGGGCAAGAATAATGACAGAGTGGTGGCACAGGAAAAGCAGCGAATCCATGAAGATGACTACCGGGGAGATGGAGCAATGGAATAATTTTGGGTGCATGTGCCAGGTTGATTATTGTTATGCATCGCAGGATCGTGAGTGGCAGGGGCAAACTCAGCCCTCTCTAGCCCCCCTCCAGCCCACCCCCTCCAGCCCTCCCCCCCCCCCCCACCTCTAGATGATACAGGGCTGGTCCAAGCTTCCCTCATCACCACACGCGGTCGACCATCATCACCAACATGTAGGTATGTAAGTATTTAGAACTTCTTTCGCACCGTATGTGGCCAACCGCGCTAACCGGAGGTGCGGTGGAAGGACAGCGACGGCTTTGCGAGGCCTTAATTTAGCAGCGGATTGACCATGGCTGCTGACGGCGACGATGATCAGGCGGCATATATATTTACGCAGAGAGATGGACTTTTTATTTATTTATTTGAGGCCGGAGCGTTGTTGAGGCTGGCGCCAGCCGGTGTTGAGTGTCGCGCACGACCCTAAGCCGCCGCTCAAGCGAGGCTGCCCCGGCTCACGGCGGCGGAGGCGCGGCCACGACGCTCAGTGTCGGATGTCGCTTTGATTAAAATAGAGGGCGGCTGTTAATTGAACTTGGGGGAGAGAAAATATGGGCAAGCACACACACACACGTCCTTCCAAATATTTATACGGTCGGAAGTGACCTCCCCTTGTGTATTTATACCGCAAAAAAGGTTGCACGCAGAAGAAGACCCGATGCTGGCAGTGATGAGAAGGAAACTGACACTATTTGGACGCACGTGTAGGATGGACGACAACAGAAACATTTGAAGGGTGTTGTTTTGGAAAATGGAAGGAACCGGCAAGAGAGAAAGACCTAACAGAGAATGTCTTGACGACACAAATAGATTGGTGCCAGGAAAGATGTGGCACGGCTTGAGACGGAGGAAAGCGGAAACACCTACGGACTATCTGCCCCATGGATCGTGGTGACGGTGATGATGACAAGTGCCCCGCACACAAGTAGTCGGACACACGCACGAGCTCGCGGACACGCACGTATACGCGCACGTACACGCTGATTCACGCAAACCCATACCCAACGCTCCGTTCGTGGACTGAATACTTTTGGGGCCGAGAGTAGATTGGAGCAGGCCACGTGCCTAGTGGCCAGAGTCGAAAGCAAGAGCTACACTGGATGTGGTGTGCCGAGTGCAGAAATATATTCTGGGTCACCGACAGGGTCAAATACGGCTGAAAGGTAGCCCTCTACAGAATCACGTATACACACATACGCAAAGACACACAAAGACAAAGATCCCAGTATAGCCTTAACACACTTTTGGGGCAAGTGCTGCTAGTGAGCACCTATGAAGGCCGGCACGGCACTCGAAGGGGTGAGTGGCCAGCACCACGCCCGGCCGCCTTTGTCTCTCCAGTGGCGATGTTTACACACTGCACCAGGTGGTCATTTTGTTTAGCGTACGTGGGGAGGCCCAGTTCAGATCATTGTCACTGGTGTTGGCCACGAGCGGGAATTGAACTCACCACCTGCACTCCCCACTTCGCCAATTTGCTGCGTCTTAGCCGTTCGGCACTCTGCTCGTTGTTATGTTCGTTGCTCCTTCACATTTTTGCTGGTTGGGCGCCTGCCTCCCAACTTCCCAGTCGCGTCCTTCACAAGCCTCCTCCACACACATCGATCAAAATACTGCGGATACCGATTGTTGACAAGTCCACATAACCCCGGGTCCTCCTTTACCACATTCACCCATCTCTTTTCTCCCATATGCCATGCTCATTTAGCCCCCTCTTATCTATGTAGGTGCGTGGGCATGCGGTGGCTGGGGCATGCGGGCTACATGCAGCCTCGCCTGTCAGAGGAGCTCACTGATGGTACTTGATCTAGATCTTTGAAGGATCTGTGAGCTCCTCACACAAGCCAGCCTGATTAAATATAGCATTCATCGCAGGCAGGCTAGCCTAAATGCTTCAAGCAGGAGCAGGTGTCTCTGTTAAAGGGGTCGTCGCTTCACTCAAAGACCCCCCCCCCCAACGTATAGCCTCTAACAGAATGTTGAAGCAAGTGCTGTTTTTGCAAGCAGCTATGAAGGCCGACATGGCACACAAGGGGAGTGGGTCACCAGCACCACGCCCGGACGCCTTTGTATCCCCAGTACTGATGCATACTCTGATCAGATATGGATCACCGATGTTGGCCGTGAGCGGGAATAGAACTTGGGTGGTTGGGTTCGTAGTGCAGCACGCTAACAACTTCACCATTGCTCCACACACACACAATGACATGCACACACACACATGAAGACACATACATATAGATGCACAAGTATACACGCACAAAGACAAAGATACACAAAATAGCATTAACAGACTATTGGGGCAAGTGCTTTTAGCGAGCACCTATGAAGGCCGGAACGCACGTGCACACAGACGCACACACAATCGTACGCTCACACAAGCTATGAGGTGGCCAAGAGATGGTGGTGCAGCAAAGGTATTTAGAATCAAACTTGGCCGAGCATTGCTTGCTCTCCAGGTCAGGTTATGCCTACTGTCTTCGCAAAAAAAAAATCACCCTGCATTATGGCAAGGGTAAACATTGTTTCGGACATATTGAGTACATTGGTCATCGTAAAAATGCTGGTCTTCGCAATTATAAATCGCAACGCCAAACAAACGCCTCTCAATGCAGCCACGGCAGTGCGAAGGCAGCCGGGTGACTCGGAGGGAGATCGAGCGGCTCGCAATCGGAGAGGTTACGAGTTCAACTCCTGATTGGGGGGTGTCGACTCAGTCCGTCATCCCACCGGGGCCGATAGCATGAGTACCGTTTTGCGGGCAAGTCAACAGCGACTGTCCCATGGAGAGACTTTGCTTCCGCCATGGGAACGGATAATTTCTACCACTGGATCAGGACACTGCGTACGTACAAAATAGTGGCGATAAACTTTCAGAATTAAGGTGAACCATGCCACTGCAGCCCTCTAGCAATGTCACCGATTGACCGCTCCCATAGATCTCAGTGCAATAGGAATTACCGTTGGTACGGCTATTTTAATACACACAATGGACAGGAAGGACAAGATCAAAGGATTTGCATAATGCACACGCATCATGTACGTTGACTCATTTGATCCCCCCCCTCTCACTTCTGCGCAAGATCACAGAAGCGTGGTCACCACATCTACGCCTCCTCTATATAAGGAACGAAACAGTTAGACTTCTCCACAAATCTGGCTGTCACCTGATGAAGCTGGTTGTAATTACTGGCGAAACGTCGTACTCAGATTGTAAATGTTGTGGCTTGGCCCTCCAACACACCGGTTAGTGCTGTACTTGTGACGAATTGGCCACGTTCTGTTAACGTGACAACCCTTACTCGTTGGCTGTGTCGGGTGGTGGCGGGTTTAACGATATTTATATATTTACGCGATCTCTCCCAAAAAACCTCTACTATGCAATTATTTATTTTCCCTTTGTTTCAAATTAAATAGCCGTCTCGCTATCGGTGCCACGTTCTGAGATAAAGATATTACCAATGAGAACTCTGACAGTAAGCGGTGCACCACCTTGTGTCTTGTATCAGAGAATAGCCAGTGGAGGGTGCCACGCAACCACATCAGAGCTTTTTTTTCAGAACGACGGCGCGCACCGGCGCCCGACGCGACCGGTGCGCGCGCGCGCGTGCCGATCGCCGTCGCGCTCACCGGTGCCGACGCGGTGGTGCAGGACGCTGCGCAGCGACGTGCGCAGGCGCGCCCGCTCGCTGAACGAGCGCGACTTGGGCACGCGGGCGGCGGGCGAGGGAGCGTCGCTGCCGGGCCCCGCGGGGGAGCTGTACCCGGAGCGGACGGCGTCCGCCGGCACGGCCCCCGCCGCCGCCGTGCCGGGGCCGTTGCTGTCGGGGCCGTGCCCGCCGGGGGAACCGGTCGTGCCGCCGCCGCCGCCGCCGCCGCCGGGCTGCGTGAGGGAGCCGGCGCAGCCGCCGCTGGGCCCGGCGTTAGGTCGACTCCTCATGAGCTGCGTGACCGGGCTGGACAGTCGCTCGCGGAGGGAAAGCTTCTGGCTGGCGGGGAGACACGGGGCACACGGAGGAGAGAGACGGGCAGAGGGACAGAGACGGGACACAGACAGCGAGAGAGAGAGAGAGATGGAAATGGAGAGGGAGGAGGAAAGGGAGAAATGGGGAGAGGAGCAGGAGGAGGAAGTAGAGGGGGAGAATAGTGAGAGAAAGATGGGGAGGCAGAGAGGTGCAGAGAGAGACGCGGAAGCTGGGGGTGGAGGGGAAATGTGGGAAGAGATGGAGAGAGAAAGAGAATGCAGAGATGTGGGCAGAGGAGATAGACAGATCGGCGTGGAGACAGAGGTGGATTGTGACTGAAAATAAAGTTATATATTTAAAGGGCGGGATAGCCCAGGATGAATTTTGAGAAAAGGAAATGTTACCAGTAATCACGTAATAATATGATGACATGTAAATATAAAGAATGCACAGATGGGGGAGTGATGAGAGCAAGTGAGAAAGAGAGGAGACAGAGAAGACAGAGAGAGATTCATAAGGCTTGATAAACGGCCTAGCAGTTACGGCTGAAACATCTTTTAATGGCCTCTGCTGGTAAACGCGTGACATGTCGGCATCCGCATCCGTCCCACACACAGGGCAATCACCGATAGGACGCAAACAAAATAAGCTAGCGAGTCAGTCCGTTAACAGAGCCTCCTCCAATTTGTTATGGGATTGGACCGTACCGAGAATCGTGCACACGAATAGAGACGCGCGCACGCCCACACAAAACGCACGGACGCGTTAGAGATGTGAGTGAGAGCTCGGACGCCCACACTCTCACATGGTAATGCGACCCGGGCAGCACTGTGTTATAAAAATCGTCGAAGACAAAAGTAAACAGAAGCCCTTTTTTGGAAGTATTTCGTTGCCAATGTTGTCCAAATGTTACGCAGACCCGGGCTATGCCGTTGGCGAGCTCTGCGGCGAGTTTTGTAAAAATCAGATGTCGAAGTTTTTTTGTGAACACATGACGCGTGTCCTCGAATGGATGCAAGCCCAGAATAATTCCCAGGCACGGCATTGATGTAGCCCGACGGGCTGCCTTATTACACGAGCATTTGTCGGCCTCCTCGCTCGCTCATGAAGCAATCGCTTGTTAGGCAATCGCTCATTGCGTCTCAAATCGATGAAGGGGCACGGTGACTTGTGGATCGAGCGGTCACCGTGAGCAGGCTCGTTTGTGAAAATAAACAATGGGTTAAACGTGAATAAAACGGGATTCTTTTATGCTGTCGCTAACAGGAATATGTTCATGCAATTGGCCTTTCCCCGTTAGGCTAATATATAAAGCTAACGTGCACCTGTACCTAACTTGTGAGATTACATTTGCACTGTTTTTGGTCCACGTGTGCGATTCGTTTACGTCCGTTAAATGCCTCGTTTGTGAGTTGTGCACCATTCCTTTGGGACCCTGGTGTACTCGTTCTCTGCAATGTCGACGTTGTCGTTTTTTTTATTTTGTTGCTGCTGCTGCATTCACTCAGCACCGCGGGTCTCCCGCGCTAAAGATGACCATCATCCGTGCAGACAATAAACACAAACGTTTAACTTTCTCACTCTAGCCACGACTCACAATGAGTCTTGCCCCTACTCGAATATACTCGGTGGGTAGGGCGGGGTGGGGGTATTTATGTCATGGTTAATCATTCACAGCCGATGGTCAATTCACTATTGGATGAAGGTCTACCCCCATGCCAAGTCTCGCGAGGCGCGCTGCCTTGCGCGCGCCGGGTGGTAAAGGGGAGCCCAAGGCCGGTTCAGATATCGCTCTCCACCAGTGGCAGCTACCACAACTTCGAATCCATGCTGTCATTATTTAACACAAAGTGTCCCTTGCTCAAGCGAGCATGCGGGAGGGTGGGAAATTGACATCTCTACTGGTGACAACTGAGCCAGTGGTGGGACAATTTCCATATTACTATGGCAGGGGCCATTTTATTGCCTGCTTAATTTATATACTCAACCCAGCACTGGGATTTCGAACTCACAACCAGCCTCTGTGCCACATGGCCGTTTAATGGCAATGGAGCTGTGCAATGGGCTCGTGAAGGTAGGCTGGATATGCAGGCGTGGGTTCAGTAAATGTTAGGAAATGTGTTCATCGGAGATGGCCACGTGGCTCAGGGGTCAGACGAAATCAGGGTTCGAATCCTCGGTTCAGCCGCCCGTGGTTAAACCGGACATTTTTAAAATTTATATTTAAATTACTGAAAGAACCAAGAATACGTCTACATTTTCGACTGCCAGTACGCTCACTTAGTTTAATAACCATTGCTGCAGTCTACATCATAGACTGCCAATATGCTTACCAGCTTAAAAAACAGGCTACAGTCTACATTATAGACTGCCAGTACGCTCACCTAGTTTAATAACCATTGCTACAGTCTACATTATAGACTGCCAATACACTCACCGAGGTTAAGAGCAAGGCTACAGTCTACATTAAAGACTGCCAGTACACTCACTCCAATTAAGAACTAGGCTACAGTCTACATCAGTGTTTTTGTTGTTGTTAATTATTATAATTTTTTCACTTTATTTTTTTCTATCTACGTGGCTTTACCGAAATAACCGAATAATGTTAAAAAGAGCTTTATAGCTCATCGGATTCCTCCAGATTCTGATGGTCTCAGGCTGATCACCGATGCCTAACAAAGTAGTGATCATATTACATTTTTATTTTCACTTACTTCGGTAAAAAAAAAAAATCCAGCTCTGAGAATAAAACAACAACAATATTGGTTTGAACGTCATGTGGCAAACGTGTCTTGGTATCAGCTTGTGTGGCAAAAACAAAAAGAGGACGTTTGAAGAGACCTCGGCAGTAGTTCTGTGACGTCTGTTTCTGAGCGCCGTTCTCTTACACGGGGTTGGGTGCACTGTTCTCCAAGAGCTCCGAATGGAAAATTCTGCATCCCGTCCCAACGCGACACCGATAGCACGGGTTGAATACAAATTGGGGAAATATAAAATAAACAATGTGCATTGAAAAAGAGGAACGTGTTCAGATTATACCGCACGCAAGTCACACAGCATGCTTCATATGTACAAATACTTCACCACCGTTGTCAGTGCCAAACCAAACACTACCTTGCGATTCAAGGTTGCGATTCGATTCGAGAATTGTGCTTTTTATTTATACTGCGCTGAATGGTTCCGCCTCCACCGGTTGCAGGGTTCACGTGAACCCAGTCACGTGAACCCAGTCAAGTGGACATGACACGCAAATAAATAAAAACACAGCGATCGATTCGATGCGTGTGCCGTGAGAATAATAATTCATCTGCATTCTTTGATGAATCGATGCGTCTGTGCACCTCCATATGCTAAACATTTCGGCTCTTCATCCTTTTTCGGAGCAAAGAGAGACAAAAGATTTTGACCTGAATGTGGAGATAGAATTTCGAACCGAGGTGGCATATGAACAATTTACAGTTCAAATTCTGGTTGGTGGGGGGGGAGTGAATCAGCCCATCATCATTTTGAAGTTCATAAAATAAGTACCACTTTGCTAGTTTGTCAACAGTGGCTGTCCTATGGATAAATTCAGCCCCGTCATAGGAATGAGGACTTCCCACCATTGGCTCAGGGCTGTAAACTGGAGATGAACACCGCCTCAATGCTTATTTGAGGAGAAATACATTTGACTATTTATTCGTAAAACTAAACACCACAATGAACACACACAGTACACTTACATCGAAATTCGTTTCATTAAAAAAAAGCATCTATCGATCACGATTCGGGCCCTAACGATCGCATCGATCCATCGATAAATGTCGACCCTTCATCTTAACGACGCACACAACGAATCGCGCGTCTAGGAATGAACGGTTCTCAAGTCGCATGCCGTCAGCGATGGGCTGGCGTCGTCCCTTGCAGCCAGTTGAGGCCGTGACGTTACAATGAAAGAATTAATTCTTGAAATGAATCGCGAACTCGAATCACGGTCATTCACTGTATCGCCATGAGGATGTGTGAATTGTTCACTTCAATAAACCGATCATATTGACAAAAGTTGAATTGTTCATGTATAATCTTGATTTGAAGCTTTCGTGACTGCCGGAATCCATACTCTTTGGTTCTTTGGGTAAAGTCGTCACGTAGGTAGAAAATAATAAAATTAAATATTTTATATAAAATATTTTATTTCTAACTACGTCACTTTACCGAAAGAACCAAAGAGTATGTTCATGTATACTTCAATTAATTTATTAACTAACCATTGCTTATCCAGAAACGCAATCGACTGCATCTCAATATCCCTTCTCAAGATGCTCTTGCTTGGGGTGATTGGCCAATTCCTTATTGAGCTTTTTTAATGTTTTGAGTTGGGTGGTAAATGGAATGTCCATCCAGAGAAAATCCATGCACCCGTGGGGACAACACTAAAGAAATCCCCACAAATAGGTCGCGGTACACAAATATAAAATAGAAATTTAGTTGAATTTGTTGTCGCTCCCCCGCACCTCTGATTAGCACAGTTGGCTACGTATGGCGCCAAACGAGTTCAGTATACACGAACAACAAGTTCAGTATACACGAAGAACATTCATCCTGCAAGGCAGAATTTGCTACTTTTTGTTTAACCTCCGGCTGAAGTGTTTGCGCGTTTGGACTCGTTTTAGATCGGCCACATGCGTCTCTCGACGCGTTCCGCACAGCGCGGCTATTGTCGGTGGTGCCGTTATTCCCGCCGTTACCATCTTCGGTGGAATCGCCATTATCAAACAAACCTGCAGGGAACGTGCCAAAGATCCTTCCTGAGTGAGCGGGCGGAAGGGCGGAAGGATGAATTCATTAATGACTCAGCGTGTACAGAGGTAATCTATCTGCCTCTCTGTCCCGTCCCTATGTACGTCTGTCCCTTATCTATTTGTCGGTCTATCTCTCAGTGTCTGCGTGTGTCAGTAATCTGTCTCCACGTCTCTTTTTTTATCTGTGCCTATCAGTCTCCGTCTCTTTGTCTCTCTGTCCATCTGTACCTTTGTCTACCTGCCTCATAGTCTATGTCGAAATGTGCCAATTTTATCTAAGGGCACTGCATACAGTACAAGTATTCAAAATAAGTCCTGCAGCCTCTCTTTAGTCACTGCAGAAATCCACCGCTGTGCCAAAGCAGCCTCACGGTGCTCCTAATTTCCTCTCCAACCCTAAAAGGGCCATGATGATGACGACAATGACATCTGCTGGGTTTCCAATTCGAAGTAGGAAAAAGAACGAGGTTCATATTAAAAGCCATCCATATTCGTTGCGTAATTGACTGTTTTCACCAATGGCATTGCGTCGTTTGCTCCGGTTGTTGTTTTTACAGCTTGTGCCTCGTTGGTCATGGGGAATGTTTGACCATACTTCACCACGTTGGTTAGTATGGGTTGGTAAAGGGGAAGGGGCCGGTGCATGTCCAGGACCAGTTAAGACACCACTCAGCCATGGCCGGGAATTGAACTCAGCCCAAGGACTTCAAAGTAGCACCATCCATTGCATTACTGATCATGTCCCCGTACCTTCTGTTTGAAACTCATTCGCCGCATCCGAAATTAATTTACCCGACAAAATATAAATGGCATGTACATTGTCACCCTGCTCACAAGCAGGATAAGGGGTCTGGAAGGATGTATAAACATGGTTATCTGTCCTATTGATTCTAAACTACAGGGTGTTTCAACACGATGGACCCGATTTGAAATTGCTCTATCTCTGCAACCACGAACCGCCCATGAATGAAACTCTTACCACTTGAAAGGGCGGGGCATAGAGAGGGCAGGGCATATAGTTTAAAATGATTACCGCTGGATGCCTCTCCAGGCGCACAAACAGCCCCTAGCCTCAGTCATTCGCGAGACGGTGACCCCGCAACACAAGGGGCGTTTTGCGTTCTGCAGTTCAGCAGTTCAGCAGTTCAGCAAGACTGAACCGTAATTGCGGTGCAACGTGCGTTTCAATGGCGTTTTGGTATTGATCCGCCAATGTCAAAGAGCATTCGTCGTTGGTACCGACAAATTGAGGAATCGGGCTGCTGTTTATGTAAGGGGAAGAGCACAGGACGACCACGCACATCAGAGGGAAACGTGAGACGAGAGGCGTTTGGGACGAATTCAACTATCGTCTCGATGTTGTCCGTACAACAGGTGGAGGGCACATCGAGTATTTATAAAAAGGTTAGTAAAACTTGATAACTCATTAAACCGTTTGTAACTTTTTAAGTAATTGTAACATGTTGCCATCGTGAAATATACTGCTTTGAAATTTTGGTCCATCTTTTTCAAACACCCTGTACTTTGAATCAAACAAATGGCACCTACAGTATTCAGACAAAAAAGTAAATTGGAAACCCAGCACTGGATGACAATGAATAGAGTAACAAGAATGATAATGGTGACAGTTATGATGATGACGATGATGACAATGAGAGTGATGATGGTGAACTTTAATCTTTATCCTTTCTGAATGCACCCCTTGTCTCCCTTGCAAGAGATATACTGAGAGGGGGCAGATTTATGAATCAATCGCGCGCCTTGCGATAAAAGCATTGAGATTTTTCTGGATTTTTGAGAAATACACACTCAACACTTTCAAGGAGGAATCAAAGCTGAAATTACCGTTATGGCCACCATCTTATACATCGAAATAGCCACCCTCGGCAACCAATCGACCTGAAACTTGCACTTCTGGGGCTCACAGAATGTGGATTTAAGTGGTTAACCCGAATTTTTGTGGCAAATATTTAAGAAGGATTAGACCAGGCTGTCGGTATCTCCCCTCCCTGCATGTCTCCGTGTACATGCCCTTTGGAGTCTTGATTTACTGTCGTTCTACCCACACAGCTTGTGTGCTCTAGCATTCTGCTGTATGCATTTGTTCAACACTACCCCTTTCGACAAACCTGGCCGTAGTGAAAGGCAAACAACCAAACCAACTAAAATTAATAAGGTTCTCAGCCAATGTTTAATAACCAGTCCCATTATTCTGTGCAGGCCCAGTAGAGCATTGAAATTGGCTGCCTGGAATATCCTCCCTGTAATAAAGTTCTACACAAGGACCAGGTACGAGGTCACGGTACAAATAAATTCCTGCCACCCAAACACAGATGCCAATTCCTGGACTATCCAGGTCAAATTAGACTTAACATCCACCTCCGTGATTGCAGAGGAAGTTTAGAGCTTTGTTAGAAATCCCATTTTATTATCAAACATCTCTCCCTCTCATCAATTGATGGAAATAAAATAAGCATAATGTTAGCTTGGGTAAAAAGATATACATAGAATCGGTGGATTTGGTCAATATTGGTTACAATTGACAGCCATCTTAAAATACCAGATGACCGATTTATTAAAGTTATCCTCATCACACTCCCTCACCCCTAATATGTGTGAATGGCAACGACTCAATTCAAACTTCTCTGTGGCTTAGAATTGCAGATGTGAGGTATATTGGTTACTTATGGTGGCCATTTTCAACTGAGGGTGATTTCAGTTTCGATCGCTCCATGACAAAGTGTTGTATATATTTATCTATCATCCTGATAAACATCACGCTTTCATCACACAGCACACCGTTGCTGTATTTTATCACGTATCTGCCCCACTGCCCCACGGGCCCTCATCTGGTTAAATAAAGGCACGTGACTGGCCAATCGTCGTGTACAATAAATGTCACCACGGTGGCGATGATGTAAGCGAGATTCCATGCTTCGCGGTCGACGCTCATTCACATCGACGTTCTGGGCATGCATCCGCGACAGGGTTTCGTGACAGCGCTCATATATGTCTCGCAGCCCCCCCGGGGCAAACCCAGCGAGGCAACCCGGTGCAACCTCGAAGCAAGCAGCAACATGCAAGTCGATGGAAACCTGAGCAGTGCAATTCAACCGCAACGCAACTCGGTGCAAGTCAAAAGCGTCGTGCTGCAAACTGGATTGGACTCAACGCAGAGCAACACAATGAACCGCGGCCCAGCTGCAATCCAAAGAAAATTCGTGCAACTTTACTGCCAACAATGTTGCTTCAAGCAAGTATGCACGTCGCTCCATTCAATGTGGAGCTGCAACATTGAGCACGTAGAGTTGCGCACGTTGCTCTGCAACACCGAGCAACTTTGCTGAGTCATTTTAAAACGTGTTGTTGCTGCACATGCAACGGAGCACTCGCATTGCCTGGATGGGGTCACGAGGTCGTCGTGGCAGCCTGACGGCAATGTTCAAATGAGCTGCACCTTGTTTTGCATGTGGAGGGATTGAGATGTTTAACCAGAAGACTGACTTTATCTCTACGTATGAATGTCAATGACGTTAGATATTTTCATTACGCATTCTTACTTGCATCCTCATTCTCAAAAGTGCCTCAATGTCTATTTTATTCATAGGCCGAGCCAGTGCCTTCCCTTGCCTAGTCCCGCTGCTGGAGTGCCTGACACCCAAGGGTTTGCGTCGAGCCCCCACTGAATTTACATAGACCACACAGAGACTTATCGACGTACACAGGGACACCACAGACTTAACCCCAGGGAGATCTAGAGGACTTTAGAGACCAGATTCATACACGCTTTCAGCCTCGCGTTTTAACGTGCATAAACCAATTGGCACTGGTCCACAGCATCACTAAGTATTCACAGACACGCGTACGGACAGAACATTCCCTGGGCACAACAGTGAGCCGCATATCAGCTGCTTAAATATGCTTAATTATACTTGTGGCGCGGATGAATCCTCCACCATCTATTATGCTCCTGTTGCGCATTTAAACCGGCGCTTAATGCACTCCGTCGCTCGCCCTCGTTAAAGGTAAAGTCTACGTTCTGGTTAATTGCATTTTCGAAGTGGTGTCTGCTGAGGCAGTACAGTACGTCAAGTAGGTCGTTTACACATCCATGCACCGGCGTGCGGGCACTTTTCTCGCTTGTGGGAAATATAAGCAACAAAACTAAGACCCAAGTCGAACAGAGAAGGGCCCCTTTGCCTATGTGACATTCATTAGTGCCTCATCAGCATGTGCTGATGTGGCACTAATGAATGTCACAAACTGCTTGTGCTGAAACAATTTAGCTGAAACTGGGGTGTATTTTTGTTATGTGCAGAGAAAAAAATATTGCCTGTTCCTCTCATATTCATGAGTTTTTCTGAAGACACGCCGGTTTCTTTCAAGACACAACACACTGAAAAAAAAAGCGATTGGCCAAACATTCCAAACAGGACCCCTGACACGAAGCAGTCTTGAGACTCAAGTGAGGCTCTAATGGGTAAATTGTATCATTTTCTTTTTGATTTAAAGCTCTCGTGACTACAGGGATTCATATTCTTGGTTCTTTCGGTAAAGTCACGTAGAAGGGAAACAATAAAAGAATAAAAATACAAAAAATATTGTTTTATATTTTTATTATTTTATTGTTTCCCTTCTCCGTGACTTTACCGAAAGAACCAAGAATATGAATCATTTTCTGTCCATAATACATGCAGAAGGTGGCTCCTGCTGCTCCTCTGCTGCCCCAGTCTGGAATTCCCTGCCACCTGTACGTTGGCAAGATATTATCTCCCTCGCCTGGTATGAAAGAGGTCGTGGGTTCGATCCCGACCATGACGCCTGCTGTATATTTGGAGTTTGCGTGTCTCTCTCTCTCCCTGTGGTGAGATGTTAACTACCTCGCCTGGTATGAAAGAGGTCGTGGGTTCGATCCCGACCCTGACGCCTCCTGTATATTTGGAGTTTGCGTGTCTCTCTCTCTCTCCCTGTGGTGAGATGTTAACTACCTCGCATGGTATGAAAGAGGTCGTGGGTTCGATCCCGACCCTTGACGCCTGCTGCTGTATAATTGGAGTTTGCGTGTCTCTCTCTCTCTGTGGTGAGATGTTAACTACCTCGCCTGGTATGAAAGAGGTCGTGGGTTCAATCCCGACCCTGGACGCCTGCTGCTGTATATTTGGAGTTTGCGTGTCTCTATCCCTGTGGTCACGTGGAGTTTAGTTCTCGAGGATCTTCCCCTCCACATTTATCATCTGTGGCCAGGTCGCTTCTGACTAAGAGCTAATCGCTCAGTGGGCCTTGTCAAATAAAACAGTTTATTAAATAGCTGGCCAACAAATCCCTGCCCCCTTTCCAAAGCAGGTGCAAGACCCCCCCCCCACCCTTCTCCAATGCCGATTTATCTTCTCTGATATAATGTTACGGCGCTATGGAACTTGCTATGATGCTAGAGCAAGTAACCTGCCTCACACCTAACATTCCATCTCCCCACCCCCAGTGCGTGACAACCCCAAGGTGCTCCCGTTGGCCCCAGTATACCATTAGCATCATGTTTGCGTATACCGTACTGCAAATTACGCGAACCGTAATTGATGGATTCTCACACGCACGGTTTCATGCATCCATCGTGAACATAGGAATCGATCCATTGCTGTCTGCAAATGTGTTTCGTGAGGGGTTTATTTGGGAGCTGTATCCGCGGTAAGGAGCTGGTGTTCAGCTTAGTTTTATTGTTAAGCAGCTGTTCCCAAAAAGTCACCACATTCATTAATAAGACTGCCATGAAGAGGACAAGTTATATGATAGGTGACGATTCAGGCAATCGCTCTTCTTCAAAGCAGAGATCTCCCTCCTACGTTGGGCAGTGTTATTAACAAATGTGTCAAGTTATTATTATTATTTGTGCTCGTGCACCGCTGCCGATGCAGTGCCATGAACATTTTGTTTTAATTTCCAACCACGGATCAGCTCTCTGCCATTTGCTTTCTATCGGAGAAGTCCACAGCTTCAGCATTAAGAGACGGAAGCCGCCAGTATTATTATTTTATATTGGAGGAGCCAAAGTTATTATTTTCTAGCTCAAGCTGACGGCTGCCCGTGCACCTCCGTCCGCGTGGGTGAAAAATGAAAAAGCGATTGCCAGTTTGGCTCGGCGATCGAGGCGCGAGGACGGGCGGCTCAATTCCTCACGTTGGGAGGCGGCGGCAGTGACCCTCACCGCCGCCGCCGCTCGTCCTCCGTGGCGATAACTCAGCCGAGTGTGACCACCCCTCGCTCCCTGCTCCTCGCTCACCGCGCGTCCCCCTGCACCCGGCAACCCGCTCCCTGCTCCTCACGCATCCCCCCGCTCCCCGCTCCCCGCTCCGCACGAATTGAACTGCTCCCCACCCACTGCTCCCCGCTTCTCGCGCGTCCCAATGCTTCCCACACCTGATCGAAGAATACAGCGGCGGCGCCACCGCAAAAATGATCGCGTGCATCGTGATCCAACACTTTGGAGGGTTGGGGGGGGGGTTGGTGGAACACCCAGAGATTTACGATACTCACAATGTCCGCATCTCCCTCGGAAGAGGAGGGAATGCCCACGCGCACAGTGGGGGAGTTTCTGCGGACGCTCCATTCTCCTCCCATGTGCCTTTCCTGACAGAGGAACTGGCCAATCTGCCCAATGCAAGACCCTCCTAAAATCGGGGGTCTTGGGACTGTGAAGATTTTGCGGATACACAAACGACTTCAGAATGCTTCTATCTTCTACACCAGGGGTCACCAAACTACGGCCCGCGGGCCGGATCCGGCCCGCGACGTCAATCCATCAGGCCCGCCGACGGTACTTGAATTTGTTTGATAAAACGTATGGAACACGAGACGTTGTGATACAATTTAAATATTATGTTTAAAATACTGGGAGATCTTCACGCGTGTGGAGACCTCCTGACTGCTATGTTCCTTAAATTTACTATTTTAAATTTTAAATTACTGTATCTAGATTTTCTTGTTTATTGTAATGTTTGCTTATTTCGTGCCATCCCAAGTACTTCCCCGGCTCGTGGTAGCTCTGCCTACGCTCTGACGTTACCATGGTTTCCATGGCAACGTCATGGCAACACGTTACCATGGTTTCCATGGCAACACACACAAACACGCATCTTTCCCGCCCCCAGATTTTCCAGCTGTCAACACAGGTTCGACGCTCCAGAAATATTTATTTATTATGCGGCCCGCGCTCGTCATTCTTTCAGTTATCCGGCCCACTGTGAAAAAACTTTGGTGACCCTTGTTCTAGAGTCACGCGCATTGCGCTGTTTGAAAGGCGACGATATTTTTTGCCGACGGGAACATTTGCTGGCACTAACAGCCTGTGACACGGCCACTTAAAGTTCTCCACGTAAAGTGCTTTCCAGTAACTACGGAAACAAGCAGGCAGTTAAAAACACAGAGGGTTCCACTGTGATTGCGGTCGCAGGAGGCATGTCACGCCAGAGTGCAGGTACATGAACGGCGGCAACGATTACTTACAGACTAATGTCTCTACAATCGCTCTGCCCCGGGAGCCAGAGCACATTCAGGTGTCTCGTAGCCAAATGAGGGAACGTTTTAATATTCTTAGGCTTTTGATAAAACCTTCAAGACTCGGCCACTTAGAAGCCACTTTTAGGATTCTTGGAATTCTATCGAGCTGCCGAGCGCAGAGTTTCACTGGGTGATTCAGTCGTGACCCCACGATGGGTCGCAAGCAAAGGTGGTGATGCCAATCCTTGTTGGCTGGCCAGGTGGCTCAAGAGTTCATAATGGCCACGTCAGAGAATGCTGAGCCAGCAAAACTGCCAACCGGGTTTGAATACAGGTTTTGCGTGCCCGTTATGAAATGGGATTCTCAGGTATAGCGAGTTGATGACTCCACACACAAAAATACCCGATCGTAATAAAATAAAAACGCACTTAAATTGGCTACATCCTAGCTGCGGTAATTAAAACAGTTTCAGTTTTAATGACATGCTACAAGCGCTCTTAACGGGGCAGCCAAAAGGTGCTCTGCGAATGTAAAATAAAAGATGTATCGACGTCACATGAGAAGCTGTGCTGTGACAAACATGGATTCTGGGGCAGGTCTAACAAATGCCGAGGGAATTCCGACTGCAATTCATTTAGTCTCGTGACCCCGACGAGGACAACGGCGTTGAGATGCAATTGTGGGAGAGAAAAAAAAACGATTTCAATTTCACTCAAGGGCAGTTCCCCAAATGAGACCTCAGCATAAAAAAAACATCATCCTAATATATATGTATGTTGAACTTCTTTCGCGCTGTACATAGCCGCCTGTGCTAACCAACATGGTAGAATTTTGAAGGCACAATATGCATTTTAAATACAGCTTATCTACGGAACAAGTGAAGGGAATGACACGCACACGAAACTGAACACGCCGTCACCAACCCAGCGCGCGCGAGAAAGTCGGTTCGTCCAAGTCGGTCCCGACACCGCGGTATTTTACGAGCATTTCTGCCTCATCAAAGCAGGCGGACAAAATTATTTCCCCCCCCGAGTCAACGGCGCCAATCGGTCGACGTGTTACGCCCCAGGCAGAAAGCCGCTTCGCGGCTGCACCGGCCGCCACCCCCCGCATCCGGATCGTGCGTCTGCGATGGTGGAGCTGCTCCCAGGGGAAGCGCCGACGAGAGAAGTCCCGACTGTCGGCGCGCGTCAGGCTGCCCGAGACGACCCTGACCCTCGGGCCGTGCGACTCGAGACTCCGCGCGCTCCGCTGCTGGGTGGCTCCCGGCGCCGACGCAAGCCGCTCGCGACGCTCATGCAGCCTCCATGCGACCAGTGAGCGGTGGAGTGCGGGCAGCGCAGGCGCAGCACGGGGTGCGAGGGTCAGGGGTTAAGGCGACGGTTGGGGCCAGGGGTTAGAGTTGGCGGTTCAGGTAAGGGTTAGGATTATGATGAAGGGGTTAAATTTTTAGGCAAGATACAAGGGTAAGGGGGGTCGGGTGAAGTGGCTGTTGACACCTGCCTTAGCGAAGGGATGCACTCGTAGTAGAACCTCCACGTGGAGGTGAGGTCCACGCGGGATGGGTCCGTGGCGTGGATCCTCCACGCTGCCTGCAATCACCATCATCACCATCGTCGCCATGGTCACCATTGTGATCATCAACATCATCACCATGGTCATCATCATCACCTTCAATCCTTGTCACCATCACAATCATCGTCACCAGCAAGAGCATGGTTTTCAAAATCTGCTACGTTATTAATATTACATTAAATGGTTGTGACATCACCACTCTGAGTGGGAAGGCTGACTGGCAGGATGCAACGGGGCAGGGCCCACGAGTGATGGCTTCTGCTGCTACTCGAAGTCGGCCGCTGCCAGCCCGCGCAAAGGCATCATCATTTACGTCCCACATCGACACGTGTGCACGATGTCAGCATGCGTGCGCACACATGCACAGTCACAGACTAACAGGTAAAGATCCCCGTATAGCCTTCAACACTGTTGGGACAAGTTCTGTTAGCGAGCACCAATTTAGGCTTGGACTGCGCACGAGGGGGTGGTGGTGTGGACAGTACCACGCCCATCCGCCTTTGTCTCTCCAGTACTGAAGAAACCTAACGGTGGTCCAGGACCGGTTCAGATATTCATCACTGAGATTGGCTCTGAGCAGGAAACAAACTTAGGTCGCCTGGTCGGTGGCTCAGTGCGCTAACCACTTCACGTTCACCCCCTCACACACACAGACACCCTCTCTCACACTCTCTCTCTCGCACTCTCTCTCTCTCACACTCTCTCTCTCACACTCTCTCTCTCACACTCTCTCTCTCACACTCTCTCACACTCTCTCACACTCTCTCTCTCTTACACTCTCTCTCTTACACTCTCTCTCTCTTACACTCTCTCTCTCTCACACTCTCTCTCTCTCACACTCTCTCTCTCTCACACTCGCTCCTCTCACACTCTCTCTCTCACACTCTCTCACACTCTCTCACACACTCTCTCTCACTCTCTCTCTCACACTCCCTCTCACTCTCTCATACTCTCTAACACCCTCGTTCCTCACACACTCTCACACTCTCTCACTCTCACACTCTCTCACACTCTCTCTGTGCTCCTCCCAGGAGGCATTGTTTGGCGTGACGATGGAGTCAAGTACCTGGGAGTTCACTTGGGGAAACCACAGTGGGGAAACCACGTGACGTCGCTCTGAACAACTGGACCGAGCTGGCCGACACAATCGAGGCTAAATTACTGACATGGGCACCACGCCTCGCTCCGCAGATGTCATTCAGGGGCCAAGTGCTCATCGCTAACGCCCTGGCTGCATCCGTGCTGTGGCACAAGACCAACGCCCTCCAGTCTCCTGCTTGGCTTCCCACCAGAGTCAACCGCTCACTCGCGCACTTCGTCTGGCACGGGAAGCACTGGCTCAGGCCGGGCGTTCTCTGCCTGCCGGTGGGCGAGGGCGCCCAGGGTCTGGTGGACGTCGCCGCCAGGGTCGTGAGCTTCAGGCTCATGGCGGTCAGGCGGCTGCTGTACGACCGGGAGGAGCTGCCCTGGAAGTCGCCGGCCCTCGCCCTGCTGAGGAATGCAGGGGGGTGCCTGGGGTACGGAAAGGAGCTCTTCCTGATGGACCTGAGCCTGCTCGACTACACGAGGCTGCCAGGTTATCACCGGAGCCTCTTGGACGCGTGGCAGAGCTTCGAGTGGAGCAGAACGCACGCACCCTACGACCTCGCGCTGTTCCTGAATGAGCCCCTTGTTCTGCAACGGCCTTTTCCAGGGAATCAGAGGAGAGAGGACCCTGGCTCAACGCCTCACATCGGCAGGGCTGCGGACAGTCTTCCACCTCGTGCAGGCCCACCAGCACAAGTGCAAGACTGCAGCTGAGATCGCCAGCACCGCAGGGCCCCGCTCCATGCTCGCTGGGGAGAAACTGCTGCGGGACGTCACTCCGTGCCATGAAGGAGCTGCGCCTGAAGCTGGAGGCGCCGGGAGATGGTGGCGGCCCTCCACCCCCCTCCTCCTCCTTCCCGGAGTTGTGCTTCTCCTGCGCGCAGCCCCCCGGCCACAGCGACTCCGGTAAGCTACTGGAGCTCCGAGGCTGCAGGAACGTGCCCCTGAAGAGTGCCCCAAACACAGCGCTCTGCACGTGGCTGTGTCAAGGCGCTACATTCCCGGGACCTGGCCGACCTACTGGACACAAAATGGAGAGACTATTTCTCTCCCCTCATTGCAACCGCCCCTCAGTGGAAACAAATGTACAAGTCTCTCCCGTAGCCAAACGCTGCGGTGACCTCCAATGGAGGTTGGCACACTTCACGTTTCCATCGGCGGTGTGGCTCAGCCGAACCTCGCCAGGGGTAACAGACTTGGTCCATTTCCTGCGGTGCCAGGGAGGATCTGCCCCAGTACTTAGACTGCCAGCGGCTCAAACCAATGTTCCGCCTTTTGGGGGACATCTTCAGGAAACTGGGGGTACACTTCTACAACAGCAGCTTCGTATATGGGGTGCCTTACCTGTCTAACAGACGCCATGACCTTGCCAACTTCGCCTGTGCTCAGGCGAAGATGGCGGTGTACAGAACAAGAAAAAAGATGCTGGAAGGTGACACTGATGGCTGCTCCGTGCTTCCAGTGTTCAGAGGCCTGCTTAAGGTGCGGCTGCAGCTGGAGCACGCATACCACACACATGTCGGTGATGTGCACGTCTTCTTCGAACGCTGGGGAGCCGGACAAGCCCTCTGTACCAGCGTGGACGGCACCCTCATGTTCACCTTCTGAAGTGCTCGCTCATCAACGTGGCGTGCGCGATGACCACCACCACCACCACGTGACTTTTCTTTTGCGTTGTGCGCTGTGCTTTTTAGCGCCACAGCGCGTGGATTTGTAACGTTTATTTTCATTTGTTTGCTGGTGACTTTATGTATTTCACATCGAAATCGCCTCCAGTGCTTTTGCTGCTGGCGGCAAAATAAAAGTTGTTTAAAGTCTCTCTCACTCTCTCTCACTCTCTCTCACACTCTCGCATTCCCTCACACTCTCTCACACTCTCTCTCTCACACTCACTCTCTCACTCTCTCACACTCTCACTCTCTCTCACACTCTTTCACACTCTCACACTCTCTCACACTCTCTCACACTCTCTCTCTCTCTCACACTCACTCTCTCACTCTCTCACACTCTCTCTCACACTCTCTCTCTCACTCTCTCACACTCTCTTTCACACTCTCTCTCTCACACTCTCTCTCTCACAATCACTCTCTCACTTTCTCTCACACTCTCTCACACTCTCACTCTCACACTCTCTCACACTCTCTCTTACTCTCTCACACTCTCGCACTCTCTCACACTCTCACTCTCTCACACCCTCTCACACTCTTTCACACTCTCACTCTCTCTCACACTCTCTCTCACACTCTCTCACACTCTCTCACACTCTCTCACACTCTCTCACACTCTCTCACACCCTCTCACTCACTCTCTCTTTCACTCTCTCACACTCTCTCTCACTCTCTCACTCTCTCTCTCTCACTCTCTCTCACACTCTCTCTCACACTCTCTCTCACTCTCTCTCACACTCTCTCTCTCACACTCTCTCTCACTCTCTCTCACGCTCTCTCTCACGCTCTCTCACACTCTCTCTCACACTCTCTCTCACACTCTCTCACACTCTCTCCCACTCTCTCTCTCACACTCTCTCACACTCTCTCTCACACTCTCTCTCACCTGAATGAGGCCTGCTGCTGGGCTCCGTCGCTTCTCAAAGTGCTTCTGTCTGTGCTGCTCCTGCACCTTGAGGGCAAAGCCTGAGCCCAGAATGCCCTGGGGGCACCAGCATGATCATCAGCATCCTCGTCGTCATCATTGGCATCATCGCCATCATCACATCATTACGGTCGCTTTCACCGTCAGTATTGACATCATTAACATTGTCATCATTACCATAATCATCCACATACATGAGATTCGCGCGACCACATTAATCATCATCAGCGCTCACTACGATTGTGCCACCACACTGGCATGTCGTGATAATAATGATGCGTCGTCGTGATGATGATGATGATGCATCATCGTGATGATGATGATGATGCGTCGTAGTGATGATGTGTCGTACCGATGATAATGTGTCAAAGTGATGACGATGGTGATGTGTCATAGCGGCGATGACGACGACGACGATGATGATGATGTGTGTCTCACGGCGGGCAACGCGAAGAAGGAGATGCCGATGATGGCGAAAGCGGCCGCCAAGAGCCGCCCCCCCCACGTGACCGGGTACTTATCCCCGTAGCCGATGGTGGTGAGCGTCACCTGACAAGCGGGAGGGCACAGGGACAGAGTCAGCCCTAGGATGGCAGGGGGGGGGGGGGAGCGTAGGCTGCGGCATGGATACTGTGCAAGTAGAGGAAATCTCAAACGTGCGCGGGGAAGGTCAGCGTCACGCCGCGGCGACAAACCACGCAAAGACACACAACACGAAACCAACGCCGCATTGACCAGATGCATTGCGACATCATCTCTCTCAGTATTGCGCCCTTAGTCACCCGTGGGTTGTGGCATGGGGAAGGGGGGGGGGGTGTGGAAGAGGTGGGGGTGGCGCAGAGAAACTCGTGATCTTGATTTGGGGGCCGAAATGCCAAAGCGATGATGGGTGGAGTTTGAGACAAGGCAAGGGTTGGGGGGGGTTCACGTTAAGACTATGGTGAGAGTTAGGACTATGGCTGGGAGTTAGTCCGTGGCTGCGTGCGCACGTGCATGCATGTGTGCATGCGTGTGTGTGTGCGTGTGCATGTGTGTGCGTGTGTGTGCACGTGTGTGCGTGTGTGTGCATGCGTGTGTGTGTGTGCACGTGTGTGTGTGCACGTGTGTGTGTGTGCGTGTGTGCGTGTGTGTGCACGTGTGTGTGTGTGTGCACGTGTGTGTGTGTGCACGTGTGTGTGCGTGTGTGCACGTGTGTGTGCGTGTGTGCACGTGTGTGCACGTGTGCGTGTGTGTGCGCGTGTGTGTGTGTGTGCACGTGTGTGTGTGTGTGCACGTGTGTGTGTGTGTGCGCGTGTGTGCACGTGTGTGTGTGTGTGTGCACGTGTGTGTGTGCGTGTGTGTGCACGTGTGTGCGTGTGTGTGCACGTGTGTGTGCGTGTGTGTGCACGTGTGTGTGTGCGTGTGTGTGCACGTGTGTGTGTGCGTGTGTGTGCACGTGTGTGTGTGTGTGCACGTGTATGCGTGTGTGTGCACGTGTGTGTGTGTGTGTGCACGTGTGTGTGTGTGCACGTGTGTGCGTGTGTGTGTGTGCACGTGTGTGTGTGTGTACGTGTGTGCGTGTGTGCGTGTGTGTGTGCACGTGTGTGTGTGTGTGTGTGCACGTGTGTGTGCACGTGTGTGTGTGTGCACGTGTGTGTGTGTACGTGTGTGCGTGTGTGCCGCGCCTCACCGTGCCCCACCAGAGCGCGTCGGCGTACGTCTCGAAGTACTTGTTATCCTCGTCCTTCTCGAGGAGGTAGACGAGGAAGGAGGAGAAGATGAGCACCAGGAAGCCGATGTACCACGCCGTGATGAGCTCCTGCACACCGCGACACCGCGCACCGTCACCGCCGCGGACAGGCCCGTGCCAGGCTAGGTGCCTTGCGATTTCACCAGGTGTTGTGGCTATTACGTAAGCACGTAGTGATGCATCACCACGCCGTTTCAAACAGATTCTGACGCGCGGGGCGCGTGTGCATGCGTGTGTGCATGTGTGTGTGTGCATGTGTGTGTGTGTGTGTGCATGTGTGTGTGTGCATGTGTGTGTGTGTGTGTGCATGTGTGTGTGTGTGTGCGCATGCGTGTGTATGTGTCTGCGTGCGTGTGTGTGTGTGTGTATGCGTGTGCATGCGTGTGTGTGTGTGCATATGTGTGTGTGTGTTCAGTGTGGTTGTTTCATGCAGGCCCTGCAGTCACATTCATCAATAATAATTAAAAAGAAATTGAGTCACGAATGGAACAGTGAACAAAAAAATGTGAAACATTATCCACATCAAAGGGGTGGTGGTGGTTTGGGGGGCAAATTATTGAAATCCTGGAGGGATTGCGGTGGGGGGGGGCGGTGCGCGCACGTGACACACCATGCTGTGTGTGTACACCACGTGACCCTCACCATGCTGTGTGTACACCACGTGACCCTCACCATGCTGTGTGTACACCACGTGACCCTCACCATGCTGTGTGTGTACACCACGTGACCCTCACCTTGCTGTGTGTACACCACGTGACCCTCACCATGCTGTGTGTGTACACCACGTGACCCTCACCATGCTGTGTGTACACCACGTGACCCTCACCATGCTGTGTGTGTACACCACGTGACCCTCACCATGCTGTGTGTACACCACGTGACCCTCACCTTGCTGTGTGTACACCACGTGACCCTCACCATGCTGTGTGTACACCACGTGACCCTCACCATGCTGTGTGTGTACACCACGTGACCCTCACCATGCTGTGTGTACACCACGTGACCCTCACCTTGCTGTGTGTACACCACGTGACCCTCACCATGCTGTGTGTGTACACCACGTGACCCTCACCATGCTGTGTGTACACCACGTGACCCTCACCATGCTGTGTGTACACCACGTGACCCTCACCTTGCTGTGTGTACACCACGTGACCCTCACCATGCTGTGTGTGTACACCACGTGACCCTCACCATGCTGTGTGTGTACACCACGTGACCCTCACCATGCTGTGTGTGTACACCACGGGTCCCTCACCATGCCGTGTGTACACCACGTGACCCTCAACATGCTGTGTGTGTACACCACGTGACCCTCACCATGCTGTGTGTGTACACCACGTGACCCTCACCATGCTGTGTGTACACCACGTGACCCTCACCATGCTGTGTGTACACCACGTGACCCTCACCATGCTGTGTGTACACCACGTGACCCTCACCATGCTGTGTGTACACCACGTGACCCTCACCATGCTGTGTGTACACCACGTGACCCTCACCATGCTGTGTGTACACCACGTGACCCTCACCATGCTGTGTGTGTACACCACGTGACCCTCACCATGCTGTGTGTACACCACGTGACCCTCACCATGCTGTGTGTACACCACGTGACCCTCACCATGCTGTGTGTACACCACGTGACCCTTACCATGCTGTGTGTACACCACGTGACCCTTACCATGCTGTGTGTGTACACCACGTGACACTCACCACCTTGCTGTGTGTACACCACGGGTCCCTCACCTTGCTGTGTGTACACAACGTGACCCTCACCTTGCTGTGTGTACACCACGTGACCCTCACCTTGCTGTGTGTGTACACCACGTGACCCTCACCATGCTGTGTGTACACCACGTGACCCTCACCATGCTGTGTGTACACCACGTGACCCTCACCATGCTGTGTGTACACCACGTGACCCTCACCATGCTGTGTGTGTACACCACGTGACTCTCACCATGCTGTGTGTACACCACGTGACCCTCACCATGCTGTGTGTGTACACCACGTGACCCTCACCATGCTGTGTGTGTACACCACGTGACCCTCACCATGCTGTGTGTGTACACCACGTGACCCTCACCATGCTGTGTGTGTACACCACGTGACCCTCACCATGCTGTGTGTGTACACCACGTGACCCTTACCATGCTGTGTGTGTACACCACGTGACCCTCACCATGCTGTGTGTGTACACCACGTGACCCTCACCTTGCTGTGTGCGTACACCACGGAGCCCAGCAGCCGCCAGGTCCCGCCGCGCCGGTCCATGCGAACCATGCGCAGGATCTGCAGAAAGCGCAGGGAGCGCAGCGCCGACGTGGCGAACACGTTGCCCTGGGTGCCGGCGATGATCACGGCCAGCGACGCGATCAGCACGATGATGTCTGCGCGCACCAGCGGGACAGCGAGCGACGACGCGGAGCTCAGAGCGCGGAGCGACGTGCGCATGACAAAACGGAGCCCTCGGCTCTCTTCTGTCTAACTTTCTTTGCTCTCCTCTCCTTCTTTCTCGGCACCCGACTACTGAGGTCGTTTGAGGTGATTGCACTCAGGATGTGGTCTCGTAATGATAAATAAGTGAACCTTATGGCGGTACCTCGGGGTTCCATAGTACCCCGGCTCTCTCAATGTCCGCGATGCGGTCATTTTTAGTCTGCTGATGGTCGGCGATGCGGCAATCGACTCATCTCGACGAGCTGTACACGTTAAAGAAAAATTGCATTTTTCGATAACGGATTTTCTATGCTAATGAATGGCTTTCAAACATCACGGAGTAGCACCGATTTCGGATTGATTGGTACCCCAGTCACGGAGTTACGTACAAGGATCAAGTGAAGAACGCTAAATGAGTGATTTATTCAACAACTTAAAGTATTTAGGGAGCAACTTCAAGGGCAAAAACAAACGCTACCCTTTCCATAATCATAGCAACCGTCTCTTTCTCTGCTGTATATCATCCGTACGTACCGCCTAGAAGTGCGATACCAAGCTCTGCCCCCTTCCTGAAATCACGCGCACGTCTAAGACGAATTAAAATGTGAAGTGCGGCCCTGCAATGTCTTGCTGGCGCCACGGCTGGCCAAAGGGCCTCCTTCGCTGGACAGGCAGCAGCTGTGGAGAGCGCCTCGAGACGAGCAGTGGCTCCTAACCAGGGTCCGCACGTCACCGCCGGTCTTCGCGAGGCCGTGGGAAGTGAGCGATCACCGTGGACCCCGTCGCGGAATTACCATGATATGTTTTGCTCACAAAACACCAGATTTTCTGTTTGACTGCGTGTGAAATTATCAGTCCTGTTTTTTTAGCGCCGCAAGGCAACGCGGTGCGCACGCGTCGCAGCCGTCTCCCTCGTGCCGCCCGCCATCGTACCGATGACGCAGAACGGCTTCCGCGCGAAGCGGCATCGTCCCCTCCATCCCCGGTAGCGGCAGCAGCAGCCGGCCGCCCAGATGCGGGCGAAGTACTCGAGGCCAAACACCCCGATCATGATGTACTCCTGCCCACGGACACGCAGACGCACGCGCGGACACGGCACGCGCGCAGACGCACACGCACATTCCCACGCTATATATATACACACACACACGCACGATAGGCAAAGACGAAGATCCCCTCTCCCCCGTATAGCCTTCAACAGACTGTTGGGACAAGTGCTGTTAGCGAGCACCTATGAAGGAGGTGGGAGGCGGGAGGGAGGTGGCGCGAGATAGCGGACGATCCCGAACTCTGAAGCTTCTTAAATAAGACCCGACATGGTAAATCGGGTCTCGAGGACAATAGGAGCAGGGGCAGTCCTCCACTGAGGCCATATTCTTGGTCCATCTGCTGCAGTAGAAGAGCAGGGAAGGGGATTTCAACAGGACCTACATCTCCACTTTATCGACCTGGCCTGGGACTACAAAAAAAACGTCTAGATCAGTCAGGGCTTTGTTGTCGTTCTTCACGAATTCGGGAGGACGCCGACCCTTAGCCCTCCGCTCCACGCAGGCCCCGGTGGAGCCCCCGCGCATGCGTGCGCCCTCACCAGCAGCAGCACCGCCTTGGAGGCGGCGTCCTGGTACGTCTGGATGGTGGAGAACACAGACAGCACCAGGCAGCTCAGCACCAGGACGAACCTGCGCGCACACAAAGAGATAGAGACAGACATCGATGATGATCCGCCATACGGCCTTTGAGACTGTCGACGCAAGTGCATATGTGGCGAATGCCGGTTAATACCGCACCCAATATCGCTGTTCACACCCATGTCCTGCCCCGATGCGGCCCCTAGCTGCAAAAACAGAAGCCCTCCTCATTGGAAAAAAATGAAATAACAAAAACTCCAAGCTCAGTCAAGACTCCAGCTTCAGCGAGCACCTCTGAAGCTCTGACATTAAATCCGGAGACCATCGATTCTCAGCTGTCCTTCGCTTCCCACATGTCACAGCTCTGCAGGAGCTCTTACCTCCATCAGCAGAACATCTCCTGCAACCAGAGCCATCTCTAGGGGCACGGCGAAATCGGGGCGACCGCCCCGGGTCCCACGCTTTGGGGGGGGGGGGCCCACGCTTTGACGTCAAGATGTCCGATCTGGTTTAGTTTGCAGTCGTCGGGGGACCCACACAGTGGGATTTGCCCTGGGTCCCGCACCCCGCTATGGACGATCCAGCCTGCATCTGCCACTCTCTTGCAGCAGCCATTGCTCAGACTCTCATCCGTGCCCTCATCCAACTTGACGATCGCACCTCTCTCTGCTATGGCCTCCGAAATCCATCAGCTCCAAACTCCAGCCAGTGCAGAATGGTGCCGCCAGACCTCCCATCCGAGCTGATAAATGAGACCACCATCACCCCAATACTCCAATACCTTCATCGCTACCCAGTCCAGTCTCAGATCAATATCAATATTGCTTTCACCAAATTCAATATTGTTCATTCACCGGGCCCGCACCTACCTCTCCCCCCTCTCGTCTCACTCAACTCCCCGGTCCAGTGCCCAGCAGAGCAATGGCAGCTTCTCCCCAGAGAGCATTCGGACATTCCACCAGGCCAGCTGCAGCAGCGATTACTTTTTTGTTTCTGGGGGCTCCGAGAAATGGGGCCGGGGAGGGGGGGAGATTCATTCCCCTGGCTCGACCGAGCAGGGGTTTGGCTAGGGGATGTACCGGACGCTTATCCCCTTGGGAACTCGTGCACACATCAAACGAGACCCACGTTGGACGGATTAACCAGCGCCCCACACGGGACCGGAGCCGCCGCTTGCCACGTTGGTGGCTGTGAGCGTGCTTCGAGTGTAATCGGTTTGACTATAATGTCAGACTTTGGCATTGTCCACACACCACGCCACCACGTTGTCCCCTGGCGCTGCGAGGAGAGGTAGGAGTTGGTTGCCGAATGGTGGACAGGCTCACAGACAGACTCACAGATAGATAGATGGGTGGGTGACCGATTCGACGCTAGATGAAAAGAGATATGGAAAAATAAGTCGTGAGACTCGAGCGTTCCTGCGTAAATGACCATGGATGGATGGATGTCCAAACAGACAGGTAGATGACAGACATAGAGAATGATGGATGGATGTAAAGACGGATGGATGGACAGGCAGACAGATTGATGAGTGGACATCTAGACAAATGGGTGGACAAACAGACAGTGTAATGAAATGGCAAATACGTTTACGTAACTGTCGTCATCCTTCCGACATCTACCACGAATCTCAGTGAGCTCTCACCTCGTTAAATGAAGATAATCAATCAAACCAAACATCAATAAGAAAGCCTTAATGAGAGGAGCGTCGGTGGGATTTTGGGGGTGAACGGGCATTGGAAATAATTGGAGAATTTTAATTAAGGTTTCTTTAATTGCGAGCATTCCGCACCTAATTAAGCATCACACACTCTGCGGGATTAGCTCAGTAAATGGGCTCTTTGCAATGTAATCCGCAGTAGATTAACACCAGTGTCACAGCACTCAGCCAACAATGCCGGGGGTCCTGGGTTTGAATGTGGGCTTCAGACGCCCGTGACTAAACCGGGTTCTCTACTACACAGAGCTGACGGTCTCGGCCAGGTCACCAATGACCTCACGAAAAATGAATCCTCATAGTCATCAATTTTTCCCCGATTGCATAATCATGCCAGAATCATCGCAGAACTACCTCAGAGATGCCTTCAAGAGAGCTTTTTTTCTAATTCACACACTAAGGGAGCTCACCTTCCCACGCGCACACACACTCTCTTACGTAAACAAAAATGTCTCACGTGAGAGTTAAAACGTTGGATATATTTGAAGTCTCTGTCTACAGGAAAGCCACCAATACGGATGCTTTCTTAAAACCTGATTCCCACCATCATCCATCCCAGAAGAGTTCCCTCACCAAAACTCTATACCACAGAGCTCGATGTATTTCCGACCATCACCACCCTAGCCAGTGAACTGGAGCACGTACACAAAGCCCTCAAGATGAAAGGATATTCGGACTACACAATCTGTAAAGCTATCACCCCAACCGTTGGGGAAGAATCATCTGAGGACCCAATGTAGACCATCACCTTGCCATACATAGCAGGGGTCACCAAAAATATTTCCAAGATCATGAGCAAACACAAGATCCAGGTTCGATTCAACATAGTACATAAAATTCGTGATCTGATCCCATCTGTGAAGTGGTGATCCCTGACATGCAATACCCCGGTGTCTACAAACTAAGCTGTGGCTGTGGCAGCAGTTACATTGGGGAAACTAAGCGACATGTCTCGGACCGGGTCCGTGAACATAAGGCAGATCTGAAACACGGTAGGACCAAAACCTCGGCCGTGGCTGAGCATTATTTTAACGCTGTGGGCACACACGAAATAGATTTTGCCAAGACGAAGGTACTCTGCAAACCCACTGGCTATCAGCAAAGATTCGTTCATGAAGCCATCCAGATATATAAACACAGACACTTTTTCAACCGAGAAGATGGGGACAAACGGAGCAATTAACTGGCTGTGATGTTCCCTTCCTACCTGCCTATGTTGGCAGTGATTTTCGACTCTCCGAGTTACATTCACTAACACAGCTACCGTTGCTCGTTTTCCTCGGTGGCTCTTGCTGAGCTCTCTCCGATTTTACATTTACATGCAAATATATTACATTGACATGCTGATCTCTCACGATACAATGGCCACCCCCACAGCTCTCCGATCTTACATTTACATTCAAACTTCTTACATTGACATGCTAATTTCATCTCTAGCCCCGCCCATTTACCATTGGGCTACACCCATCTCAAACCTTTATAACATCCTGCCTTAGCAGCTCTCCCGCCATATATCTTTTTCCTGCCTCAGCAGCTCTCCCGCTATATTTTTTCACCTGATGATGATTGCTTGTCTTGCGATCGAAATGTCGTGATATTGTTATTATTTTATTATTCTTCTTGAAAAAAATTCTATTTACGTGGCTTTACCGAAAGACTCAAAGAATATATTTGAAGTTCTCATAGCTGGAATTCAGCTGATTTTATTTTAATACACAACGATTTTTTTCCCTGCAGCTATTGGTAGCCGAGCCGGGACCGTCCGCTCGTCACACTCGAGGCCCAGGTTTTACTCACGGATGGCCGGACTCGGATTCTTAACGATTAACTATTTAACTATTCACTTTTTATTTTATTTTCCCAGGTAAAGCCCACGGAGTGTTCCGGGCCATCACAAATTACAGCTCAACCAAGGGGCTTAGAATGTGGAAAATTAAAGCAACCAAACTCTCCAAACGCGTGAATCCACACGAACACGGAGAGAGAGAGAGATCCAAACTCCAACTATACATGCGTCAGGGTCGGGATCTAACCACCGAACTCCTGTATACCAGGTGGGGTAGTAGTTAACATCTCGCCACCGTGGAACCCAGGATCTCAGCGGTGCCGGCTCGGTGTCTCCGACACGGCCATTGTGGACCATCAAGAGCCAACCCTGCCAGCCCTGGGCTCCCGGTGCATCTTCCTATGCTTCACCCAGACCCCGCTTTCCGCCGGCCGGCCTGCCCACCCGCCCGCCCGCCCGCCCCTCACCCCACCCACCCTCGATGCCCTGCATGGGCTTCCACTGTCCCCCTCCTTGCCGGGTATTTTGGGAAGGCAGGTCCCGGCAGGTGCTGAGAGGGCTGCTGTTTTCTGGGCGACTCCCCACGGCTAAATATAAAGGAGACATTGCTTATAGCGCTGTGGCCGGCCAGTTAGACACACACAGCCAGACATACGATCAAGACAAAGGCAAAGACAAAGCTTCCCCGTATAGCCTGAATAGACTGTTCAGGCAAGTGCTGTTAGCGAGCACCTATGAAAGCAGGCATGGCACACGAGAGGGTGGGTGGAAACGCCACACCACATTTGTCTTCCCAGCGGTGATGTTTACACACCACACCAGGTACTCATTGAGGCTGAATCGATCTAGGGGAGGCCCATGACCGGTTTAGATAATTACCACTGGTGTGTGTTGACAGTGTGCGGGAATTGAACTCGGGTCATCGGGTTCATAGCGCAGCGCACTAACCGCTACACAAATACACAGCAAAATTAACAATCAAGACACACAGACGAATACACAGTGAGATACGCAGCCTAACATACAATGAAAACAGACACATCCAGAGTTACAATCAAGACACACAGACACACTATACATACGGACGATCAAGACACATAGACAACACACACAGAGAGATACACAGCCAGAGATTAAAGACACCCAGGCAGACAAGCAAGACACACAGAGAGACATGGAAGCAGACACAGACGGTCAACACACAAAGGTAGACAGCTGGTCAAAGAAACAGACAGAAAGACAGACAGACATTAGGCGCACAGCCACAGAGACACACGACCAGACAGACACGATGGTCAGCAAGTTAACGTACAACCGTCCAAAAAGCTAAATGAAATGTACAGCAAGGTTGCCAGTGCACGAGACAGCCAACCCATTTAACTTGCCAGGCAGACAGCCAGCCAGCAGCACGAGCGAACGAATTAGACAGCCGGCCGGCCAACGAGACGGTGCGACGCGGGCCAAGTCATCGAGATGCGCAACGCTCGATGCGCTCGGCTGGCAACGAAAGGCCACCACTCGGCTAAATTCATAACAAATTGATTGAAAGTGGCCTTGCCAAACGGCACTGTTCAAAGCAGCCGCTGATATAACGTTTCCCTTGATATGAAAGAGTTGGGTACGCAACAATGGCTGCTTCTCCGTTTCATCTGCAACACCCACGAGCAAAACTCGCCAATCACAGACTGTTGGGGCCAGCGCCGTTATCGAGCACCTATGAAGGCCGGCACGGCACACGAGTTGGTGGCGTGGCCAGCTCCACACCCGGCCGCCTTCGTCTCCCGAGTGGCGACGTTTACACACCGCACCAGGTAGCCATTTGAGGCTGAGTCGACTTAGGGGAGGCCGATGACCGAAGCTCGAACCAGGGTCGCCCGGTTTGTAGCGTGGCGAGCGCTGCCCTCTGCGCTGCCACATGCACGCAGCGGCACACACAGCCACACATCCTCCGCGTAGCCGCACAGACTGCAGGGCCAAAGCGCTGTTAGCAAGCACCAACGGAGTAAGGCCAGCATGGCACATCTGCCGCGGTGGTGTGGCCGCGGTCACACGGTGCCGGCACCTTTGTCTCCCCAGCGCTGATGTTTACGCACCGGATCAGGTGGAATGAGATTCCTATCGTTTGCCATTCCCATCAACCGTGGCATCCAATTGATCGGCAAACGCACCGTTTTTTGTGGAGTGATTGTTCCCATTATACACAACTTTTTTTGCGGATAAGAGATGCCATACACTATTTAACATATGTACTACCACATAGCTCTAGAAGCCTTCCACGGTTATACCCAAGGAATTTCCATTTGGTACAGGTATAATTAGAGGTTGATTGATGCCCGGGTGTTATCAAGGGATGGCTCCCTAATTTGTCAACCGTGTTATGTACTCTGATCATCTGGTAATTGCTGCTCACTAAAAAAGGAGTTGGAGTCCCACTAAGAGGTGGGAGCCTCACCATTAGCCCCACCAAAATAAACCACCTGCCTGGGTATTTGTCATCAAACACTCCACCCCCTTAACCTGCCAAAGTGCATAATAATGTTTTTTGTGTTATATCACTTAAATAAAAATGTGTCGGTAAACCCGCCACCACTTGACACAGCCAATTAATAAGGTTTGTCACGTAAACAAAACGTGCCAATTAGTTACTAGTTCAGGACACCAGTGTGTTGGTCGTGAAGGCCTATGTTTTAAACTCCCCATAAGTGATGGGGCTGTTGTGGAGAAAGTGGAGGAGTTCCCATACCTGGACAATATGATTATTACTGGTTTCCAGTGTAGTAGCAGATATCTCACTCCGAATCGGTCGAGCATATTTTTTTTCATCGGCTGCATAACAGTGTTTGCAACCTACCTGGCCTATCGCTCCACACAAAGTTGCGGATCTCTTCTCAGCCACAGTCACGTCCTCCATTCTCTGTGTGCAAAACGTGGACCCTTTAAAGGATCAACTGTGCCAGTTTGAAACATTCAGGCTGGCCTGCTATGATGGATCGTGGGTTTAACCATACTTGATTGTGTGAGGAGCTCACAGATCCTTGGAATATGTAGACACATTCCCATCGGTGAGCTCCTTCGGCAGGCGAGGCTGCGTTGGCTGGGTGATGTAGCCCGCATGCCCAGCCACTGCATGCCCAAGCAGCTTTTGCTTGTCCGGATAAAGAGGGCTAAACGAGTACGGCATGGACTCGATACGAAATTGAGTGATGCGGTACTCGAGACTGTGAAGATGATTGGACTTCCATATGACTGGTAACAGCAGTGTCAAGATCAACTTCTGTAGAGGAGGCCCGTTCAGGAAGCTACCGAGCATTTGGAAGCAGTTGCCCTCCAACAACAAGGGAAGGCGTAGGAGCGCCGCTCACAATAACGATCAGAGCACTGGGCGGCTAAAACGCAGTTGAGTGGGCAAAGTGGGGACCACATGTGATGATGTGGTGACATCACCGCCACTTAGTGGCGAATGGCGGCTGTCGTTTGTTGTTACAAACCAATGGGCTGCAGAGAAATCTAGCAGTCTCCTGTTGATTTAAAGCTGGTTTGGCTCATGCCTTCCAAACAATCCAACCTAAGTATAGTGCTAGCATCATGCTCCACTCAAGTATTAAAGTCACTCAATACGTTGGTTTTGTCCCGAGGGGCCACTTTAAACAACAGCTGGGAGAGCAAAGTGATTGAAGGTATCAGAGGAGCCGATTAACATACACACATGCAGATACAAACAAACATCATCAATATGGGCACAAGCCACCATCACCACTATTCCTTATCTACTGTTGACAGGGGTGGGGGGTGAGCCCTCAAAAGCCTTCGACTCAAGGCCTCCAAACACCTCACCTGCACACCCCCAGGTCCCCATTAATTCTATTTCTCAGAGCCACTCGCTGTTGGTTGACATTATCTTGCCCTAGGGAGAGGACTGTCCACCCCCCAAACGATTACCGGAAACCATGTTCCAAAGAGGCCCATGCGGAACCTGGTCCCACTTTCGACAGAGCAATGGCAGCCCCTCGTCACCAGCAAGCATTTGGACATTCCACCTGGTGTTCCCGGAGGCTCCCCGGGCATACAGCCCGAGTACGGGAACTCCTCGACTCTCTCCACAACAGACCCATTGCTCATGGAGAGTTGTGGAGATGGACTTGCCCAGGTAGGCAATTTGTTTCAGTGGGACTAACGCTAAGGCCCCACCTCTTGGTGGCAAGCTCAAGGTACGGCAGCGGAGCCTCCGATTCGTTCTCAGAGTGAGCAGCAGTGACCAGGTCATCAGCATACATGACCCGATCGACACAGACACGCGCACAGACACAAACACATACAACATAGGATGCATGCAGATACAAAAACTGCATATGTACGTCATAAAGCCTTTAACAGAATGTTGGGGCAACTGCTGTTCGCAAGCACTTATTAAGGTCGGCATGGCACTCGAGGCGGTGGGTGGGCAACACCACGCCCAGCCGCCTTTGTCTCTCCAACCCTTATGTTTACACGCCGCAGGACTGGTTCAAATATTGGCCCTGGGGCGGGAATCGAATGCGGGTTGTCGGGTTCGTAGTGCGGTGCGCCAAATGCTGCACTGCTGCTCCCCACACAGAGAGAAACACAGACGGGCACACACACACACAAAACAAAGATCCCCCGTGTAGCCTTAACAGACTGTAGGGGCAAGTGCTGTTAGCGAGACACCTATGAAGGCCAAAACGGTACACGAGGGGGTGGGTGGCCAGCACCACGCCGGGTCGCCTTTGTCTCCCCAGTGGCGATGTTTACACGCCGCACCAGGTACTCTCATTTGAGGCTGAGTTGAACTAGGATGGCCCAGGACCGGTTCAGATAATCGTCACTGGTGTTGGCCGTGAGTGAGAATCAAACTCGGGTCGCCAGGTTCGCAGCGCAGTGCGCTAACCACTACACCACCGCTCCCCACACACTCACACTCTCACTCACACACTCACACACACTCTCACTCACAAACTCACACACACTCTCACTCACACACTCACACACACTCTCACTCACACACTCACACACACTCTCACTCACACACTCACACACACTCTCACTCACACACACACACTCTCACTCACACACTCTCTCACACAAACTCACACACACACTCTCTCACACAAAGTCACACACACTCTCACTCACACACACTCTCACTCACACACTCTCACACACTCTCACACACACTCACACACACTCTCACACATACTCTCACACACACTCTCACACACTCACACACACTCTCACACACACTCTCACTCACACACTCACACACACTCTCACTCACACACTCACACACACTCTCACTCACACACACTCTCACTCACACACACTCTCACACACACACTCACACACACCCTCACTCACACACTCACACACTCTCACTCACACACTCTCACTCACACACTCACACACTCACACACACTCACTCACACACACTCTCACACACACTCACACACACTCTCACTCACACACACTCACACACACTCTCACACACACTCACTCACACACACTCACACACACACTCTCACACACACTCACACACACTCTCACTCACACACTCTCACTCACACACTCACACACACTCACACACTCACACACACTCTCACTCACACACTCACACACACTCTCACACTCACACACTCTCTCATTCACACACTCTCACGCATACTCACACACACTCTCACACACACTCACACTCTCACACACACTCACACACACTTACACACACTCACACACACTCACACACTCACACACACTCTCACTCACACACTCACACACACTCTCACTCACACACTCACACACACTCTCACTCACACACTCACACACACACTCACTCACACACTCACACACACTCTCACACTCTCACACACACTCACACACACTCTCACTCACACAATCACACACACTCTCACTCACACACTCACACACACTCTCACTCACACACTCACACACACTCTCACTCACACACTCTCTCACTCACGCACTCACACACACTCCCACTCACACACTCACACACACTCTCACTCACACACTCACACACACTCTCACTCACACACACTCTCACTCACACACACACTCTCACTCACACTCTCACTCACGCACTCACACACACTCACACACTCTCACTCACACACACACACACTCTCACTCACACACTCACACTCTCACACACACTCTCGCTCCCACACTCACACACTCTCACACTCACACACTCTCACACTTACACACTCACACACACTCTCACTCACACACTCACACACACTCTCAAAGACAAAAAGACAAAGATCCCCCGTATAGCCTGTAACAGACTGCAAGTGCTGTTAGCGAGCACCTATGAAGGCCGGAACGGTACACGAGGGGGTGGGTGACCAGTACCACGCCCGACCGCCTTTGTCTCCCCAGTGGCAATGTTTTTATCCACCGCACCAGGTACTCATTTGAGGCTGAGTCGACCTAGGGGAGGCCCAGGACCGGTTCAGATAATCGTCACTGGTGTTGGCTGTGAGCGGGAATCGAACCTGGGTCGTCGGGTTCGTAGCGCAGCGTGCTAACCACTACACCACCGCTCCCCACTCTCACACACTCTCACTCACACACTCACTCACACGCTCACACACACTCTCACTCACACGCTCACACACATTCTCACACACACTCTCACTCACACGCTCACACACATTCTCACACACACTCTCACTCACACGCTCACACACATTCTCACACACACTCTCACTCACACACTCACTCACACACACTCTCCCTCACACACTCACACACACTCTCACACACTCACACACACACATTCTCACTCACACACTCACTCACACACTCACTCACACTCTCACTCACACACACTCTCACTCACACACACTCTCACTCACACACACTCTCACTCACACACACTCTCACTCACACACTCTCACTCACACACTCACACACACTCTCACTCACAATCTCACTCACACACACTCTCACATACACACATTCTCACTCACACACTCACTCACACTCTCACTCACACACACTCTCACTCGCACACACTCTCACTCACACACACTCTCACACACTCTCACTCACACACTCTCACTCGCACACTCACACACACACACTCACTCTCACTCACAAACTCACACACACACTCACTCTCACTCACAAACTCACACACACTCTCACTCGCACACTCACACACACTCTCACTCGCACACTCACACACTCACTCACACACACACTCATACACACTCACACACACTCTCACACACGCACTCACACACTCTCACTCACACACACTCACACACTCACACACACTCTCACTCACACTCTCACGCACTCACTCATACACACTCACACATACTCTCACACACGCGCACCTCCACCCACTTCGCCGCTCTGCCAGCCACTGGCAGACATTCCCCTCCCGAGTCATTATGTAACGCCTCGCTTCGGTTCCACAATGGACAGCAGAAACTCACCGACCGCTCGCCACCGTGCTCAGCAGCTCGGGCACATCGGTTCGATTCCCACTTTAGTCGCATGAGTAATTTCTGCGGTGAGGGGACGGGGTAGAGGGCATGATGACTCACTCGAGCGGTAACGATTCATGCCGAAGTCCTCGAAATGATTTGACGAAGTCAGAGCCAGGCCAGGGGAATTTTGAGTCTTACACGTTTTGCGCAAAGACCAAGAGTCAACGCATTCGTCAACAACACCGCCCGAAAAGGAAAACAATAAACGCGTAGGTAACGTTTGAGGCAATGGCCCTTCTACATAAAGGCTCATTGGTCTTCACGATATGACAAAGGGACATCCGCCCGAAACGTCACCTGTCATAATGTTTTTTTTTCCTTTTAGCGGCAGTGTTATTGACGGATGAGTTTTGTTTGTATATATTACACATCTGTAAACGATATTACCGTGGTGTAATGGCTAACACTGCTGGACTTGCAATCCAGAGGTCGCTTGTCCAATACAATCTCTTCAGTTCTTAAATCTCCCTCCCCGCCGCCCCCCCCATGTTTGTCCATCCAGCAGTATAAATGGGTACACCAAGACGTGTGGACAGTGTGGAAGAGTAGGCCAAATACGTACCCTCTGCTCTATTGAGCTCCCTCTCGTGGAGGCCCTTCCGCCAGCGGTGGTGCGAACTAACAGTTGCAGGTCTGCGCCTTTGCTGTTACCCTACACATTTATAATCAACTCCACGGTAACTGGATCAACGGCCCGGGACACGGAATCTGATATTCACATCGTCGTCATCATCATCATCATAATCGTTCCATTGTTGATTTATTGAGAGAGATGTTTCTGTGTATAACTAAACTAATTCTAAGACTGATCCAAGGATGAGAAATACATCGAACATCCGCAAAATAAGCCCTCCTTCCAAAATGCGCGTTTAACTTTCTCAGAGGGCATGGCCTGACCATGGAGCGTGGGCAAGAACACTGAGCGGGGAAAGCAGTGGATCAGCGACCACGACCTCGCTGCCATCTGCGATTCGCTATGCAATACGTGTCGAGCGAGCGAACAGCGGTGAGCGTGCCATGGTGCGCATTTGGACAAGGCGTCGAGTGGGGGCGGAGGGTGGTGGAAGATTGGGGATCGCAAGCCATTCCTCATCCATTCATTGCGGAGGTGGAGGGGCGACCTCTGCGCACACAGCCCCGGTGAAGGCGCCGCCAAAGCTCGTTCAACAGAAACATCGCTGGCGCTTCCATGATTTGTGAACGTTCTCGTGCAGCAGGAAGCTGCGATGACGCGCAACAGAGCCCGTGCGGTATTCAGCAAACCCCTTGCCTGCTGTGGGGGGGGGGGGGGGTTACGTTCTTGAAAATAGCCGCAACTGGCAAATTCGCGATCCACGACTTCACCACTTCGGCGACACGGACAGATCGGCAGCCCATCCACGACAGACCTCCCCACCCAGCGTGTCCCCCGCGAGTCTCCCCGCCTCCGTGAGCCCGAGTGCCGTGGTTGCACAGTCCTCTCCGACGTCGTCCATCCACAACTTCTCCTCGGCCGTTCCCGGGGCCCCGTTCCACCAACGCGACCGGACGAGAGAGGGCGTTTGGCAAGCGGCGTGTGTGCGGCGTACGGACGAACGTCCCTGCAACGTTCTGCAACGTCTTAATGCCCGACGTTCTTTATTTTTTTATCGCCTCTCGTACTTTACGATTTCTTCCCCTGTGACGGGAAAACGTGGGGAATTCCCGTCGTTCTTTTTTTTGTTATTATCATCTCTTCTCATGCTTTACGATATCTTTCCGTGTGACGGAAAGCATCTAGAATTCGCATCGATTCTCCGCGCCCGACATCCTGCGTTCGTCTCCGAAATTCTGTTGCTGCGGGGCTAGAGGCGTAAAGGAGGCGCTCAACGACGCATCGCTCCCGCGAATGACATCGACTGTCGAACTCGCGGACTGCGCGTGCGTGTGCACGTCAGAATCGGGCGTCTGCAACTTCACGGGAGCCGAATGCTAATGAGATGGCGAGGCTACATTCCTGGCTATTGGGGAGTGAACAACAACGATGCGCCGACGGGCACGAGTGAGAAACAACACAAACACGAAGCGGGAACAAACTACAAAACAACAAGAGGGGTTATTGAACGGAGAGACGCGCTCCCGAATTGTGACACTTCCCGAAGAGCACCAACTCACGATTGAAAACGAATTTCTTTACAACGGCTTTCTGTGTTTAGTTTGTTGTCCTTCCCCCGCAACGCCCATTAGCACGGTTGGCTACGTACGGTGCGAAAGAAGTTCAACATACGGCATACAGTACTACTCATCGTGATAGCATGTGCCGTTTGTGTGAAGTCATTCGTAACCAAGCAGAGGCCGCTAATCAACTCACTACACCTGAGAATCCAGATCAACGACAGGCAACGGAATGCTCGATTCGAAGCGAGTGGCGGCCCGGTGCTCTGATACGGTGTTTAGCCCCCTGCCCCTCCACCCTGAGCCACCTGCTCCCCCCCCCCCCCCCTGACTGCCCACTCAATAGCGGACCTCTGTTACGGCCTCGGCAAACAGCGCTGGGCACACTACCCAACCTGCACTTACCGAAAGGCCTTCTCCGTCAGATTTCTATCGCGTGACAATTTGGGGGCAATCTTCCAAGCGCCTAATTATACGCGGCAGAGAAATGCAACGCTCGCTCTCTCGCTCTAAAAATACGTTCGGATGAACGGACCACTCACCCCCCCCCACCCCCCCCCCCCCCGGTTTATGTTTGATCGGCGATGCGAATAGCAACAAAAACACCGAAACCAATCAAAGCACGTGCATGGCAAGGGGTGGTGGTGGTGGTGGTGCTGGTGGTGGTGGTGGGGGGCGGCATGCGGTCGTCCATGAGAGCGAAACCCCCATTTGAAGTCTCTCGAAGCAATATCGGCAGATTCCATCCAAAACGGCCCTGCTGCCAGGGCTTAATTTCCCGTGGAATATTTTCCAGGGGCATTCAAACCTCCACCCGCCCCCCTACACCGCCCACCCCAAACAGCAGCAGCGGCGGGGGGGGGGGGGCCGTGGCAGGAGGAAATATTTTCTGGAACTCAGCCCCAGTCAGCTCCGGGTGAAATTAGGCCCTGCCTGTCGTGACCCCAAATTCCACGGCTAAATGCTGCCGACGTTCCCGAAACTTCCAAAATGCTTCGGTCGCGGGGATTGGCATCACGTCGGCACGGAACTCGCCTGGCTGGATCTGGTGCTCGTTTTGGGCTGAGTCGACCTAGGGGCAATCTCGGCCACGTTTAGATACCAGTGGCCACTGGCGGTGATCTGAGCGAATCTCGTGACCGTGGCCAGGAATCGAACCCTGGGTGAGCTGGGGCCATAGCGCAGTCGAAACCAATACAACTCCACTCCCCCATATATAGGCACAGACGCACGCACGCACACACACACGCGCTCACGCTCATTATGCGTCTCAGCAGAAAGTTGGATGGATTCCACTGAGCTCTGGAGACACCCAACACCGCACCTCCCCGTCACCGGAGTCCCAGGGGGGTTTCCCCATTGAACCCACCCCCCCCCCCTCCGCGGCCCAAAACCACTTCCCCTATGCAGACACTCACACCGACTCGCTCACGGATGCAGACACTCTCTTGCAAAGACTCACCATGCAGCCTACGTCAGCTGTTTGGCAGAAGTGCTGCTAGCGCACGATGGTATGGTGGGGCCGGCACCAGCACTGATATTTATACACCAAAACCTGGTACTAATTTAAGGCTGAATCGACCTAGGGGAGGCCAATGACCGATTCCAATATTTGCAACTGTTATTGGCCGTGAGCAGGAATCGAACTCGGGCCGTCGAGTTCAAAGTGCAGTTCGTAAACCACTATACTACCACTCCCCCCAAATACAAAGATTGCTCGCATGGCCTTTAACAGACTTTTGGGGAAAGTGCTGTTTGCGAGCACCTACGAAGGTCGCCCCTGCACATGACGGGGTGGGTGGCGAACATCACACCTGGCCGCCTTTAACTCCCCACGCCTGATCTTTTAACACACCACACCAGCTACTCACTTAAAGCTGAGCCGACCTAGGAGAGGCCAAAGACCAGTACAGATGTTTGTCCCAGGTCACACCTTTCAAATGAGACTCATCCTGGTCTCTTGAGTTCTCACTTGGGTTACACAATATCAGCTTGAATCCCTAAATTCGTACTTTAAACCCTTACCCTGACCTCGTAACCTTCTCTTAAATCCCTAAACCGGAGTATGGGGGAACAAATGTTCACTTGCTGGTGGGAACGTTCAGACTCGTGGGAGTACAAATATTCGCGGAAACTTTACAGTCGTTTTCACTGGCCACCGCTCCGACCAATGGCAAGTGACAGCTAAACTACTAAACTATTTTTTTTTATTTTACCCAGTAAGGCCCACTGAGATATATAGCTCTTTTACAAAAGCGACCTGCCTATCACAAATGACAAATGAATAAAGTGGCTTATCGTGTGGAAATGTATCGCAGCCAAATACTCTAAATGCGTGTTGATTCTAAATGTAGAGGTAAAAACTGGAGGACCCGGAAAAAATCCACGTGACCACGAGGATAAAAATATACAGGCGTCAAGGTAGGGATCGAACCCACGACCTCCTGAATACCGGGCGAGGGAGTTAACATCTCGCCACCGTGGTGCCCTATAGCTGAACCAGTCCTCCTGAGTGAGTCCACCACCTCCCTCCCCCATCAACCTGCACTGCCCAACATGCCGACGTACGGTTGAAAAATCCAACGACCCAGCAGACTGACAAAGGGCGTCTTCATCATCAACCGTGATCAACCCACTGCTGGATGAAGGCTTCCCCAAGGCCTGCCGCCACCTCTTACGACGTTGCCACAATCCGTCCACCACCTGCCAGGCGAAGTGAATTCATCGCTCCATCTTCTCCGGCAGACGTCCTTGGCTGCCACTCTGTCATTATTCTCGAACCGCCGTCCTTCACCCCCTTCCTGGCCGTGGCGTCTCCTGCCCGAGCCGTGTATGCTCTCCTGCACAGTTTGGATGATGCAAATTATTTTATTATTTCACGCGATCGCCCCGCGTCCCTCGCGCGAGGCGAGAGAGTGGGCGGTGGGGATGCGCACGCAAGCCCCATCCCCCTTTCTCATCCGGGCCCGAAACTCAAGGCTACAGCGCAAATGGCAGCGGAGACTATAAGTCAGCCATGAGGCACGGCTGGGAGATGGGAGCACGGGAGGGAGGGTGGAGGCGGGCGACGTGCGCCCGAGCGGTTGTGGGGGGCGGGGGGGGGGCGGGGGGGGGCGGTGAATGGGACGCGGTGCGATGAGAGTGGGCTACAGGGATCAGTTGGCGGGAGACACGTCAGTTCAGGTGAAGCATCAGAGCAAGCAAATGGCTTCTTATCTTCTCTCTGGTCGGGGATCGAAAATCTGTGCCCGTGATTTAAAAATAAAACGAAATTTCATTGTCCAGCCAATTTGTCAGATTGCCGTCCTCGGTGGCCGTGATGTCGCGTGACAGGGAGCCCAGCGCCTCGCCGATGCGGTGGTGGATCGCGGGAAGGCCTTCCACGTGGCCTCTTGCCGTTCTCGGGCCTCCAGGCCTACGCTTGGCAACAGAGATTACGACAAAAAAAACAACCCCACAAAACACAGCAGCTTGGAGGCAAGGGGTCGATGGATCGTGTCGACTTGAGCTGAGAGGTTCCAGGAGATGACCGCACAGTAAAGTGGGTTCAGTCCAGAGATAGATCTGCTCCACTCACTGGATTGAGCCTGTGGATTGCGGGGGGAGGGGGGGGGGGCTTTTGAGGGTTCTCAAGCTTCGTCCCATTAACAGAATAATGTCAACATTCCATGACGGGATCCTCCTGAAAAATAGTTTTGAGACTCATTGTGCCTTTTCTGGGCAGCTGGCTTTATTATTATTAACATGCCAATCATGCCAATGACCAAATCACCCAGAATGTGCGACATCTGTCAGATGTCAGAAGCTAAGCAGGTTTGACCCTGGAGAGTGCTTGGATGGGCGAATACCACAGCACCACGCACAAACCGGTTGCGATAGGACGGTGGGGCGACTTGCCGGGCAGCAGAGGGCAGCACGGTAAACCCCACTGTTATTCTGTACTTCTACATTTTGCCGTCTCTGCTGGATGCAGACTGATGCCAATCCTAGGTTGATGACTAAATAGATGACATAATCATTCTGCCTTTGAACATCATCATCATCATCAGAAACTTCAACATTGCTCCGGCTCGGATCGATGCTTCAAACTCTTCAGTGTCTCCCATGGGCACGCAACCGGATCCGAGGTGGAGGAGTCTGGGGCTGCTACCGCTGCCGGCGCTGCGAGGATGAGTGAGGGGCTGCGGATGTGGGCAGGAGCCGGACGGCGGCGCGATGGAGGAGGAACGAGGGAAGGCGAGGGGAGTCTCTGTCTCGTGTTCATCACGCAATCGATCGGTATCTCCGTCTCCCGAGACGCAGCGAGCCCTATTCCCACCCCCCCTACCCCCCTTGCTCCCCCACCCCCACCCCACCGTGCCCTCTCCAGTTCACAATTTCATAACTTCAGAGGGGAGCGGTGTCTACAGAACCCTCGTCTCATCTAAGGCGGCCATGCCACGGCTGGAGAGGATTGAACTCGGGGCCCGATGTGGTGGCAGTGGTTTTAGTGGCAGCAGTGGCAGTGCTGATAATGGTGTCGTGGTTATGGCGGCTGTTGCCATTCTGGTGGTTATCCTGAACCAATGATGGCAATTCCATATTGCTATGGCGGAGACCAGCCTGTCTCTTGACGAAACAAAGCGAGGATGCGTGCTTTGGAGGCAACGGTTTTAGTGCATCTACGAAAGAAACCGAACCCCAATGGGCGACGTGGTGGCCAGGAAGACTGCCGCAAAGCAAGCGGACTAGTGAACCCATCTGTGCATAAACCCTCCTGAGTGTCGTTCCACTGCAGGCACGTAAACTTTCCCACGGCTTCTCCAGTTTTCAAGTTTAATAATAATAATAATAAATAAAAAGAATTGGCCCCAACACCCCGGCGCGAGACTCTTCTTTGAAGCGATCCTTGAGGCTCAGCGAGCCTTTCCAGATGATTAAAATGGCCTCAACCTCAACCCACGGGGTGAACCTCTTGTTTGTCGCAGATGGCGGTGACCTTTCTGGAGCGTTTGGTCCGGGCACCCCGTGAGCCTTGTCGCTGTAAGGAGATACCGCCGGGGTCCCAGGCATGGGAATGTCACGTGCGCCAGGTACAATTAATTACAAATTAATAAATAATGCCTGCGTATCGATTAGCGAAAGCGAGCCAAGGTTTTAAATTTCACCCCCGCTCGCTCTCCCGACCCACGAAGCGTGCACTCACTATCACAGAAAGACAAAGGTCCCCCGTGTAGCCTCTAACAGACCGTTAGGGCAAGTGCTGTCATCGAGCACCTATGAAGGCCGGCACGGCACGCGAGGGGAGTGGGTGACCAGAGCGTTGATGTTTTATTTACACACCACGCTGGGTTTTCATTTAAGGCTGAGTGGCCCTAGGGGTGATCGCCAGGGCCGAATTGCATTATCACAAGCCACTGATGTGAGCTGCGATAGCTGGGAATCAAACTCAGGTGTGCAGCAAGGTGCTAACCGCTGCAGCACCGCTCCTCCAAGTACACAAAGACAAAGATTCCCCGAATAGCCTTGACAGACTGTTGGGGCAAGTGCTGTTAGCGAGCACCTATTAAGGCCGGCACGGTACACGAGAGGGTGGGTGGCCAGCACCACGCCCGACCGCGTTTGTCTCCCCAGTGGCGATGATTTTACACACCGCACCAGGTACTCATTTGAGGCCGAGTCGACCTAGGGAGGCCCAGGACCGGTTCAGAGATAATCGTCACTGGTGGTGGTGGCCGTGAGCGGGAATAGAACTCGGTTCGTAGTGCAGCGCGCTACCTGCTACACTACCACTCCCCACACACGCAGATAGGTACACACACAATATACCCGCTAAATACACATCACTCGCACACAAATGTACACACACACAGATGCGTGCGATTCCATCTGCTTTGCATTCTTCGTCATGCGGCTGTTTATATTCCTGTCCATGCACGAGGCTGTCCACGTATGTTCACCTTTTCGTCCATGTGTGTTGTGTTTCTGTCAACCCTTCAGTCCGTCTGTCCACCCACATCTGTCTCACCCATACAGTCTGTCAGTCCGCGTGCACGTCTATCCGTATATCTGTCTGGATACACCTTCAATAACGTTTTGCTCCCCTGAACGATCCCGGAGGGATCCTTAGAGCCGCGGGGATCGTGAGTGAGGAGACACGCTGAGCTGGAGGATTGAGAGTGGATTTCCCAGCAATATGGAACGCACCGTGCAATTATCCATAAACCCCGGCCGACACAGTGACCCCAGCACCCCCACCACCCACCCACTCCCACCTCCCGTATGAGACGAGAGTTCTGTATGGGATGAGACGAGAGTTCTGTAGGGGATGAGATGAGAGTTCTGTAGGGGACGAGAGTTCTGTATGGGATGAGACGAGGATTCTTTATGGGATGAGACGAGGGTTCTGTAGGGGACGAGGGTTCCTTATGGGATGAGACGAGGGTTCTGTATGGGATGAGACGAGGGTTCTGTATGGGATGAGACGAGGGTTCTGTATGGGATGAGACGAGGGTTCTGTATGGGATGAGACGAGGGTTCTGTATGGGATGAGACGAGGGTTCTGTATGGGATGAGACGAGGGTTCTGTATGGGATGAGACGAGGGTTCTGTATGGGATGAGACGAGGGTTCTGTATGGGATGAGACGAGGGTTCTGTATGGGATGAGACGAGGGTTCTGTATGGGATGAGACGAGGGTTCTGTATGGGATGAGACGAGGGTTCTGTATGGGATGAGACGAGGGTTCTGTATGGGATGAGACGAGGGTTCTGTATGGGATGAGACGAGGGTTCTGTATGGGATGAGACGAGGGTTCTGTATGGGATGAGACGAGGGTTCTGTATGGGATGAAACGAGGGTTCTGTATGGGACGAGGGTTCTGTATGGGATGAGACGAGGGTTCTGTATGGGATGAGACGAGGGTTCTGTATGGGATGAGACGAGGGTTCTGTATGGGATGAGACGAGGGTTCTGTATGGGATGAGACGAGGGTTCTGTATGGGATGAGACGAGGGTTCTGTATGGGATGAGACGAGGGTTCTGTATGGGATGAGACGAGGGTTCTGTATGGGATGAGACGAGGGTTCTGTATGGGATGAGACGAGGGTTCTGTATGGGATGAGACGAGGGTTATGTATGGGATGAGACGAGGGTTCTGTATGGGATGAGACGAGGGTTCTGTATGGGATGAGACGAGGGTTCTGTATGGGATGAGACGAGGGTTCTGTATGGGATGAGACGAGGGTTCTGTATGGGATGAGACGAGGGTTCTGTATGGGACGAGGGTTCTGTATGGGATGAGACGAGGGTTCTGTATGGGATGAGACGAGGGTTCTGTATGGGATGAGACGAGGGTTCTGTATGGGATGAGACGAGGGTTCTGTATGGGACGAGGGTTCTGTATGGGATGAGAAGAGGGTTCTGTATGGGATGAGACGAGGGTTCTGTATGGGATGAGACGAGGGTTCTGTATGGGATGAGACGAGGGTTCTGTATGGGATGAGACGAGGGTTCTGTATGGGATGAGACGAGGGTTCTGTATGGGATGAGACGAGGGTTCTGTATGGGATGAGACGAGGGTTCTGTATGGGATGAGACGAGGGTTCTGTATGGGATGAGACGATGGTTCTGTATGGGATGAGACGAGGGTTCTGTATGGGATGAGACGAGGGTTCTGTATGGGATGAGACGAGGGTTCTGTATGGGATGAGACGAGGGTTCTGTATGGGATGAGACGAGGGTTCTGTATGGGATGAGACGAGGGTTCTGTATGGGATGAGACGAGGGTTCTGTATGGGATGAGACGAGGGTTCTGTATGGGATGAGACGAGGGTTCTGTATGGGATGAGACGATGGTTCTGTATGGGATGAGACGAGGGTTCTGTATGGGATGAGACGAGGGTTCTGTATGGGATGAGACGAGGGTTCTGTATGGCATGACACGATGGTTCTGTATGGGATGAGACGAGGGTTCTGTATGGGATGAGACGAGGATTCTGTATGGGATGAGACGAGGGTTTTGTATGGGATGAGATGAGGGTTCTGTATGGGATGAGACGAGGGTTCTGTATGGGATGAGACGAGGGTTCTGTATGGGATGAGACGAGGGTTTTGTATGGGATGAGACGATGGTTCTGTATGGGATGAGACGAGGGTTCTGTATGGGATGAGACGAGGGTTCTGTATGGGATGAGACGAGGGTTCTGTATGGGATGAGACGAGGGTTCTGTATGGGACGAGGGTTTTGTATGGGATGAGACGAGAGTTCTGTAGGGGATGAGATGAGGGTTCTGTATGGGATGGGACGATGGTTCTGTATGGGATGAGACGAGGGTTCTGTATGGGATGAGACGAGGGTTCTGTATGGGATGAGACGAGGGTTCTGTATGGGATGAGACGAGGGTTCTGTATGGGATGAGATGAGGGTTCTGTATGGGATGAGACGTGGGTTTTGTATGGGATGAGACGAGGGTTCTGTATGGGAGGAATCACATTCTCAGCGTCGCCTGAGTACGAGTGGCAGCAGCAGAAATCAAAGTCATCGTGCAATTTGTTTTTGTTTTAAACGACTTCGATCCGCGGGTGAATAAACGACGCATCGCTGCGGCTCCTGACATCAGCATTGATCACCGGAATCCTCCACCCCGGGATCCTTAACTCCAGAGCTCATTTCTACAACAACAATTCACCCCCACGTGAACGTGTGCAGGCGCCCCCCCCCCCCCCCCCCCCGTCCATTAACACGGAAATGGTTAAAGCAGTTAAATTATTCACCACCAATTAGAGCGACGTCTTATTACCCGCCCGAGTTACTCTCGCGAAGCTCGGAGAAGAGAGTGGCTTCTCGAGCAGTGGCTCTTCTTAACCTGGGGTGCACGCTGCACTCCCTGGGGGTGCGAGACATGGGCAAAACATGTTTTAGAAGGTAAATCGTCGAAAAACACAAATGAAGCATGGGCACGTGAGCAAAACTTACTTTGATTCATCAAACCTATGCACTTATTAACATTACTTTTTTTTACAATTGAGAACAAGGCTGCAGTAAAGGTCAAGAACCACTTTGGGCTAGATCCCCTACTGCGTTAAAGCAGAAGAGTCTTCACTGAGACACCCAGAGGAGAGAGTATCTCTGCTACTAAGCTACTGGGATAAACTGTCCCCCCCCCCCAGCCCGCTGAGGTCATTCTCCCCCTTCCCTCCCACCCAGACGGGGGGCTGGGCGCGAACTTGGTTCAGCGGCTCGGCAGGCAGTCAGCAGGCAGAGGCCGCAGACACCGCAACACGCAGACTCGGCGGCTGATGCAGGCGGCGCCCAGCGATGTCCACATGAATAATGAATGGGCTTCAAGGAAGGGGACGAGGAGGCCGGCGTGGGGGGTGTGGGGTGAGGGAGGGGGTTTGCTGGGGCTAGCATCACCAGGGACCAGGAGGAGGTGGTGGGGATTGGCAGGAGGGGGGATGGAGTCAGTGTCAGGGTTAGAGTCAGGGTTCGGGATGGAGTCAGGGTTGAGGATAGAGTCAGAGGCAGGGTTAAGTATACAGTCAGGGTTAGGGATGGAGTCAGGGTTGAGGGTAGAGTCAGAGGCAAGGTTAAGTATACAGTCAGGGTTAGGGATGGAGTCAGGGTTAAGGGTAGAGAGAGGGTTAAGGATAGAGTCAGGGGTGGTTTTATGGTCAGGGATTTAGTTAGATTCTGGGTCAAGGTTGGGGTTAGGATTTTGGGCCAGTGTTTCTGCTCTGTGTTTGGGTTCAGGTGAGTGTCAGGGTTAGGTTCCAGGTTCCCCGGCCAGTCTGTATAACGCATTCTCCAATTCTCCCCTCGCACAACTCGTGTTTTCGCCACGCAATTCAGTTTGCTCCCACATGAAAGAAATCATAATAAATCAGCCAAAAAAATATCTAAACAGCAGCTTCCAGAAAGAGTCTCAAGACTCGGTGAGGCTTTCGTGGGGAAGTAAACACCATCACTGTTATTAATATTCCGCTCATTGCTTTGGCCGCCAATTCTCTCCCCTCCAGCCCCCCAGGACACCGCAAGGCACGCATGCCCATCAAACATTAATGCGTCTTTAAGGGGTGGAGGTGACCCGGTCAAAGGAAGCCGCGTAACTCAATCATCTGAGAATTTAAAATTACATTTTGCTGAATTTAAAATTACACGGGGACACGCGCGTGCACATGCGCGAGCGTTTCCACCCTGCGTGTACTGTACCCGTGCGGCCCACGAGTAAAGGTCACGACTCGACGAGGTAGTACAGCAAGCGGGACGTCAGCAGGCGGTACCCTTTGCCATGCTGCGCGCACACAGGGGCTTCATCTCCTCGGGGCGCCGGATCAGATTTGCACAACTCCCAAAAACCCCGCCGTGCTGCGTCGGAGGGCCAAGGAGGCGGCAGCACAGCAAGTGGGCTCGTGAACCTATCTGTGCGGACCCTTTGAGTGTTAAAATAACTTTAAAACAAAAAATATTTTACCAGGTAAGGCCCACTGAGCTGTATAGGCCTTTTTTTTAGAAGTGACCTGGCCATAAATAAAAGGTCAACGAAGTTGCTCATCGTGTGGAAATTTACAGCAGCCAAACAGTCGAAATGGATGTTTGTAAATGTTTAGGGGAAAAACCGGAGGATCCGGAGAAAAATCCACGTGACCACGGGGATAACGTGCCAACTCCAAATATACAGGGGTCAGGGTCAGGATCGAACCCACGACCTCCTGTGTACCAGGCGAGGTGGTTAACATCTCGCTACCACGGCGGTGTTATCCCCTCTTAGGCCACGCTGCGTTTTGTTTTCCACGGATAACTCCAGTTCACTACGACTCGAACCAAAAATACTCGGTAAGGAAACTGGCCAAACATCCTCCTGAAATTGATCCTTTAGACTCACAAAAACGACTGCGGGTGAACACAGACGTAATGATAGATAATTATTATTAACGAGGCTACACGCATCGGTGCTCCTCAACTGGAACAGTGACCCGCCCCTACCTCTCAGAGTCACAGGGTCCATTCGCTGCACACGTGTCCCCCTAAGCTCAGAGGTGGAAACTCCCCATTTCTATGACGGGATCTGTTCCACACTTAATTTTGATAGCAACTACTCCAAGTCTTCCACACCCAGGTTTGACTTTGTTAACAGTCATTTTCACTTGAGGTTGTGGAAATTCCACACTCCTATGACAAGGGTAAGTTTATGCTAAGTTTACTAATTACATGCAAAAACAGCGACTGGTGATATCCGTTTATCAAGAAAGTCTCACCAGGTGATGATGATGATGTATATAATGATAATGAGTATGGTGATGATGTGTATGATGATGACTATGATGTGTATGATGACATGTATGATGATGACTATGATGTGTATGATGACATGTATGATGATGACTATGATGTGTATGATGACATGTATGATGATGACTATGATGTGTATGATGACATGTATGATGATGACTATGATGTGTATGATGATGATGGTGTGTTACCACCGAGCTGGCTTTAAAAGTCAAAGCCAGAGCTATTCCGCTGCTCAAATGAGCATCGATGCAACGGTACTCACCTCCCGTTTACCGTCCTTACCCAGTGGTGGAAATTCCACATTCCCATGATGGGAGAAAGTCTATCCATAGGACAACCACATTTGACTTCCTCTCAAAGTGAAACTCATTTTATTTAACCCCGGAGGGATGATGGGCTGAGTCAACCCCCAACCAGGAGTTGGGGGTTGAGCCGCTCGCTCGACCGCTGTGGCCGGGTTACCAGCTCGGCTGGCTAGGAGTGGGAATTCTTGGCAGGGAACACCTCTCCAAAGTAACCCTGTATTGTCGCTATACCCTCTGTTCCTATAATCCTATGATCAGGTTAATAAACACGAGATGCTGGACACACGATGAGGACAGAGTGAGGGAGCAGGATGTGGCTGGGTGCCACGGTAGTTCACGGAACAGCTTTCAGGACTGTTCCGTCTTAAGTTAAGCACTGGCGATGATGATTTGTACGTGTTGAAGATGATGATGATGATATGTACGTGCTATATGTGTGGAGTCCGCCACCTACACACGGTGCGAAAAATGTTCAACATACCTCCTCCATACATACATAATGACGGTGATGATACAGAATTTGATGATGACAAAAATTATGCTACCAAGCCAAAACGAGATCAGGATTTGAACTCAAATGATGATTAGCACAAAGCTTCGGGCAGTCGAATTTTTTTTTTTAAATCTGAGTAATAAGTGTGAATTGCCCTTTGAATATCCCTCACTCGGAATTCATTCTCATCGCTGCTCACTGACATTTAAATACTTCGCTCAAACTCTCTCCACTCCATTGTCTCACCGCCAAATCCCCCTCGCCTCATAACCACCTCCAACATCCATTTCATCCTCCCGTCTCTTCTCGCCCCAACTCGTGTTTTTTCTCTTATCCGCCACGCTCGCCTCTGCCCGCCGCTCTTCTATTATTTGCGCACTTCGCCTTGCGTTCAAATTCGTCAAATTCGAAGATTGCCCGGCGAGTCGCTCGATCGGGACGACACGTAGCAATCACCCCCACCCCCACTCCCGTGTCCGCCCGCCTGGCGCCGACTGGACTCAGGCCCCAGGCCACGCTTGTGAGCGGCACTCTCGAGCGCTCGGCACGGTCACGCAAAATTAACTTGAAACGTGCTCCATTTTCTTCGTCAGTGACCATGTTTCTGATCCGTGTGTGGTGGGGGTAAACAATTGTTTTGCACCGATAAAAAAACTGTCCTCTTCGTTATCCAAAAGCGCTCCAAACGGCTCTCGTGAACCTCTTAGTCCCATCACGACGATTTGGTCGGCTATCAATAACTGCGCGTGGGAGATTCCCTCTGTTGTGTTCACTGGCTGAGGTCCTTCCAGACAGATGCCTGGAATTGTTGAACAAAACTTGCTGCACAACACTTTTGCCTTCACTCATCTATCTTGAGCCCAACTCCGCAACCCGTCTCTGTTAATGCCATTCAATGATTTTCTGTACTGTAGATGATTTCCACTGGTTGTTATAATGACTGTAATCAGCAAATATGAGATGGTTAATGATTTCTCTCCGTTCGTGTTTGTGGGCCTTTGATTCTCCACTCCAAACTTTCAGAAAACATGTGTTGTCACCGCTGTCGTACAATCTCAGCGTAGCGGTTCCTTCTTTGTAGACAGTTTTGTTCATTTGTTTTACTACTGTTATTATTATTATTGAGCGCCAGTGTAATGGCTTGCCCTGTAACGGCGCTGTAGAAGCTGTCGTTATTGTTTTATCCGCTTTGGTTTGTCACAGTTACGTTTCCACCGACTCAAATACCTTCTCATCTACAAAGGCCAGGTATAATGGTCGAGGCTTTTTTTTATTTATTCACCTCACCCATGTTTTAACCCGTGACCCAAACACCACGGGCGAGGGAAGTAGTGTCAAGGATGCGATGCGTGGGAAAAGGAACGGGAGGGAAGAGCGAGGAGAAAGAATGGGAAATAAAGAGGAAAAGGAACGGAGAAATGGGAGCCAAGGTTCGGGAGAGATGAGTGTCAGGGAGGAAGAGGCTACACGAGGACCTCAACGCTGCTGCTGCTGCTGCACGGAGAGGCAGCGGAGACTGTTCTCACAGTGGGCGGTGACAGGGGGAGGGGTTCAGAGTAGGCGTGGCCACACACGAGTCTCGTGATTAACGGACAGCTTGACGTGATTTCAATTAGCAGACGTAGGTGAACAATGGTAGAGAAACCTTTCGCGAAATTCACCTTGTTCATACTCATGCGGTTCATGGGCCTCTCAAATGTACACTTTCTTTCCCTTACGATCGCTGTGAATAATTTATGGCTGCATTACAAGAGGCTGATGGGGGTGTAGTGCTTCGAGACAGTTTCTATCCCCTTTTGTTCGGAAGAATTAAGGAGGCTTAATTCCACTGGTGGAGGGATTTCATTAGCGTATGAACAGTCAGTCAACTGGTCCGCGAACTTCCACCTTCGCATTTGAAAAGTGTGGCTTGATTCCTGGGATACATTTTTTTATGGAGATCCGCGTCCATTTCATCCACGAGTATTAGAGTCCTGAATCTGCAATGTGCTACTTTGCCACCTTTCTACCATGTGACTTTCCAACTATCAACATTATTATTATGGACGTCATCGTTAGCCGATCGAAGGCGCACAAATGCTTCGAATTACACAAAGAAAGAGAAAGAGGAGCACGTGGATCAGAGAAGGACCACAAACCAGAGGAGTCGTGTTGACGGCTAAGGAAAGTCATCGGGGTTTGGGCGGAGCGCGCCGAAGCAAGTGGCGGAGATCGATGGACGAGACTGGCGACGAAGTGGCAGCCAAAGGAGGGAACGCTCCAGAGAGCACTTCCGCTGTGGAGATGGAGCGATGAGATCCGCTCGCGTCCAGGAGCGAGACGCAATGCGGAATCGCAGCACCTCGAGGGACGACGACAGCGCGAGGGAGGGAGAGGCCTTATCAAGCAGTGGATAGAGCACGGCTCACGGTGACGTGTCGTCGCGATGGGTTTCACGGCACCTCACCGGCCAACAGGGGCCGCCACGTTCACCGCGATGTAAAACAACAATAGTAAAATTGTAATGAAAAAATAAGAATAGTAACAGCAAGAATTGGTTCCGAATGGAACCGTGACCCCCCAAATCACGACGAATCCGTGAACTGCGAGAGCAGGGAACGGTCCCAGACGCAGGGATGCGCACACACACGCGTCAGGGATGCGCACACACGCGTCAACGATCGCACCCCCAGAGTAACCACGTCCCCTTCACAAACGCCGACATTCATGAGCTCGTCATAAATAAATAATACAAACAAACAAATATGGATGGGGGTGAACGAGGTGGTGGCGCAGTGGTTAGCGCACTGCCCTGTGAATCCAGAGCCCTGCATTCGATTCCTGGTCAGGGCTAACATCAGTGGCGAGGTATAAATCCGAACCAGTCCATGGACGGTTCTCTTACCAACTCCCAATGACCGGCGTGAAGTATGATTAAGCAACGCCCCGCGACCGACACGGCATGGGGGAGGAGACTTTCATCCAGCAGTGGAGTGACAATGGTGGGATGAACGTTATTCACTGGAATAAATCGCTCGCGACAATTGCCGCTTACTCAGCGGGTAGCGGCGGACTGCTCTGCAGGATCACATCTTTATGAATGTGACAACGATTGCAAAACAAAAAACATTTCAGAGGAGCAATCGATGGACGGTCCCACCCCCCAGCAGCAACCTGGGCTCCACGCGAGGGTCATCTCCCCGTGTGACCAAACCGCGCCGGATGCGCCCGATCTCAGAAGCCAAGCAGGTCTGAGCCTGGTCAATACTTGATCACATGGGCTGGGCCAGGTGTTGAAGGTTTGGGGTGACCAGGTCGGCGGGGTTTTTGGCAGTGTGGGGTTTTTTTTCCCAACGAGCGTGTGGGTATTTTTTTTCTTCTTCTGGGAGTCTCCAACATCACAATGCCGGGACCCTTCCCGCATGTCTTAGCGAGCCTTTTGTGGGTAGATAATTGAAAACGAAATCATTGGCACACAGGTCACAATCCACAGCTTTACAGCCACGTTATTCTGAGGTTGCATCACCTAGACGTGTGCTTAATTTGAACTAATCATAAAAATCAAACTATTGATCTCGTGCTGGGTGGGTAACGGTGCACAAATAACAAATACACAACACGTTCGTCAATAACACAGCTCTAAAAGGGAGCGTATGTAATCGGTGACATTTCAGCCGAATATCCTCCTCCTCCATCTGTCTGTTCTGGAGACAGGCCATTGCCCAAAATGTCACCTGTCATATATTTTCCCCTTTTAGGGTCAAAGTGCTATTGACGAACGTGCTGAGTTACTAAAGTAATCAAGTGACTTTAATTATATTGCTTTGAAAATACCAAGTATGGAACGATAATATGTTACATTAATTCTTAAGCCTTCTATCATCTCTAATCAGTTGACTTTTTCAAAGTCACCCTCCCAACAACACTGCCTCTCTCTCTCTCTGTCTCTCATCTTCTCTTCCCCCATCTCTAGCAATCCTTCCTCTCTCCATCTCATCCCAGCTCTCTCTCCCTCCTCCTCCTCCTCTCCTTACATTCTGCTCCCACCTCTCTCCCTCTCTCCAATTTACCATCAGTGGTGAATTGGCGGCAGAAAGCAAACTGATCAGACAGCCGCGGAAACGATGGAGTACGGCGCTCCCCAAGGGCAATTTTGAGCAAAAGCATCGCTGTCATTTCCCTGGGCTCCCTTTCCCCTCCCCCCCGCATGCGGTACAGATGTGAGAATTCCTCTCGAACCCTCAACTCTTGATTTCTCTACTCCCGAGTCGCTCTCAAGACTGCCGACTCTGTGCGGGAATTGGCCGTAACTCGACTAAATTTGGGGCACCTCTTGTCATCTTGATTCCAAGTTGCAACCCAACGTTGTGGTTTTTTTTTACACGTGGGGCTGGAGGGACATCTCGAGCTGCACGCTCCAGATTGACGCGCGCGCGCACGACGTAAAAGCTCTTCCGTGGATGTAATCTCCAGGACGGTCCAGATGTCTTGTGACCCCCCCCCCCCCCAATGAATTGACCGCCTAAAATTTGTTTTCCTTTACATATTCATTTCTGCTTAAAATTAACCTTACTTAAGCAATTTCAAGTTTTAGAATATTCAATGGGGGTCGCGAGAAATCTGGACCTCCGTGGACATGTAGAACATCACGATGTATTCCTTCACATGTTGTTGAGTGGGTGAGTGAGTGGGTGAGTGAGAGTCCAAGTGTTGAATCAGAGCTCACCCCCACTCATCGCAGCGTGGTCATGCGCTGGAAGTGCACAATGACTGTGGTCTACCCCAACTCTTCACACCCTGCACTATCCACTCCCTGCTGCACTCTCTCGTCGACCCCCAGCTGCACCCCCGTTGACTCCCTTCGTCATCCCCTGCTGCACCCTCTCCACACTATGATGCACCCTCTGCACTCCACTGCTCTATGCCCTTGACCCCTCCCCCCAATCCCCGCTGCATTCTTTACTTAATGCAGCACCCCCTACTCCCTGCTGCACATCCTACTCCGTTGCACCCCCTGCAATCTCTACTCCCTGCTGCACGTAGTTTCACCCACTTAGTTACCCGCTTCCTGCACACGCTGCTGCACTATAGTTTTTCCCTGCTGCATAGAAGTTGACCCACCTCGTCCTCTACTCACTGTTTCTGCTGCTGCGCCCACTACTGCTGATGCACTCACTACTGCTGCACTCACTACTGCTGCACTCACTACTGCTGCACCCACTACTGCTGCTGATGCACTGACTACTGCTGCACTCACTACTGCTGCTGATGCTCTCACTACTGCTGCACCCACTACTGCTGCTGCACTCACTACTGCTGCTGATGCACTCACTACTGCTGCACTCACTACTACTGCTCCTGATGCACTCACTACTGCTGCTGATGCTGCTGCACTCACTACTTCTGCAGATGCTCTCACGACTGCTGCTGCACTCACTACTTCTGCACTCACTACTGCTGCTGCACGCAAGGCCGTACTCACACGCAGGCGTGGTAGATGAAGGCCCACCCGCGGGGTCGCTCCAGCAGGTTATAGAGCACGTTCTGCAGGCGCCTGTACCCCGGGGCGCGTCGGGCTTGGTGCCTCCCGCTTCGGACGCGCATCGCCATCCCTGAGAAGGGGTCCCCTTGTAGCCCCGCAACCCCTGCGGCTCCCCCAGGACCACCGGGCCCCCCGGAGGACTGCAGCCCCAGCAGAGAATCTCCGTCGTCGCGGCCGAAGCTCCCACCACCTCCTCCGACTCCGTCGCCTACTCCTCCTCCTGCTCCATCACCGCCACCTCCTCCTCCTCCATCACCACCGCCGCCACCGCCGCCGCCACCGTCCTTCTCGACCAGGGCTGCCCGGAATCCGACGCGGCTCGCGGCAGCCGGGCTCCCGGAGCCGCGCCTCTCGTAGTCGCGGTTCGGGACCGGCATGGCACAGCGTGGTGGTGGTGGTAGTGGGGGAACTACCGCGGATTTCAGGTGTCGAGTGCGCGGTGCGGCTGTCTCGCGGCGCACGTGTTGAGTGGGCGCATCGCTGGTGGCACCGACGGGGCTGCTGCTGTTGCTGCTGATGGTGGTGGTGGTGATGATAGTGACCTGGTCTGTGAATGCTGCCGATTCTGCTGCTTATGAATGTGATGATGATGTTACCGCTGCTGTTGATATTGATACGGCTGTTGCTGCTGCTGCTGCAGCCGACACTGATGATGATGATGGTTGTTGTTGTTGTTATTCTGCTGTTGATGATGGTGCTTTATATATATAAATGATGACTGCTGCTGTTGCGACTGTAAGTCGTGGTCTCGTTGGTTGATATTATCGAGTTCGCGGGTAGACAGAGAGACGGAGCGAAAGTTCCCGGTTCGACTCCGATGCGCGGCGGCCGTGGGCACAGCAACGAGTCACCCGTCTCAGTGGCGCATTCCGACAGATCTCCCCGTGTCTCCCCGTGTCTCCACGTGTCTCCCCGTGTCTCTGCGCGACTCCGCGTGTCTCCCCGTGTCTCCCCGTGTCTCGGCGTGTCTCTGCGCGACTCCGCGTGTCTCCCCGTGTCTCTGCGCGACTCCGCGTGTCTCCCCGTGTCTCCGCGTGTCTCCGGAGCGTCCTCGCGTAGTGTCTCCGCGTCTCTCCAAACAGCCCCGCGTCTCGAGACAATTCTCTCCGCACGCCTCTCTACTCTCTAGCCACTCCCCTCCACCACCACCACCAGCAGCCGTGGCAGCAGCACAGCACTCCAGCGCAAGCCCAGAGGTGTCACTCACCGCCCCGGGAGGGCCCCTTGCCGCCGACGGGAGGCTCCGAGCTGCCTGTGCCGCCCTTCCCGACACGAACCTCCTCCACCTCCTCCTCCTCTCCACTTGAGCGCGCGGCAGCAGCAGTCGCAGTGGCTTCAGCGCTGGCGCGCGGACCTCTCCGCCCCCCCCCCCCCAGCGTCTGTCTCCAGAGGCGGCGAGTCTCGCGCTGCCCCCCCCCCCCCCCTTGAGTGAGAGTGAGCGCGACTCTGTCTCTCCCTCACTCCTCCCTCTGTATCTCTCTCCCTCCCACCCCTCTCTGTCTCCCTCCCACTGGCCTTCCAGTGCCTCCCTCCCCTGTCTCCCTCCTCCAGTCTTCCTTTTTCCCTGCGACTCTCTCCCTCCCTTCTGTGGTCTCCCTCTCGCTCCGGCTCTGTGCTTGTCACTCCCTCCGTGTCTGTCTCCCTCGACTCCCCGCGTCTCCCTCCACTCCTCGTGTCTCCCTCGGTCTCCTCCCCGTTGGAACCTTGACCACGTGCTGCTGCTTGCTGTACCCCCGCTGCCCTCGTCACGTGATTTAAAAGGCCCCGTTTCCCCGCGTGCCGCCCCCTGCGTAACGCCCGCTGCATCATCATAGAAACAAAGATCCTCCGTGTAGCCTTAACAGACTGTAGGGGCAAGTGCTGTTAGCGAGCACCTATGAAGGCCGGTACGGCACACGAGGGGGTGGGTGGCCAGCACCACGTCCGACCGCCTTTGTCTCTCCAGTGGCGATGTTTACACCGCACCAGGTACTCATTTTAGGCCGAGTCGACCTAGGGGAGTCCCAGGACCGGTTCGGATAATCGTCACTGGTGTTGGCCGTGAGCGGGAATCGAACTCGGTTCGCCAGGTTCGTAGCGCAGCGTAGCGCTAACCGCTCCATCATGATGATCGCACACAATGTACACACAACGCACAATGTACAGAACACAACATACACACGCATGCAAAGATACCAACACACAATGTACACAAACAATACACATTAAAAATATACACAGTCATCCCACACAATACAAACACCGTGGATATGCATATATTCAGAGATGCATAGAAATATATACACACGTTAAAGAAACACGTACATTTTTGCATATAGGTATACTCGTTATGCTTGTATCTTTCTGAAGTGTCTTGCCATGTCATTTGTCGTCGAGAGCCGGTGATTGCTATGCATATTCAAATCGCGTAGTTTGCAGTGTCATTATTTAATATTTGGCAAGTTTGAAACTTTGATGCCGGTACACATTGGCCTATTCTTCCTAATGGCCTCCCTGGATCTTTAACGTCCACTAGTGAACCTTGTGACGCGTGGTATTTTATGGTAAATATCCACCCAGCGCAGTATTAATCAGGGCGGCTGATGGGTCTCGAACCGTTGCCCTCTGCAGAAATCGGCGCACGCGTGCCACCACCCCAAGTCGTCGCATACTGTGCATAAACGATAACACATACACACTATTTGCAAAAAGACAAAGACTCCCCCCCCCCGCCAAATAACGTCAACACACTTTAGAGGGCAAGCACCACGCCCGACCGCCTTTGTCTCCCTCGTGGCGATGTTGACACACCGCACCAGGTACTAATTTGAGGCCGAGTCGACCTAGGGGAGGCCCGGCACTGGTTCAGATAATCGTCACCGGCGTTGTCCGTGAGCGGGAATCGATCTCAGGTCGCCGGGTTCGTAGCGCAGTGCGCTAACCAATCCCCCACAGCTCCCCACACACACACACGTGTACACACAAACGTACACACAAACTGTACATACATACCACGTGCACACCGCTCGCATGGAGTGGCGACGGAATGGCAAATGAGATGCCGCGCCCTGCTATTGGGAGAAATGAGATCAGAGGACTTGCGAAGGATGATGGCGAGGCGGCTTTCATCCAGCAGTGGATTAATGTCCGATCACGACACGTGGTACATGCGCATTGAAACACACGAATACAAATCGTACCGTAGGCACCGCCTTTTCCTTTGGAGAATGTTGGAACCACGTGGATGTTCGCCGAGAAACCAATGAGGCCGGAATGGCACACGAAGAGGTGGTGGTGGTGGCCATCGCCACGTCCGCTCGTCTCCTCAGTGTTGCTATGAAAGCACCGCGCCGGATACTCGAGGCGAAACAAATCCAATCACTTACAAGAAAAGCACCCCCCCCCTTCTCATTAATGACGTTTCCTCATCTCGTTCGTCATCTTAGTAGAGGTGTGTGGAGCAGCAACGGGGCAGTCAAGTGGCGAATGTAAAAAAAAGACAAATTCGCGACCGTGAGAGAACACAGACGGGGGAGGATCACGGATACTTCCGGTATAATTTCTTTTATTTCCACTCAAACGATTTACACATTGCGATCTTCCCACCTGCCAGTGTGCAAGAAAGCGGGAGCTTGAGCCTCCAGCCGCGCTCACAACCTCCGCTTGAAGATTGGCTCCAAGCCCCCTACCTGCCAACCTCCTGAAACTCACAAATTATTATATTTAAAAAAACAGCTTTAGCTGTTTTCTTCTTCTCTGCACACAACGTCTTAGCCCTGCAAAAAAACACTACTCCAGTGTCTCGTTTAAAAACTAAAGAGCACATACGTGCTCCTATAAAACTGAGATCTCCATTTACAACACGGACCTGTGCATCAACACAGCGGTAGGGGAGCAGGCGCTGTTTGCGAGCACCCATTAAGGCCACCACGCCATCCGTGCGACGAGCGGGCTCGAAACCGATCAGGCCCCGACCGCCTTTGTCCCTCTACTGCCGATGCTAATCAACACAGACAAAGCAAGGTCTACTCATTTCCGGCAGCGTCAATCTCAGCGCCCCGCGCACGTGACGGAGTTCAACGGTGGTCAGTCGGAGCGTGTCGGTGACCACCGCACGGACAATAACACAAACACATCGGGCGTCGGCCAGGTGACGTGCATCGTAGACCGTCGAGGCAAATGCGATGAGCGAGCACCTGCTCAGGCTGAAATGGCCCGAAACAAACTGGTGTGGCCGGAAAAGCCATGCCCCAGTGCTGATGTTTGCACACTACAAACACGTGCTCATTTAAGGCCGAGATAATCTAGGGGATGCCTAGGAAATGTGGAAACACCTGGCCAGAAATAAAAATTAAACGTCGCCAGGCTCGCAACAGTGCTCTAACCGCTGCGCCACCACTCCCCACGCACACAGACGACATGCGTCCACGTTACATAAACATAGAAACGAATAAAACGTGGCATTAAGGCAATTCGTCTAAGCACCTATCTTTGGTTCTGAAAATTGGCCCCGCTTGCTTAAGCTCCCAGCGACAACTCAAGGGTATTACTAACTAAAGCATATGCGCCAGAGCATCGCGAAGACGCGATCAACACTTTGCACACAACATTACGAGACATGGGTCGCAACACGTGCACACATTGCAGACACCTCACTGCGCTCGTCATTAACACCGCCTCATTAGAACAGAAAACCGTTCCCACTTCTCAGGACACCGGCATGGAGAGAAATACCCAACGACACAGTCAGCCAGTTCCTCTGCTCTCTTGATGTTTACTCATTTGTAAATCGTCAACCGACGATATAAATTTCTGTTATGAGGCAGCGTCAATGATGGAGTTTTTAATTTACTTATTTTATCAACACTCGCACATTACCAAGCCCTAGTTCACCCCCGCGTACGAAATTATTCTTATAAAACCCAGCTGATCGCTGTGATCTGGGAATGTCAACAGTCACAGTTAGGTCCCACAGTAAGGACGAAATAATAATAGTAATAATAACAAGTCGATATACCTCTCCAGTTCAGCAGCTGTTCCTGCTGTCAAACCTGAGCTCATGTGGTCATTTAAACCCAGGAGAGGCCTCCTGAGTCTTAAGACTGCCTGTTTTTCAACAGGGTCCAATATTTATACGGACGGGTCAATACAACATACCCACGAATAAATCGCCACTTCACGGCCATAGGCGCACCGATCTCTGCTCGATCCACCAACTTCGCCTCCCGAGCACTGGATTACAAACTCATAAAACCCTCACGGTGCCTTGTCCGAGGCTAAAGTTTAGGGCGAGAGCGAGGGGGGGGGGTTCTTCTCAGAATGTCTGGCCAGCTCCCTCCTCGAGGTGAAATACATCTTAGAAATATGCACAACTGACGGAAGCCAACTGCGTTTGCTCTTTGAATAAATTTGTTCCCGCCACGGGAACATGGAATTTTCACTACTGGCTCAGCAGTTGCCAGTGGTGATATGCGCTGGCCAATTTCTCGTTTGAAAATAAATACCCACGAAAGCCTGGTTTGGTCTCAATATTTTCAGGGGAAGGGTGCATTGGAAAGTTTGGCAGCCAATTCCTTCGCGTTTGGCATCAGGGAGGAACCTGCAGTAATGGAAGACAACCCCCACACTATCAAATCTCTGCACGGATATATTCCAAAATCCCCTACTGGCATCTCCTGGTCACCTCACAGCCCACACGACTATCAAGTATTCCCAGGGAGTCGCCCATTCAAACACTAACTGCAATCAAACCTGCTTGGCTTCAGAGATATAAATTAGGTGGCACATTTCGCGTGATCTAGTCATTAGGCAAAACCGAGTAGACAGACTTTGGTTTGACGAACCTGCCTTCCCTTCACACCCACCCTTCCACACCCTCGCTGGGCATTGTGGATTTTAATAGGGAGGTCGAGCCAGACGAACGTATTAGGACTGGTGTAGGTGATAGTACAGAGCGACTCCCTCCTAATGAAAGCCACCTATGGCTCATTACCTTTACGGCTCGGCGTTTCCAATTGACCTTAAAAGAGAGTAGGGGTGGACGGATGGATGTGTGGGTAGGTGAGCGTTTGGTTGGGTAGGTGGGTGGCGAACCGGTCTCAATCACGCGTCTCGCCTCCCCCGACGCTTGAATTCTCTAGGCAATCCCGTTCGCCCGACCCACATCCGCGAGGCATTATCATTGCCGCTTAAGAAAGCGAGGCCGCTAGGGATGGAGAAATAAATTACAGCTCCAAAAACAGAGCCTCAAATGATGAAGAGGACGCCGGTTGACTGTTGCCGGTGCCACGAACGGGCGATTGCAATCGGCACTGAACGATTCACCCCAACTCACCCCCCCCGCCCACAGCCCCCCCCCTCGCCGCCACCGCCCCCTCCCACCGCATGCGATTTGATTGCCACGATTCGGGGGTTGTAAAACAACCCAAGAACCAATTCCTTTTTGGTCGAGTTTTCACCGCCACATTTGTAGTTTCTCATTTCATTTGGTCTCGTTTGTAGTTTTGTTCCCTCCACTATCATCAATGCCACATTGGTATCCCATGCATTTAATTTGCAGCTATTATAGACAATCAATTCTCATGCGTGCAATTTGAAGCATATCATGAGCATAATAATTTATTTTAATGAATCGATGGATCGTCTCATGCGTAAATTCCAATTACGTGAACTATGCGGAGTGTGTGATAGTCTCGTGTGGGATTCACACAATGCCCATCATCACTCCACGGTCAATAAAATTAGTACCACTTTGTTGACATCAACAAGTGCTTGTTCTCCACAGTGAAAATCCACTGCCATGGTCACGTGGAATTTCCTTTTCTGGCTCAAGGCCACCATTGGGAATGAACATCAGCCCAATGTTTGTTTTGAGCAGGGAGACACGCTTGGCGTTTGTCTTGTTGTTTAGTGGAATGATGTGCGTTCGCAACGACTCAAAAGAAATGGCAAGTGAACGAACGATAATCGTAGACATGAGCCAAGACTTGATAAGATGAGCATGTGGACTTGGGCAGGACACGCCGTAGCTCGGGGGGATTACGGCCGACGGACACTCCCGACACAACATCAGCCAAAGGGGGGGACGCTCACTGCAGAAACCGATAAATTAGATCCGTCCACGTGCTGGAACGAGACTGGTATCACAGGCCCACAAGATATGGCGACAGAGTGGGTGAGGTCTTAATCCAGCAGAGGAGAGATCATGGCCGATACTGATGATGGATATGAAACTTGTACATCTAGTTTAGAGCTCTCGACTCCAGTGGGGGTCAGGTGGTCACAGGCCTCGTCGCTCTCCGCAAGGAAAAGGCCAAAATCCCGCACGCGGTTTTCTCCTACAAACACAAATTTAATATCGGATCCTAACCCTGAAACAAATGCGGTCCGAACTCTAGTTCCAACCACGCGCACCGAAAGTCACCTGGGATAATGAGTAATAACATTAGGACTCATTCAAGGATAACAAAGTCTATTGCGACATAGCCCCGAATGATTAAGCATCTCATCATAACCTCACACCAACACTGAATTTATAATGGCGGCCGTGTTGTTGAGAAGCATGACTGTGATTCTCCCACCAAAGGCCCTGCCATTCCCACATCACAAACTCAATTACACACCCGCCCCCCCACTGTTACCCATTTTATAATCTCTAAATGCCTCCCCCCCCCACCGATATAAAGTCTCGAGCTTTTCCTTCCCTACCCCTCTCCGCTCCCTGCAGACTCCATTTAAAGGTCCCACGGTGCGCCATGCAGCTGCAACCACCCCAACGTAATTACTGGGAATTTTCCCTTTCACCACCACCACCACCACCACGTACCCTCCCCCCCACCTACCGTGTGGCATTACGGACCGCTGGGGCAAGCGTTATCAGCGAGCACCTATTAAGGCCGTCACAAGGCAGCGGCCTGACGCGCACAGCCGACTGCTCTTACGTCATCCATGCTGCTGCTGCGCACCACACGACTTACAAGGGTACTCATTAAAGGCTGGGTCAACATAGGGGAGGCCCAGGCCAGGACGCCAATTGACCATCGATGTTGAGGCGCATCACTGCCAGGAATCGAACCCGCGGCTCCCAATGTACTAATTTAAAAGTGATGCGTCGACTACAGACAAACAAGACGTGAAATATGAAGCACGCGAATGGCGGGCCTCTGAAGGCACTCAGTAGTGGTTTATGAATCTTAATGTAGGCGGCTGGAGGGAGCAAGCGTGGGTCACTGAACCACCACCACCACCACCACCGCCCCCTCCCTCTTACCCTTGGTTGACACAAGCGGAACCCTCGCAGCGCTCATTTTAAAGCACGGTGAGTCGGCATTGTGCGCGCTACAGCCAAAAGGAGGCCACGCAAACACAGAGACACGCGTGCGCGCGCACACACACGCCTTCTTGTGTGCGTGCGTGCGCACGAGCGCACACACTGCATGAACTCGTGGTGTGATTACGTGCACCCTGTGCGTTGCGTTCAGCGTTCACGAGTTTGTAGTGCATGATTGAGTGTGCGGTGCAACTGAATGGGCAGCGTTTGTGAATGGGTGGTGTGTGTGTGCGAATGGGTGTAAAATACGATTGCACAGTAAGCGTGAATGAGCGCTCTGTGTTAACTGCTTGTGCCAGTGAGTGGTACCCAAATATACGTGGTGTGCATGACCAATGTGAGTGAATGCAAGTTGCGAGTTACCAATTAGTGAGAGTGAATAAAGAACACCGACGAACAATCAGCACAAGCCATCTGACGGTGTGATTGATGTCACAGTGGAAGCCACGTGACGGCGTGAGCGATGTGGCGGAGTGAGCGATGTGACGTCGGAAGCGACGTGACGTTGCGAGTGATGTGATGGTGCGAGCGATGTTGCCGTGCGAGCGATGTTGCCGTGGGAGCGACATGACGTTGCGAGTGATGTGGTGGTGCGAGCGATGTGACGTCGCGAGTGGCGTGACGTTGCGAGTGATGTGGTGGTGCGAGCGATGTGACGTTGGGAGCGACGTGACGTTGCGAGTGATGTGGTGGTGCGAGCGATGTGACGTCGGGAGCGGCGTGACGTTGCGAGTGATGTGGTGGTGCGAGCGATGTGACGTTGCGAGTGATGTGGTGGTGCGAGCGATGTGACGTCGGGAGCGGCGTGACGTTGCGAGTGATGTGGTGGTGCGAGCGATGTGACGTCGCGAGTGATGTGGTGGTGCGAGCGATGTGACGTCGGGAGCGGCGTGACGTTGCGAGTGATGTGGTGGTGCGAGCGATGTGACGTCGCGAGTGATGTGGTGGTGCGAGCGATGTGACGTCGGGAGCGACGTGACGTTGCGAGTGATGTGGTGGTGCGAGCGATGTGACGTCGGGAGCGGCGTGACGTTGCGAGTGATGTGGTGGTGCGAGCGATGTGACGTCGCAAGCGGCGTGACGTTGCGAGTGATGTGGTGGTGCGAGCGATGTGACGTCGCGAGTGATGTGGTGGTGCGAGCGATGTGACGTCGGGAGCGGCGTGACGTTGCGAGTGATGTGGTGGTGCGAGCGATGTGACGTCGGGAGCGGCGTGACGTTGCGAGTGATGTGGCGGTGCGAGCGATGTCGCCGTGGGAGCGGCGTGACGGTGTGCTGCTCTAGACAGACACGGCGTTCTCCACGATGAGCTGCCGGTTCTCGATGGGCGGCTGTGCCTCGGGAAGATTGAACTTCACCTTGGCGCTGCTGACGCCACTCTCCGTGTCAGAGTCGTCGCCCACGACACTCGACACCTCAACGTCCGCCTGTGGCACGCACACAAAGACAAAGATCCCCCGTATAGCATTAACAGACTGTTGGGGCAAGGGCTGTTAACAAGCAACAATGAAGGCCAGCATGGCACACAAGGGGTTGGGTGGCCAGCACCACACCCGGCCCTCGTCTCCCCAGTGCTGATGTTCACACACCACACCAGGTATTTATTTAAAGCGGTGTTGGCCTAGGGGAGGCCCATGACTGGTTCAGTTATTTGCCACTGATGGTGGCTGTAAACAGAAATCCAACTCGGGTCACTGGGTTTGAGTGGGCTACTATGCTCCCACGACAAAGATCCCCCGGTAAAGCCTTCAATAGGCTTTTGGGGCAAGTGCTACCACAAATACACATATGCACATTCACACACAATTACACACGCATGCATACATATACACATATTAAAAGACACGACACACAAACAGACATATAGCCTGTAACAGATTGTTTGGGTAAGTGCTTAAAGTGAGCAGCTAAACTAAACAATAAACTAAACGGAGCCATAGAGTTATTTTCTAGAAGCAACCCTGGCCATGAAAGATAGCTCAACGAAGTGACTTATCATATTTGTTTTTTTACCCTTTTATCTGGCAACAAAACTGACGCCTTTTTTTTACAAGGAGTCATGTTTGCATTGACCACAATACCTGCGATCGGAATGCAAACAAAAAACATGTATTGGCACTGTCCTTGAAACTTATTGGTCCACACCCGAGATAGCTTTCCTTAGAGCTTCGTCTCACACGGTGTTGGACCAGATGACGCCAAAAGGCAGTGACTTATCCCGTGGACATCTATAGCGACCACATACTCCAAATGCATGTTCATAAATGTGGAGGAAAAAAGCCGAGGACCCAGAGAAAATCCATGCGACCACGGGGAGAGAACATGCAAACTCCAAATATAAATGTGTCATGGCCGGGATCTAACCGATAACCTCCTGCATATCAGGCGAGGGAGCTAACATCTCGCCAGATATGAAGGATAATACGGCGGTCGCTGTAATCTAAGGGGTCGTCTGGCCAGTAGCATGCCAGGCTGCCTCTGTCTCCCCAGCGGTGATTTGACAAACCGTCGCAGGTACTCATTTTAAAAGGTCTGCTTCAGAGACCATTTACCGTTTTTGTTGCTCTATTTGTGAACTCCGTTTTGCTGGGCTCACTGTGTAGTGTGTAAACAAATGCGCAACTGCACCCCACACCGTGAACGATTCTCTATGGGGCTGTGCATGCTTGTGTGTGTGTATTTCTATATACACACACACAGTTCTCTATGGGGCTTCCCGTTATTTTGTATTTGTACACAATGGTGCACGCACATAGCGAGTCATGCACACAGAGTCAACCTGGATGAAGAAGGAGGTTACTGCTGACCTGCCCATATTGGACATCTGTCAAGAAGAACTTCATAGCTCATAGGATTCCTCCAGTCGAAATAAAGATTCTGATATTGTATGTGATGGTTTTAGGCGCTATCGGCGGGGGATATGGTGGTAGTTTTGTTGGAAATTGTGGTGGACGGGTTGGCACTAGTGTTGGGTATTAATGGCGTCAATAGTTGTAGTGGTGGTAAGGGTAATGGTGTCAGTGATAGTGGTGTTCACGGTGGCGTAGTAGTGAAGTTGGTAGACTCTTTAATGGTTGTGTTTGCGGTGGTGGTGCTTGGTTGGCGATGTGGTGACGTCACCGTCACTTAGTGGCGAATGGTGAGTATTGGTACTGATGCTTGCGGTACTGATAGTGGTGGTGGTGCTTGCGGTACTGATAGTGGTGGTGGTGCTTGCGGTACTGATAGTGGTGGTGGTGCTTGCGGTACTGATAGTGGTGGTGGTGCTTGTGGTACTGATAGTGGTGGTGGTGCTTGCGGTACTGATAGTGGTGGTGGTGCTTGCGGTACTGATAGTGGTGGTGGTGCTTGCGGTACTGATAGTGGTGGTGGTGCTTGTGGTACTGATAGTGGTGGTGCTTGTGGTACTGATAGTGGTGGTGGTGCTTGCGGTACTGATAGTGGTGGTGGTGCTTGTGGTACTGATAGTGGTGGTGGTGAGTGTGGTACTGATAGTGGTGGTGGTGCATGCGGTACTGATAGTGGTGGTGGTTCTTGCGGTACTGATAATGGTGGTGGTGCTTGCGGTACTGATAGTGGTGGTGCTTGCGGTACTGATAGTGGTGGTGGTGCTTATGATACTGATAGTGGTGGTGGTGCTTGCGGTACTGATAGTGGTGGTATTGGGGGGGAGCGGTAGTGCAGCGGATAGTGTGCTCCGCTACGAACCCTGCCACACGAGTTTGATTCCCGCTCATGGCCAACACTCGTGGAGACTATCTGAACCGGTCCCGAGCCTCCCCTAGGAATACTCAGCCTCAAGTGAGGAACTCGTGCAATGCGTAAACATCGCCACTGGGGAGACAAAGGCGGCAGGGCACGGTGCTGGTCACCAACCCTCTCGTGTGCCGTGCCGGCTTTCATAGGTGCTCGCTAACAGCACTTGCTCCTACAGTCTATTAAGGCTACACCGGAGATCTTTAATTTTTGTGGTGGGGTTAGTGTTAAGTGTTATGAGTGGTGGGAGTATTGGTGGTATTGGCAGTGATGATATCGTTGATGGTGGTGGTAATGGACAAAAGCAAAGTGAGTGAAGAAGCAATGGGCACACGAGTCATTTGCACTTCTTACTCGGTTGAACTTATTTCGCACCGTACGTAGCCAACCTTGAAATAAAGTCTCAACTCAAAACAACTAAAACTTTGCCGACACTCAATGTGGCATGCTCGTGACTGCACTCTCAAACGCCGTAATGTCCTAAGTGCATATAACCATCACTAAAAAGCTACCGAATGTGACTTTACGATCTTGGCCTCATTAACAAACAGCCCAGGACAGACACCCTATGTGTGTATCTATACGGTTAAGAGGCAATTATAAATACAGTAAAACCTTGGATTGCGAGCATAATTCGTTCCGGAAACGTGTTTGTAATCCAAAGCACTCGTATATCAGTTGTGATCACGTGACGCTCGGCACACAAAGCGTGTACACGTACACTACTCGTATCGCAAGACCTCGCTCGTTTATCAAATTCATATTTATTTAAAAATTTTGCTCGTCTTGCAAAACACTCGCAGACCAAGTTACTCGCAATCCAAGGTTTCACTGCATTTGCAAGCACTCCAAAAACGGATGCTCCGCCCTGAGACGGTGCATGGGGAGAGGACAGTTAAAAACCCGCCAATATTCGTCTCTCTCAGTCTAACATTTGCCGCCAGTCCTTCGGACTTTTGTCAGGGGTGAAGAGACACGGTTAGCGACGTACGGTGCGAAGGAAGTTCAACATACAAAGACATCCATAACCTCTGTAACTTTCTGACCCCGCCCCTACTGGACAGCTGTAAAAAAAAGAGCTTCATAGCTTCTTTGGTTCTTTCGGTAAAGTCACGTAGAATGAGAAAATAATAAATTCATAAAATAAAATAACACAATAAAATTCTCACGACGTTTTGGCCACAACACAAGTGGCCTTCATCAGGTGAAGGGACGAGACTGTCTCGAGGACAGCGCTGGAGCGAACACAGCCAAGTAGTGGTATCCAAAACTTTCGCAGCAGCTTAAATTCCCTTTTCACACCATCAATATGTAAACTCCCCCTCCCCCCCCTCGCCGGTCTGCACATGTTCACCCCCTCTACACCGTTCATCATGCTAAGTCCGCCAATTAAATGCTAATTTTTATGCTAATTCCTTTGTCAAGACGCTCTGTTTCTTCTCACACAGCTTAAAGGTCGCGGTCTGAGCTTGGCTGTGTTCGCTCCAGCGCTGTCCTCCAGACAGTCTCGTCCCTTCACCTGATGAAGGCCGCTTGTGTCATGGCCGAAACGTCGTGAGAATTTTATTGTTATTTTATTAATTTATTATTTTATTCTCATTCTACGTGACTTTACCGAAAGAACCAAAGAAGATGAATCCTTGCAGTCACGAAAGCTTTAAATCGAAATTTAGCTTCATAGCTCATCGGATTCCTCCACCAGTATAAATAAAGCTTCCGATTCTGATTCAGAACCAGCGTTTAATGGTGGCTCTATCGAAGAGAGGCAACCGCCGCTCGCGAGGAGCCACACGAGTAGAGCCGGTTCGAGCCAGGGGCAGCACGAGCTCAAAAACCAGGGGCACGTTTGCCCGACGAGCAAGTCACGTGTTACGCTCGCCCCACTCGTGACTCGTCTCTCCGTGCAGTTCGTGTAGCACCTCAGGTGGCTGCACGGTTGTTTAAATGATGCAATCACGCACAACGTATGCAAGTCTTAAACAGGCCGATTCATGTGCGCGACCCGATGAACGCGTCGTGGAAACGCGAGACTCGACACCGATCGATGTTAATCGATGCGTCGTTGCGTACCTGGTTGACCAGAGTTGTTTGTTTTGTGAATTTTTCGTTTTCTCGCAAAGGATGACGGATCTGTGTCTGTGCTGGCAGAGACGGTGAGATGTAAGTGGTGGTGGTGGTGGTGTGGCCGGTGCATCCGGTGAGGCCTATACGACCGGTATGGTCAATGTTTCTGCCTCCGCCACCTTTTGCGTGTGGTTCTCGTAGGGCGCGGGGCGCATGCACGGCCCGCATCCACGCAGGATCACAGCCACGATGATGCAACGGATGGACAGCCCCATCTCCACCAGCGCCATCAGCACTTCTGTCAACCACAGGGCCATCGTGGTGTCCTGCACGGGGCGGGGGGGGGATAATCGCCATCGCAGATGAAACGACGCAACAACATCATTATCAACATGGGACCTTTTTTGCCGTATCAAAGTATGGAAAAATATGAATAGGTTTTACCCTTTCTGGCAATAAAACCGGTGTCAAGATGTTCAAACACCAAATATAAACAATTGGCAAGGAATCATGTCTGCAACAACCACAAATGCAAAAAACCCTGCTCTGAGAATAAAGGCATTGTCTTTGAAACTGATGGGTCTACACCAGAAACAGCCTTCTTTAGGGCCTAGTCTCACCAGTGTCAGACCAGAGAACGCCAAACGGCACAAAGACAATGCACTATCAGGGCATTCATAGCTCGGGGTGACGCAGCTACAACATGTCACAAGATGAAGAATCCATTTGAGGAACTTTCGCAGTGCAACCCTTCATGTTAAAGGGCGGCCTGAGGATACCGATTACACAAATGCCTCGGAGATCCCTTCGAGAGATCCTTGGGCGACACTGAAGGGGGCAACAGATTCCCACCCACCGTGCTACAGAAAGTAATGTTTGTCCTAAGACAACTAAACTGATGTTTATACATGTCAGAGTTGGAATTTAGCCAAATTATGCGCAAAACCAAATTTAAGGGTTTTTTTGCAGTGGTCGGTGACAGGGCTAAGAGGTCATCAACTCACCACACTTGAGAACCCTGTTTAATCACAGGGATCTGCCGAAATCCAAATCCAGGATATCCCTGGTGCCAACCCAGCGCTCGGAACTCTGAGCCACCCGGCCACCTCGAGCTTCCTACGTCTTAACAACACGCTGTGTTTGACGTGTATTTATTGTAAATCAGCAGATTTAAGTCTCTTGCTTGCAAATCTCTCAGAAACTCCCCTCCTTCCTCGGCGCTTCCCCCCACCCCCCAACACCGCTCCATCCCCCCCCCGCCCCCCCCACCTCGTAAACGACAATGATAAATAATTCAAAACGTATCGCGAGACGCTAATGGTGGTACATCACACGAGACAATTATGAGAGCAGCGAAACACTGAAAAGGCAGGAGTGAGTTATTACTGGAAGGAGATTTGGTGAGAGGTTGCGTGATGTAATGGAAGGGCAAGCCTTAAGTACGCTGTGAGAGAGGAACAAGAGGAGGCACTTTGGGGCTGTCGTTCGTTTGAACCGGACGCATTCTGCGCGATTCACTCGCTCCCACCTCGAAGCGGGTGTGCCACACGCATGCCACCACACCCACCACCATGTGGGTGTGGTGGAAGCAATCCACCAAACCCAATTTATCAGCTGCATAGATTATAGCTGTGAAGCATATGCTTGCATTATGTTGCCATTATTATATGAACCAACATTATGCTTCGATTATATAGCGTTTTAAGACGACACTTTGCATTGCAGTGGAGTTGTATTCCTAATTATGCTGGTTAAGATAGCGAGCACTGCTTGTGACCAGTGTTTGTGTGGGGCGTGGTGGCGTAGTGGTCTGTGGCGTGCACTATTATACCCGCGACTTGGATGCAAATTCACGACCACGATGCACATCAGTAGCAAGTGAAATATGAATCTGTCTTACGCACGCCTCCCCGAGGTCAACTTAGCCTTAAACGAATGCTTGGTAATATGCGTAAAGTGTAAGCATCCGCATTGGCAATTAGGAGACAGACAGTCCTGTTCTGGCACCGCCTCCTCCTCCTACTCCTCATGTGCCATGCCAACCTTAATAGGTGCTCGCTAGCAGCACTTGCCCCAACAGTAGATACAGCTAAAGGGGAAGCCGTTGTGTGTGTGTGTGTGTGCATCTCGTTCAAAGAGCATCATATAAAATAATACAATAGAAGGGCGCAAATAAATATTCTTGTCATTACCACTGCTTTAGTGTGTAATGTCACGTTTTCTTGGAAACGGATCTCTTTGGGTGGGAAGGAAGGCAAGTGTGAAAGGACGGGGGGGGGGTAGGGGGGACTCTGGTGCTCGGATGTCGGATTAGCGATGTGCGGCGTCGTGGGAACTGGCGATTCGTAAGAAAATACCGTTGCCTCTCGGCATAACAAAAAACCCTCCCCGGGCCCTCTCTCTCTCGAAGGTAATCCCTTTAGGGAGACCGGGGTTACAAAAAACACACGAAAATCTTATGAAAAACAAAAACACTGCGGTGCTGGCAAATGGCCAGGAAGAAAAGACAAAGAGCTGTGCAGCAGTTTGAGTCAACCCTGGGCACCCTAAATGGGCACACGGAGCACACACACAGCCACTCACACCCCTTTATATTATTAATACCCTGTTTCGGTTTAAACTTTTGTTAGGTACAACACGCGTGTGGGTACAGAGGGGAGCCCCAAATGTGAGCGTGACCTTATAAAAGCAAAGGGAAAATATTGAGAACTGCCTAATATTTTTAGAAACATATGTTGGGGTTTTAGGAAGGAGAAACAGTAATTTAACAATTACAGCCCTTAGTTAATCCACTGATAGATGAAGGCCGTGCCGTGTCAGTCATGGGGGTTGTTTATCATACTTAACCACGCTGATCAGTGAGCGCTGGTTAAGGTATAGACCCAGGACCGGTCCAGATATCACACGCCAGCTGTGGCTAGGAACAAAACTCAGGTGGGCCAGGTTCATAACGCAGCGCACTAATAACTGCACTGCCGCTCCACGACATTGAATATGGAATCCATTTATTCATCTGTAAAAGATTTAATAAATGAGTCTCGTGGCTCCATTTCAAAAGGTTTCTGGCTTAGAATATTTTAACAAATCCATTTCGAGTATTATTGAACATCACGAGAACTGACGAGAGATGGACAAAATTAACTTCTGATAGGAGATCACTCAGGGGAAGAGATAGCAAAACGAATGACAAAAGTTTGTGGACAGGAACAATGGAAGACAAGGAAGAGGAGGAGAAAAATCGGGGAGGTCTTTGCCCAACAGTGGAAAGTTTCAGGCTGAAAGCAACAATAACAATACCATGTGGGTGGACACCAGCCTGCCTGGAGAAAATCCATGCAGACTAGAGGATATCACTCCACAGTGTACACAGATAAACGTTTATGAACCTACTTGCTGCACAACCACCTTCCGGCCTTATTGCAGCCGGGCAGGTTTAGGAGGATCTTAAGTTTTGAATGAATCCGTAACGGAGATATATTTATGCAAGGTCAATTATAAACTTGCTGTCCTGCTACATCTTGACAACCCCACAGAATAGCTGTCTGGTAGTCTCACAGCAACATACAGTAAAACCTTGGATTGCGAGCATAATTCGTTCCAGAAACGTGTTTGTAATCCAAAGCACTCGTATATCAAAGCACGTGTATATCAGTTGTGATCACGTGACGCTCGGTAGACAAAGCGCATACGTACTGCTCGTATTGCAAGACCTCGCTTGTTTATCAAATGAATATTTATTTACAAATTTTTGCTCGTCTTGCAAAACACTCGCAGACCAAGTTACTCGCAATTTCAGGTTTTACTGTCTTTGTGACCCACACAGAACGGGATTATGGGAAGGCATGTATTGATTGATCCCCACCCCAGCGATTCAATGACATATCACAACTGGGGGGAGTGTCATGATTCGTCTCGTTTTTTTCTGTCTTATGGAATATCATAATTTTTACCATTCCGTTTGTACAGCTTTGTGTGCTTCCGTTAACCTCAATGTAACATCGGTATATCAAATGCATATGTTTGCATCGTATTTGCACGTTCACAATTTCAGTGTACGCACTTATTTGTGCCATTAAGAAATTACGTAAAAAAATATAATCGTAAAGTGCATAATTACAGGCGTGGTGCAGCAGCACTACCACCACCACGTTCCGAGTTCAAATTAAATTCCCTACGAGTGTTACAAGTCGAGGTGAACGCTGCGGGCGAGCCGAGACGCAACACGTCTCTCCAGATCAGCTCCGTCGCTCGCCGCTCCTTCGTGAGCGACGTCACGGCGAAAAAGCAGAACACGGGCCACCCCCCCCTCCTCCCCGGGGGCCATGAATCACGCCCCATTTAAGGCTCCCGATCGCAGTGAGCAGCGAGCCTGCTGGCCGCGGAACATGCTACGGGCGCCAGGTCGCACGTGGAGCAGCCGGCAGATGGAGGGGGGCAGGCGTCGCGCGGCCAAGGGATGGCCACATTGGGGGTGCGTCATAACGCACGCGCGCGCGTACAAATGTACGCACGCGCGGTAGCTTGCCTAACGGGCTGACATCTCTATTACCCAGAAAACTCCGCAACCCGTGCGCGTGCAGGTGCCAACTGGAACGCGCCAGACAACGGGCCTGGGAGGAGGCGGGGTGTGAACCAACTCGCAAAGTGTGTGCGGAGGGGACAAGCTGTGTCGTGATAGAAATGCAGAAAGAATTCAGGGCGTCACTCTTTAACAGCTCCGTGAAGTAATGGGTGGTAAATCAAATTGGTGGTGCTCTAGTCTGAGAGAATGACTCACAATCGAAAGAGTAAGATCAAATTCTGATTGGTGATAAACTCAGCCAAATATCAACATCAAATAAGGAACACTTTGTGAGAAGTCAACAGTTTATTGTTGTTGTTTAAAGAGTCCAGCCCAAAAACACCTCTCATCCTGCCCCTAACCAACTAGGCTGTTTGCGTGTCCCAGGCAGTCAGACATGGGTTTGAAGCATCATTCAGGAGAACAAAAGATTAAAATTATGGTCAGGCACTCTGTCATACTTCATCCAGCAGTGGATTGACCATAGCTAATGATGACGATGACTAAGACATTATTCCACTGATGTTAATATTAATATTTAACAAAATACAGACATGTCATTGACACCCTAAGTGGCATAATGACATGCCTGGCCATGCCATCTAAGGATTTTTTTTCTTATTAACAAAGTTTCATGTTCACGCTGGACAGCCCAGACGTGGCCGAGGTGGTTAGCTTCAAGAGCAGTTAATTTTTGATAATTTTCCTTTACGACCACCGATGGAGATGGCAAAGTGATTTCCGGGTCAAATGAGCATTGATGTGGTGGCTCATCCCCTGTTTACAGCCCTGAGCCAGCGGTGGAAATTCCACAATTCTATGGCAAGGGTCACTGTATCTCTACAACAACTACTGTTGACTTTCCCACAAAGAAGTGCTGATATTATTACCTTGGAGGGATGGTGGGCTGAGGCAACGCAACCCAAAACAAGGATTTTAACTCGCAGCCTTGCGAGCTGCTAGCCCTACCGCATGCGAGCTGCTAGCTCTACCGCCTGAGAGCTGCTAGCTCTGCCACCTGCGAGCTGCTAGCCCTACCGTCTGCGAGCTGCTAGCACTACCGCCTTGCGAGCTGCTAGCTCTACCGCCTTGCGAGCTGCTAGCTCTACCGCCTGCGAGCTGCTAGCTCTGCCACCTGCGAGCTGCTAGCCCTACCGTCTGCGAGCTGCTAGCACTACCGCCTTGCGAGCTGCTAGCTCTACCGCCTGCGAGCTGCTAGCTCTGCCACCTGCGAGTTGCTAGCTCTACTGCCTTGCGAGTTGCTAGCTCTACTGCCTTGCGAGCTGCTAGCCCTACCGCCTTGGGAGCTGCTAGCGCTACCGCCTTGCGAGCTGCTAGCCCTACCGCCTTGGGAGCTGCTAGCCCTACCGCCTTGCGAGCTGCTAGCCCTACCACCTGCGAGCTGCTAGCTCTACCGCCTTGCGAGCTGCTAGCCCTACCACCTGCGAGCTGCTAGCTCTACCGCCTTGCGAGCTGCTAGCCCTACCGCCTTGGGAGCTGCTAGCCCTACCGCCTTGCGAGCTGCTAGCCCTACCACCTGCGAGCTGCTAGCCCTACCGCCTTGCGAGCTGCTAGCCCTACCGCCTTGCGAGCTGCTAGCCCTACCGCCTTGCGAGCTGCTAGCTCTACCGCCTTGCGAGCTGCTAGCCCTACCGCCTTGCGAGCTGCTAGCCCTACCACCTGCGAGCTGCTAGCCCTACCGCCTTGCGAGCTGCTAGCTCTACCGCCTGCGAGCTGCTAGCCCTACCGCCTTGCGAGTTGCTAGCTCTACCGCCTTGCGAGCTGCTAGCTCTACCGCCTGCGAGCTGCTAGCCCTACCGCCTTGGGAGCTGCTAGCCCTACCGCCTTGGGAGCTGCTAGCTCTACCGCCTGCGAGCTGCTAGCTCTACCGCCTTGCGAGCTGCTAGCTCTACCGCCTGAGAGCTGCTAGCTCTGCCACCTGCGAGCTGCTAGCCCTACCGTCTGCGAGCTGCTAGCACTACCGCCTTGCGAGCTGCTAGCTCTACCGCCTTGCGAGCTGCTAGCTCTACCGCCTGCGAGCTGCTAGCTCTGCCACCTGCGAGCTGCTAGCCCTACCGTCTGCGAGCTGCTAGCACTACCGCCTTGCGAGCTGCTAGCTCTACCGCCTGCGAGCTGCTAGCTCTGCCACCTGCGAGTTGCTAGCTCTACTGCCTTGCGAGTTGCTAGCTCTACTGCCTTGCGAGCTGCTAGCCCTACCGCCTTGGGAGCTGCTAGCCCTACCGCCTTGCGAGCTGCTAGCCCTACCGCCTTGGGAGCTGCTAGCCCTACCGCCTTGCGAGCTGCTAGCCCTACCACCTGCGAGCTGCTAGCTCTACCGCCTTGCGAGCTGCTAGCCCTACCACCTGCGAGCTGCTAGCTCTACCGCCTTGCGAGCTGCTAGCCCTACCGCCTTGGGAGCTGCTAGCCCTACCGCCTTGCGAGCTGCTAGCCCTACCACCTGCGAGCTGCTAGCCCTACCGCCTTGCGAGCTGCTAGCCCTACCGCCTTGCGAGCTGCTAGCCCTACCGCCTTGCGAGCTGCTAGCTCTACCGCCTTGCGAGCTGCTAGCCCTACCGCCTTGCGAGCTGCTAGCCCTACCACCTGCGAGCTGCTAGCCCTACCGCCTTGCGAGCTGCTAGCTCTACCGCCTGCGAGCTGCTAGCCCTACCGCCTTGCGAGTTGCTAGCTCTACCGCCTTGCGAGCTGCTAGCTCTACCGCCTGCGAGCTGCTAGCCCTACCGCCTTGGGAGCTGCTAGCCCTACCGCCTTGGGAGCTGCTAGCTCTACCGCCTTGCGAGCTGCCAGCTCTACCGCCTTGCGAGCTGCTAGCTCTACCGCCTGCGAGCTGCTAGCTCTACCGCCTGCGAGCTGCTAGCCCTACCGCCTTGGGAGCTGCTAGCTCTACCGCCTTGCGAGCTGTTAGCCCTACCTCCTTGCGAGCTGCTAGCTCTACCGCCTTGCGAGCTGCTAGCTCTACTGCCTTGCGAGCTGCTAGCTTTACCGCATGCAAACTGCTAGCTCTACTGCATGCGAGCTGCTAGCTCTACCGCCTGCGAGATGCTAGCTCTACCGCCTGCGAGATGCTAGCTCGACTGCCGGGCCACCTGGCCAGCTTAGTGGAGATGAGTGGGACCGCAATGTTTGCACAAATCGAGACGATTCATTTGATTTGGAGTGGATGGCGTCCGTCTGCCTGCAGCCAGTTCCTGTGCCGTGTCGCTGTTACAATGGCCTCCTACCAACCGACTGGACGTCTCTTATTCGATTGGACGAGAGCGAGTTGATATTTCATTATCGCTTTTTGGAGGCAGCCTTGGGTAACTGTATTTGCATTAGGGACAGTTGAGATGTTTTGTTAACGTAAGCTCTTAGCACGCGTTCCTGCACACGCGGCGGGATTTCAGGCTAGCACACTTAGGCTCACAAAGGCCATTCACACGCGCTCCAGAACACACACCACCACCCTCCCCCTGTGGAACACAACACGGCCATTGCATCCGGCAGTGTCTACCAGCTGCGTTTTGACATATATTCAATCTTTGTTATCATGGATGTAAATTTTAAATTATATTTTGCTTGCTCACGCGACTGAGTGGGAACTCCAGCCAGCCCCTCAAGAGTATATTTGGCTTACTTTTCCACACCGATCAAACGTCTTGGTAGAAGTGAGAACCCACAATTTACCCCACCACATGTGACCTGCAAAAATGGCCTGGGTCCGTTTTGTAAATTAGACTACCCCGGGTCTCTTGTGATCTCACCTAGTTATATAAAATACACTTGACCTGCCGTTCAAACCGATGATGTTGTACCAATTTATACTGCTGGGCAGAAAGACGCAGGAGAATAAGAAATTGGCCACATTGTGTAAACTGAATGTAACTGGTGCCTCTGGATTGCAAGTCGTGTTCTAGCCATTACACACCATGGCGACAAGTCTAAGAAAAAAAAAGTTATTTATACGTCCAGGAAAGCCTCACTAGATTTTTCAAGCTAATTTTAAAGAGGGTCCTGCCCTCAGATGTTTGACCAACATCATTTTAGGGGTGCTCAGCATGTGGGAGTAAATGAGTTCTCAGATAAGCCCCGCGTACACACGAGCGAATGACATTTCAAGGCTCACACAGATAGTTTCATAAACTTACTCATTCTATTGCCATCTCCTGCCAACATTGCAGCCCAATGGATTAGATGTGCATCTCCACCACGCCTGGCTCAATGTGAATCCAGGTTTCTTATTGTAGGTGCCTGGTGGAGGTGACCACATCTACCATGCGACGTTCGGGCGCCGTTGAGAGTGGATCGCCGCTCTTTAAGGGTCGTGATGTCAAGGCCTAAATGCTGAAGAGACGCTGTGGTCAAAGGCGTTTAAAAAAAAAAGACCACGTGGCTGTGATGATAATTAAAGTATGAGATTTTAGCTTGGCACAGCTTAACATAACCCAGTGATATGTTAATCCTTCAACATAATTACGATTCTTTTCCTCCAGCGGGCAGGGGCGGATGGCGTTGGAGGGGCCTGGTACATCGAGCGGCACAGCGCCGGGTCATTCGTGGAACGTGCAAGGCACGGCTCGGGTCTGCTATGGCAAATGTCCGTGGCAATGTGGCGACAGCATTGGTCGATGCTGGCAAGGTTTTTTTAATATTTATATTTATTTATAGGTAAGGCCCACTGAGCTATATAGCTCGTGTTCAGAAGCAACCTTTCCACAAATGATAGCCATATGAAGTACAACATGTATAGGAGCCAAATACTTCAAACGCATGTTTATAAATGTGGAGGGAAAAAACCGGAGGACCCGGGGAAAAATCCACGCGACCACGGGGTGAGAGACACGCAAATTCCAAATATACAGGCATCGTCAGGGTTGGGATTGAACCCACGACCACCTGTACACCAGGCAAGGTAGATAACATCTCACTACCGCGGCGCCCAAGGCTGGTAAGGGGGGGGGGGGCGGACTCACGTAGAGGCGGGAGGGGTCACTGGCGCAGGGCATCTGCGTGACAGACTGCCCCGACGAGCGGTGTCGAGCCACCTCCTGAGGCTCCATACACTCCTGCTCCAGGTTGCGGCCATTGCTCTTGACGGTGAGCACCACGGCCAGGCCAAGCGTCACCCAGCACAGCGCCGTCAGCAGGCAGCAGAGCGAGGACGTCACCAAAAGACCCGTTTGCTGCCATGGCAAGTGAGGAGACGGAATAATCGGTAATCAGAGTTTATTTAGACTGGAGGAGGAATCCAATGAGCTATGAAGCTCTTTTCACAGATGTCCCAGTTGGGGGGCGGGTCGGCAAGTTACAACAAACAATACAAAAAACCGATAGGAATGCAAAAGAGAAAAGGTAAGCAAGTCACTGACTAAGAAAACATTGCACAAGCATGTTCATTTCTGCCGATTTTTCAACGCTAAATGCAAGCTTGGGCAGGGCAGCAGAACAATAAGAACAGTCCCAGACCACACCAAGACAGCACACAGAGTCCTTCAATAAAATTGCACATTAATATTGAATCATCGATACACGGGTAAGGATCAAAGTAACAAATCACATTTGCGAACATGTGGTTGTATCCAGCACCAATCTTGTGCTTCAGGATACCGTCGGAGAGTGCCCTCTCGTCCCTCGGCATCTCCGTTTTTTTGTCCCTGCAGCTATGCTGACCACTTCTTGGTTGTCGTGGACGCATCCAATTTTGTACGACAAAACAAGGAGTCACGTTGCATCATACTTGGGTTGCGTTTCACGAAAACTCTGCAATCACCGGGCACCTAACAACTCGTAGCGTCGTCGCGCAATGTCTACGCTTACGTTCGTGAAACATGCATCAAATTGTGTGGGCGGTATTTCATTATTTTTGTTTTATGCAAATTACGCACTACGCAAATGTTATGCCCGGGATAATGCAGTAAACATTTTATAAACAAGACCAACTTTTTTTTTATTACAACTGAGACGGTGAATATAGACTACATGCTTGATTCAAAGAAAGGCTTGTATTTGAGAATTCATCAATTCGCTCGGGGTGAATCATTGCATACCCAGCAGCAGTGGGGAGTCAACGTGAACCAGCGAGGAAGAACAATCGTAGAAATGTGAACCGAATCGGGACCCCGAATATTTGTGCTTACTCAAACCGCGGAGGGGGTGAGTCGTTATATCCCTGCCCAGCAAGGCAGGCATGGCGTGCAAGTGATGCAGTGATGGGAGGCCACATGATGTATGCTCAGCCACCTTAGTCTCCCCACTCCCCAGTGACTGATGTTGACACCGCACTTCACCAGGTACGTATTTAATGCCGAGCTGATCTGATTCAGAAACCGATTTGCTACGAGTGATGGCCATCGTGGACAGCAGAGGACAGGGGGACAGGAATCGAGCCTAGGTCACCAGATTGACTGACAAATATGCTCCACCGCACCCCCTTTATAAAATCACACACACATACAAACACAGAAAACGACAAAATACCCCACGTGTAACTTTAACAACCATTGTACTTTTAGCTTTCAAATGCTTTTAGCTAGGATCTATTGAGGCCTGCATGGTACATGAGGGGAGGCGGTCGTGTGACCAAAACCATCGTGCAGATGATCACGCACAATCACGTGTGTGTATGTTTGGCTGAGTCAACCTAGGGAAGGTGCAGGAGAGGTTGTGATATCGGTTGCCACTGATGTTAGCGATTGGCCAGGAATCAAACAGATTCGTAGCGCAATGCGCGAACCACTTCACAAATGCCCCTCATGACAAAGACACACACACACACTCACTCCCACACATTCATCACAATGCAACAAACACCACGCATGTGGTGCTGATGTCGGACGGCATAAGCAACCCATTGAACATACCCACATCAGGAAGGTCTGATTGTTGCCATGGTAATGGACACAGGAGTGGGGAGAATCAGGGGGGCTAGACCAGGGCTGGTTGGGGAAGGGAGAAGGGGAATGGATATGTAATCTAGGAACAGGGAAGGCGAGGGGAGGCCATCTTCTTAAAATGCTCAACGAGAAATTGGCCAAACATCCCACACCGGATCTTTCCCGAAATGGTCTTGAGATTAAGGGTCTCTGCGCCGAATTGAGTAATGAGGCAGCGCTAATCTCTGTTGTTGGTTCCGAACCATTGTGTTGTAATTATAAAAATAACTGTTAAACAGAAACATTTTATGACAGAATATCCCAATGAACTCATAATGGATGTCAGGATGTCAGTACTGCACCGAGGCCGTACCGCTAAAATCCTGGGTTCAGATCTGAGTTTCAGCCACCCGTGGTTAAACCAGAAGTTGTGTTATGTTTTTAATGGTCTTGCCCCAGTCACCAATGATTGCACCCCCCCCCACCCATGATATAATAAATGTGGATTTTCACATGAATCAGCCAACCCTAGCTCTCAGGGCTAACAATTAGCATATAAACGACCAACGACTGAGAACTCTATGTACAGAGCATGAAGAAAGACCACCGGGTGCTGGATGAGAGAGGCATATCAATTCACTCAGAGTAGACATCATGGTTCTACTTTAAGCTCATAAAAAGACTCTACATGGACTCGATGTCTCTTGGCCGACTGAACTCCGGTGTGCTCGTCTCGGTTCGTTCACTGCTTTCACATGGCACAGGAATATTGGGGCTCCGTCCGTTCACAGCACGCACGAAGAGTGACAGAACCTTTTAATATTACGCTGCAGGCCTTGGAAACTCATTACCGTCCTCAGCAAGTCACCCATTCAGCAAAACTTTCATTCTCAAACCACGTTCGACTCATTTTTTAATCGATTTCAATATCGTTTTATGTTGCAGCAAAGAGCGTTTTTTTTGTAAAAATTTCACTCTCTAAATTGCCGTTTTATAGGAACTATACATTATCTAGGGGATTTATTGTTCTCACTTCATGCGGTCTTGACGTTGCAATGCGCTACACAAATGCAATGCCATTTTTTCCTTGTGTACAGAAGCGACCCCTGTTGAAATGGCCATGCGGTGTCACCCTCCGGGGTAGTTAACCGACACCACTACTACGCGGGCGGTCCGCTTGCCGTGACCGTCCCAGGGGGAGGAAGCTCCTCCACCTCGTACCTTCACTGCCATAATAATTCTTCACAAAAAAAAGAAAGTCAAGTGCTGCCTCCCTGTCCCCGGTCCATCTCACTGCGGGTGTGACAAATTCAAGGGGGTATCCAAGGACAGAAAGCATGGAGGGGGTAGGGTGGGGAAGAGAGAGAGGCTGAAGAGGCGAAACCCAGACTGAGGCTCATTCCCCAAGACATCGTTTCTGCCTGCCCTTGCACCGGGCCAACACAGTGAGGGATCAAATTAGGCAAGCAGATATACAGTGTTGCTCAGGGTCACAGATTTCATTTTCACTGCTGATATGTGGGATGTAGTGTGGCAGTGTAATTTTGGGTGGGATCACAGTACGGTTGTGAGGGTGTGAGGTGTGCTTTCCGGGTACATGGGGCCGCACATGTGCAATTCGTACCATTGTGATATGAACCTGGTGACTCGAGTTAAATTCCCAACCACAGCTAACATCAGCGGCGAGTGATATCTGTACCGGTCATGGGACCTTCCTTCACCATCCCGCAATGACAAGTGTGGTGAAGTATGGCTAAACAACCCCACTGACCGGCTAAGTATTAGAACTATAAAACCCCTGAACCTATTGCGATGAAACTTACCGCACAAGTTTACCGATACCAGTGGCTAAATATGTATAGTTTTTGGGAAAGATTGCCAACGTTATGCAGTTTCTGCGTAATTAGCACATTAGGATGGCAAGCACAATGGCAGCATTCTTTATGCAGTGGCTAGCCAGTGAATCTCCTACACGTGTACGTGTGTGTGGGTGTGTGTGGGTGTGTGTGACACAGGAGCGGTAGTGTAGCGGCTAGCGCGCTGCGCTACGAACCTGGTGACCCGGGTTCGATTCCCGCTCACGGCGAACACCAGTGACGATTATCTGAATCGGTACTGGGCCTCCCCTAGGTCGACTCAGCCTCAAATGAGTACCTGGTGCGATGTGTAAACATCACCACTAGGGAGACAAAGGCGGTCGGGCGTGGTGTTGGTCACCCACCCCCTCGTGTGTCGTGCCGGCCTTTATAGGTGCTCGCTAACAGCACTTGCCCCTACAGTCTGTTAAGGCTATACGGGGGATCTTTGTATTTGTGTAACACGTCCGAACCACTCAGTTGTTCATTCTTTGAGCAATAAAAATCATGAACTGGCCTAAAACAATTACATTTCCTCCTTTGTTTAAAATACAGCTTGGAATATGATTTAGAAAAATGTAAGTATTGACACTTGTAAACAAAGATTATTAATATTAGATTTAAAAATGATTATGATTACAATTAAGGGTGGTAAGAAAATAAAAAAAATGACCAAGTGGGTCTGTTTAATCACATACATTCAAATAAGTTTAATCTATTGATCAATTTGCTTTCTCAATCAATGCAGTGGCAGGAGGACGCTTGTGCTGCGCCCGAAACGTCGTGATTTAATCAAGTTATTTTCATTTTATTATTATTTTTCATCTACGTGACTTTACCAAAAGAACCAAAGAGTATGGATCCTTGCAGTCACGAAAACTTCAAATCTAGACTTAAGGCAAACCATTAGCGAGTATCAGCTCAACTCAGTCTTATGAATCAAGATGTGGCCCATCGACACATTGCTGTTCCGAGTGCTGAATTAGCTGCAAATCACCTACAATGGGTCTACTATCTCAACAGATATCTGATGCTAAGCAGGTTTGAGCCTGGACAGCGCACGGACGGGTGACCAGCATGTACCGTATAAGCTGGTTATGATAGGGCTGCGGGGACTATGTTTGGGAGCATAATCTACTGTTGTACTGTACTTCTATGCCAACTTGTCTATGCTCCCTGTCGTCACGAAGCTACACTAACCAGCGTAGAGAAGTATAATAATGGTCGAATAATCCCCACCACCCACAGGGTAGGGAAGCCATCATCCTGCAGTGGATTGACAAAAAAGGCTGTACAAGCACACATTGTGAGTGACAATTCTGTTACTTATTTACTTACAAAGCAAGATCTCTGCAGGTTCTTGGAGAGAAGGATGGCAAACACGCCTGTTGCAATGCACTGCAAACACACACACAAGAAGACAAACAATCAACATTTAGAATTGTACAAGAAATTTAATTACAATGTATGCCGTAAAGGAGTATCTATTAACACCAGAAATGTGTAGACGGGTGTGCCGAGAACCACATCTGGCCACCTTTGTTTTCCCAGCCTTGATGCTCACACACATTTATGGGCGAGTCGACCTAGCAGAGGCTCGGGAGAGGTCCAGACACCAATTGATACCGGTTTGTACATCTTAGCCAGAAATCAAACCTGGACCAGAAAAAAATGCAGTACAGTGTTCCAAGCGCAACACAACTGCCCTGCATTGAGCCTTCAATTCAAGGGGATGCAGAGGTCAAAGCCCGGGATCATTTTATGTTTGAGGCCAGTGTCAATCAAGTTCAGTCAAGGAAGGCACCCTAATGAGGAGCTTGGTGTCGGCTGTGACGGCGGCAGCACGTTGGACTACCCATCATGCAATGTTATCGCGAGGAAGGCGGGGGGTTACGACATGGGCAGCTTTGGACTCAATCTGCCAATGATGCTCCCTTGCGGGGCCCTGGCCCAAACGCAATGTTTTTTTGGATGTAGCTTTGGGCGGGCACGTGATGTTTTTTTCCAAAAACGCTTTAAGAGGGAGGGAGTAAAAAAAAAAACCTTTCCTTCAAATTCAATCTCCCTCCTTTTGTTGTTTCATTTACAAGCGGGTCCTGGGGATTGGCGTTCCGGCGCTTTAAATCACACCTCGAAACAAATATAAAATAGCCGCGACTATTTCACGTGCGATGATTACTTGGCGACGCCAGCGCCTCTCGCGGCCGATGAAGCGTGCCGGCGGCTGCCGCCACCACGACGCCCGGGATGCCTGGTACAAACAAGCCTTGCCCTGACGCGGCGACGGCGTCGCGGGGAGATTTATTATTCCTTTAAAGTTCGACCGACTGAGCACCGCGCTGCAAAAAAATGTCAGGAAAATTCTCAAGGCCAGAGAAATGTTTTATTCCGCCAACAAATGATGTTCCACTTGCGCTCTCTCAGCTAGCGGTGTATCGCCATGTGAATGACCCCAGAAGCCAGTGTCATGCAACTATTTCAGAGGTCACTTCAATAGAACTCTTCATCCGCATTCAGGGCACACCTTTTAAATGCCCTACAACGAATGGTCCTGTCGTGTCAATCAAACGGAACAAATTAATTCTCAAAGCTGGAATAAGACAAATGAAGTGAACAACGAAATCAAATAAGATCTGCTTTTTTGTGCACGTGGTCATTAGTTAATGGACTGAGACCATCGAATCAATACACTTTAATCAAGGGTGACTGAAACCCAGATTCAAACCCTGGTCTCAGTGGTGGCTGCTCAGCACTGGCCGCTGAGCCACCCGGCCATCTCCCAAGAGAATGTTTAACAGCTTCCACAGCCAGCCGAGTGAAAGAGAAGGCAGTCAGTCGGGTGGGAGCAAGCGAGCAAGTGAGAAAGTCTTTTGAGTTAACTTTTGGCCGGTGTTTTTTGCTCATTGCAAAACACTTAACCTTCTCAACTGCAAACTGTGTAAAAATAAACTAAACTCCACGGTAGCAAGATGAGGATTGTTGCCTGGTCACAAATGATCGTACCAAAGCCATAAAAAAAATTCCCCTTGGGTTTTTCTCCCCAATCCCATTCCATGTTTGCTACGAGTATTATGTTGCGAGATTAAAAAATCCTTATTTGGAACTGAGAGGTAGCAGTGCATCATACTGTATTAAATTGGCTTGGCCTAACGGTGAGATCCGACATGCATCTATAAATATTGTCCCGTATTCTGGATGAATGACAGATGGTGAACATCTCTTTGCAGAGTGCGCATCAGTGTTGTATGTGAGGCCACAACTCATGGCCTGGTCAGTGGCAGGCACTGGCGTATTAAGATGCAACCCAAAGAACAAAACGCTTTATCTTGTAGACATGTGCCTCGCATGTGTGTCCCAGATGGCCAACATGAGCATGAAGCTATACGAATGTGACAAGGCTTTAAAGTTACTGTCAGAGTGTGTCACGATAGAAATATAATTGCATCACTGTGCCTTCAAGACCATACGTTTTAATACATCGTCAATGTAGTGATGTCACTCACGCAATATTATGGCTCTCTTGATGATACCTATAAAGTATTATTTCCCATTACCAGAGCCTGACACTCATGTCAAATACACAGGACACAAACTAGTGCTCAGCACACAATGATCAAAATCCATTCCTGTGGCCATTGAAAACAAACCACATCATCTGTTTAAGAATGTTACATGTCATGCAAATAATATGCACAGAATATGCTTCTGTCAAATTTACCCAAATGGAGCAAACAAAACTATACATATAAGAAACGTAGAGAAAAACCAAAACGAAGACGATGGTAAAATTGAGTCGAAAAAATTACAAATGGGTGAATCGAGTGGCGGGCCCCGAATTGAGGCAATTAACGTCACCGCGGGGGGTCGTATCGTGCCAGGTCTACTCGGTGCGCATCTACAAGGTGAGAGCCGCACACGGCTTCTGGTGCTGGAGGGAGAATGTCTCGCCGCACTCGCCGTGAACACGGCACCACCGCAACCAGACGGAGCGCAACGCGAACCGAGCATCACCACCCCCCCAACCCACCCCCTCACCCCACTCCCGCCAACAAGCGAGATTTAGGGCAGATTCGTACCTCCTAGCACAATTTATCCTCAGCATTCACCGCGATACCGCCCTGAGTGACACCCCAACCTTATCATTACAGTGATTACAGTGACCGTGCTCAATCACTCCGAGCATTTCATTTTTGCGGCTCCTGATGGCGCAGGGGAGTCCTTGAACGTAACCCTTCAAAGTATCCAAACACAGACTTCATGCATCGTCAAATATTTGAGGAATAAGGTATATCAGAACGGTAGCACAGCACAAATGCGAAGGCCCACCAAGGATCGTGAGATCCCAAAGCCATTTATTGTATCGGATATATTTGAAATTACAAGGCTTCTTGCTCATGATCTGTTATTGTCATTGGAATCCAGAATGCCCTGTCATCGTGCTACCTTTTTTGCACATTATGTTTACGCATCCATTATTTTCATGGCCAGGAGGAAGAGTAGTGGAGACCCAGTAGTCCCATTGGAAAATAAATCCGATTGCCAGCCGTGGCTAACTTCAGTGGAGTTTTATACCTGCGCTGGTACTGGGCCCTCCTCCTGCTTCACCAAAAACCACACTGACCGGCATCGTGAAGTACTGTCCAACAACCACCATGACCCATACGGTGTGGAAAGGACTTCATCCAGCAGGGGATTGACAAAGGGTAGCAATAGTTATTATTTATGACTTATGGTATTCATCGCTGGCATCAGTCGGTCAAAGTATAATGTAAAAGAAATATTTTTCAAGGCTGGTGCCTTGGTCTGAGTGAGTTTTTACGGCAAACGTTTACAGATCAACTACAAGGAATGTACGACTTGAGCACTGGCACAGGAAAACGGGTATTCCATAGTTTTGCCAACTTAAATACTAAGAAGTCCATGTAGAGGTTTTAAGCAGACCAAGTTTTAAAGCCCAAACATGCATGACAGAGTTGCATAAATGCATTTTTTGCTGCAGGAAAAACTTTAAATATTTGGCTGGGTGGTGCGGTGGTTACATGGTGGGTGCCTCGCACTTTGAAAGTGCACTTTAAAATCCCTGTGTGGTGTCGATCAGCCAGTCAAGCAAATACGACCAGTGAGCACCATTTCAATGAAAATCAATAATGATTGCCCCCCCTGTGGGCACTGGCTGCTGCAATAGGAATGTGGAATTTCCACATCTGGCTTCGGGGTTGCAAAAAAGAAGATGAGCACGCTCCCTCCTGGCGTGAGCGGAACGCACTTTGATGCTTTTAAAACCCAAATGACCGCATTCGCGGTGGGAGCACAAACACAAACCACATAAACACCACCTCCCTTAACGTCACCTGTTATGTCCTAACATGGCAACTGCCTGCCCAAAATATTTGGTACTACTTCACATGTATGAATGTATGTATTTATCACGTAGTTTGTTATCTTAAAGCCCGTTGCCAATCCATTGCTCAAGGACTTCACATGCCATGTCGGTCACGTGGCTTGTTTGACCATACTTGACGATGCGGGTTGGAGATGGCAAATTGATTGTGAGATTCTCAATCAAGGCCAGTCACTGACGTTACCCATTATCGGGAATCAAACTCAGGGTCGCCGGAATTATCATGCAGCGCATCAACTACCGCGTAACCATTCCCTGCACGATAGAAAGACAAAGATCCCCGCATCTAGCCTCATACACGGTATGGTGCGCACAAGCAGGTGACGAGGCCAGAAGGCCGAGCCATCTTTGTCTCCCCAGTGCTGAGTGCACGTGTTATGCAATGTAAGTTTGTGCGTGCGAGAGCAATGCCCAACAATGCCCAACTAAAGTCCATAAATCACCGAGCTGGCAGACGAAGAGGGTCGTTACTGCCGCAGTTTATGGCGCGGGCTCCACTTCAATTTCATTACGAAAGTTGACGCGGCAATCAATTACTTGGAGCCGTGCAGAACATCCCGGACGATTCGAGATAAACAAGTTTCGACCGTGCATTCCGGACAGCGCATGTGTCAGGCACAATTGTCGACCTCCGCTAAATCGCGAAACAAAGGGAAAACCAGAATGGCTGCTCCACTGGGCAACGTGTCCTTTGTTTAGTTGGGTGGAGGCCACTTCAGAATCATCCTCGTTATTACAAGGGAAACCCGTGCTTCCGTGATTATGCGTTAGTCACCAAAATAATAATATAAATGGCAGATGTTTATCCAGTAAAAACTCAACGAGTTCCAATACTCTTTTGCAACAAGGTCATGCACATTGGGTGAGTTGTTTTGCATGTGGAGGGAAATAGGGTACCTGGACAAAAACCATCACGCATACAAGCGGCAAATTCTCAATGTTCCGTACAGATGGGTTCACCAACTTGCTCAACGCTCACCATTCCAATCACAAATACATAACACTACATTCACCATCCCCATTGCTAACACGTAACACTACGCTCACCGCCCCCACCGCTAACATGTAACACTATGCTCACGACCTCCATGATAAACACTTAAAAAGAGGAATGTAAATATTCATCATCTCATGAATTAAAATCTACTCTTACATTCACTCTACACGCACAGGACATACGTTTTTGTACCTTGGTAAAAACTTGTTTTTCTCGTCTATGCCGCCATCCACTGGTTGCTAGTTGTCTGAACTAGCAACCAGTGGACTAGGGCATAGACGATGCAAAACGCGTGTATAATAATTGATCATTTCCAATGTGTGCCAATTACATGCCAATGCTGCCATGGACAAACAAGACGGAACAAAAGGAGACTGTGCAAACACCCAGAAAAAAGGAATCAATTCTTGAATGAAATTGTGGTGCCAAACGGTGACGCTGTGGGGGACGGTGAAACGTGACATGTCTAATGCCTGATAAAACAGAAATATAATTGGCTGACATTATGGGCAATGGCCCCAACTCCGGCTGATGAAACATTAGCCCTCTATGCTAATGATGACACTAATGAGGCGTTTGCGTCTCTGCTTCTACGCTGATACTCAATGCCGTAAGCCATGTCGTGGTTTGGAAATCAAAATTCGGGTCACGAAACAACTAATTTCACTCCTTGGTACGTGTAGAATTTACAGACGAATCCACAGAATCTGCGCCGCTGGAACAATTTTCAGAGGAATCCACGGAATCTGCACTGCGATAAAAAAAATAAAACCTACACTGTTAAAATAATCGATTTTCAATACAGGTAGTTCCATGCAGCATTTGATTCTCATAGATCGATTTTAAATGATGGGTGATTACACATCCATGAGGGCCCTTTGATTTTAAAACGTTTTGCCTTTCTCATAATTAAGACTTAAATTGCGTTATCGGCATCACGTTCCGAGGCTGAAACATGTCTATTAGAAATCACCTCAACAGTGAAAGTGCAACACCTTGTGCGAGGGAAAGGCACTGGAAGAAGACGCGACGACTGACATGGCAAAAAATGGAAGTCCTCACAATAGTCTTAAACCACACGAGAGGCACACTTTTTACATGGTCGGCTAACAATGTCTGTCGCACGATAATCAATAGTAAACATTTCATTTTCAAGAGATGTAATATGCCGAAAGAAAGCAAACCAACACATTTACCGAGACGTCTTTGGTGCAGCCATTGGTGCCTGGGCTGAAAGCATTAACCACCCACCACACTTGGGATCCCAATTTAATCATGGGCGGCTCAAAGCTGCATATGAATTACGGATCTCAGCGGTGCTTGCTCAGTTCTCTGATGTGACATAAGTCCCTCATGAGCCACCAGGCCACCTCCCGTTTATTGTTAATTTTGACGGTGACTCAGGTTTCCCATTCAAAACAAACAACTTAGCTCGAGGAGCTCTCCACTGGTTCAATAAAGGGCAGCTCATTAAACTGCGCTGACATCACAGGGCTGCAACAACACCCTTGCGCCTCACGCCCTCGGAATTCTTCAACAATTCGAGCCGCTCAATCAAAGCTTGAGCTTATCCGTGCTGCCCCGCACGCGCGTGAAATTTCAACGCGGGTCGCTCTTATCTGGGAAGCCGCCGGAAATCGATGAAATCAACGGGCGGGGGTCATGAGATAAGTTTGTGAGGTGCCCGGCGTTGGTGCGGGGGGGGGAGGGACACATTCCCATGACCTCACGTCCACGGCTGAAAAATGAAAACGTCCATCACGGCACGCGCAACGTTTCCTCTACGCGCGCAAAAAATTGATGCGCAATTTACAATGAATTTTCTCCAATTTCTAGACAAATTAGACCGCGGGGAAAAAAAAAAGTAAAAGGTCAAGGGAGTGGATTCTTTTTTTTTGCATCCAATTTCCACGGCGGGATTTTTATTATCATAATGTCGCGGTTTGCTGAGAAAATTACAAGGTCCACAAGCATGGTGCTTTTCCGCAGCCGTGATCATGTGCCAGTTCTTCCAGTTGTAATTATGGCTAAATTATTATCGCTCACGAAACACTATTATCACTTTAAGAAACCCATTATAGCACCCGCACGTCAAATTGTCCCCATGCTCAGGTGCTCCTTGGCCACTGTCCCCTCTCATGTCAGCCGCATAAATGCAAGAGTGTTTCCTCCACACCCCCACCCCACTTAGGATGCATGGCCCAGTTCCCTTTATTTGAAGAACTGTCACATTTGAGTGGGGGGGGGAGGGGCAGCTGAAGAAAACCAACACTGCGAGGGGACACCACCTACAGATTTGTTTATGCAGATTGATCATCAGCAGGGGTCGGCAATCAAAGTAGCAAGAAGCGAAAATTTGTGTTCGAATTCGGTAAAAATAACACATTTCAACAGCCACAATCAATGCATGTGAATATGAGACGGTGGTCCTTAATAAATAATGTCGCGAAGCAGTCCCTGAAGAGCTACATGTGGCTCTTGAGCCGCAGGTTGCCGAACCCTGCCCAGCAGCCTACTTGCTTTACTCCAAGAATGACGGCAAATCAAAGTCTGCAAACCCCCACCACCCAAAGCGTTCTATTCTAAGGGTACGGTCGACAGCACCGCTGTACATGTCCGCCCGTGCGAAGGACAGAACGTCGTCCGGAGGGAGAACGTGGAACGGGCTGCATAGGCAGCGGCACGAGAGGCGGCGCTGAGCGGGTCTCTCCACGTGAGTGCCCCCCGGGGTCACTGCACACAAATCGCAGCCCCCGTACCACCACCTTAAGCAATGGTCGCTGGTCACAATGCGCGAGAACTCGGCTGAAAGAAAAAAACTCATAGACGTCCCGCTGATTACTTAATTGTGCCTCGCTCGCGTTAATCCGACTTAATCAAGTCTGGAATTTGTGAAAATTAATTGCGTTAAAGGTGATGGAAAATTTGAGCCGGGCAAAAAAACATGTGCGTGGTGTTATTGACGTGCTTGCCGTGGCGTCTTTGTGACACATGCCTCACCAAAGACAAAGCTCCTCCATACAGGCTTAACAGACTGTTGGGCAAGTGCTGTTAGCGAGCACCTATGAAGGCCGGCACAGTACACAAGGGGTGGGTGGCCATCACTATGCCAGGCCACTTTTTTCTCCCTAGAGGCAATGTTTACACACTGCACCAGGTACTTAATTTGAGGCCAAGTCGACCTAGGGTTGGACTAGGGCCTGTATAGACAATCGCCACCGGTGTTGGTCACGAGCAGGAATAGAACTTGGGTCACCGGATTCGTAGCGCAGTGCGCTAACCGCTACACTACCGCTTACCACACACAAACACCTCTCCAACACTACCACATGTGCTTCACCACCGCCACTGCAACGTACATCTGACCACTATACGTACACGCCTCCTCATCACCACCACCACAACGGCGCGTCGCTGTGACCACACTATCGACGTCTCACCCGTCGCTCAGAGGCCACCCCTTTGCAAGCCGTGCGGGCACGGGGGTGGGGCAGTGGGGACAGAGATCGATGGAGGGAGGAGAGGTCGTGCATGGCCTTTGTTGCTTGACCCCTGCAGTGATGACAGGCGGCGGAGGACGTTGATCTGTGGTGCTGACAAACGGCACCGTCGTGCGAAGCACCGCTGCTCCGAAGCATCGCGTGCTCAAGCCAATCGGCAGCACTAACCCCCCATCCATCTCTCCGTTCCCATTGCATGGCTCTGGTGCGCCCATTACCACGCCCCCGGGCCCCAATAACAGCCGCGATTGCCGAAAGCGGTGTTTTTTGGGGCGGCAGAGTTTTTCGCTGAAGCACCAACATGGGCGTGCGACGAAATGAGTTTCCGCGCACGCGTGTGCACGCAGCGAGGCTTTTCCAGTGGACATTTGTCGCTGGGTTTGTGAGGATTCATCACTTGAATATCAATTCCTAAACACGGTCATGACACACGCAGTAAATGACGCGTGAAAGAATACACTATTATTGCCCCATGCAAATTCTACGTGAAATATTCCATTATATTCATGATCAGAATGAACAAGAGAGTAAACATGAGATCGTACACACAGTAACAATCAGCTCTGTAATGTCTCATGTGCTTGCTCGTTTGTTTAGTCTCATTCGTACCATGAGGCCAAAGGTTACATTGGCATATAATTTACATATAACCGGTAGAAAACATAACTAACATATTCTTGAGTGCAGGATTCAATTAGGAATCAGCATCTTTATTTATACTGGAGGAATACGATTAGCTATAAAGCTCTTTTTCACAATGCCCAATTCAAGTGCTGTGAACATAATAAACCGTTTTCGTCACCAGGTCAATGAATAATTCGGGGCCGCAACATGGCCCAGCGGTACAGCGTTTGTCGCGCGTTGCAGAGGTTTGCGATTCAAACCCAGCAGCCACCCTGGCTAGTACTGCGGGTGCATTAACTGCCAAAACACGCAGCGTCTGCTTCACAGTAGACGTTAAAAACCCCGTCAAGTCATTCGAAAAGAGTTTACCATTATGTGCTGGCGACGTGGTTCAAATGCGCCAAATTAAATAAACGACCTGAAAATTACTCAATTGGGATTGCACAGCAACGTCGCTCCCTACTGTGAAACACAAGTCTGTAAAATATAGCACCATCGTGAAAGCGTTGCGCGATTCGAATGGCGCAAATACCGCATGTACTATATTATCATCAATCATTACTTGTCCAACGTCCACATTAAGACCATGCAGAGTGAAAACGCTCCCACCCCCAATGAGGCTCTTTTTGTAACTCAGATTATCATCTTAGAACTAAAAACAGACGACCATTAAAAATAGCACCACCTCCTGCAGGCAGGGCTACAAACGTTCACAACCCTCCCGCACCACCCAATGAGGCTTTCTCTGGTTTTGTTGCTGTTGTTGTTGTAAATGACATTACCATTTCAGAACTAAAAAGAGACGAGCATTTAAAATAGCAGAATCTCCTGCAGGCAGCGCTAAAAACGCCGGGACGTACGGGAGTGCGCGCAGTTCGCCGCATCGCCCACGTTCCCGAGCGCGCGCACACGGAAAACATGCCTAACGACTGGAACAGCGCACGAGCGAGCGCTCATCTCTGTTAATCCTCCCAGGTGAGGCGGCCACACCGCAAGCGTGACATCATCGCCAGGTTGCCGTGGCGACGGCCAGCGGGGGGGGGGGGGGGGGGTTGCTAGAGGTCGTCAAACCATGCGAGTGCGGAGCAGGGGGGGGAATCTGCTCGAGCAAGGACAGCGTCCGGGGCAGGAGGCGTCAACCATGAAGAGGACGACGACAACGATGCCGCAACATTTGCGGCAGCTCTCGGTCAGTCATAGCCCTTACGCGCGATGACTGTCCCCATAGCCACATGCCAGATGGAATTTAGATTCACTAAACCAGGAGGGGGGGGGGGTGGGGTACAGGGGGAAATGAAGGACTTTGCTGAAATATTTTTTTGCCGCTTTTTACGCATCCACGGTTCTGAAACTGATCGACCAACGTCTCCGTCCTGTAAACATGCGACAGTCATTCTGGCTCCAGTGAAATCACTCTTTGGCAGCACGAGTTAATTTCTGTAGGAGGTGAAGCCTGCACAAAGCCCGTAACGGCACGTGCAGTTCATCACCGAGATGAGGGAAAAATACATAAACATTTTAATAAAAAAATGTAATACGTAAAATTCCGGGGCTGGCCGCACTGCAGAGGATGTTTCAACGCCTTGGCCAAACTCCACACAGAGGTGAAACCGCCCTGCATGTGAAGCGGCAAACTGCCCAAGCGCAAATAAACCAGCCTGACGGCTATTAACATACAGGATGGTGCAACTCAGGGCAGGCCTTACCCTTTCACATGTGCCCCACAATCACGACCTGCTCTCACCACGTGCCATGTTACGAGGGGGGCGGCTCAGCAACCCCCAACAGAAAGCACAAGCGCCATCTTTCAAGTGATCCGCTTAAAAATAAATATATTAAGCCCCAGCCGCCTCACTTGACCGGTCCACATTTAACGGCGCAAGGGAATGTCACTGGTGCCCCCTTGTGAGCCCACGCATCTTTTATTTTTATTCATCAGAGCCTCAGGGGAAGAGACTGCAGAGCCACGGTGACGCAGAGACCTCCCAACACTCATTATCGGTGCGTGCTCACGCACACTGGGATGCGAGACACGACCCCACTCGGTCATCCTCACGTGCACCAAAGTACAATACGCTGCTGGCCTCCTCAAAACATACAACTACAGCTCTAACCCTATCCTTAGCCCTAACTCTATCCTTAGCGTGATCCCTAGGCCTGGCCTTAACCCTATCTCTAGCCCTATCCTTAGCACTAACTCTATCCTGAGCCTGATCCCCAGCCCTGCCCTTAACCCTATCTCTTGCACTATCCCTATATTTAGCCCTCACTCTATCCTTAGCCAAACCCCAAGACCTATCCCTATAACGATATCCCAAGCACTAACCCTATCCCTCGGCCCCAACCTTATCCCCAGTCTTCAAACTGTCCATCCCCTATTTCCCACACATGATTACATTACGCCCACCCAAATTCGCACTCCTGCCAGATTCTATTAATTAGCCTGAATGCCTGATCTCATCTAATCGGAGAATCTAAGCAAGGTTGAGGCAACAAATTATTCAACCCATCTCTGTGGAGCATCAAACATTACCCCTCATTGTGTGGGTTTTCTCCGAGTACTCAGATTTCCTCCAGTATGCCAAACGCTCATTAAAGTAATGTACAAAAGAGTACTGAGAGTACTGTGATTCCAAGAGCCTTTCCTAGAACATGTAAGGGCACTACCATAATAGTATGACTGTGATTAGCTGCAAGAACCATTATTTGTAGCAGAATTTTTTGCTTTGACAGTATGAAGCAATCCATGCTCAGGTCAACACTCATATGAGTCAAGAGCAGAAACGGAGAATGGTGTAAAATACAAAATACACAAACCACATCCGGCCCACCTTCATTACCTACTTGGCATTTGGAGTGGTTTGGCTTTGCGCCCTTCTCAGCATGTGCCGTTAGAAATAATGATAATACTTACCTATGAGTGTCTCAGTGAGTAGCAAGCCTCTTACTTACCCTGCAATGGGATATTTGACCTATGCCATGAATTAACAATTTACGCATGGGAGGAAACTAGGAGTTTACCTGGAGAAAGCCTACCACACACATACAAGTTACACATTTGTCACACGCACAGATTTCCTTATATTCAGAGGTGGGGGAAACCACAAGTGGGACGGCATCCAAAACTGGCACCAACAACTGCCCAAGCTCTGTAGCCCTAAACCGAGATGTTTGGCCAACTCCAATAATACGCGATTGTACATATGGAAGGAAGCTGGTGTACGCAGAGAAAACCCATGTGAGCGAGGGGACAAAAACCCAATCACCATTAAGATGGAACATATGAAGATTCATCCACTTCCTGTGCTGCCATCTCCTGACAAGCCAAGATATCGTGACCTGGATGACCACGGGAAGTGAGTTTCAAGACATTTGTGTGATCCACCAGCCCTTGCCTCGAAAGTTCTGGGTTGCAGGTATGGGCCACCACTGTCCTGTTATGATGAGATAACACTTAATGCTCCACAGACAAGTAAACCGACCCACTTGCTGTACTCCAATGCCCTGGTCAATTCTCAGCCCGGTGGGTTTGGAAGCTTCGCAAATCTACGTTATCCACCAATCCTCCCCTTCAAATAGCCAGATCGCACGCGTGCACCACGGCACCTGGTTCAGAGTCTTTGACGTCTCCTTTGATAATGCAACCGCAAAAATAAATTACCTGGCGGTTGAAATTGTGAATAGAATCATCGGCCTGCTGCTTGAGGTTGACCCCTGGTGATGGCTAACACCGCAGGTGGAGTGATATCTGGACCAGTCCTGGGTACCCATTTTACCAACCGGCACTGTGCAGTGGACACCTACGGGCTATCTGCCCTTGGATCGTCGTGGTGATGATGACTGTGGTTAAACAAACCCCCCATTAAAGAAAGCTTCAACTCATATTTAAGTTTTATATGTACTTTCTTTTCCCAGGTGAGAACTCAAAGGACCAGTATAGTCTTCATTTGCTGTAGAGGGTGATGATTGCTTTACAAAATCCCAAATTAATAATTTGCGAGTATTTTTTTTTACTTGGCAAAATTCGGACACTTAACAGTGGCACACAATGGCCTACTCTTACGAATGGCGTCATGTGATCTTAACGCCCTGCGTACCCATAAGTACTCCTTTATACCCCCGCATGATGTATCCTCACATGTGCTCCTGTGTCCTCCTGTATACCCCTGTATCTTCCTGTGTACTAATTGTGTGCTTCTGTATCCTCCCGTGTGATAACCTTCTCTTGTATTCTCCTGTATACTCATGCATGTTCCTGTGTACTCCTATGTACTTCTGCATTTTCCAGTGTGCTACATTTTACACGCTTTCTATTAACTCACTCTGTTGTTGTTGTATCCTCAAATCTTGTAACTCAATTTTAACCCACTTCCAAATGTGGTATCGACTGCAAACTTGGTATACTTATGTCATACTGATGACAATACTATATTCTATCATAAAAAAATGTTTTAAACAAACTTTTAGTTTCGCCTTGGGTCTAATTGTCCACGGTCAACTGACGTTGGCTGTAAATCACCACGGTCCCTTACGTTATGGCAAGCATCGGGGCCACTTCCTGGAGTCGTGGAGTTCTTCCATTACTAGTAGGGTACATTATGATACCTCCTTTGCCAGTAGCAAGATATAGTAATAGGTTTTAACCCTTTTATCTGGCACCAAAACTGACGCCTTTATACAAGGGATCATGTTTGCAATAACCACAACACAAGCAGTCAAGATGCAAACAAAAAGAGACAACTGTCCTTGAAATTGATTGGTCTTTTTATTTGCATTTTGACTGCTTGTGTTGTGGTTATTGCAAACATGATCCCTTGTATAAAGGTGTCAGTTTTGGTGCCAGATAAAAGGGTAAAAACCTATTACTATATCTTGCTACTGGCAAAGGAGGTCTCATAATGTAAATGCTTACCCCGCGCTCTCAATACTCTGATAGTGCGCTGTTTTTGAGTTGTATGCCTTTTGGCGTCATCTGGTCCAACACCAGTGGAGACTAGGCTCTAAGAAAAGCCGTCTTGGGTGTGGGACAATCAATTTCAAGGACAGTGCATATCATTATCAGAGTTGTCTCTTTTTGTTTGCATTTTGACTGCTTGCGTTGTGGTTATTGCAAACATGATCCCTTGTATAAAGGTGTCAGTTTTGGTGCCAGATAAAAGGGTAAAAACCTATTACTAGTAGTGTACATTTCATTAAAGCGTGTTAAAAAAAAAGGTTTTTTAAATATTACTTATTCCTCCGGTGTCCGCTCCTGTGTGCATACATTCCCTCCTGTATCCTATTGTATCCTCATGTGGCCTCCTGTGTAGTCCTGTGTACTCCTGTGTTCTCACGTTTCCTCCTGCGTCCGGCTGTGTGCATGTGCTAGCCTGAGTTGCGTTTTAGTTATATGCATGAGGCACGAGCGCCAATACGTGCGGATGCACATGTCCTTATGTGGTCACGCGTTTCGCGCAAATGCACGTGCTCAAGCCTCTGTGCAAAGCCTCACCATGAGGCCGGAAAACACGGAGGAGAAGTTTCCGGCCTTGTACTCCTGGTTGATGCTGGAGCCGGGCCGCGACACGTGGCGCAGCACCGTGCCGTGCACGATGGCGCCGAAGATGAAGCTCAGGTTGCCGAGCACGATGAGCGCCAGGCCGATGCGCATGAGGCGGATGGAGCCGCGCTGGGCGTCTGTGGGAGTAAGCGACGGGTAGAAAGCGGTGGCCCATTAGCACATGGTGTGGGGGGGCAACACGGGAGCACACAGAAGCACAAAGGATCACATCGGAGAGACATACATAAAGGACAGAGGTCCACACAGGAGGAGGCAGGCAATCAAATGAGCACAGGAATAAACAGGAGCATAGAGGGAGGGATACAAAGCAACCCACTGGAACAAGCAAAAGAGCACAGGAAGCCACAGCGCACAGGACAGAGTAGACATAAATATAGAGCACACAAACACACACAGGAACAAGGGCCCAGAAACACGAACATAGACACACACATGGATCAACATGTACGCACACCAGGACACACATTGAAAAACACACATACCAACACACACACGGGCGCACACACAGGCGCACCACACTTTGCACAATTTTCACGGGCACCCACACTTAATGTTATCAATTTTCCTCTTCAGACTCAAGTCGCAGAACAAGCCAGCTCACGTTTGAACATTCCAAGACCTCCCACTCCACATTCCTTCCACTCAACTAGAAGGTCCATACAACACGTACCGATTACCCAGAGTAAGGATGAGGCCATCACACGGCTGTCATGCAGACTAAGACGGTCATGTTAAACTGATGGTCAGAAAGGATGAAACGGTCCGCTTAGGGCAGCAGGACCAAAGCGCTTGTAGGTTGTCCTCGCGAAGGGTGAAGCTGGTACAGCATTGCCCTATTTGGTAGCAGTTTGTTTAAGTGAGATTGCCAGCATTTTTTTAAGTGCCCACTTTGAGCCTATTTAAGGCCAACGATAAAGAGCAGGCTGCTGTGCACATGTACATTGGAATGAGTTTCAGATTTCCTTTATTTTCAGATCGTTTAGCCCAATTTCAGATTTTATTCTGTACTGTATTTTGAGATATTAATGTATTACATTTTAATTGGTCAAGAATAATAATGGAGTGGGCACCTAAGAAATGGCATGAATCCGCGTGGATGCCCACGGAGGAGTCAGAACGATAAAATCACTTGCCATTTGAGGCTCTAGCAACTTTGATTTTTAAAATGAATAATAAACGCCGTTTAGCCTATTGCAATCATGGCAATAAACAGCTAATATATATACCTTTGATGTAAGTTTTTCGGAGACCTCAACTTGAGCATTACAATGGTTTGAATTTTTGGCCCGATCCTTACCAGGACCAGTTCAAATATCACTCACTACTGATGTTAGCCATGGCCAGCAATCGAACTCCGGTGGCTAGGATAGTGCAGCATGCTAACCGCTACACCCCCCAAAGCTCCCCCCCATTTCATGAAATGCTGGTCAAACATTGCGCAGATGGATCGGCAAATTCCCGCTTTATCAAGCAATTGTCACAAACAATGCACTGCATGAAAATAAAATGAGTATTACAATGATAAATATCTCCCCAATTTATTCCAATAAATGAAGGCAATACCAAAGCCGATCGCGACGGAGCTTTCAGCTCCCCGATAATATTAATTCTCGTCAAAGCAAACGAATGGGCACTCTAAAACGACTTTTAATTAAAAGTCAATGACGACATGGGACCTGCTCAATAACAATAACTCAGAGAGAAGCATCTCCTTACACAACGTGGGCGGGTGGATGCATTTTAACCGCAAATTCTTGTGGCCGAATAGGGAAAATTAGATTACTTCGAGGCTAATTCCTGACGGAGTTAGTGGACCATGAACGCCGCACTAAATGGAAAATCCTTCAAATGTCACCCTAACTAATGGCCAAATGCTGCAATGTCGCTTTTGCTTTATGCGCCACTGAACGTGTCGGTTAGTCTGAAAAATCACCTGGAAGGCAAAAAAAAAGTAATCTTCGCTTGTTACAAGGTGCTACACGCCGATGAAATGTTACCGTGACATCGGGGTTCCCCCCTTGCTTTGTCCTTGGTCTCGTTTGTCCGGGTCATTTTTGCTCGGGAAACTTTCCTTCAAATCTGATGACGGATTCCCAGGGCTGTCATTGTGTTGGCTGTTGGTGTGAACTGTGATTGGCTCTGCCCAACCTGTGGCGGCAAGATATCGCCAGTCTGTTTACAAAGTAAACAGACGCAAGTAAAAATAGCCTCGTGAAGGCATGCAGTGAGGGAAAAAAAGTATTTGATCCCCTGCTGATTTGGTACGTTTGCCCACTGACAAAGAAACCATCAGTCTATAATTTTAATGGTAGGTTTATTTGAACAGTGAGAGACAGAATAACAACAAAAAAATCCAGAAAAACGCATTTCTAAAATGTTATAAATTGATTTGCATTTTAATGACGGAAATAAGTATTTGACCCTTCTGCAAAACATGACTTAGTACTTGGTGGCAAAAACCCTTGTTGTCAATCATAGAGGTCAGACGTTTCTTGCCACCAGGTTTGCACACATCTCAGGAGGGATTTTGTCTCACTCCTCTTTGCAGATCTTCTCCAAGTCATTAAGGTTTCGAGGCTGACGTTTGGCAACTCGAACCTTCAGCTCCCTCCACAGATTGTCTATGGGATTAAGGTCTGGAGACTGGCTAGGCCACTCCAGGACCTTAATGTGCTTCTTCTTGAGCCACTCGTTTGTTACCTTGGCCGTGTGTTTTGGGTCATTGTCATGCTGGAATACCCATCCACGACCCATTTTCAATGCCCTGGCTGAGGGAACGAGGTTCTCATCCAAGATTTGACGGTACATGGCCCCGTCCATCGTCCCTTTGATGCGGTGAAGTTGTCCTGTCCCCTGAGCAGAAAAACACCCCCAAAGGATAATGTTTCCACTTCCATGTTTGACGGTGGGGATGGTGTTCTTGGGGTCATAGGCAGCATTCCTCCTCCTCCAAACACGGCGAGTTGAGTTGATGCCAAAGAGCTCCATTTTGGTCTCATCTGACCACAACACTTTCACCTAGTTGTCCTCTGAATCATTCAGATGTTCATTAGCAAACTTCAGACAGGCATGTATATGTGCTTTCTTGATCAGGGGGACCTTGCGGGCGCTGCAGGATTTCAGTCCTTCACGGCGTAGTGTGTTACCAATTGTTTTCTTGGTGACTATGGTCCCAGCTGCCTTGAGATCATTGACAAGATCCTCCCGTGTAGTTCTGGGCTGATTCCTCACCGTTCTCATGATCATTGCAACTCCACGAGGTGAGATCTTGCATGGAGCCCCAGGCCGAGGGAGATTGACAGTTCTTTTGTGTTTCTTCCATTTGCGAATAATCGCACCAACTGCTGTCACCTTCTCACCAAGCTGCTTGGCAATGGTCTTGTAGCCCATTCCAGCCTTGTGTAGGTCTACAATCTTGTCCCTGACATTTTTGGAGAGCTCTTTGGTTTTGGCCATGGTGGAGAGTTTGGAATCTGATTGATTGCTTCTGTGGACAGGTGTCTTTTATACAGGTAACAAGCTGAGATTAGGAGCACTCCCTTTAAGAGTGTGCTCCTAATCTCAGCTCGTTACCTGTATAAAAGACACCTGGGAGCCAGAAATATTTCTGATTGAGAGGGGGTCAAATACTTATTTCCCTCATTCAAATGAAAATCTATTTATAAAATTTGTGACATGCGTTTTCCCGGATGTTGTTGTTGTTATTCTGTCTCTCACTGTTCAAATAAACCTACCATTAAAATTATAGACTGATCATTTCTTTGTCAGTGAGCAAACGTACAAAATAAGCAGGGGATCAAATACTTGTTTCCCTCACTGTATTGAGAGCATGTCACGTCTGCACTACGTTTAGCATCTATTCCATGGCATTCAACTTTCAATTTGCTCTTAGTTACTATTTCACAATGAGTACAGAAATGTGACTAAATAAAAGCTGTGTGTTTTTAACCGCTTACTATATTACAGTACTTTCAAACGTTTAGGAAATTCTACTTGTGTATGTGTACTTTTTTCAAACCAGGTTTTCTGTTCTTGTTCGCTTATACATTTCTGTAAAGTCATGTGTCCTTGGAAAAAAAATAATACTGGTCTTAATGCGTTATTACCTAACATCACTCAATCCCCCATTATTTATACTGTATTATGAAAATAGCTTACAGAGAAGAGTGTAAGTGCATTACCGAGCACTTTCGAGGCAAGGGCTGGCACGTCACATAGAGATATGTGACACTTCAAACACCAAATGGGCTGCGAGGTGAACAGGAGTTGGCAGTACAGAAAATCAGTGCTATCCTCTTGCATGCACGGTGGATTTTTTTTGGGTACTCTGGTTTCCACAAACATCAAGCAATTGGCAACGCTCATGGAAATGGGCAAATATGCCAGGGCAGGACCCTCCTGAAAGAAGTGTTTTGAGGTTAAATATTTATACTATTCGACTACGATGGATGCGAGCAATTCCCCTGGTGCCTCCCTAAAAATGACGAATTGCCCCGTAGGGCCTCCCACTTGGTTCTCAAAGTCCGGGCGGCTTGTTAACACAATAAGACATCCTTAGCTTTGACGATGACAGCACCACCGGCATGCTCAATACAGACTCCACTCGACATCACTTAAACTACCCGACACGCTCACACGACTGCTTGGCAATACGCGTGTATTGTGATGACCTTGCAGCCGGCAGGATAGAGAAGTAGGAGCATGCTGAACAGCAAGCGGTGTGGACTTTACCCACGCGGACGCTCACTCAGTAGTTGTATTATGCGTTGTGGATGTTACATAAAACCTAAACAGTACAGTTATAAACCAAAATAGATAAGCAGACAATGTCTCCTTCATATAATCGGTCTCAGCACAAGAAAACTCTGGACCGGTTTTGAGTGTCTCCATATGGAAACTGCTGCTGAAATGATGTACAGTACTTGGAGAAGATTTTGGGGGCTCATGGGTTGTGTAAAAATAAACATTTCTTTTTTTTTTACATGGAGATACTGATATAAGGAGACATGTTCTGGCTATCTATTTTGCTCTTTATATTCTCCATGGCAACACGAATAACTATTTCGAGCAAGAAAGAAATGTGGCACGGAACACTTTGCCGCTACAACTCGCCCACAGGTCTGGCGAGTGGTGTTACGTGCGACAAGTAACTGGGAGAGGGCTTTGCCTGCTCTCTCTTCGAAGAAGCTCCAAAAATGTTAAGCTATTGAATATCTGATTTTATGGTTTGATTCAGCAGCCTTCCAAACCTCCACAATTTTGAGGCGTAGGTTAAAAAATGAAAATATTCTACATTTGCATCCCTCGCCTGTGGAAGTTCAAAATAAAAGAAACATTTTTTTTTTATTTTGCCTAAATATAAGCAAACTGGATCATAATTACACAAATGTTAAAGTCTCTAACCCTTAAAGTCACGTAGAATATCACCAGAATATACATTAGTCAGTCAGTCACAGCCGTCAACAGCTAAAAAAAAATAAATGCATAATATGAGACGTTAACTATGTAGTGCGCAAGATTAAATGCACTTAATACATTAGCGGGGCAGAGTGGTGGTAGTGGTAAGCACATTGTGCTTCGAACCCGGCAACCCAAACTCAATTCCCGGCAACGATTTGCATCAGTGGCAAATGATCTCAGAACTCTGTCCATTTGCCTGTGTGAAGCGGGGATCATATGTATATAAGGGGTTCTCAATATAGATTTAAAGTTTTCGTGACTGCAGGGATCCATACTCTTTGGTTCATTCGGTAAAGTAACGTAGGTATAAAATAAATTAAATCAAATCAACCTCGTATTACGGGAGTCCTTCTACCCACTTCAGCAATTGTTTATTGCTGTGGTTGTCCCACCTGATGATGGACGCTTGTATTGCGCCCGAAACGTCGCGATTTAATTTATTTTATACTTACGTGACTTTACCGAAAGAACCAACTATCGATGATATTTTAACGTTTTAGGAAGGGGTACTTATGTGTGTTACTGTTATGATTGTTATTCAAAATGGGAATTTTTTTTGCACAGTTTAGTACGCAGCATAAACAAATGGTGTTTTTTTCTGGAAGATTTTATTGTTTTTGTAGGGGATGTCTCAATTTGCGTACAGTAAATTTTAAATGTATCTTGTAATTTTATTGTTTGTTGCGGTTGCACCCGAATCAAGAGCCGAATGGCTCACAGGGTTATTCCAAATAAATGAAACAAACACGAAAAAAGAGAAATGGACACTAAATAACTTGGAAATAAGTTGATGGCATTAGGGCACTGGTGTCCAAAATGGAAGCAAGGAATTTATTGGCAACACTGGATAAGCAATGCACAAGTCCGGAAGCAAACATGGTAGCTAAGTGTTGTAGATATGATTAGGAAAACATGGCTGTGCTGGGTGGGCCATGTGTGAAAGACGATGGACAGCCAGTTATCAAGACACACACTGGAATGGTCGCCACGAGTCGAGCGACCAAGACAAAAACTTAAAACCAGATGGTGGTCCTGGATTGTGGCTGGTGGTCGCATATTTACTGTGCAGGAGCTGTGGAGTCTGTCGGAGGCTAAGTGATGAATGTTGGTGCCATAAACGGCGTTGGCTATGATGACATCTTGATCTACAGACTGGGCAAATTTACCAAAGGGTTTGCCATGAAATAATTAATGAACTCACTCATCGTTAATGACATGGTCCTCTTAAACAATGCTAAAGTAACACACCAAAGCTGATGTCATATGTCACTAGACCTCAACTGCTTTGATGCTTAAATTTATATATTCTTTATAAACAAGTTGATGTTATCACGTGTAATATAATCTTGGTTTATAATAAATACATTCATTTTATAATAAAGTTGAGGTCTCATGCCACCAGGACCAGGCTCAGTTTCCCTGCCTGGGTCCTCGCACCTCCCCAGGGAAGAGATCTTAAAGGAGACTGGGACAGGCAAAATGCGCAGATTATTACGAGCTATGATCTATCCACTGCTGAATGAACACCAATATGTTTCGGATTTAAGTTGAGCCCAATAGATGTGTTCCTCTTTCTGCCTCTCAGTGTCATTCCAAGCATGCATCTCTCTGCTTTTAACATCATACTCTAGGCATTGTTAAAAAGATCAAAATTATCTCTTAACTTTCGTACATTCTGATTCACTTGTTACTTATTATGTCTGTCAGTGTAATTCCAAGTGAACACCTTTCTCTACGCTTCTTTAAATATGAACCATTCTTGCACACTTTATTTTATGAATGCTTATTTGTTTCTGATCCGTACCAATTAGCACGGTTGGCTACATACGGTGCGAAAAAAGTTCAACATACATACAATAGATAATATGCATGTTTTAAAAAGCCTTGTATTTAAGGCATTAAATGGGTTTGCATCACCATAAACCCAGGCTCTGGAATTCCCTGCCCATGGAGGTTAGGAACTCATTGGCGATGGAGACGTTTAAGTCCCGGCTGAAGACCCCACTACATATATAAAAAGGCCTCTCTCTCCAATTCTCTATATCTGTAGTCTTTCTGTCAGGGCGCCTTGTAGATCTAAATTATTACTGATACTTGCAAACACAACGGCATGTTGAAAAGGTTACAGAATTCATGCATATGAATTATTTTCTTCCTTGTTTATTTAAAAATGTAAGTAGTGGGGGACGGGAGAGATTAACATACAATCGGACCAATCATCGAGCCCACCAAAAGACGTAACTATAGTACACTGAAACACACAATAACAGTATTTTTAGTGTTTAGGTCTGAACAGTAAAATGCATATATGCTACATGTCGATGTTTTCTTTTATCACATATAGACATTTACGTATGATGTTATTGTTTTTGTTACATATCTTTCAATATGCATTCGCTGCTCGCCAGACGTTTCAGCTATCCAGACCAGGGCTCTCGCCATCGATTACTCTGGCAAGCCACGCTTGTTTTACTCTGTATGTTTCAGATGCGGCGAACTGGTGCGGTTTTAGTTCATGTACTGCAATGTGATCCACAAGTGACCCTGGTTGGATTCCTGAGCGTCACTGTCGGTAGCAATTGTTATGCATACGTGGCCCAAGTCTGATGTAAAATTAGTAATTGGTACAATGTGGGCAGTGTCAGTGTCAACCGAGAGGCAGGTCATTTGCGACTTGTTCGGGGCGCACGTAGCTAAACAAAAAGGACAACCAACCATATTTCGCTGCACAATTGTTGAATGTCAACAGTATTCAACATGCCTAGGCTTGTTTCACTGATGAGCTCTAATGATTGAGGACCCATATGACACTATAGGCTCTACTTGTCAGACTCCAATTGAGCTCAGCTCCCTAATTAGCCTCAGATATATACGTGCGATAACATTGTATTCGTGTATTCAAATTCTGTTAGTTATGTGTTGTATATAGCTACATTTATAAATATAGACACGTCATTGCACGATACTGTGCAATATTCAACACTGCTCCAGTTGTCTCGAAGTATACTCGACTGTACATACATGTAATCTTTTACAGGCCTATGTTAATCCACTGCTGGATGAATGCCGTGTCGGTAACGGCCAGTTTGTATTGTCATACTTCACCACCATGGTAAGTGTAGGCTGATGGGGGTGAAGTACAGATATCACTTGCCACTGATGTCAGACATGGCAAGGACTCACTTCAGGTAATCGGATTTAATGCAGCGCGCTAACCATTGCGCCATCGCTCAACCCCACAGCATTGTTATACTTGTATAACACATATATTACACTGGGATACATATTGTTATAATGTGTATCTATATTCTTAGACTGTTTTATGTGCCATTACATAACAGAGCATACAGTACTTACACCACAATAATCTGTGTGAGTACAATAAAGGATGTTTGCGGCTCTACCCTCTGCTGCCCCATAATACATGCCCACAGCCTGTAACACCGGTTATGCATGGTGGTCGCCCCGCTAAGCACTATCCAGGCACAATCTTCGGAGTTTGCTTCGGAGTTATGACGAGATCCGGGTCACTTGGTCACTGACACACGCTACACCTCCGGTAGTGTGTCCAAAATCGGGACGGAGGGCAGAATCTGAATATTTATTTAGACTGGAGGAATCGGATGAGCTATAAAACTATATTTTTTCACACATGTCCAGTCGGGGCGGGTAATAACGTTACAACAATACAAAAAAAACACGATAGGAGTGCAAAGTACAAGGTAAACAAATAACACAAAGCTCTCCGCTCTACAAAGGGTAAAAAAACTATTCTTATTAATATATAAGAACCACTTTGTCCTGAGATAACAGTAGTTAAACCTGTCAGTCGAAATATCCTGTTTGTGCAATCGACGTTGACGAGCTTAAAAAGGTGTGGGCCTCATTAGCACATCACGCCGACACACAACGATCATGTCGTGCTACAACCACCTAATGTCATTTAATAGCATTGCAAATGTCCAATAGATAAACTCCCGCCCCCCCCCCCCCCCACCAAAGGAATGTGGAGTGTCCATCACTGGCTCATGGCTTCTGGATGCAGGCGATAAACACTTCCGCCGAAGTCAGGAGTTGTGTAACACCGTGTACCGAGACACTGAGACATTGCCCACAGCCAAAGCCGCCTCTTAGTTCCCTTGAAACTAGTCTCAACAGCCCGTAAAACAACCACATTGATGTCACTGCCGCATTGTAACACAGTGTGGGTTCTTAATAAGTGGGTTGCTACCGCCGTACGAAATCGGTAGCGAAATGAACTTTTCAATTCACACGTCGCCAGTTTGATTCAAAACTCCGAGCGCGGAAATTGTCACAATTATATAAAAGTACTGTATATTTAATTATCGTTCACCCTGAGACCACGCATTTGTCAACCCGGCAACATAAATGGGAGCACCACCACCGTTCATCAGGTCGCTGTTACGGTGGGGTAAAGCGTGGGTATATACTCCCACCTTCTATCACGGCGTCTGGCCACCGTGGAAGAGTAGGCCATTGGTCACCACCGCTTGACATTCGTTCAACATTATCTCCGATTTGTGTTATCTCCCTGATCCACTTGAAAGGGACACTATTATCAACTGATTACTGTATTTAATTGTCGTATGTATGTTGAACTTCTTTCGCACTGTACGTAGCCAACCATGCTAATCGACGGTGCTATTAAAACACGCTTCATTCACAGTTACCCGAAATGTAGCAACGACATTCAACACAGCGGTAAAGGTGCGGCCGTGCAACGTCTTGCTCACGCCACTGTTGACGGAAGGGCATCCACTAAACAGCGCTCGAGAGATGAATTCTATCGTGTATTTGGTCTACTCTTCCACGATGGCCAGACGTCATGGGAGAGGTGGGGATTACCCACACTTTACCCCCCACACACACACACGAACCGTGCCGATCGACTGTCGCGTACCTAATTGCAACTACCGGGTGGAGGGACACAGAGGACAGGCGGTAGCGGCGATTGGGGGCTAAGGAGCTTGGCCCCATTGTTTCCACTGCCGCGCCTGGAGATACAATCGCACTGACTACTGCCGTACTATTATTGGTTCTTTCGCTAAAGTCACGTAGAAGGGAAACAAACAATACAAATATAAAACAATAAAATTCTCACGACGTTTCGACCGCAACGCATAGCTGTACTGTTATCGTAAGTGATATGTGCGAAGGGGAAGGACCATTGCCCGAAACGTCAGTGCTACTGACGAACGTTGTTGGGAGTTGTGTTGTTCTTGTCGCGTCTCAGTCGCGATTTAAACCGGGACGCTTGCCAGGCCCGAGGCTCCGTGCAGGCGAGACGCCCTCCCGATGGCATAAACACAGCGCAGCTCGCTTGGCGCGTCGTGTCGTGTTCTGCGAGGCCTCGTATCTCAAACTCACCGAAACCGCACACCATCGCGACGGCGTCTCGATCGAAGGTTCGCGAGGAAACAAAAGCCGGGAGGCTTGAAACTCAACGACGGACGGATCCGTTTCGCGACGTCGTTCAAGATGCTACCCCCTCCCCGCCTCTCGTCCTGTCGATGACGTCACGCCGAGCGCGATGATGTCATCGCGCGATACGGCCCGGCCGGCGTGACGTCTTCGCGCACTCACGATCCTGAACCCACCGCCGCGGGCGTCATCTACCACGACAATCCTGACCCACCGCGTGCCATTAACGCGCGAAACGGCTAGACCGCCGTGACGTCATCGAGCACTCACGATCCTGACCCCACCCCCCGCGGACGTCATCGCTCACTACAATCCTGACCCACCCGCGTCCATTAACGCACGAAACGGCTACACCGCCGTGACGTCATCGAGCACTCACGATCCTGACCCCACCCCCCGCGGACGTCATCGCTCACTACAATCCTAACCCACCCGTGTGCCATTAACGCGCCGGGCCGGCGTGACGTCATCGCGCACTAACGACCGTGATCCCTGACTTAAATCTTTCGTGACTGCAGGAATTCATATTCTTTGGGTCTTTCGGTAAAGTCACGTAGAAAAAAATATAACTAAAAACTACGACGTTTCGATCGCAACACAAGCAATCGTTATCAGGAGGATTGCTTGTGTTGCGATCGAAACGTCGTAGTTTTTTTTGTAAAAATAAAAAAAATGTTCTACGTGATATTCTTGGTTCTTTCGGTAAAGTCACGTAGAAGGGAAACAATAAAATAATACAAATATAAAACAATAAAATTATCACGACGTTTCGACTGCAACACAAGCAATCATCATCAGGTGTGAAAACCACAGCAAAATCCCTGCAGTCACGAAAACTTTAAATCAAAATTCTAGATTTGAAGCTTTCGTGACTGCAAGGATCCATACTCTTTGGTTCTATTCGGTAAAGTCACGTAGGTAAAAAATAAAACAACAAAAAACTAAAACAACAAAAATCACGACGTTTTGGCCACAACACAAGTGGCCTTCATCAGGTGAAGGGACCAGACTGTCTAGAGGACAGCGCTGGAGTGAACACAGCCAAGCTCAGACCGCGACCTTTAAGCTGTGTGAGAGGAATTAAGGTGCCTTGACAAAGGAATTAGCATTAAAAAAATAGCATTTAATTGGCTGACTTAGCATGATGAACGGTGTAGAGGGGGTGAACATGTGCAGACCGGCGAGGGGGGGAGGGGGAGTTTACATATTGATGGTGTGAAAAGGGAATTTAAGCAGCTGCGAAAGTTTGGTATACCACTACTTGAAAAAATATACTGTACCATTGAAAATTAGTTTAATGTTTGGTTCGATTTAGAACATCTTTCCAATGGTTGCTTAATTTGAAACCATCTTCTCGATTCAAATTGTGTCTGTGTTTGTAGATCTGAATTGCCTCGTGAACAAATCTCTGATAAGAACCCGTGGGTTTGCAAAGAACCTTGGTATCGGAGAAAATTATACCGTGATCACCCACAGCGTTGTAACAGTGATCAGCTACGGCAGAAGAATTCGTTCTGCCGTGTTTCAAATGTTCTACGCGACTTTACCGAATGTTTTCATGGAGAAATTTGAAACAGATGCCATCCTGACATGCACCCTACATCCTTCCATGTGGAAGAGATACGTAGTTGACACTTTCGTCATTTGGTAACATGGCCTGCCAGCACTGAACCAATTTCTCAACCACATCAATTCCATACACCCATCCATCAAATTCACCATGGAAGTGGAAAATGATGGCAAGCTACCATTCCTGGATGTTGTGAAATCTCGCTGGTTCAGCAGTTCCACTGCTGGTTCATTTTTTTTCCGCCTGAGGATGACCGCTTGTGTTGCGATCGAAACGTCGTTATATATTATTATTTTATTTTTCTACCTACGTGGCTTTACCGAAAAAAACTAAGAGTATGGATTCTGACCCCCACCTCCCCCCCGGGACGTCATCGCGCACTACGAAGTTGACCCGCATTACGTCACTCCGCTCGATGCTATCCGGCCGGCGTGACGTCATAGCGCGATACTCCCAATGACGTCGGAGTTTGCTTTGCCAACATTTTTATATTCGGAGACAGTCTGCTTATTTTTTTATTAGTTTCTACAACGACGCTCATTATTACGTTGTGTTGTGGATAAAATAGGGACAGATTTTCGTCGAACTAGGACCCAATATAATAAAGAGAGGGTCCGTGCCTATAACATCTGGCAGTTCAGGATCGGTTCATGCAAGCCTGACTGCTGATGAGACACTGAAAGTCGAAACCGGTTTTCAGAGTTTTGTTTGCGTTGAACCGGTGCTGTTGAAATTGTGCACTCCCAAAAGGTCGCGTGGCTGATGTGAAGTGTTGAAAAAAATGTCGGATTTTTTATGTGGAGGGGCAGATACGCTTTATGTGAATTTGGTGTATTGTCTGCTTATTTTGAATCGTGAAATTCTATGCACGAGTCGATTAATTTACAATTGTGGCTTCATATACTTTTCCCTGCCGTTAACCACTTTAACTGTACTCTCCCTCACTTTGCATTGAAGTGATGCCATCCAATTAATCACTTTGCTCCTCTATATCCATGAGACAATACCAGATATTTCATTTATCGGTCACCACCTGACATTTCTGGTTCCAATTTCGTTAAGTGGCCAACAATAGTGAGTTATGTGATATCCATTTAAAATTAATGGGCTTATCAAATAAATCACTCTTATTCCCTGTATTAAGAAACTGGTACAATTTAGATTTGTTCTACTGTAGGTGGTGCCGAATTCTGCTATGGCCCATGGACTATCTAGATATTTCAAAATGTTGCTTAGATTTCGTTCAATATCAGCTGCCTCATGACCCACATTGTTTGTGTTACCTATCTTGCTTGTATTCCCACTGTAATTAGCTTTACCCTCGATATGCCTCTGTTAAAGTGCAACTTGCATCGCACCAGTTTGCATAGAATTCGTTGAAGGCTACATATCCGACAATCTGCAGTTTTCCAAAAAATAGATTGAAGAAAGGCGAACGCAGACGTGAAGAAAATAGTAACCATCTCAAAGTTGCTGATGATGTTAACAACCAATGGAAATTAATTGCAGGAAATGATTGAAGAGATAAAAAAAGAGGGGTGCAAAGTTGGGTTTTAAGATAAACACAGGAAAAACAAAAGTAATGCACAAGTTTGGTGAAATTAAGATAAAGTGTTGAAGGCCACAACTAGAAGGCACATTTGAGTACAGTATGTGTGCCTCGGACAGTTATTGAAGGCAAACCAGGATCACAATTGTGAACTAAAGAAGCGACAGCAGGATGGAGAACTCTTGCAAAACTGAATGTGATCATGATAAGTAACACACCGTGTTTGGTAGTGGGGGCACAAGCACAATAAACAATTAAAAAAACCGCAAAACATCCTTCAACAACACCGTGTGTCATACAATAATAGCATTGCCTTATATATTTCTGCTTTTAAGTCAATGTTTTTGACGAATGTGCTACGTTTGTTTTTTTCTATTTAAACGTAGATCAGAAATATTGGTACAGTGAACAAGAATAAACTGAAAAGCCAAAGAAGCATGATTTCTTCCTTTAAAATATGCACACAGAGAAATGGAAAGAGAAACGCATAGATCAGGGAATAAACACATTGATAATTGTTTTTTTTACCCTTTTATCTGGCAACAAAACTGACACCTTTTTTTTTACAAGGAGTCATGTTTACATTGACCACAATACCTGCGGTCGGAACGCAAACAAAAAACAACAACTCTGATAATGTATGCACTGTCCTTGAAATTCATTGGTGTGGATTGATTGGTGTGGACCAATCAATTTCAAGGACAGTGCCACATACATTATCAGAGTTGTTTTTTGTTTGCGTTCCAACCGCAGGTATTGTGGTCAATGTAAACATGACTCCTTGTAAAAACAAGGTGTCAGTTTTGTTGCCAGATAAAAGGGTAAAAAACCAATTATCATATTTTGTTACTGGCAAATGAGGTTTCCAATGGAAAAAAAACACATTCTCAATGTGAAGGAATATGTGTGGACCCGGACAGGATGGATGAGTGGTGATGTAAAGGAGGGGGCATGCCCAACAGGATAACACCACAAAAATGTTGTGATGAGATTGTCTCGTTGCGAAATTGATTGTGTGACATTGCGGGATTGTGTGCGAGAACGACGACGTGGGGAGTCCATCCAGCAGTAGACAGAACACGGCCGAGGAAGATCATGACTAATCTTGAGTCGAAATAAAATTGGAAAAAGAACGGCGCATGGCCTTACATTGAAACTGCGTTCTATTCAGCCAACAAATCTCATCATCCTCACAAAACACTACTGCATAGGTTTAGACAACCCCGATGTTAATTGTGTGTACGTACCTAACTTTAAAACACGTGTGCAGAGCAGAGTTTTCACTCTCTCGTGGAACATTTAACGGTAAATGCTAGGCTAAGTCAAAATGAAGCTAACATTTTTTTTGCTACAATTTTGTTTTACCCTTAGCTCTTTTGCAAATGTCCTAAACTGGTAAAAAAATGGCTTTTTTTCTTTTTGCAAAGCCACGATGCCGTGGAGTGGCTGTGACCTCACCGTGGAATCATCTCAGAGTCGTCATCACGGTGGGTTTTGCCAACTTTTCCCCCATGAACCCCTTCTATAAACGCGATGGATTTCACTTTGAACTACAGCTGGGACATCCGATCGTTTAAGACTTTAAGTAATCGAGTACTCAAATGTGTCAATCAATCAGTACCTTCGTTTAAACGTAATCGGCAGAGTAATAGATTACTTAATCGGATATCCCAGCTCTGTGGTAAATAAGGGACATCAATCACTAGATACAACGAATATCAGTGGCACGGGTTTTTATAGAAGTATGCCAATTACAAGAAATAATGAATCTCAATAGGACATCACATGGTTAAATATATGAGGCAAATCACGACAGACTACTTCAATGGGTTCTCCTATGGGTTAAATATTGAACTTCAATCACAAGAGACATTCTCAAAGGGTCCCCAGATGGTGACTTAGTCACCAGACAAACTATAAGTGGGTTAAATATACAGCTTTAATCTCATAAGACAATCTCAATGTGCTTTCACACATGGTTGTATTAAGGTCAATCAAATTATTCTCGACGAATCTGTTGTACGCAGAACAACCGCTGCTCGTGAGAAACGTATAAATACCGTAAAATCGTAAAGTTACGCCACTCGTTTCAATAATAGCACCAAAACGTCTCTATGCGCATAGCAATACAAATAAAACGGTTACAACAAGGGGCTATAATAAAAAAAAAACAATGCACGCAACAAACACTGCAAACAAATACGGTAAATCGCATTGCCCATTCACCCACCAGGGCCGCGAAAGTGCAGAGCGCGAACGTCGTCACTGCTCCCCCATGGTGCGTCCGCCTTGTGGCGGCGGGCGGTTGCGTCCCGTGGTAGCGGCGGCGGCGGCGAGAGCCTTGGGAGTCTTCCCTCGCATCCAGTCAGCGGCAGCCAGCGGCGGACGCTCCCGCAGCGACGAGCGAGAGAGGCACACAAACGGCGACTCGCTTGCGCGGCCGGAGGGGACCATGGGCGGGTCGCGGACGTGAGGAGTCGGGCCTAGGCGAGCGGCAGGCCCCGTTGGCAAGGGGGGGTGAGGTAGGCCGTCGCGGTTGGATTCCGCAGCGCGGATACGCGTGGCGAGCTGATTGCATTTGCCAGCGCGGATGAGCAACTTGCCACTCGGCTTCGCAAAACTGTAATGAGCGGGCAAGTACGCCTCGTTCGCACGTGTGTCCACGTAGAAAATACAATAGTATTTACACGGCCCCTTCTGTGAGTGCATACATTCAGCCGCCATTAGTTCAACACACGCACCTGATGATGATTGCTTGTGTTGCAGTCGAAACGTGAGAATTTTATTGTTTTATATTTTTATTATTTTATTGTTTCCCTTCTACGTGGTGACTTTACCGAAAGAACCAAGAATATAACTGTAAAGGAGTTTTACCATTCCAGTGTCTCATCAGCAGTGAGGCTTGAACTGACAGATTTATTGAAGTTTGACTTAAAAATGGATAATACATAATAATGAACGTCATTGTGGGGGATATACGTAACGAACTAAATGAGCATAAACTTGCCTCCATTATAAGACGTTCTTTAACGATATTTAAATGCAAAAGTTGGAGGTGCGTCTTGCATTCGGGTATTTGACCTGAAACCTAGCTCTGCAAGTTACATATCCGCTCAGCGGTCAATCTATTTGTTACTCAGCATGTGTTCCACTCAGTCTATATGTCACTAGTCTAAGAGCCAGAGCCAGTTCATCTACGTGTCACTCGCTCTGACACCCATTTTAATGTAGGTAATGTTTTAATGTAATCTTCGCGTGACTCTTTCATTTTTGTAATTGGTGCTTTCGTTTCTAAATGTGTGTTTAGCTCTTTGTGATAGCTTGAATGATATCCAGAGTCTATAAAAGGCTCGAAAAATACTGTACTCTTATTAATATGTACGAATGAGGAAATACTTTTTTTTCCTGGAAGGAGGTACATTTTAAATACAGTAACTCCAACCTTGTGGCCAGGAGGAGGCGATGGACTCGCACAACTTGGCCAAGCGCAAGGAGGTGCGCAAAAGTCTTCGTGTCAAGGTCATCAGCATGGGTAACCCGGAGGTCGGCAAGGTGAGCAAAAGATTTCATCACCACTGGAATCTAATTGGGAATGTCTCATTGAGACCACTGGAATTACCAGAGCATCTCGTTCCTATAGTTTCATCACGAGGGTATCGGTCCCAATGTCATCGTGTTACCAAGGTATTATCACAGATGTGTCAGTCTCATTATTAAGGCCAATAACTATCGTTAATTAACTTTTGTTCAGCATGATTGATAATTGCATGGAAATATTAAAACAGATTGGTTGCTGCAAGTCTTGAAATGTCTAACAGTACAAATAAAAGTCCTGCCCTGTGCGTGCGTCTTTGTGTGAACGTGCCACACTGACTAATGAGACCTGCTACTGGTGTCTTACAATGGCTCTGGTTGAAAAAATTTCTGATTATATTCACGATTTCATCAGGTTTGGAATCGATAATAGAATCTGAAAATGAGTATTGATAATTTATGAATGGCTTTATTGATAGGCATGGAAACACCACCAGAGTCTCGCTTCATTATGATCATTTACACCGTGCATCCCATGCAGTATGAGGTGTTTTGCTGCAAGGGACCCCCAGTGGCAGCTGTCCCTGTGAGGCACAAGGGGAAAACGGCACCAGCCAGAAAGTGGGCATTAGTCTGCCAATAGGGGGAGATACTGCTATGTGGCTTCCCAATTCAGTATTTTGTGAGTACGGTAATTTATCAGATTTGGTAAATCTGTACCATGATGCCAGCACACGGCCTACTCATGTTCACGCGATCTTTAACGTTCACTGTGAAACAGGCGGCGCATATTTATTATTAGCACGGTTGGCTACATACAGTGCGAAAGAAGTTCAACATAAATACATAATACGTAAATTACACTCCGTAGTATCAATCAGGGCGGTGCCTGGCTTGAACTGTGAACCTCTGCAACAAGAGGAAAACGTGCTCGCGGCCATGTCACCGTCCCGAGCTCTTGCCTCGTCTGCCAACCCCCGTCTCTGCCTTTGTTCCTCGTCCCTTGTGCGTGTTGTTCTGTGCAGAGCTGCCTGATCAAGAGATACTGTGAAAAGCGCTTTGTGCACAAGTACATGGCCACCATCGGCATCGACTACGGAGTCACCAAGTGAGAGCCACCCCCACAGTATACAGGAGTAGATAGGACACTATGTAACTTTGACGTGTAATATTACACGCCATTTTGCTTGGGGAGAGATATAATAAAGTTTAGCACCATTGATCTCCATTGTATTGTAGATAAGCTACTATTACAATTGAACAGTTACTGGCATTAGAATATTTACATGATTAATAAGCTTGATTTTATATTGAAATATATGTTGTAATAATGTAACTGTGTATACTCATAACATTCATATTGTATCCCTTCTAACTTAAATTATGAATAGAAACCTTTTCATGTTACAAGCAGCATGGAAACACGCTCGCGCTTGGCAATGTCACTGATTCCGGGAGGGCTGAGTGGTGTAGTGGTTAGCGCGCTGGTCTATGAACCCAGCTACCAGAGTTCGATTCCCAGCCATGGCTGATATGAGTACTGAGTGATACCTGAACTGGTCCTGAGCCCACCACTTCACCAACCTGCTCTTACCAGCATGCTAAAGCAACCCCCAGTCAACGGACTGGTGAACCGGTCCCTGATTGTGTCACTCGACAATAGACTGACAGACCATTCCCTTTATGTCATCCAGGGTCCACGTTCGAGACCGTGAAGTGAAGGTGAACATCTTCGACATGGCTGGACACCCATTTTTCTACGAAGTGAGTCCAATCAAGTGCTGCATCCTCGAGTTGGATTGCTGACAATGGTACACAACAACACCAGTATAAAATTTTGATTTAAAGCTTTCGTGACTGCAGTAATTCATATTCTTAGCTCTTTCGGTAAAGTCACGTTGAAGGGAAACAATAAAATATATATATAAAACAATAAAAATTCTCACGCCGTTTCGACCATAACACAAACGGTCGTCATCAGGTGTGTCGGTTTGCATAAATAAATTTTGTGTTATGGTCGAAACGTCATGAGAATTTTTATTGTTTTATATATATTATTATTTTATTGTTTCCCTTCAACGTGACTTTACCGAAAGAGCTAAGAATATGAAACACCAGTATCAGTTTGTTTCTGCTGCTAGCCTGAAACCTACCTAGGTTAAATTGCCCCCAAATGAGAAACTGGTGCTGTGTGGTGACCATCGGCAATCGGGAGATTAAGGAGGCCAGGCGTACGTGGTGCAGGCCACACCACCACCTCTTTCCGCACCTCCAATTAGCGTAGTTGGTTATGTACGGTGCGAAAGTTCAACATACATACATTCACACGAGTGCAGTTTCCAGCTTTAATAATAATAGTCCTGTATTTACAAAGGAAAGCCTCACTGCACCTCAATGTTTCAAAAGGATTCTGCATTGGGATGTTAACATTCAGAAAAAAAGTTTCCTGTGCGTGCATCTACATGTCTGTTTTTGTGGGGAGCAGTGGCATAGTGGTTAGCACAGTGTCAAATATCTGAACTAGTCAACAGCCTCCAAAAATTCCAATCGGTTTTAAATGAGTACCTAGTGCAGAGTGTGAACGTCAATACCACGGAGGCAAAAGCGGCCACACCACCCCCTCGTGCTGTGTCAGCCTTAATCGACTCTCGCCAACAGAATTTGTTCCAATGGTCTATGACTTGCTGAGGACTGAGATATAGGCGGATATGTGCACAGGTCAGATGTGTGAACGTCTAAAGAAAATTACAATTAGACCATGCACAAACTGGGCAGCAGTAAAGCACAAACCGTTTAAGCAAGGGAATTTTTTTTTTATCGCACTTTAAAGGTAAGCAAATGTACATGATATTAAGATTACATCACTGTTTTTGAAAAGGTCGGGTTTGTGAATATTGAAAATTAGTTACAACGTGCACAAGTCATGCGCTGGGCCTGGGCGGTTTGTTGGTCAGAAAAATGTGGAATGTTAGGATACGCAACATAACGTATATATGTATGTGCCTGCACGCGTGTCCGTGTGTTTACACTTGTGTGTGTTAGGTGCGTAATGAGTTCTACAAGGACACGCAAGGTGCACTGCTGGTATTTGACGTGGGCTCGCGCGACAGCTTTGACGCACTGGACGGGTGGCTCGCCGAGATGCGGCACGAGATGGGGCCGCACGGCTCGCCCGACGACGTGCTGGTGGTGGTGTGTGCCAACAAGGTGCGCCCGTACACTCGCTGGCACTCGTACTCCTGTACATACCGACACACGTACACGCACTGATCCTCAGGGTGGAGGCTGAGAGTAAGGCCTTTGCTTTTTAGTGGCAAGCTGCAGATTCGGAAGCAGTTTCCCAACTTCTCAGAGTGAGCAGCGATTTACAAGTCATCAACATGTATAAGGTGGTTGATGAGTAGCGAGCCAAATCTTAACGACACAGGCATCAATCAGACTCCTCCTGTATCTACCAGATGGAAATGGTTTGTTGTGCAGTCACGGATAGAAGTTGTCAAATAATGTTGGGTGCCAGAGGACATCCATGTCGCACTCTAAGATGAATAGGGGATGGCTCTTGACTCCTGGTCACATGACTTAACATTCAGGGCCTTGGCAATCATTAAGGTCCTGAATTATTGTGATCCCAAAAGCTTGAAGAACAACTAAAAGCCCTGGTCTCTTGCCTCACATGTACACACATACTCATATCCACACATGCACACATATCAACAGTGCACGATTCTCATATTTCCCTATACCTATGGTCAATGGATATCGTCTAGGTTAAATCAAGGTTCATGTGTTTATTGTTTTTTTCCATGCAGGTGGAGACAGGGCGGAGGAGGGTGGTGGATGACAGTGAGGGGAGGCTCTGGGCGGAAAGCCGTGGGTTCCTCTACTTTGAAACGTCGGCGCAGACTGGAGAAGGCGTCGGAGAAATGTTTCAGGTGCCTGTGCCAGTCTAGGTACACATTGATGCTACAAGAAGTGTCCCCATGCTCGCCGGTATTAGGTCACAGTACCATCTCAGGTGTTGTGGGTTAATGAGCACTGGACATGGTGTGCAATTAATCAGCATTTACTTACATACTAATAACTAAATGAAAATGTAAGACTTGACCAAAATCTCACCGGTTTGTCGTCAACTACACCAAGACTAAAGCAGAAACGCTGACCTAAGGTAACGCTGCCGCAGACGCTGTTTGCGGCGATCGTGGAGCTGTGCGACAACGGCGGGCGGCGGCCGACCCCAGCGGTCACCGTGGGCTTCACCAAGGAGCAGGCTGACGCCATCCGCAGGATCCGCAACAGCCGCGATTGCTGGGAGATGCTGGGGCTGAAACCCGGGGCAAACAGGTGCAGGTCACGTGCTCGCCACGCCCTCGGCACGCACAGCCGCTGCTGCTGCTGCTGTGGCTTAAAGGAAGACGCAACCCGAAATTCGTCGTGTCTCGTCGTACTGTAGATACGATACGGTACCATGTAGCATCTAAATGCAACCACATCTCGGGTCGCGCAGTCGGTCATTGGTTAGAGAAGATGGATGGATGGATGGGGAAAGGGAGTTTCTTGAATTTGGGGGCAGCAGGACAGATTGAGCGACTGCCCATTGCGGGAAGGTTGACCGGGGGTTTCGGGTGTGTAGAGGGGATGAGAGAGGAGAGGAAGGAGAGTGTGTGGAGGGGAGTGGGTCGACGTAAGAAAGGAAAGGCAGGGGAGTAGAGTGAAATGAAAGAGCAGAGTTAGGTAGGGGTGATTTTATGGTTAATTTGAAGACACTGAGTACGATATCAAAATTGACCCAGGATTGGATTGAGAGCCAGTTGAGGGTTAGACTTTAGCCATGCAATGATTGCTTAAGCCTTCATGTACTTCAACGAATTGTCGTAATTCAACATCTTGATTCGTTTCAAGAATAATTGTTTTTTATATGCTTTTCAACTAATATTGAAAGCGTTAATGCATTAGCTCATTCTGTCTGTAGTGCAGAGTAACAATGGTTTGTATATATTATCCAATATGAGAATATTTGTATTTTGAAGTAATGTAGACCTCGAAAATGTATCCGTGGATTAGCTAACCCATGGGAAAAAAAAACTCTAAATCATGAATAATATTGCATATTGACCTATTGCAATAATGTCACATACGATGGCCAAAAATGAATGACTTGGACTTACCACGGTCTTGCTTAGTTTCCTTACTCGGGGAGGTGCAGGGCCTTGGACAGTGCAACCATGCAAGGCAGATGTAGACCAAGGGACACTGGGTCTTATAACTGCATACATGTAGAAAAAACTCAACGAGATGACATCGTCACATGATATCACACAACGTGTGTTTCTCCTGCTTGATGCCATTAACTATGATGCCTTCATTATTAATGAGTATTTAATGGAAATGCGCTTGCAGCCTGGTGGCCTCGGGACCAGGCCGGCCTCGCCTGGTTTATCTACTTAGATCCCCGTGCCTTCCCGGGAATCTAGGCGAGACCAGGCTAGGTCTAAGTCACTCACCATTATCAGCAGCCACGAGATAACCACTGCCACATGAAAATGAATATTACGTAGTATACTATTTTTTAAAATATATCTTTCGTGGTTACGCATTTATTTGTGCATGTGTCTGTATGCTCAGTGTTGGGGAGCAGCGGAGTAGTGGTTAGCACACTTAACTACAAACCCGGTGATCCGAATGTAATTTCAACTCCCAGCCAACATCGGTGACGTATATCTGAACCGGTCCTGGGCCTCTCTGAACTCTGCCTTAAATGAGTACCCGGTGCGGTGTGTGTCAACATCAGCACTGAATATGTATGTGCGTGTGTGCGCGCATAGGGATGAGATTAACAAGGCATACCGCAAGCTCGCCGTGTTGCTGCACCCGGACAAGAGCGTGGCGCCCGGCTCGGAGGACGCGTTCAAGGCCATCGTGAACGCACGCACCGTGCTGCTCCGCAGCTCCGACTGACACCGCCACCGCTGCGGCACCCGCCGTCTCAACGGCGCCAGCAGTGACAGCACCAGAAGTGATACAGATGTGACGAGACAGGGTGCTAGCGGATGAAGCGGGGTACCTGGCACTGAGGTGTGCGGCAAGCCGGCGCAAGCGATATCTGGAGAAGGGAGATGGTTGTTGGCGATCGGTTGCTTTGGTTGCACCAAGAAGTTTCACTGCTGTACGAGTGGATGTGAGTGCATGTGAGTACCTGTATGTTAGTACTTGTTTAAGAAATGCGAGTACCTTTGTGTGAGCGTGCATGTGTGAATGAGTGCTTTATGAACGCATGCGAGTACGTGTGCGAGTATGTATTTTGAACTTCTTTCGCACCGTAAATAGCCGACCATGCTAATAAGAGGTGCGGTGTTGTTAATGTGCTGAGTGGTTGTTAATGTGCTGAGTGGATGTTAGTACGTGTGATAATGCGTGGATGTTAGTGTGTGTGTGGGAGAGCTTATGAGTGGATGCAAGCAACTGTTCGTCCATGTGGACACGCACGTGGTAGAGAATGATTTTGGTTGTGCCTGATTTGTGAGCGTGTTTGCATGCGATCACTTGCAATCATAAGCGATACCACTTGGGGACAGTGGGGAGCTATCGTTCGTCCTTAGAAAAGCAATAAGAGTTGGACAGGGGAGTGAACCAAATAACCGTTTAACGGTAAAGTTTCAATATAACTATGACGACGTATTTTTACTGTTAAAATAAACCTGTTAGTACATTTAACAATGAATGTACACAATCATGTTTAAGTAAAAAAGTGTAGGTGAATAGGCACTGTAGCTGAGGGGAAGGGACATTATGGGTCAGTAAGTGGTTAGGGTTGTGATTTATGTTTATTTTCAGTTAAACATAAAAAATGTATACTTAACAATGAGTATTACAAATTAAAAGTAGCTTTAACTGTTAAAATAAATCACACTGTATCCTTAATCTGGTAATCGTAACCCATGACCTTGACGTGTCAAGCAAGGCCACCTTTGGGGGAGGGTGGTGGAGGCTGCGGTGTCTTGATGTTACTGAGATATGCATGACATCACTTTGTTACCACAAGGTACCATGTGATCCCATTATATCACCTGACAGTGAATGCATGTTGACGTGATTGCACGTGATCTCATAGCACTCGGTTCCTCCTCTAGCTCTTCCACGGAGTTAAAAACAACAACAAAACCCTGTTCACTGAACACAGTCCGAGGCCAAATTCCTACTGCTCAAGGCCTGTAAGGGATCATGGAATTCCAAAGCCAATCGTATAGACTTGTTTGAGGGTTATTATTTAATGTTTATAGCTCCAGAGGTTTAGTTTTTTAACTTGTAATCACTTTTTTTTTAATCACTGGAAATGCACGCCTTGCTAATCTGATTTTAAATGTGTGCCTTACACATGCATGCACAGACATACTGTACAAATGTATAACGTATGTATGTGCATATTTGTCTTTGTGCATGTTTGTGCGTGTACCTGCATGTGTACGTATCAATAGCTATTTGTGCGCACACATACATTGCATGTAATTGTGTGCAAACCTTCTACTTGCTTGCAAGTGCACATACACATTTGCGTGTGTACGTATTTGTGTGTATGTGCGTACATGTGCAACGTGCACCAAAAACATTCACAACTCCGGTATTCGAGTGTAAAGCAAATGTGTGGGCTGGCCATCTTGTTAGGATTTGTGTAATCATAACGGTGCTATATTTGTAGACAAAACAAAAAGTCGAACAGGCATTAATCAGTTATGAAGAAAAAAACAACTGTTAATATTAATAGAACATTTAGAATTTGGCGTGTTATATACTTATGTACTTGTTAATGAATATAGCTTATTTGATCACGTTTTATGAAGGAAGCCTATGCACAGCGGGTGATAGAGGCACTGGCGATCCTGCATTGAGTAGCAGTGTGTGAATAAGGGACTGGGATTTTTCTGACGAAAATGTAAAACTCTGTCATCACTAGAAACATCTCAACACACAGGCTTGAGTGTGTTTGAGGCGGTAGCCGGGAAGGAAATTATGGATACAGGGACTTTGTACGGTGGAGTGGATGGGGTGTGTGCATCTCGGTTAATAATCCCCTTCCATCGGCAGTGCCTCACTCCGTGGCTTTAAAGTCGATGAAGTAGAAATCAATTTTTAAGAAGGGAAGGAATTGGTATCACATTTACTGTTGAGGTGTTACTGTGGTTTTATTGAACCGGCCTTGAAATCAATGTTGACTTCAGTTAATCATCAATCGTTACCCGGTTGTGCAGATAGGAGTTCAGTAGCATGGCAACAGCATCCAAAATATTACCTTTATTAAGGAAAGCTTTATCAGGAAGTTGGGATGTGTCTCCAATTCTAGATATAACACTAACATTCAACAGACTAAATAAACCATTGAGAAACATCTTTACCAGGAAGGAGTAATGAAAAACGTGACTCAACAGACAAGGGTCTGTGTTTCAGCACACTAACATATGATTCAGGTTCCTCAGCCTCCGTGTTTCTTAACATGTTTTTCAGCAGCATTTAAATAGGCGAACTATGGACTATTTTTTTACTTCTCGTTTAATTTTTCCGAGTCTCATTAGCAAGACATGGTTTGTTTAATGCTGCTGAGTTGCCTAATGTTAAACGCAAGAACTCTTCCCAAACACTATGGCCGTAGAGAATATGTAGTTCTTCAGGAAATGGTCTGCCAGGGACGAAGATGGTGGTAATGCCAGAGGATGGCGTGTGATGTCTCCAAAAAGGCCGTGATACACTTGAGAAGCTTAGGGCAATCGTCAACAGAAACAAATTCACTCTAAGAAACCGTGGCAACTTGGTACCACAAAGACAATGTGACAAGTCATGACTGACCAATGAACACGGTTACCAAGTATCCTTGATGGTTTACAGATTATGCCACCTTGGTGAGTTTTTTGACATGTGCTCTGATGGGAAGTTGCAATGCCAATTGCTCACTCGACGAGCAGTGATCACAATTGCCCAGATCTGGTAAAATATTGCGATCGATGATACAGCAACCTTTGCCAGTGATGCCAGCAACGATTGCCCTGAAATTGCCCAGGTTGTCATTGCTTTAACAGATCTCTCATGCATATGCCAGGCAGCGTTCCATCTTGTGCTGCTTTCAAATGACGTTTTACTACGTGACCGCTATCGGAGCAAGACAGCCCACACTCGCAGTGGGGGCATGAAATCTGGTCTCAAGACTGGCTGGTAGAGCGGAAGCACAGCAGAACTAGAAGGTTTGATGGCGGTTGGTTGTATGGGCAACACGGGGGCCAGCAGTGCGCTTATTGTACTTGGAAGGTAACATATTTCGTGTTATTTAATAACAATACTCAATAGAAAGTGTGTGTGAGAGAATGTATTTTATTTTTATCGAAAGCATTGTTCCATTAGCTCTTAAAATTGTGTGCCACAAAGCTGTATTGTACATGCAATATTAAAGAGTGAAGTATTTGGCCCTGTAATGGCCAGCAAATTGTGTTTTGTATAAATTCTCACTTAAAAATTCTCGTCTGACCTCGTTATATTCTACAAAATTAAGTCTGGTTTTGAGCTTAAAATGTCATGTTCAGGAAGAAAATTGTTTTTTATTGCAATCTGACAATGTGATTAATTACCTTCATATAATAATTCATAGAAATTAAATAAAAAGTGGGATTATAAATTCCTGCCAATGTTGCTGCACGTCGCAGCAAGGTGCACGCTCAGTCCTGACTTAATCCATTAAGCTATTAACGATGCATTAATTCAATGATTAAGATACATTTTTAGGCTCCCGAGCTATCCAGTCGTGTGAGCACTGAACATTATTTACGCATACTAAAGGAAAACGATATGCTAGTGTTATTAAGGTTAACGGACCAAACAATATTGTACAAAAGTTATGGCAAAAAATGTACCTTGTGCTGGAAAGGTCAAACATTACAGCCCTAATATCCAAAATCCTGGCAACACTCATCTCTCATTGCTCACCAATCATCAGTAAAGTAGAAGACATGGTAACGACCGCATAAAAAAACTACGCATCATTATACGTTTCATGCACTGCCCTTGGCTCCGTCCAGCGAGAATGTCTGTAACGCTACATCCTGCGTCACCGCTACCCCCAGGCTCTCCTCCAGTGTTGCTCGGTCTCCCTCCACTTCCCTTGGCCCCACCTCGGGGCCCGGAACCAGGCTGCCCCTCTCGAGCCCCCACCTAACGCCCATGCTGCCGCCCGGCGCGGCGGAGGGCGGACGTCGAGCTGGGGCAGGGCGGACGCCGGCGTTGTGTTGTGCATCCAAGAGTGGCGGAGGGGTCTCGCCACGGGTCCCGGCCCACGCGGGCCTCTGTCTGCCGCTGGTCGCGACAGCCTTGTCCAGGGAAAGCAGCGCTACCTAAGATTTGGGGGGGGGAGGGAGGGGGGGGCGGGCGGTTCAAGTTCCAGTTAAGTGATTGGGTTAATATTAGAAAGTGTTGATAGAATGGAAGAAAGCGTCTCGTCTGGGTTTCAGATTAGGGTTATGGTCTCGTGTGGGATTATAGTTTGGGCCAATATTAGTGTTTTAAGTAGCATTCATGTTGAAGCTCGGGCTTAATGTTATGGCCAGGATTCAGAATTACGTCGGTTTGGATTCTGATTAGGGCTACATGTTAAGGTTACAATGTTTACAACTGCATGTTCAGGTGAGGTTTAGGATATGGGTTGGGTTTTTGGGTAAATATTAGGATCAGATTTAGTAAGGTCATGGTTCAGATGAGGCGTCGAGCTACATGATAAGATCAGTGTCAGGATGTGGTTAAAACTATGGTTGAAGTATTATTTGGGTCGTTTGGTAAAGTGACGTAGATAGGTTCAAAGAAAATTTAAAAAACTACGACGTTTCGATCGCAACACAAGTGGTCGCACTCCCCCCCCCCCCCTTTTCCTGATGACGGCCGCTTGTGTTGCGATCGAAACGTCGTAGTTTTTTGTTATTTTCTTTGAACCTATCGACGTCACTTTACCAAAAGACCCAAAGAATATGAATTCCTATCGTTGAAGGTTAGGGTGAGGCTTGGGCAAGATTGGGGTCAGGATATGGGTTTGGGCTGCACGTGTAGGGTTGGCTTACTGGTGGCATGTGGCTAGTACCGGGTTGACGTGTCCCCTCACCAGTGACTGGGCTTTCCGTAACTTTCCGGATGTCGAGCGAGGCTGTGAGTCGGGGCCCAGGGAGGTTCTACCCATGTCAGGAGCAGGGCCCCCTCTTCTCCACCGCCTGAGATGTTCAGACACAAAAACAAAGATCTCTTGTGTAGCTTACATGGACTTTTGGGGCAAGTGCTGATGGCAAGCACCTTTTGAGGCCAGAATGGTGCCAGAATTATCACGTAAACGGCACTGCACCTGGCCACCTTTGTCTCCCCGGTGCTACTATTTACACATCAGGGGTGGCCAACCTGTAACAGACCAAGAGACAAAAATTACCCTGACTTCTGCAAAGAGCCAAGTGAATATATATTCGTATATATATTGACGGCTTTTGGTACAACACGGGAGACTTTGCCATTGTGATAGTAGTTCTACGTTATGTCCCTTCGATAGAGCCGCATGTGGTGGATTAAAGAGCCGCATGCGGCTCGGGAGACGCCGGTTGACCACGACTACACTATATGTATACACACAAACACAGATATATGATGTTGGGCCATTTGTAAAAGGACGTTTATTCGAAGTCTTGCCAGTGCCAGCACCATGCTGATCAGTGTGGGTTGAAGGCAAGGGGCACCAACAATTTGCATATAATTTGGTACATCTTGTTAGCCGTGTCTGGGAATTGAACTCGGGTCGCTTACCACTGCACCACACCACCCTGCGTTGATGGTAGATGTTCACTGAATAGCACGTTTTACTGTTCGACCAAATATTCAATACCCAGTCTTCAAACCCAGTTGGTATTCGGCTGAATTCCAATTTGAGGCTGAATTCCAATTTGAAGCCAAATTGTCATCCATGGTAAGGTATTAATTCCCTCAAGTCTTTCACTGCATGTACCGTCAGTGGGCACCTGCTAAAGTCCATACTGCACATGTGCAAGGGGATGGTGGCATTGGCACCATTTGTTCTCAATCAACTTTGTCTCTCCTGATCTACGGGAAGCCCAGGGCAGGTTGAGATATCAATTGCCTGCATCTGAAGGTGTTGCATGTAATGCCAAGGGAATCAAATTACTGTCTATTAAAATCCTTAAAATAGATGATTAGAACTGTTCACCTAAAAGTGCTATATATACAATAAATCATATGTTTACCAACGTTGGGGCGATCCCTACAATACCAACAGGGTATTGCAATGATCCAGGAATTGGATCGTCTGTATGGATCATTGACATGACTTCCTCTAAACACGATTTAAGATGAAGCCCATAAATAAAACGGCTTTTGTAGACGCGTACCAAGGCTGGGTCACAGATTTCCCAACGTGGTTCATCATAGATTTTTGGGCTATGATACGCCATAATATGAACGATGAAAACGTACGTGTCATGAGTTTGACACTTTGTTCAATGGAAGAAAAAACTTTTGTTCTGGTGAATTGAGTGCTCCTGGAAGGTGTTTACGACAGGAGGACCACGAGGCCGATAGCCTGGGTACGTATTTACAAGATAAGGGCTTCATATTCTTGGTTCTTTCGGTAAAGTCACGTAGAAGGGAAACAATAAAATAATAAAAATATATTGTTTCCCTTCTACGTGACTTTACCGAAAGAACCAAGAATATGAATCCCTGCAGTCACGAAAGCTTTAAATCAAAAGATAAGGGCTGTTTGTATTTTGGGTTACGTCTCCCTCCGAGTACATGACAGCGAAGTGGTGCCATGGTGAGAAGACGCACGCGAGCTTGGTGGCGTCGACGGGCTCGTCGTTGTCCAGATAGTTGTAGCGCAGGGTGTCCGCGGGCCGCGGGTTCGACGCGCGCCAGGGCGGCAGCTCCCTGCCGCTCCCCCGTGTGCCGCCACCCCTCGCGGACGTCAGCATCATCGATCTCGAGCCCGGCACGAGCCTCCCCTCGGCCTGGCTGTCCGGCCTCGCCAGCGGCTGCACGTCCGCCACAACCAGGGCATCCTCGGGAGGTGTCTGCATCATGTCATCATATCAATTTAACACTTTCCGATGACGTACGTGTACGTCATCAGTTTTTCTTCAGATTCCGTTCCAATGACAGAATCGAATCGATTCCGAGCGAAATCGGAGGTAAAAAGGCCGTACGGGAGGGCGTGCGGCACAGTTTGGCACCAACTATCACAGAGTGCGGTCGTGTCGCTACAGTTCTCCGCGGTGAGTACAATGCCTTTAAAAACAACGGCGCTATGCCTCTCTAAATAAAATTAACGCTATTCGCTTGCACGTTCCGGGATTCAGCGGTGAACGGGACCCAGCCTGCAGACGTCTCGGAATGGGAAGGGGTTAATGTTAATACCGCTATCCCCATGCTGTAGATCTCACGGAGGCGTATGGCAGGGGGGGACCCCAGAGGTAGCTGTCCCTATCAGGCACAAGGTAAATGCAGCACCAACCACTGAGTGGGCATTTTTCTGCTGGTAGGGGGCGATGTTGCAATGTGGCTTTAAAAATAAAGTTATTTTCAAGTGATTTATGCTATTTAGAAAAATTGCATCGTGACGCCGGCACGCATGGCCTACTCCTTTTCGATACATTTTAAAGGTGCTTTAACGTCCAATTTGAGGCAGACTGCATTTTTCTAGGTTAATACATTTACAGTATTAATCGGGTGGCCACGACCACTGCACACGACGCAATTGTGATTCATAATGGCACCTCGACTCAACATGTGATCCACCAACCCTGGACTCCACAGTGCGGAGTGACAGGCGTGCGCTGCACGACACTCATCAATGTAACCATTATCGTTTATATCATTATCGACATCAATAAGCATGATAGCAGCCGTCATCATCAGTGTCATCACCATCGGTATAATGACTGCAGAAGTAGTGTCCAGCCATTTTTTGCACGTGTTGTGACGAGTGCAGAGGAGAGAATTTTGAATGGACATTTCGTCATCGAAAAACAGAATTACTGATAACTCTGTTGGCAAATAATTGACACATTTTTATTCAACCTAAAAGAGCCGTCCATAAATGACGTCACGCGATTTTTGACGATTTTTGACCCCCCCCCCTCGTCACATGGCGTCACAAAAAGTCAGACCCTCCCTCAAATATGACGTCACAAAGCTCTGCCCCCCCCCCCCCAAAAAAAAACATATTTCCAATTTGAAAATAAAACATGCTTCAAATCGCTTTAAATTATTGTCATTGTAGTGCGTATTTAATGTGGCGCTGCACTCTTGATGTCGTAGGAGTGTTGTTATAACAATTAGTGTTGTTATAACAATTCTATATTTATTTAAAGTTGCGCATTTGTATGTGACGTCACATTTCTCAAACACCCCCCTCCCCCCCCGTCGTCATACATTTTCACAAATGTCTGACCCCCCCCCCCCCCCCACTAGGTGCGTGACGTCATTTATGGACGGCCCCAAAGCACTCTGTGAATGTGCTCCCAGTGTGGCAGGGTATGGCGTGTGGCCACTGCTCTAAGGATGGCAGGCAACAAAATGTACGAGCCCAACCAACCCAGCATTGCGTTACCGCATTTCTGATCCATGACGCGTGCGCATGGTGACATTTTTCACTTGTTTATTTTTGTAAACACGATCACGACGCTTGGCCAACGGTTTGTTCCGACAAGGGCGGCCATTCATCGCGAGTCACTCGATATTTATGTTTTATTCATTACTCATGTGCACCGTGCTCCAGCCAACATGCAGGGAAAACTTTCAACAGTGGCATTGGCAGTGGAGCTCAGCGAATTAACCCTGGCTTAGACATTTAATTATGCATCGGGCTAATGGAAATGGCCCTTATGCAGACCAGAAAGAGGGAGGGCCATAGATTGATGACCTTTGTTTATGACCAGGGTGAGAATCCATTGAGATGAGCTTATTTAGCAAGAGAGAAGTGACAACAATGTGTCCAATCCACTGCTGGATGAAATAGTCCAAAAGCCACGTTGGTTGGTGAGAGGGAGGCCCAGGACCAGTTCAGATATCATTCACCACTGATGATAGCCGTGGCTGGGAATAAAACTAAGGTTGCCAGGTTCACATCACATTGAGCAGTTTCAGTAAATGGAGACCGATTTTTTTTATTATCAATTATTAGCTTTAAAGAGGTTGATTTTTTGCTTAAGTCCATGTACAATATATACGAGATGTATTATGTGATGTATTGGTGCCAAAATAAATTATAATCAACACCAAACAATATGAAAAAAATATAGGAGCTTTTGTTTGACAGGCCTGACTTGATGAGACTCAGAATGTCCAAATTAGTGCAGAGTTTGCAAGCTTGAAAACAATTCTGCTGGAAAACATTGCTCCTGAAGGGGCATAGACGAAGTGTTGAAACAGCCCTTCATCTCTTTTGTTAAAGCATCATACGTATGTGTTTCTACGAGCAAATACTAGGTAACAAGTGATACAATTGAAAAAAGAAGCGTAAATGTAATATGTTTGAATTAAAATGATAAACCATTGGAACATCTGAAACATTCTAGTGTACAATACAATTTTGATTTATAGAGCATTTAGATGTGCGCACATTTATTTTATAGAGAGAAAAGTAATTCGTAGGCAGAGGGAAAAAGTAAGGGCTTAGGCCTAGACTTGAACATGGACAGGGAGTGTCGTACGTTGTAGGAATAACATTAGTGACATCAGTGTGCAAACAGCTTGTGTTTGTGAATACAGGTGGCTCCAATTGCCTTGGTAAGCAGTCGGCATTGTAATGATTCACACGACTGAAGGTTTGAAGAATTGTTACGATTCGAGGTTAGAGTTCAATCAAGAACAGATTGTCTCGTTTGTACCATCTCCTTTGTACTGTCTGTCCTATTCGTCCAGTCCTGTTTGGACATCTGTGAAAAATAGCTTCATAGCTCATCGGATTCTTCCAGTCTAAATAAAGATTCTGAATCTGTTTGATCTGCTATTGTTCCATTACAGCAAGGTGTCTCACACTCCAATTCCCGTTGCGACCCACTACGGCATGCCTATTTGCCTAACCCATTTACCAAGCTTCGACATTTAAATACAAAGCAAATAATTACACGAAGTACACATCTGATGATTAGTGTTAGGGTTAACCATAACCCTATTGTAATTTGAATTAGTATTACTATAGTGTCAACCCCTTATCAGCGCCTACCTTATTACAGACTAATTCAGACCTTATTAGTCATCCTGAGCCTTTATAAACCTCAACATTCATCCTACAAAGTCCCATCACAAAGGAGACACACACAAAAATAGAAAACTTTTTTTTTACTCAATTTCATATACAATAATACGGGTAAACCGTATGGGTTGACAGGTATGCATTCTCTGTCATGTGGGACAACAACAACAATCGCCGTTTGCCACTAAATGGCGGTGACAACACTACGGCGCTTGTGCCAGGCTAGGTGCACTTTGAATCACCGTTATCTATGTGATGTGTTTACCAATCATCAGGCAAGTGCAGGGTATACTTTTCTGCAGGTATCACGAGTGTAATAATCTACTTTACTAGAGTCAAAAAGATCATTTTCCATTCACACCACTGATGCGCCATCCCAGTTGGTGTGAAATCAGAGAACAAACTCACCTTGGGCCTCAGGCAGTGCAGCTCATGCACTGCCTGGATGTAGTGGCGCTTCCAGAGGCCCTGCTCAAAGGGCGTTGGCGAGAAGCCCAGGCTCCAGCCGAAGCGCAAGCACTTGGGCATCCACAGGCAGTCGCTCTCTGAGAGGTGGCGCCAGTACCAGCAAACCTGGTCCATGCACACACAAAGAAAAATATCCCCCATAAAGCCTTTAACAGACTGTTGGGGCAAGTGCTGTTCATGAACACGAATGAAGGCCAGCACGGTGCATGAGGGGGTGGTGAGGGCAGCACCACGGCCGACCGTCTTTGTCTCCCCAGTGCTGATGTTTACATACTGCACCAGGTACTCAAATTGAGGCAGGGTCGATCTAGGAGAGGCCTACGACTTGTTCAGATATCTGCCACTGACATTAGCCATGATCTTGAACCGAATATATGTCACCAGCATTGGAAATGTAAAATATACATTTTTTACTATGTAAGGATTTGCAGTTGTGATGAATAGCTCTCTGATGTGTTTTGGAGTTGTCCTGTGTGTTGGTTGGCAGCATGTCCAATGTTTCACTCCATGTGCTGGGAGCTTCCTCAGTTCCTGAAGAAGTTCTTGAAGTTACTGAAGAAACTACCAGTACATGCAGCAAAAAATCAGACAGTTCCTGAAGAAATTTCCAACATGTTGGGAAAAAATCGTTGGATTTCATGCCGAACAGTACAACCAGAAAATAGATCAGGGAAAATGCATTATTATTATTAGAATCTGGCATGCAAATTGTACAGTTTGAGCAGATTAAAGTCGATGCTGGCCTGTGACATTTCACAAGTCCAGTTGTGGCGCAGAGAGAAGAGGCTTCGCTGTAGAGGAGGGGTAGAACTGTGAAATTCCACAGGCAGGGTCTAGGGTACGCTAACCTTTCAGACAACCCCATGCATGTAGAAAACATTTTATGTGCCTTCTCTATTTTTCTTTGCTGAAGCAGCCACAACCCCAAATGCATGGTTAAGTGGGCAAGTGATCCAGCGGGCAGATGAGCATTCGAACATTGAGGGAATATGTGAGTGAACAGGTTGGCGAGTGAATGAGCGAGAAAAATTAGCTTGGAGCTTTGAGTGTCACTCCTCCCCGGATGTGTGGGTAATTTCAGGGTACTTTGGTTTCCTCACAAATACTGATAAACATCTTTAATATGTCTATTGAGACTCAGATATGCTTTCCTAGACAAATAAAATGCTTGATTTTTTTAAGTTAACAGGACCTAATTTACGGCATTAAACTGTGGTATAGGACAGTTTCTGAACTTGTCATCATGACCCTCCAGGGACTGCGTTTTTATGAACACCAATATTTTTTACTTATATGCAAACAAAGTTAATGCATGTTGCATGCACCTGATGATTGATAACAACAAAAAGCTGGAGCGTGGTGTAGAGTACAGGTAAAATGCACTTACATTCACAATGACCACGCAATGGGAACCAGTGACTGAGCAGGTTAACCAACTGGTGGATCGGCAAAGCAGACATAACTCAAAAGCATACAACTCAAATAGAGTGGACAACAAAAAGGGAAAAAGACTCAAGCACATTTTGCCTTTACAGTTATTTCTCTGTCATTGTTGTATATCTTGTCTATATTGTACCTTGCAACCTCAACATTGTATTTGGTCTGCAGTTACTTCCTTCCTGAGTAATTATCTCAAATACTGCTTTGTTTTGGCACCTCCAGATGCACTGCATGGGAGGTGCAGTATCGATATTAATTTATGATGATGCGATGTGCAAGTGGGTGGGGGACTGAATGGACGAGCAAGCTGGTGCTGACCTGTGCGGCACGGCAGAGGCTGCGCGGGTCAAGGTGAGCGAAGATATAGAGGCAGAGCACGCGCGGGAGGGCACGTGCCGGGTCTAGTGCACGCTGAGGAAGCGCGGAGCTCAGCAGCGCCTCGCAGTGCCGGAGCTGGCGTTCGGAGCAGAAAGAAAGCACCTCCTCGAGAACGCGGCGCCGCTGGATATCCGTCCAGCGTTCAAACTTCTCTCGCGCCAGCCAGTAGGAAGGTGGGGGGAGAGGGAAAGGGGGGGGGGGGGCAAATGAGATGGACGAGGAGGATGGTGGAAAGTAGAAAGTGACACTAGAATAAATGGCATCTGAATTTTGTCTCATCTCATCAACTCCATCCCAGGTATCCTATGAGCTTGTCAGAGTGAATGTTAAATTATGAGCAAAGGACAGATTATTGAAATAGTAAACAAAACATTTAATTTGATGGAAACAAAAAAAATGAAGGGTCTGTATTGGAAGTTGAGTACAATCACAAATACAAACTTCATAACATTAATTATTCACGGTGCCTTCTAACAGAATAGTCAATGCCTCTTATTTTTTTTATTATCCAGGTTACTTAGGATTAGTGTAAACTGTAATTTCCATTCTATGAATGAGTCCATCTTCCTACCCCAGCTCACTGAAGAAGGGCCATTGCCAAAAACGTTATCCCATAATATATGTGAATGTTAAATGCCAGTGTTAATCCTTATCATCATTCCTTCCCCCCTGTTCATATGAGCGGTTTATATTTCCACATTCCCGTGGGCACAATTCCCTTCCCATCCAAACCTAAGAGCTACTAAAATGAATCGGGTTTCTGTCCATTCCTATGTGTCATGTCTGTTCCCATCTCTTCCCCTAATATTTTAGCACTTATTCCCATTCCTGCAGAGCCAGTGGGAACCCATCAAAGTTCCACTTTCTAGGGAGAACGCTGGTGTCGTTTGGCATACACAGCTGCCACTGACGCTTTTGGCGATAATCTATGTTTTATGAGGTCCAATGCCATCACGAGGTTTTTCTTAGGTTTTTGCCAAAACGTAAGCGTTTGATTGGGGGTTTATTTGCTATTCAAAATTCATTAATGTAGGGAATCCCAAACGCCAGACTTCGTGATTCACCACAGTATGCCTTTTTCACGTATATCTGGGTTTTCATTGCGAATACAAATTAAATGTTTACACGCCACTGCGCACACCTGATGATCGGTAAACATGTCCCACGAAACGAGAGCACTGATGTGTGGTTGAATAAAGCGTTTACTGATCTACGAAGCCCGTATTCATAGCGGCCAGGCTGACGAGCGGGACAAGGCAAGAGGCCAGGTAGGTCAAAATGTGTGTTGCCCTCTCCTCCAGTTGGGCAACAAGCTGACACTGCAGCGAGCGCCAGCCAGACAACGCTCCTATCTACCGTCCACTCAGGGTGCGGGGGGGGGGGGGGGCACTGGAGACAGGAGGGGGAAGCTGGTAGATGACTTTGGGAGGCAGGTGCTGGCAAGGAACGATGAAGAGCCAACTCTCACCCATTTGGCAACCAGCTCCCGCCGCTCCTCAAACACCTGCCAGACGCGAACAAGCACACGCACAAACACAAACACAGCAATCGGTGGGAGGCATCAGCAGGATTTATTTATAACGGCGGCATGCTGACGTGGAGGCTTGTTGTGAGTCTGCATGGATCGCCATTGTGTAATGAGGGTGTGACATGCACATTTTACGCGTGTAGAGGGTTGGTTTTAGGTAGAAATTTTGTTCCCCAATTTTGGTAAATTTCTTGTTCAGGAGAAAATCTAATCAAGTAAAAATATATTTTTTACAGATTTTTTTTTAATGTCTAAAATTGGTTTAATGGATTTAATCTAATAAAGGGTGCTAGTAAACATATTTAAACATCATAACAATTGGGAACTGGTTGTAGAGGTGAACATTTGCGTAATCATAAACAATGTTTAATTAAATTGTTTTTAAAAATGTATTGTGGGAATTGTACAATATTACAGCCATGGTCATATTTTACAAAACCAATGCACTTTATTTATAGGAACCTGCGAACCCATTGAGCAAAATATCTGTAATGCAAGGGAGACGTAGGATGCACATATAATGCAACAGGAAATGTACATAACGCACAATGTCATTGCACATTTGTCAAGACACGTGACCGTGGGGTGACACGGGTGTGGGTGGCCCTAAACCAGGAGTGGAAATTCCACATTCCTGTCACAAGCTTATCCACTGCTCACTTGGTAATATTGACAATTATTCAATGACTGGCGAAGGTAATTTTTTTTGTTAAAAAACAATCTCATACTTATTGAATGCCACTCCAGAGACCCTGAGTTTGCTTCACTGAACTTGAAATGAGACCGAATCCTCCCCCTCTATTTCCCCCCTTCCTTCCACGAAGAAAAGAGATCTGACGCACGTACCACATAACGCTACAGTCCTACACGTCCACGTTGGTTGTCTGTCCGAGCCGCCTATCCCGCTATGCACCATTTATTTACCTGTCGCGGAAATTGTACACCATCCCCCCCCCACCCCCCCCCGGTTGGATCAATAAAAGCAATAAAAAAAATAAAACCTCATACTTCTAATTGGATGCCCAGTGTGTGTTCATGAGCAGGACAATTAATGGCCGAAGTTACCTTGTCGTTACTCGGCACGTGGTTCAAGGGTGTCCAAGTGCTGAACTTGGTCTGCATCTTCGCCGCGCCGTTCACTTGCTTGGGAGCTGCAAACGCCATCGAATCTACGTCAGAGGAAACACAGTGACATGCAATTTGTAATATGCATAAAGCATTAAATACTAACGAAAACAATTCATAATTCTGTCCACCAGCCAATTGGCCTTCTGAATCAAGATTTTTTTGCAGCATTTATTGAAGCAGATAAACGCAAAGTGTGGTCCCTGGTCCAGAAGGCCCAGAGGCTGATGGACCACTGCATTTTCTCATGTGTAATCGTATTAACCGTAATATACCACAACACAATGCATTTATATACATTCAGGTTGGCCGTATGAGGTAGATTTGTGGAACTCCCAAATCCACTGCGCTGCGAGACAGATGACCAGGAGATAGCAGTACAGAAGACCTGTGAGCGTCAACCCCTCATATGCTTGGTGGGTTTGCTCTAGGTATTGTGTAAGCTTCCTACCACTCCTTTGAAATTAACCTGACCAAACATTCCAATGCAGTATCCTCCACGTAGGGAGTCTTGACATTTGACGAGGCTTTCCTCAATGAAGTTTATAATCCGAAATATTGGATCCGGCTGCACGGCACGGTGATTGGAGCGCGTGCCTTGCAACCATAAGGTTGCGAGTTCAAACACAGCCGGGGATTTACTCAGCCCATCACCTGTCAAACACCGACAAAATTAGTACCACATTGTGGGAAAACAAGAGAGGCTGATTTGTGCAAATATCCACTTGTCATCGGAATGTGGAATTTCCACCATGGAATTATTATGGTTAAAAAGTAGACGATTGCCCCGCCACGCTCACTTGACCTGCAACCACTTTTATTAGAACATGATTAATATTCTAAATGCAGCAAATTAAAACCTGTGTGGACCCGACACTCATTCGGGCATGCTCGTATTCAAGTCAAAACAACTCTGCTGCTGCTGTTGCTGCTGCTCAAACGCGAAATGCGACGGCGCTCCATCTGCGTCGACCGCTCTAAACCAGCCGGTGGAAACTCGTCGTTCCCGTGGCGAGACAAAGTACATCCGCGGCACATTAATTATTTTAGAGACCCGTAAACCAGCGCGGCCGTGTTCCCTGCTTTCCCCCTTACCCGCGATTGCAACACTGCCGTGCCGCAATATTTTACCGTCAGCAATCCTCTGGCCGACGATGTTGATCGCTTAATGCTGTTTTTTGACAAAGGACGCTAAATCTATAAATGGTAAATCGTGAAAGCGACCACCACCACCATCACCGACAGCCACGCGTTTACCTGCGCGTCGCCACTCCAATACCGCGCCCCGTGATTGGTCGACAGCGAGAGCCCCCGTCGCCATGGGAACGCCAATGGAGGAGCGCGGGGAGACAGAGAGCGTGAGGGGAGGGGGGAGATTCGGGGCGTGGTTACGTCATTGTGTAAGACACGCCCCGCGTCTCGGTAGCCCCGCCCACCCACGCTGCAGGCACCGCCCCCACCCCCTGTTCACGCTTTCCAAGTACAGGGACTTCCCTACTTTCGAGAATTCGACTTACGAACTTTGCGATATACGAACAAACCAGGTCCGTACGTCCAGATGCCTGTTCGGACCGAGAGTCGTAAGTTCAACCGCCGCGCAATAAATGGCGGTGGTGCCATCTACTGCAGAACATAAAGAACCAGTGGCATCTACATCTATATGAGATTATACAATTTTTTAAGCCATTCGCCGTGTTTAGTGTACATGCCGTACAACATATTTGGAATCACATACCTGTAATCCTCTTATTAGTACCTACCTTAGTACAGACCAATTCAGGCCTTATTAGTCACCCTTGTGCCCTTATAAACCTCAACGTTCATCCTACAAAGTCCCATCACAAGGGAGAAACACAGAAATATAAGCAACACATTTATTTTACTAAATTTCCCTATACAAGAATACGGGTAAACTGTACGGGTTGACAGGTATGCATTCCTTGCGTCACGTGGGACAACAACAATAACCGCCGTTTTGCCACTAGGTGGCGGTGAAAATAGCTTTATAGCTCATCGGATTTCTCTAGTATAAATAGTATTAAGATTTTGCGCCCGTAAGAGCAGTCCTTGAAGGATGCGTCGGCTTTGCTCCAATTACTAGATCTGGTAGCAGGAAGGAAGTGATGGCGAGATGCGGTCTTGGCATCAAATACATTCGTCGTAATCACCTGTTGCTGGTAGGAACCTCCTGGTTACACCAGCAGCCCACAGGGGATTATTGTGTCCGTCCGTCCGTCGTGCATCCAAAAATGGGAGGGGTGGGGCTGGGTGGAGAGGGGAGGGTGGGGAGGGGCTGGGTGGGGAGGGGCTGGGTGGGGAGGGAGGGGCTGGATGGGGAGGGGAGGGTGAGGAGGGGCTGGGTGGGGCTGGGTGGGGGGTGGGAGAGGTGGGGCTGGGTGGGGAGGGGCTGGTCACCCCGTGGTGCCCTTATAAAACTCAACGTTTAACCTACTCACGCCGGCTTGTGCCCGCCCTCACAGTCGGGCATATTTGCGGAATACACCACGCCGCCGTTGACCCTGGCCATTGACCGAGCAACCCAACGTTCCTACCAGCTCCCTCCGCAGGAATGTGTTTAATTTGAACTTGGGTGCCTGCCCGACCAACCCGATGAACTATCTCTGAATTGGGGAAAAGGGAGAACGGGGGTGGAGGTGGAAATACTGTACTGCTGTTGACTTGAGGAGGGAGATAAATGGATGAGTGAGTAGAATCATTGGTGTGGGGAGATGGATTATTTGATAGGTGGGCTATTGGTTGGGCAGTTGGATGAGCGGTTTGGTCGGCAGATGAGTAGGTGCGTGGCTGGATACTTGGCAATGGATCGGCGTTCACTTCGCGCCACCTGTCAATACTCGTTTCCACACCAGGGAAATAAAATTATCCTCTCAGTGAACCACATTCTTAGACCTTCAATTCGAAAAATACCACTATCATCGCTCCCGACTGCTCAGACAGTGTGCATCCTTGCGGCTTTCATGCTATTGGGTGTGCACTCCTAGTCTTACAACTCAACGTGGAGGGGTTGTTGGCTGCCATGCGAAGCCTAATCAATGACTGGATAGGTTTGGGTGAGTAGGTGAATGTGTGGGTGGAATGAGCAGGCGGGTTATATTTGGGTGAGTGGGTGGATGAGTGGGTGAGCGCATGGGTGGATTAGCATGTGTACTACAGTTGAGAGTTGAAAATTTGAGATGAGATGTAATTTAAGGCGCTTTGCGATATTGGAGCATTTAAGCGCCCAATAATAATGTAAATGCATATCCATGTCTTTAAACGTGAGTGAGGGATTGGATTGATGAGTAAAGTGGTTTGCGAGTGGGTGATCTGATGAGTGGATGAGTAAGTGTATAAGTGGATGAATAGATGGACAGCTGTGTACCGTAAGTGGGTGATTTTATGGATGTATGAATGTGTGTGCAAGTGGGTTGGTTGTGGATGAGTCTGCGGAAAGGTAAATCTATACGTGTGAGTGGATGGGTGTGTGTGTGTGAGTGGGGAGCGGTAGTGTAGCGGTTAGCACGCTGAGCTACCAACCTGGCGACCCGGATTCGATTCCCGCTCACGGCCAACACCATCAGTGACGATAATCTGAACCGGTCCTCAGCCTCCCCTAGGTCGACTCCGCCTCAAATGAGTATCTGGTGCGATGTGTAAACACCGCCACTGGGGGGGACAAAGGCGGCTGGGCGTGGTGTTGGCCACCCACCACCTCGTGTGCCGTGCCGGCCTTCATAGGTGCTCGCTAACAGTACTTCCGTCAACATTCTGTTAAGGCTATACGGGATCTTTGTCTTTTGTGGGTGGGTAAGTGTATACGTGTGTGAATGGATGGATGTGTGAGTGGATGGGTGTGTGAGTGGATGGGTGTGTGAGTGGATGGGTGGGTGAGTGGATGGGTGATTGAGTGGATGGGTGAGTGAGTGGATGGGTGAGTGAGTGGATGGGTGAGTGAGTGGATGTGTAAGTGGATGGGTGAGTGGATGGGTGAGTGAGTGGATGGGTGAGTGAGTGGATGGGTGTGTGAGTGGATGGGTGTGTGAGTGGATGGGTGTGTGAGTGTATACGTGTGTGAGTGGATGGGTGTGTGAGGAGGTGTGCCAGTGGGGTGGGTGCCTATGTGTTTGTGTAGTGGGGAACGGTAGCGTAGTGCTGCGCTACGACCCCGGCCAACATTGGTGACAATTATCTGAACTGGTCCAGGGCGTTCCCTAGGTCGACTCAGCCTCAGTTTAGTACCTGGTATGTTGGGTAAACATCCCCACTGGAGAGACAAAGACGGTCTGGCGTGGTTACGGCCACCGACCCTCTCGTGTACCTTGGAGGCCTTCATTGGTGCTCACTGACAACACTCGCTCCAAAAGTCTGATCAGAGTATATAGGGGATCTTGTCTTTTTTGTATTTGCGTAAGTTTTTGAGTGGATGTGTGAGTGTGCGAGTGGGTTGATGGGTGAGTACTCCATGTTTATGCGACTTGGTGAGTGGATGAGTAGAGTGGCTGGACGAGTGTGTCAGTGGGTGGACTGTGTGGGTGGATGAGTGTGTGTGCGAGTGGGTGGATGAGTGTGTGTGGGTGGATGAGTGTGTGTGTGCGAGTGGGTGGATGAGTGTGTGTGTGTGGGTAGATGAGTGTGTGTGTGCGAGTGGGTGGATGAGTGTGTGTGTGTGGGTGGATGAGTGTGGGTGGATGAGTATGTGCATGTGCGAGTGGGTGGATGAGTAAGTGTGTCAGTGGGTGGACTGCGTGGGTGGATGAGTGTGTGTGTATGCGAGTGGGTGGATGAGAATGTGTGTCAGTGGGTGGATGAGTATCTGTGTGTATGTCTGTGTGCAAGTGGGTGGGTTGGCGTGTGCACCCGTGTGTCACGGGGGGGAGGCACCAGTGCCGAAACTGGTCATCTGTATCCCGTACTCTGCTGGGCTGATGTGCGAGTCATTCCTCCCACGCGGTTTTTTTTGTCTCTGGTTTTATCAGGGTTGTTGTAGGACGCCGTGTTCCAGCCGCGTGTCCTCGTTTAACCTCCCCGAGGCGCTCGCACGCGCCACTCGTGGCCCCCGCTGAGCTTCTCTCAGCCCGCAGTCTCTACCCCCTGTATCTTGCACGCTATATTGGGGGGCGGGGAGGGGTACCTTTCGGATTTTAACAATAGGTAATTTTAAGGAGAGTCCATTTGTATGTATTTTTTATATACTGCTGTAATATGACACGCTGAAACACTGCATCTGCCAAAAAAACACCCGAAACTTTGTTTGTCTTCTGCTGCGTTTAGCATTGATGTATGACAACATTGGTGATGTACATCACATAGTGGTATATGTTGGGCCCGATGTAATGAATAAACTTAAAAGTACCATATAAACACATATCTGCTCACCCACTCACCCATTCATCTCTCTGGTATGATGACGACCTGTTGCTGAAAACGTCACCTTTTGTATATTTCGTTCCCTTTTATGGCAGCGTCATTGATGAATGTGTGCAGCTTTGTCACGTACACACACACACTGACCCACTCACGCATACGAATCAACCAACCCACTAACCCACTCACGAATACTAATTAACCAACCCACTCACCTACTCACCCACTCACACATACTAATTAACCAACCCACTCACCTACTCACCCACTCACACATACTAATTAACCAACCCACTCACCTACTCACCCACTCACACATACTAATTAACCAACCCACTCACCTACTCACCCACTCACACATACTAATTAACCAACCCACTCACCTACCCACCAATACTCACGCACCTCCGATTAGCGCGGTTGGCTGGGTACGATGCGAAAGAGGTTCAAGATACGGTACATACTAATCAACAAACCCACTCCCCTACAAAGACAAAAAAAAACCCGTATAGCTTTATCAGACTTTTTGGGACAAGTGCTGTTAGCGAGCACCTATGAAGGCCGGCACGGGACACGAGGGGGTAGATGGCCAACTATACGCCCGGCCGCCTTTGTCTCTCCAGTGGCGATGTTTACCCACCACACCATGTACTCATTGAGACTAAGTCGACCTAGGGGATAGGGAGTTCAGTTTACTAATCAATCAACCCACTAACCTATGCACGCACTCACTTGTGCACGCACCCACTTACAGTATCCAATACACGCACTCATCCAATATTCACAGCAGCACGACGTGTGTTGAACATTTGTAGTCCGTAATATTTATCGTGCAAAGACATGGAGACGATACTTTATATGTGTTTGCAGTCCATGGTAAGTCCAGTTCACCACGGAAGTTCAGTTCTCCATGAAAGTCCAGTTCACCACGGAAGTCAAATTACCATGGAAGTCCAGTTCTCCATGGAAGTCCAGTTCACCATGAAAGTCCAGTTCTCCATGGAAGTCCAATTATCATGGAAATCCAATTACCATGGAAATCCAGTTCTCCATGAAAGTCCAATTACCATGGATGTCCAGTTCTCCATGGAAGTCCAGTTCACCATGAAAGTCCAGTTCTCCATGGAAGTCCAATTATCATGGAAATCCAATTACCATGGAAATCCAGTTCTCCATGAAAGTCCAATTACCATGGATGTCCAGTTCTCCATGCAAGTCCAGTTCACCACGGAAGTCCACTTCTCCATGGAAGTTCACTTCTCCATGGAAGTCCAGTTCTCCATGGAAGTCCAGTTCGCCATGAAAGTCCAATTACCATGGATGTCCAGTTCTCCATGGAAGTCCAGTTCACCACGGAAGTCCAATTACCATGGATGTCCACTTCACCACGGAAGTCCAATTGCTATGGAAGTCGAGTTCTCCATGGATGTCCAGTTCTCCATGGAAGTCCAGTTCTCCATGGAAGTCAAATTACCATGGATGTCCAGTTCTCCATGCAAGTCCAGTTCACCACGGAAGTCCACTTCTCCATGGAAGTTCACTTCTCCATGGAAGTCCAGTTCTCCATGGAAGTCCAGTTCGCCATGGAAGTCCAGTTCTCCATGGAAGTCCAGTTCTCCATGGAAGTCCAGTTCTCCATGGAAGTCAAATTACCATGGATGTCCAGTTCTCCATGGAAGTCCAGTTCTCCATGCAAGTCCAGTTCTCCATGGAAGTCCAGTTCACCACGGAAGTCCAGTTCTCCATGGATCTCCAGTTCTCCATGGAAGTCCAGTTCTCCATGGAAGTCCAGTTCTCTATGAAAGTTCAGTTACTATGGATGTCCAGTTCTCCATGGAAGTCCAGTTCTCCATGGAAGTCCAGTTCTCCATGGAAGTCCAGTTCTCTATGAAAGTTCAGTTACTATGGAAGTCCAGTTCTCCATGGAAGTCCAGTTCACCACGGAAGTCCAGTTCTCCATGGAAGTCCAGTTCTCCATGAAAGTTCAGTTACTATGGAAGTCCAGTTCTTCATGGAAGTCCAGTTCTCCATGAAAGTTCAGTTACTATGGAAGTCCAGTTCTTCATGGAAGTCCAGTTCTCCATGGAAGTCCAGTTCTCCATGAAAGTTAAATTACCATGGATGTCCAGTTCTCCATGAAAGTCCAATTACCATGGAAATCCAATTACCATGGAAGTACAGTTCTCCATGCAAGTCCAGTTCACCACGGAAGTCCAGTTCTCCATGGAAGTCCAGTTCTCCATGAAAGTCCAATTACCATGGATGTCCAGTTCTCCATGGAAGTCCAGTTTTCCATGGAAATCCAATTACTATGGAAGTCCAGTTCTCCATGGAAGTCCAGTTCTCCATGGAAGTCCAATTACTATGGAAGTCCAGTTCTCCATGGAAGTCCAGTCCAGTTCTCCATAGATATCCAGTTCTCCATGGATGTCCAGTTCTCCATGGTAGTCCAATTACCACAGAAGTCCGGTTCTCCATGGAACCTGTGGCTCAAGAGCCGCATGCGGATCTTTAAGAACTGCTTCGTGACGTTATTTATTAAGGACCACCGCCTCGTATTCACACTGCATTGCGGCTCTTGAAATAGAGGGGTTTTTTAATATCAAATTCCCAAAAAAATTCCAGTCTTGTTATTTTGGTTGCCGACCCCTGGTTTGCACAGTTCTCGAGAATTTCAGTTTCACGCGTGTGGGTGTGTGTTTGCGTGGGTGTGTGCACGTGTGTGCGTGCGTGTCTTCATGGGTGTATGCGTGTAAGCGTGCGTGTGTGTCTGCGTGGGTGTGTGCGCGCTGGATCACTGGGAGAAACCCCCAATGCATTACGGGGATACCACTCAGAGGTGGGTACTACCCTGATGAAGTTTCGGTCAGAAACTGCCTCTCTGTACTCTTTTCTGGAGACCAGGCTTTGTGGCCCTCTCTATAGGTGGGTGTTTTGTCCGTCGTATTTGTGTAATATATATAGGGTCCAAAGGTGACGCATTGAAATGCGTCACTCTACACCAATGCTTCAGAATCCACGTTATGTGTAATGTCATAAGGTGTATGAATCATTCGGCGTTACAAAGGCGTGCAGCTCTTACGGCTATAATATGGCCCTATAAAACAACTTGCCATTCAAAGTCAACTTATCATGTAAATGGGCGAGGTTTCGGGAAATGAAGAAGGGCCATTACCCGAAACGTCACCTATTATTTTTCCTTTTAAGGCAGTGTTCTTGACGAACGTGTTGTTTGTTATACTGTACTGTTGAAGTAAATATTTTTGCGTTCATCTTTTTAACCCACAACTAAGATGGAGACCTCCCCACGCCGTATCGGTCATGGGAGTTGTTTGACCATACTTCACCACGAAGGTCAGTGCGGGTTGGTGAAGGAGAGGGAGGCAGGACCGGTTCAGATGTCACCTCGCCCATGCTGTTTGCCCCGAGGTGGAATTGAACTCTAGGTTAGCGGGTTCAGTGCGGTGCGCGCAAACTACTCCGCGCAAGACAAATACGAGAAACACTCCTCATTCACCGTGACGTCTCTCTCGGGGGGCAAGACGCTGTTGTCAGCGAGACGCGTGAGTGGGTTGACTGCCACACCGCCTTTGTCTTCCCAGTGGCGACGTTCACACTGCACCAGGTACTTCCCTTATCTGGGGGGAGGTAAAGGCCAGGATCGGATAGCAACGGGCCATGATTGGATCATGACGACGATGAGTAACGATTTACAAGCTACTGGCAGACAATGATGACGATTGCTATCAATAACGATGATGACAAATAACAATGGTACTGATCAATGGATGATGTTTAGGATTGTAATGGTTGACGTTAATGGCTCTCATACTGCAGCATCTGACAATGACCTTGTGATGACGGTTAGATTATGAAGACATTCCCAATTGGATGTTCATCATTATTTTTCATCTGCTGCTGCTGATAAGAATAATTACTTGTTTAGCAAGGAAAGCCACAAACTCCGAACACTATTTTTTTCTAGGAGGACCCTGCTATACCGATGGCGTTATATCTGTTTAACGGTGGCAGGAGAAATGGGAGCAAACTCATCCAGAACAGGGGCAGAACATACCAACCCCATAGAGAGTCAGGGGTTCGAACCCAGGTCGTTATTTGCTGAGGCACCAGTGGTTTCTGCACCACTCCTGACGAAGACGATTTGCTGGCGATGTTTACCGTGAACGCAAATCGGACCTGGACCGTTGATGGCTCTCTGAACCACGACCACACACACACCACCTCACATTGTTAAACATCACAAAAATACAGCACACTGAAACTAAGACCCCTCGTTTTAGCCCTACAGACTGCCGAGCCAAGAGCGCCTGTCAAGGCTGGCACGGCACACGAGGCGGTGGTATGTTGCCAGTCCTCCCACGCCCGGCCGCTTTTGTATCCATCACTTCACATATAATACGCACCACAGTGCATCTTCAACGATATAAACCGTGCACTGCGATACAAAACCAGGGACCTGAGTTCGATGTTGAGGCTTGAATCGACCCAGAGATCGGTTCTGATATAGCTCGCCCATGATTCATGTTAGCCGTGGCGCAGAGCAGTGCGCTAACCAATGCGCCACCACTCCCCGCTGGCACGCACACTATTCATACACGCATGTATACATGCACACGGAGACAGGCCACATGTGACGATTAACTAGGAAAAAACACGGGGGGTGTGCGAAGGTGGGGGGGGGGGGGCGAGGCCGGAGTACATCGCTGCACGTAGCAGAGATGTACCCTGGCTAAAAATAAAACGCACGCCTCTCCCGGATGATAAGCCCAGCAAGCAGGGTCTGAGCGCCGAATCTGCGCTTTAAACGACGTTTTAAACTACAGCGCACGCACATGGCTAAAGTAGTCACCCACGGGTAACTTAACGCAGTAAAATAAAAAAAAGACCTAAAGCACTTCACGCGCGTGTTGGTCAACCCTTCACAACTATGAGCGAGGGATGTCGCTCAAACATGGTGGGCAGAGGAGAAGGAGAGGGGGTGGTAGTGAATGACACTGAAATTGCGACACATCTGGGTACAAGTTTACAACGTGCCTCTTCACCCCTCCACCCCCTCCCCAGCTTGTGTTGCAGGCACGTGGCTCTCACTCGCTCCCTCACTCACTCTGCGTGAGCTCTTCAGGAACCCTCGCGACCCCTCCGCAAGCCCCGCCCACACCATGCAGGCCCCGCCTACCCTCTAAAAATCCCCGCCCCCCCCTCGTGTCTCGTTAGCCCCGCCCATCCGTCGACCCCCCCCCGCGTACTGCATTAAAACTCCGCCCCTTTCTATTCCCGGAAATTAAACAAATGATTGGGGGTGTTTTGGAACAACAACAACATTAACGATGCTGTAACGCGCACGAACGTTTCACGAATTTAAATGAGCGCGACTCTGAGGCGCGAAGCCGAGCTCGGTGTAAACGACAACAACAAAAATCACAACAGAAATCAACAACGCTCGTCAAAACGGCAGCGGCAACAACAAAGACACGCGACGTTTCGGACAACGGCCCTCCTGAATTAGGGAGCAGCGGTCTGAGATGGGAGTTTAATCGTTGAACGCCACACCGATTGAAACCTCAAGAGAAGTTCGCGGCGTTCTCAGAGGGCTCCCGCGTCTTTAAGCTCTGCCCAGACGACGGGGAAGGGGGTAGAGGGGGGTAGATGGGGGGGTGGAGGGGGGGTAAAGGGGGGGTACGGGGGGGACCCTCCCCTCTACCCCTCCTCCTCCCCTCTACCCCTCCTCCTCCTCCATCGCGCCGCCTGCGGCCCCACGATGACGACATTGCGAACTCGTTGCACCCGGCCGTGGGTTCACGCACCCACGTCGCGCTGTTTAAAGTAGGAATAAAAATAAATAAGGTGAAAAGTACATCGCGGCAACACCCCCCCCCAACACCACCCACCACCACCGCAGTCCCCACGGCGCTCAGGGTTCCGAGAAAACGTAACACAACACAGCACCACCAACACCACCACCGCCACCACCACCACCGCCGACACCACCACCACCGACACCACCACCACCACTACCACCACCACCGACACCGCTACCACCACCACCGACACCACCACCACCGCTACCACCACCACCGACACCACCACCACCGACACCACCACCGCCACCACCACCACCACCGCCACCACCACCACCACCGACACCACCACCGCTACCACCACCACCGACACCACCACCACCACCGACACCACCACCGACACCACCACCACCGACACCACCACCACCGACACCACCACCGACACCACCACCACCGACACCACCACCACCGCTACCACCACCGACACCACCACCACCACCGTCACCACCACCACCACTACCACCACCACCGACACCGCTACCACCACCACCGACACCACCACCACCGCTACCACCACCGACACCACCACCACCACTACCACCACCACCGACACCGCCACCACCGACACCGCTACCACCACCACCGACACCACCACCACCGCTACCACCGACACCACCACCACCGCTACCACCACCACCGACACCGCCACCACCACCACCGCCACCACCACCACCGACACCACCACCGCTACCACCACCACCGACACCACCACCACCACCGACACCACCACCGCTACCACCACCGACACCACCACCGACACCACCACCACCACCGACACCACCGACACCACCACCACCGCTACCACCACCGACACCACCACCACCTCCTCCTCTTCACCCACGCAGCAGCCCGACTGAGCGCTGCCAGATTAAATAATAATAATCCGCATGTGATGATGTCTTGTTGATTTTTTGTTATAATTTAAGATTCCAATGGTGCTTACGATCTCAAATCGCCGTAACGTGTGGAGCAATGTCAGAAAAAACTACAATTATTTTTTATTCCCGTTGCGTTCATTTTTAACATTCTAAACTATCTTGTAAGGGCATTTTAGTGTCGTACCTAAGTCCTCGCGGGTTTTCTCTGGATTAAGCCATGCCGAAGAAACGTATGGTACTTTGAAAGATAATGTATTAACTATTTCAAGCATGACTCTCCTTTCAATAAGGATCGAGATTGAGTAAAGCAGTATATTAGCACGACATTATTACCTATAAGTAAACTGCCGGTTTTTTAAATATATTTCCTGACGTCAGATTTGTTTATTATAAATTGTATCAAACGAATCAACAGATGTTGGCGATAATTTATTAAATTGACAAAAAGCGCACAATCAGCCCACCACGTGTGTACAGACGATTCCCAGTGCCAGGCCAGCGACACAATTTAATTAACTTGCGAGGGATTTCAATTAGATAATTAATGTTTCATCTACTTCATTTATGCACGGTAGAAACAGATATAATTCGTTATTATATTAATTTGTCAGTGGACGTAACCACTTTGTAACTTTTAACGTTTTGCAGATTAGTTACGGCTGACCATAATTTGATATTTTGGCAAATAATAGACTTAGAATTGCCTCATTTTTGGAAATGAGTCACAGATAAATTGTATGGTCTATATTTATCGAATTGACAGGCCGTTGACATGTATATACTGTAGTGTATATAACGATAAAGTGGATCATAATTGATAAGTGAATTACATATTAACTTATAGTATATTTATTTGAAGAATTACATTTTAACCCAGGAGTCTCAATATTTATTCAGAGGGGTTTTTGAGGTACAGTATGCTATATGTTTAATTATTTCCTCACACTGTCATTGTAACCCCCCCCCCCCTCATTACAGTACTATGATGACACAGACTGAAGGTTCATCATTTTATTTTAATATAATTCGTAGGTGGAACGGTGGCCATGAAACTACAGAGATAAATTCCATTCTCGGCCACGATTGAATCGTGATGAGTACGGTCAAATCACAAATGATGGACCCGCGACGTAGGGCTTTTCTCTAATCTAGCAGTGGATTGACAAATGGATTTAAATAATTCACGATGCATTATATCCGTTTGCATGAATCTCTTGAGGGATTGTGGTGCCGGATCTAATCCGGTTCTGGATCGGGGGGGGGCCCGGCCAGAGTGGGGGGGGTTGGCCGGGGGGGGCTGTGCATGTTGTGGGGGTGTGTGGGGGGTGTGGGGACTGGGTGGGGGTCAAAAACGGCCGAACCCCCCGTTTTAGACCAATCACAGCACGCCCAGGAGCTTGGCACGCGCGGTGAGCTTCGCGATGCACGCACGGCGCACGCCGCGATCACGCGTTCCCGCTCTCCCCATTGGTCGCCGTCGCGCACACCCACGCTCGCCATTGGTCAACGGGCGCGCGTGCTCGCGCGCCTGCGCGCAACACGATTGGTCGCAGCGACGGCTTTTTTTTGCCGTGAACACTCCCACGGCGATTGCTCGTTCGCAATTTTGGTCACGCCTCCGCTCTAATCTCATTGGTCAAGCGTAAGAGAAAGCCCGGTTTCACGCAACGCGATTGGCTGACGGGGAGGCGAGGGCCAACCCCCTCTTTGTTTTTCGCGGGAGACCCCAGGGCGGGGAGACCGAGGAGCAGGAGACCAGCTCTGGCGTCCCAGCTCCTCGCGTCGCTACGCCGATGTGCTTGTGGTGTTCTGGAGCTGCAGCCATGGGCTCGTTCTACCGTGGCGTGAGGCGTGTGGGGCCGTCCGACTTCCAAGCCGAGCTGGTAAGGCTTGACGGCCGTGGCTGTCTACAGTTTACGCTGCGCGTAAAATGTGGTTAATTTATGTGAACGCCGATGCTGTGACGGTAATGTCCCCCGGTGTGGCATGCCATGTGTGCGTGTGTCATTTCCTCGGGAACCGTTTATTGCGAGCTCGTCACGCGCCACCGACTGACTCTGCGTTCTTGCCAATATTTCAACACGATATTCATTTAGGGATTGTTTGTGAGAGTGTATAATTTAGAGGGCTCGGCGTTCGCTATAAATGAAATGTGATCTGGGTCGATGCTGTTAAGGACGGTGACATGACGTAACCAGAGCATGAACCGATTTCTTTCCGCTTTTAATGGTGCAGCATTGGTGATACACATAAAAAAATGCATTCATGATTTGGCAAATTACAAAGGTCCTTAACGGCAATCTTACGTAATTGCATATATATAAATTTTGTGTGGCATCTCTTTAAAGTACCGTATTACTATTTAAACAGCAAAATTATTATCTAATATACTGCATTTCTAAACATTTATCGGGGGAACGTCCTAAAGCGATGTACAATTTATGTTTTAAATGTAGAGGCAATCTCGCACTCCAAATTCCATACTGCATTTACATTGCAATTTAACGCCTCAATTTGTCGGCGGCTACATTCATAATCTCATATCTTCTTTTGACACTTAAAAAAAAATCCTCCCCCCCGCCGCCCGTTTTATTGCAACATAAAATGTGCCACCGTCCTGCGTCCGTCTATCATCGCGCTTTGCACGGCATCATCACAAACTTCGTCGTTGGCGGCCTGGCTTGTTTCACGCTGTTAGAAGAAAGCACTGCGCTCATAATCGCCGTGCGTGATACAAACATTGGTGGGGTCAGAGCCATCCGCACGCCCCCTGGACCCTTACCACCCCAGCAGCGGCCCGCCTCATCATCCCCACCCCATGCAGGTGTCACGCTGCAGTCGGCGTGGGCGGCGGCGGGGAGGGAAGGGGGAGTTGGTAGGGGGGGGGAGCTTTGGATTTAGGGGGGGGGGCTTCCTATCAGCTGGCGGGGCGGGGCCCCCCCCCTCCCGCGCTCGCGCTCCGCCAACGGGCGCCGCGCTCGTGCCCGCGACGTCACGCGCGCCCCTGCCCCCGATCACGCCGCGCGCGCGTGGGCGCCCTTTGCCCCACTTTTCCCGCCCACTGCTGCACGCGCTGAACTTTGTGCGCGGTTTCCACCCAACCCCGACAAGCCAGACGCGCGTGCATCACCCACCCCCTCCTCCTCCACATCCCCCCCTCTCCTCCACATTCCCCCCCTCCTCCACATCCACCCCCTCCACCACCCCCCCTCCACCGCCCCCTCTCCACCAACCCCCATCCACCACCCCCCATCTACAACCACCACATTCCGCCCCCCACCACCACGGCGCTCCACAGCCCCCCCTCCCAATCCACCCCCCCCTCTACCATTATTGGGATCCGGTTCCAGGCATTTAAACAGTGGAGCCAATGTAATGAATTATGTAAATAAGAAACAAAACATAACAACAACAAAGATTTGCGCGAGACATATCACGCGGATTTGTGTGGCGTTTGAAACTGATGGACCAAACTGCTCAATAACTAACATTTAGTATCATTCTATGGCCAACGAAAGCCTACGTATTACGTACTACTAAATAATCTGTTGTTAATCTGTGTCCACATGTCCACCCTTCAGAGTCCTATAACTGCCGCCACTGCCGACGGTCTTGCGCTGTTCTTGCGACAGAGCTGTTTAGCTCAGTGGGCCTGACCAGCTGAAATAGTTTAAAGTTGATAAGCATAGTCATAAAAAATGTCAGTGTTTTCCTTGCTCGTACGAGTATTAGGGCGTTGCTCATCTCCCTAATACAGCTCCGAGCCAGTGGTGGAAATACCACATTTCTTGTACGAGACTATCCATGGGACGAGTCCTGTTCACTTGGCCGCAAAAAAGTCAACAGCTCTATTGCATCTTTACAGCAGCATTCTTTGCATTTTTACTCTCTAAATAATTGTTCGTGTCAAAAATTAGGACTCGTTTCTAACAGAGAAGGGTTCTTATCTGAAAACATCTGGCAAATCACAGGCATTGGTTTCAAGCAAGCTAGAATGTTGAACACCTGTCTAGAGTTTACGTGTGTTGAATCAATGCTGATAAAATGATGCACTCCCAGAAGGATATGTGGCCGATGGAATGTGTACATTGTTTTTGGAGACACGTTTGCTTTTACCGAATGGTGATATCACTTTAAATCCCTCACCACACCCGCAATATTGTCCAGATCTTGGCCCGGATTAGGGTACAACTACCACAACATACAAAATCCTTGTCAGAATATGCAACGTTAGGTTTCTGAGAACAATCCCCAAACGGTGATGAATGCTGCTTATGATAGTAATTTGAATCGTGGAATGATTAAAAAGCTTAGAGAGGGCCTTTTCAGTTGTTGCTTATAGAACAAGGGGAACGAATTTTTTTGTCAAAATGCTCACCAGAAAAAAGTCATACAAAATGTATAGTTTAATTTTGTTGCAACGGCCATTCTCTTTCCACTCTTGCTTTAAAGGATATCAAAAACATAAAATGCTAAAATGGCAGGATTTTGGTTGGAATTTTGAGAAAATAAATATCTTAATAAAAAGTTGGCATTGCAGAGAAAGTTGCCATCGCCAAGTTGGACCATGTTCTGTCCACTACTAGGCGAATGCAAGTCCCAATGAGCCGTTTTGCCATTGGTCTAGTTATGTGTAGCACTCCGCCTCCATTTCAGTGGACCCTTATTGGCCTTTGTCTGCCAAGCTGGCCCTTGCCAACCCATACGTGGCCTGCCCAGAAGGCAAAGTCCACGTAATAACCGAGGGTTCATGACGAAGCCCTCAAAGTAAAACATCAAAAAATTACTCCATTGCTCAAAGGAACTAACTGGGCCAGTGCTCCCTTTTTTGGTGACCCAGAGTTTATTTGTGGCAATGCCACATTTACTATGGTGGGAAACATTGAATACATTACCACAGCAGCCACTGCAGGATTTTCTGCACTTTTCTTGCCAATGAGTGACACGATTTTTGATTGTAATGAATGATCTCGTGATTATTTGTCGTCCCAACGGGACTAGCTACATCCTGGGGTAAAAGGGATAGCACACTTCGCAAGTCATGACTTGCCCAGTGAGCTCATCCAAAGCACAACAACAAATAATGAGGAACTTATTGCGGAAGTGGTTTGAGGGAAGGGTGGTGACTGTCTCGTGGTAGGCTTTAAAAATTGTTGTTACATACAGATTATTTTTTAACAAATGTAAACACTGTAAATACATTGATTAATACGAGGCATATACTGATTAATCGAGTCTTAGGATACACGTCAAATTTGAAAATCAACTAATAATAGTATATGGTCAAAGAGGGGAAGACCCAGTATAAACTATATATAAAAAACTATTTTTTTTCAATGATTCGTTTGTCCAAATAATGACAATTCTTCTATCTCGACAGGTGAATCATTAATTACATACCTAGTGAATACTCAAGATCATACATTGAAACTCATTGGCCATTTGGCATGTGAAACATTTGATGAAAGATATGCAATCGTAGTCAACATCAGTCTAAATTTCCCTCTCCTCGATAGCTTGAGTAGACAGAGGGGGAGGGGACGGGCAATGTTAAGCACTGTGTGGCACAAATACTTTTCGGGAAATGCTTTGAGGCAGGCAAGGGGAGGAGGAAATTGTCCTAATTGGGCCAAGTCTGTTAGGATGTTTCTTTTTTAAATGTGTCGAGTACAACGCATTTGGCTCAGCCAAGCAAATCATGCTTTGTTTTATGGTGCAACTATTAATACTGGCCTGTACGTCAATGGAATCTGAATGACAATAAAAATAGACAACAGGAAAGTGTCACAAAGGTTAATGGAGAACAGCGGATGAGCTTTGACATTCTGCGCGTTTGCTTGCCTAGTTTACGGGATCGTTTTTCATTAACGGCCAGTGTTGTGCCCTACCAATGATTATGTTTTCGGGGTTTTTTTTTAGCTGGGCAGGGAAATTCCTGTGTTGGGTTTCCTGACGTAAACCTAATGTGTGATCTGGCTTTTGAGTGCAGGTTCTATGTGTTTGGATCATATGGAAAATATCTTCTTTGCATTTTGGAAACACAACCGCAGAGAAAGCGGGGTTCAATTCTTGGTGGCACAAATAATTTGAAAGTTATTTAGGCGTGTTATGGTATGCGGCAACCCTTAGGTCAACTTGGCTTGAAATTAATACCTTTTTGTTGGTATAAAATAAATATTTATGGAACAATGAATTATTAGTTGGCTGGAGGTGCTGTGATGCATTGATTAAATGCATCGATTAAAATAGATACTTAAATTCGTATGCACGATGTGCACCCAGTTGTGTGAATGAGAATTATGATTTGTGTGATTTTTTTAAAAACACTTGTGGTGAATCGCTACATGCCTACAACATTACCTAAGTATTAGTGTCTATAGGTATATGCATACAGTTCATTGTCTTGAAGGCGGAGCTGTTAGATCTTTGTTTAACAAAACAAAGTCTTTTATTAAGCCAGTTGTAGTGGTTCTAAATGCGTGTGGCGTGTTTGTGTGTGCAGGCGTGCATGGCACGCGCACGATGCGACAGCGAGGGGTCTGCTGTGGACGAGGGAGACCTGGAGGCCGTGGAGGTGCTCATGTCTATTGGCTGCCCTCGGGGGTCGGGCAGAGGCAGCGTCCGACCTCTCACCCCCGGCTCCGACTGCTCCATGGAGGTGGAGGAAGTGGCTCTCAATCCGGAGCGTGTGGGGCAGCCGTCTGTGGTGAGGATTCATATCAAGATCGTAATAGCATCGGCATCATCATTATCATCTTAGTCTCCGCCATGTACCTGTACGATTGCATTGCCTTTGAATTATTACTATTATAAATGCCGCAGCCTTCACAATTGCATTGTTTCTCCATCATTACGATCTTTAGTGTCACACAGAAAAAATTATGATCCGAGACAAAAAAAATTGGCAGCATTTTTCTTAGCACTTTCAAGGTCATAATAGATAAGTTGTACTTAAGTCTGTGGGTGCCTGTGTTTGTTGTGGTCTGCGCAGTGGATGACGCCACCATACAGCCCCGTCAGCTTTGAGGGAGCCCCAGCAGTGCAGCCGCCCTCCAACTGCACCCCGTCGGCCCCCGCCACCGTCATGAGTAACTTGGGCAGTGGCAGCCTCCTTCTGACGAGTGCTGTCATGGGCGACGTACGGCCTGCCACCCTGCACATCACTGCCCTGCAGAGCCATGCCCACCCCTCCATTAGCCACGCCTACACACCAGTCACCCACGCCCAGCACACGATTGCTCATGCCCACCACAATGTTCATCACAGCTACCAGACATTTGGCCACAACCACCAGACTGTAAGCCACGCCTGCCAGAGTGTGGCCCACCAGACATTTGGCCACACCCAACAGCCGGTTATCCACACCCACAAGAGTGTTAACCATACCCAACAGACGAGCCACACTGACCATCCAGTGGGTCAAGCTCACCAGACTGCAAGCCACACTCACCAGTCGACAAAGAACCATGTGCCTAGCAGCCTGGAGAGCCTCCTTGGCGAGCCATGCCAGCCCATCCAACAGTCTCCCTCCACCCGCCCAGTGGCCATGGCGACGAGTGTTATCCGGCACACGGCTGACACCATCATGCACACTGTGGCCCATCCCAACGAGCGCCGTGCCGACACAGCCCCAGCGCCGGCAGAATGCACGCCCACATCCTCGGCAATCTGCCCGACCATCACACGCGGGCACACGGCAGCGCCGCGCACGCACTCCCCTAGCTTTTCCACCACTCCCGTTTCTGTCCTGCCATCCTTGTCATCTGTGTCATCGGCGGTGGTGGCAACGGCAACACCAGTCCCAGCCAAGCGTCCTGCCCGAGGACAGCAGGCGGTTGTGCCCATCGCTCCGAGCGCACAGCCCGCGTCCATCCTGCCGGCACCCGTGCTGATGATGCGCACGCCGTCCACACAGCAGCCGCTGGTGCTCATGGGCAGCCTGGTGTCGCAGGCCGGCACGCTGATGGTGGTGCTTCCTCCGCAAGCCGGGCAGCAGCAGCTGGTGGCAACGAGACGCTCGCCGCCACCTATTCGGCTGTCACCGCTGGCACCGGCCCCATCGTCTCCCTGTGCCCCCGGCACTCAGCCATCGGCGCCGGTGTTGCCGGAGCTGGCGCGCAGGCGGACGCACGTATGCTCGCACCAGGGGTGCGGGAAGACCTACTTCAAGAGTTCGCACCTGAAGGCGCACCTGCGTACACACACAGGTGAGCACCGTTATGTTGCTGCAAAGCCTCGTTGGTTCTCTTTTAGGATTGTCCTGCCTTGCATTGCCACATTTGGCCTATTCAATTTAAGGAGTGCTTTTGTGCGAGGAAATTTTAAAATATGGCTAACGTACAGTATATATTTTCCAGTTGTAGGATCTACTAGCTACAGGAAGTTTAAACGAACCTGTGACATTGGGTCAGACGTTTAATGTGCTCTGTGCATGCGCCGCGTTTATTGTTTGCAGGTGAGAAGCCCTTCCGCTGCTCGTGGGAGGGTTGCGAGCGCCGCTTCGCACGCTCGGACGAGCTGTCGCGCCACCGGCGTGCGCACACCGGGGAGAAGCGCTTCGCCTGCCCGGCGTGTGCACGCCGCTTCCTGCGCAGCGACCACCTGGCCAAGCACGCGCGGCGGCACGCGGCGCCAGCGAACCGCGCCGCGCCGGGGTGGCAGCTCGAGGTCCGGCGGCTCGGGGGAACGGTGCCAGCACCGACGACGGGACGCGTTCGCGTGCTGGGGCCCGCTGCGCCACCCGTGTGATGTGCGATTCCCTCGCCATGGCCGCTCTGCCACACTTATCTCTTGTCCCCCTCTCTGTCCCTCTTTTGATCTCTCACCTCCCCTATCTTTGTGTTCTTATCTGCATCTTTGTTCTCTGATCGTCACTTAATTTCTCATGTTCCCAACACCTGTTGCTCTTGCCGACCGTATCTTATTCCCAGTCTTTATTTTTCCATTTTATTCCCCTATCTCCACTCCCTTCTCAATTCCTTCCCAATAACATTAACCTATTTTTTCTTGCCTTTATGTTTCTGTCTGCTCTCATCACTTACTCTCCTTGTCTCTTTGCTCCTCACTATTCATTGCCACCCAACCCCTCCTTATCCATATTGTGTCCCCTGACAGTCATGCTTCACTTTCATAACTTCTCCACTTTTATAACTTCTCCACTGTCTTCCTTAAGGCTATCTTTTTCTTCTTCTTCCTTCATCTCTTCTTCCTCTCCACACCGCACTGACCAGGGATGGCTGAGGCTCATTCCGGAGAGGAATTATTTACATGCATGTACGTATGTACGAGGCGCGGTCAAAAAGTTTTTGAGGACGATAAACTTCAAAAAATAGTGGTTTAAAAAGTGGTCGTACCGACTTAAAAGTAAGGCTTATTTTAAAGCCCCATCTTTATATGATAATTCTAGAATATGGGAATGTATTTGGTGTGATTTGAGAGTGCGAGTCTTTGCATGCCTTGAAATGTTCCAGTCTAAACTTTTTGACCGCCCCTTAAAGTGTTTCCGGAAGACGTGTGGAAATACCAATGTAATGTTTAATTTTGAAATATATATCGAGGCTTAATGCTAAGCTGTGTTACTTTTTGATCTTAAGCCATTCATAGTCTTACGTATGGTGCAATTGTAAATATTGATAGTTGTGTAAATCGTTTAGGTAAAAGCATTTAACTAAGATTTCTGCTGATAAGTTTGAGCAGCTTTATAGACGGGGGTAAATCTAATAGGAACTGAATATTCAAATTACACATTTATTTTCCTTCCCATAAAATATACATTTAAGTACCCACAAAACACATTTGATTGAAAGTCAAAAGTCAAAGCTGTATTCAACCAAACATACTTTATTTCAGCAGTAAAACAGGACCTCAATCCTTCAAAGCTGTGGTTGGTGTGTCATTGCTGACAAAACAGCGGAATAGATTTTGTAAAACATTAAAGGTTTCTGCTTATTTGCCATTTATGGTAAAGAATTGTAAAAAGCCACTTTTAATGCCCTGTTTTCAAAACATGCTAAGAGGGCATGCCCATTGTGTAGTTCTCCATGTTGCGATGCAGCCTAAATGTGTTTTCAGTTTTAGCATGCGTTCTTTTAGAATAAGAGCTAAGGCATGAATGAAAAGTGACTTTGGAGACGCGTTAAGGTTCATATGATCGAGGTTCTTCTGTAACAGTTTAAACATGAATGAACAAGGCAATAATTGTGACATAAATCAACTTTATTCAATGAAGTTTATTTTTGTCGTTATCCTCCCAATTTATTTTTTTACCGAATTGGCATTGCACAAGTTGAGTAATTTCGGAATTCAGGCAAAGCAATGCAATCCTGTCATGTTAGCGGTCTCCAGAAGTTAAAATCACATAACTACTTTTGAAATCTATTCAAGTAATTTCTTATCCACACTCAAAAATGGCACATGACATTAAAATGTAATTTTTTTATTCCCAGGGATAGAATATAGCTATATTAAGTGCAAAACCAAATTTTAAATGGTTTATTGTGTAGTCAGTCGTGACCAACATTAGACCCTTGACTTTTCAAGTCACAAGCCTGGATCGAACTCAGGATCTCCGCTGTGCCAACTCAGCGATTGGACAACTGAACCACTTGGCCACCTCCTGGTTTATTTTATTAAGATAAATTTAAATTGGAATAACCTTACATTTAAATAACTAATATTAGCTAAAGCTATCTTAATATGTTGAATGAAAAATTATAAATAAGTTGTTTCAATATTTGTTTTCTATTGGTTTTCTATTACCCTTGGTTTATTAACCAAACATAATTTATACATTAACAAATGTTTGAAAACAACATTGTTATGTCCTTGGTAGTTTCAGCCGAGGATTTGTATATAATACATTACTTCTTGCATCCAATTTGTCTGAATCGAGTGACAAATTTGGCTCGGGTGATAATGCCACCCATCCCCTTGGTTTATATTTATCAAGACGCTTGCACTGAGTTGTGGCTGTTGCACCCCTGGAGCAAATGTTTATCGTGTCGAGTCAACTTACCTCAGCAATTGCCAATTAGAGGTTGGGGGAGACCAGTAATGGTGGGGAGCAGACAGTATGAGATTCGTGCCAGGCCAAGGCAAAAGTGTTGGCAGACCTGGAGAATTAGAACCTCTACACTAGTGTACAAAAACACAGATTTTGTGTTCTACTCAATCGAACGGCGAAGAAAACCGTTTTTTATGCAGATGACATAAAAAAATGCTCCAATTCGTGACTAATTGGCATTTTCGCACCAAATATCATTGGAAATTGCCTTCCAATGTTTGAATCGTTGCCATTCTTGCGCACATTTCCAACCGAATAAAAACATGGTTCAGTACAGTTTACCTTTAAAATTTGCTGCAAAGTTTGTTGGCACGGATTTAAAAACCGAATGAGGTTATTCCCCTGGGCTTGCAACACTGCTGTCCGATAGGGGTTCACAGTCATCACTTCAGGGAGCAGAGACATTGAACCAGAGAGCTTCATTACTTACACCGCACGTGCTTGCAAAACCCGCCTACTGGCAAGTTTATATAATATACTTAAATTTGTTTTTTTTTACAAAACTGTTTTTATTTTAACCCTTGTATTTTTTTTACAAACTTGATTAATGAAGCATATATTTTGCGTTCCAATTTTATGTATCATCCGAACTTATTGGAAAGTGCACTTATTTACATATTGTGTGTACACTGTACATACAGTTTTACATAAATTGTGCATCACAAATGCCAGCCGGTGAAACCTTGGCGGTTCAGACCATGTTCTAACCTATCAACGTATTTTTTTACACATTTTATGATTCAGCAATATCTTGTTGCTCAACTCGGCCTTCTCAGTCCTAAGGCCCATTGATTGAATTATGACATCATGAAGTATTGGCAACTTGCCTTATGCGTATAGACGTTCATCTGTTTTTAAAGCACTTTCGTGTTGCCGTGTATACAAGCTGGTAAAACATCCACTCTCCCGCTGTTTCGTTTGCTGCTTTGTGGCTTGGAATGTGTCAAAAGCAGCTGAATGATTCTGGCCAACTCCAATGATGGCAAATGTCCCAATAGAGGATCACAGAGCTTTGCCTGCTTGTCTGTGGTTTCTCTATCCATGCGAAAACTGCTCGTTACAAAATCTGCCGTGCTATATAAACATATAAAACATTCTCTCAAAGCGGTTAAGAATAAAGGTTAACTCCATCCATTTCGAGCATATCAAATTATTTTTTAATACTTGGAATAATTATCTTGTATATTTTGGCCATTCTAATTTTATTGCAATACTGGACTCTTACCCTCTGCAGCTGGAGCCTGGATTCTGTTTGTGCTCCCATCCACCAACCATCACTTTTTCACCCCGTGTATCGACACAGAATGGTATTCTCCGAATGAATAGTGTCACAGGTTTAATTTGAAGCGTAACATTCTGAGCAGTTAGGGCTGACCTCAAACCTCCATTATACTGCCTTGTTTGCTTGTACAGTATTGCATTGTACACATCGTTAGCGAAACCAAAATGTACACTTATTTGCGCGGTTTGCACTCTTATTTACTATCACTGACTTGATTTTTTTTGTTTTTGTCTGAAATTTCCACGTTTTTTGTAAATTCCTTTGTATATTTTTATCACTACAAAAATATATTAAAGCGTTTTTTCAGAGTATATTACATAGCGGTTACGTGTGAATTTGTTGGTATCTTCGGTTATTAGTGATCGTTTGAATGTTTTGTCCCCAAAGAAATTAGATGTACATCAAAATATAAAAAAAACTAAACATTCGTCAATAACACTGCTATAAAAAATCTCCAGGACATGTCGGGCAATGGCCCTTTCCCCACAACACATCAAAATGTCCTTGTGCACCACTGCTAATAATGAGGATAAATACACACCGTAAGCTGGGTTAAGAAAAACGTGGAAGAAAAGTGGCTCTGTGGAAGTGAGTTCATAGTGACCATGAAAGAGCAGCTAATGATTAGCACTGCTAATAACTACGTCCAAATCTGGCCGTTTTGCACGCTGTTAAATCGGCTGCTTCGGTGTAGAAAGTTATTTTGGTGCTGCCGCCCATGACTGCAATTTTTGTAACTTTTGGATAAAAAACTCAGCTCACCTCTGAGGGTTACAATGTGTATCTGTTGGAGGACTCATGCGTGGAAATCCACTTTTTATGGAGCAATTGGGAGCTGTAACTATAATTGGGTGAATCGTCTCCTGTGGTGACTACAGATGTTTTTGGAGTTGGGTTTGCAGGGCCTTTCTGATGCAGTGTAATTACGATTTAATTATGCCCTTCTATCCAGAAATTCCTCCCTAACATTACTTTTTCAGATGGCTCGTGCATTGCGATATTTGGTAAATTCCGTAAATAATTGGTGTGTGGGTGGAAACTGGAGTACACAGAAAACCCAAACATAGAACAAAGGGATGCACATAGAGTATAGATTTCATTCACAGATGGACTAAATCCATGTCTGAACTGAATAATGTTACTGTATTGCTATCTGGCCCACCTTTCACATGTCCGTAAACAACTGGTATCTCTTAGTGGTGACCCGTCCAGCCACGAACTAGGCTTAACCTCTGCTCTAGAAGATGAGACCCGAACTAGAGGTCGTACGTTCAGGGCGAGTTGGTCGTAGGCTGTGACATTCTGCAATCGCTCTCGGGCGTATGTTTGGGTTGTTACCGTGTGTTGGCTTATTTCAGAGACCAGCAACAGCCGGCAACGTTAAACAACGGAGAACGTGAGTTGCTCAATAAAGTTCCTGAATAAAGCTCCTAGGGGGTGGAAGAACCTCATGATTTTGTCGGAACAACACATGGCACAACTCAAAACACATCTGAGGGCTATACAGCACAACTGTGAAACCCTACGTGGTTCTGTGTGACGGCTGCCCTTTGCTCTGTTGCAGTCGTATGTTTCCCTCTTCTGATTTTGCAGAGAAACGAAGGCCTGCCCGCAAATGGCGGTAAGCCAGCCAGTGTCATTGTGTTCTGAGAAGTTTGAGGTGGTGATCAGTGAGGTGACTGGCTAATTTGTAAGCGAGATCTCTGAGCTAACACCACTGAGATCCTAGGTTCAAAATTGTTGCAGTTGCCTGTGATTAAACTAGGAAGTGAGTTGATTGTCTCAGCCTTATAACCATAGTTCAATTTAGTCCTGCGTTTGTTTGGCTCCATTGCAACTCTTGAGAATGACAAATATCTTTGGAGAGATCAACATTTTGTCTGTAGGAAGACTGGTGGGAAGGTGGATTTCAGAAGCAAGTTGTGTAATATAATAAATTACATTTATACATCGGCTTTTTACAATGTACTGAAAGCGCTGTACATCACAAAAATAAATATCTAAATAATGTATTGGCCAAGGGGAGGAAAGGAAAACTAAGACGTATAGGAGCTCATTGAGGAAATCTAAAGTAAAATAATATGAATGCGTCTTGAGGTAGGTTTTAAATATCTCCTGCGGATCATTCTTTAACACGGCTTTCTTTGCGAGAGTTCCGAATGGATTTTTTTGTATTCATCTCAGGGCAAGTGGAAGTAAAAGAAAAACGAATGTGGCGTTTGCATTTGGCGGCAGGTGACGCGTGCCAAGTGAACCCTGTGACAGATTAGATCAATAATCATTTACGATGCCGTGTGTCTATTCTTCTAGGAATGTATGGCCTCCACTTTTGACTGAACAACCTTTGGCTAAACAAATAACGTGCGACCAAACGACCAGGTTAGAACGAACAAATATGCGCTCGTGGACATACAAAAATGAAACATTGATGATTTTCAGAGAAAATGTCCGAGATTAAGCCACTGTTATCAGTAAAAAAAATCAAGCAAAGTAAAGACAAATGCAGACACATGTATGCCGAGTGCAGAAGTTATTTAAATATGTTTTTAAGCCAGAAATAGTATTGGCAGCAACTTTAATCATATTGCACGTGTCTCTTGACCTCTAGGATGCCAAAGTTACCACATTAACCATTTAACTCTCGCCCCATTGTAATGCTTTTTCCACTCGTTTTATGCCATGGTATGTGTTTATAGCGTTCATATCATGGTGACCCTTTACATCTCTGGCAACGTTTAGGAAGTTCGTGTAGTCCAGCAACATAACGTAAATAAATCACGGTCAATTATGGTTGGATAAGCCAAAACTGCCGTCTATGCGCTCTAGACATTTTAAGCTATTTTTAGCCGTTGATAGAGCGAGCAATAATTCATGTATATTTAGCACGTTGAAATTGATAGTGCCGATAGAATATGAGACTACGGTACTCAGCTTCTGAGAAGGAGTAGTGCAAACAGAGCAGTGTGCTTTTCAAAGAATTCAGACTAAAAGTAGGGCCCAGCGACTTACGGTGAAGATCGTTATTTTAATTTTATTTGGATCTTTTGCGCTTGAATATTTTTCAACTGTGACATCGGGGTCAGGTCACATAGCAATAGAGGAATAAATTTTGCAAGCTATTGGCAGCGACGACATCTCCCATCAGGAGCGACCGCAGGAGCCGACGAGCTTCATTGGATGACGCCGACAGGGCCCCAAATGGGGACCGATGGCTGCAGTCGTCTTACTTTCGTCCACTTCTGATTATTTTTTTTGTAAATATTGATGATGATGCTCATGAGGCCTTCATCCAATCGTAGACAGCCCATGGCTGATAATGATGATGGGGAGGGTTTCGTCCAACATGATAAACTATGGCTGCTGCTCATGGTGATGAGAAGGAGGCCTTCATATTGCAATGGATAGATGATGAATGTTGCAGATGGTAATTGGGACGCCATACGTTTAGAAGTGGATATAGTATGGTTGATGATGGGGAGGATATCATTCAGCAACTGATAGACAATTGGTTACTGATGACTAAATGCTGATGATGATGTTGACATGACAGATCAACTTCTGATGACTGGATAGAGAGAGATTACTTTCATCACCCAGAAAGAGTCATTAAGAGCAGAAGTCTCTCACCCTGACACCAGACAGTGATCTCTTTAAGGCTGTTTTCAAATTACGGTTTGCTAAAAGACAGTCATAAGATTAAGGCCATCAGACCCGCTTACCTTAGCCCAGTTTACAATCCATATCTAATCACATTTAGGTGTGGTTAATGGTGCCTGTGCGGTGGCGGCTGGATCTGAGTTTTTTTTTTGGGAGGCTGTGTGATAAAGGGACGCAGTGTTGTGTCGCCAAGTCCGGGGTCCACTGGCACTCACCAGAGGTATCCACATAGCCCATGAGTCAAGGGAGTTGGTCGGTAGGTACCACCTCGTGTGGCAATGCTGCTCGTATCTACTTCGTTCAATATCCACCATACGCAGAAAGATTAGAGGTATACAGTGAGGGAAAAAAGTATTTGATCCACTGCTGATTTTGTACGTTTGCCCACTGACAAAGAAATGATCAGTCTATCATTTAAATGCTAGGTTTATTTGAACAGTGAGAGACAGAATAACAACAAAAAATCCAGAAAAATGCATGTCAAAAATGTTATAAATTGATTTGCATTTTGATGAGGGAAATACGTATTTGACCCCCTTTCAATCAGAAAGATTTCTGGCTCCCAGGTGTCTTTTATACAGGTAACGAGCCGAGATTAGGAGCACACTCTTAAAGGGAGTGCTCCTAATCTCAGCTTGTTACCTGTATAAAAGACACCTGTTAACAGAAGCGATCAATCAATCAGATTCCAAACTCTCCACCATGGCCAAGACCAAAGAGCTCTCCAAAAATGTCAGGGACAAGATTGTAGACCTACACAAGGCTGGAATGGGCTACAAGACCATTGCCAAGCAGCTTGGTGAGAAGGTGACAACAGTTGGTGCAATTATTCGCAAATGGAAGAAACACAAAAGAACTGTCAATCTCCCTCGGCCTGGGGCTCCATGCAAGATCTCACCTCGTGGAGTTGCGGTGATCATGAGAACGGTGAGGAATCAGCCCAGAACTACACGGGAGGATCTTGTCAATGATCTCAAAGCAGCTGGGACCATAGTCACCAAGAAAACAATTGGTAACACACTACGCCGTGAAAGACTGAAATCCTGCAGCGCCCGCAAGGTCCCCCTGCTCAAGAAAGCACATATACATGCCCGTCTGAAGTTTGCCAATGACCATCTGAATGATTCAGAGGACAACTGGGTGAAAGTGTTGTGGTCAGATGAGACCAAAATAGAGCTATTTGGCATTAACTCAACTCGCCGTGTTTGGAGGAGGAGGAATGCTGCCTATGACCCCAAGAACACCATCCCCACCCTCAAACATGGAGGTGGAAACATTATGGTTTGGGGGTGTTTTTCTGCTAAGGGCACAGGACAACTTCACCGCATAAAAGGGACGATAAACGGGGCCATGTACCGTCAAATCTTGGGTGAGAACCTCCTTCCCTCAGCCAGGGCATTGAAAATGGGTCGTGGATGGGTATTCCAGCATGACAATGAGCCAAAACAAGGGGTCAAGGCAACAAAGGAGTGGCTCAAGAAGAAGCACAATAAGGTCCTGGAGTGGCCTAGCCAGTCTCCAGACCTTAATCCCATAGAAAATCTATGGAGGGAGCTGAAGGTTCGAGTTGCCAAACGTCAGCCTCGAAACCTTAATGACTTGGAGAAGATCTGCAAAGAGGAGTGGGACAAAATCCCTCCTGAGATGTGTGCAAACCTGGTGGCCAACTACAAGCAACGTCTGACCTCTGTGATTGCCAATGAGGGTTTTGCCACCAAGTACTAAGTCATGTTTTGCAGAGGGGTCAAATACTTATTTCCCTCATTAAAATGCAAACCAATTTATAACATTTTTGACATGCGTTTTTCTGGATTGTTTTGTTGTTATTCTGTTTCTCATTGTTCAAATAAACCTACCATTAAAATTATAGACTGATAATTTCTTTGTCAGTGGGCAAACGTACAAAATCAGCAGGGGATCAAATACTTTTTTCCCTCACTGTATGCTGTACTGTTTTTTTTTTTACACAAAGCTGATATTTATTGTGATATTCTGCAGATGATTAATATCCCCGCACCTCCAATTAGCACGGTTGGCTATGTATGGTGCGAACGAAGTTCATCATAATACATATACAGTAATTCTTGATTTCAAGCTTTCATGACTGCAGGAATCCATACTCTTTGGTTCTTTCGGTAAAGTCACGTAAGGTAGAAAAATTAATAGATCACGACGTTTCGATCGCAACACAAGCAATCGTCTTCAGGTGGGAGAGAGAAACAGGCTGCTGAAACAAGTCCTTATAAATAGCTTGCTTGTGTGGCGATTGAAACGTCGTGATCTATTATTTTTTCTACCCACGTGGCTTTACCGAAAGAACCAAAGAGTATGAATCCTTGCAGTCACAAAAACTTCAAAGCTAGAACGAAAGCTTCAAATCGAGATTGAACCGCCTCTATGGGAAGGGTTTTCACACAACTGTTAGACCTTTTCACAGACTGCGAGACAAGAAGGCTCATCTTATGGAGTCGCTATATATATAAGGACTTGTTTCAGCAGCCTGTTTCTCTCTCCCACCTGATGACGGTTGCTTGTGTGGCGATCGAAACGTCTTGATCTATTATTTTTTGTACCTACGTGACTTTACCGACAGAACCAAAGAGTATACAAATTTTTCACATGACATTCTTTTTTTAAGGCAAATTGATGAATGATTATACCTTGAGATGGTTTAGAATGGTTAACATAAACACCTAAAAAGGTATACATTTATTAAGTCCAAAGTAAGGCTGCGCTCGAGTATATTTTCTTAGTTTACCGTATGTAATATATGAGCAATAAAAAATATACAATTATTTTTCAAGCTATTAAGCACCCATCTAAATCATGAGGATGACATGAGAAAAGATGTGTGACACTACTAGCATTGGTAATACTCACATTAAACATGATACTTTTGGCTTTGGCCATCAAGTTTATATTTTGACATTTCAATAACAGCAGGAACATTGTCCCCTGCCTAATAATCCGCATGAAAGTAAAATGAAGGTGAATATTGTGCTACATTCAATATCACGTGAAATATAGGTGAGAATAATGACATTTAACTGACAGCACCCACGAATGAACTGTTGCAATAAAAGGTAGCGAATATTCATGGATTCTCACCAAGTAAAGTGAAATCCATTATACTCTGAAGATATGAAAGAAAATATGAAACCGCTCAATGAGACAATAAACTAATCTTCCACAAAGTAAATACTCTACCGCGTATTTAGAGCACCACGCACTTCAGAACTTATTTTTGTTACTCGACTGTGCAATATATAGTAACACATCAACAATACGTTCATGTTAATGCAAATGCACTGCATACACAAGGTTGTCATCATCAGTGGATTTATCATCAGCTGTGATCAATCCACTGCTGGATGAAGGCCCCCTCTCTCACGGTTCAGTGATGTAACAATCCGCCTAGCACCTGCACACGAACTGATGCCATGGCTCCATCTCCCAAGTTGCTAGGTCATGCAGTGGCTGGACATATTGGGCTACATGGCTCAAACAACACATTCTTGCCTGCCAGAGGAAAACACTACCGGAAGAAAACACGAGGATGACCAGGGGAGATATGTGTGTGGCTGGGATAGATATTGCAGCAGGATTCTGAAAATTGATGGAGAGGAAATGGGTTATTGGAGTAATGATCATAAAATAATTACATTTATCATAGCAAAATCAATAAACATATATTACGCCTCTTTCCCATGTCTGTCTCTCTACATAAATAATTAAAAGTAGTTTTTACGCATCCCATCGTCCATACAAGGCTTTCGGGAAGTGCCAGTTTTCAACAGCATTGGTGTAATACGGGTAAACTCTGGACCGGTTTGAACATTCAGGGTCTCATCCGCAGTCAGGTTTGCTAAACCCAATGCGGTTAAACTGTCAGATGTTTGTAGCTAAGGACCCTCTTTTTAAAATATGGGTCCTATTCATAATAAAGGTTTTTGGTTCTAGTTGTACACACAACTAAACTAGACATACGATTTTCGTTTTGGAGAATAAAAGTCCAGTAATTACACAAATTAGCAGACAATACACCTCGATCACATGTCTTACACTATACTGCCACCTATCGGTGAAATTTAGCAGCACAATTCTCGTTGGTAAGCCAGAAATACAGTACTGTACATGTAAAATAATTACCGTAATTCGCGGAGTAATTGTATTTTGTGTGAATAAGCTCTTTGTTCAAATGGAACAGCACACTGTGCTAAGGACCTACATGGCTTGAGTTAATTTGTAAGCCTGGTCACCAATGTCAAAACCATGGATCACAAAAGTAACGCCACTGCCCACTTCTAACAAAGAAAAAACTCAGCACATTTCGTCAATAACACTGTGGCCTTAAAGAGGTAGCACACCGCCTGGCTTTGACATTCCTCCTTGAAGACACAAGTGGTGTAGCCACGAACCCAATGAGAACGTCAACAGGCGGATGCGCACATCTACTTCGAGAATAGAAAATTTAAATCAAGCCGCAGTCGTGCGATTGTGGTCAAGCAACCCAAACTATAGACCATATAGCAAGCCACCTGTAGTCAGCGCAGGATTTTGGAGATTCGTACAACAGCCAAATGTAGCTCCGATGAGGACGGTTGTCTACGTACGGTACTAAAGAAGATCAACATAGTTTACATACATACATATCCTGCCAACCCATTATCAGTGCCTAACTTAATACAGACCAATTCAGACCTCATTGGTCAACCGTGCCCTTACAAATCTCAACGTTCATCTTACAAAGTATCATCACAAGGAAGAAACACAAACACATAGACATTCTTTTGACCATATTGAAAAGGCTGTAGGCCATGTGGACATGGAAACTAAATTTCCCTGTACAAGAATACGGTTAAACCGTATGGGTTGATAGGTATGCAGGCGACACTATTTATTTCACACAATATTCGGCAGTACAACCCGGCACACTCAGGGCAGCGGCCCTTCTAACACCACTGCCTGGGGAGGTACTGCCTCCGGGCTAACGTGCTCTAACACAGCACTACTACTCTGGGTCCTCCAACTACGGGTGCATAGGGGAGGCTAATCTAACCCGACCTAGCCAGGGTGCGGGTTCCAACCACTGGCCCGCTCAGACCCGGCCCTTACAAGGACATCGGGCCCGGGGGTTCCCAGAGTCCCACCACTGAGCCACACAGAGTCCCGGCCCTGACAAGGGCAGCGGGGCTAGGGGGTCCCAGGGTCCCAGCTGACCAGTCTTCTTGCTTCTGTCTTCAACTGGCCCCGAGCCTGTAGAGAGGTCCGGCTTTTATACACCTCCCAACCGAGGGACGGGGTCCCGGGGGATCCCAGGACACCCCACAGCCCCCACCCGTTGGGAGGGCCCCCGGGGGATCACAGGACACCCCACAGCCCCCACCCGTTGGGAGGGCCCCCGGGGGATCACAGGACACCCCACAGCCCCCACCCGTTGGGAGGGCCCCCGGGGGATCACAGGACACCCCACAGCCCCCACCCGTTGGGAGGGCCCCCGGGGGATCCCAGGACACCCCACAGCCCCCACCCGTTGGGAGGGCCCCGGGGGATCCCAGGACACCCCACAGCCCCCACCCGTTGGGAGGGCCCCCGGGGGATCACAGGACACCCCACAGCCCCCTCCCGTTGGGAGGGCCCCGGGGGATCACAGGACACCCCACAGCCCCCTCCCGTTGGGAGGGTCCCGGGGGATCACAGGACACCCCACAGCCCCCACCCGTTGGGAGGGCCCCCGGGGGATCCCAGGACACCCCACAGCCCCCACCCGTTGGGAGGGCCCCCGGGGGATCCCAGGACACCCCACAGCCCCCTCCCGTTGGGAGGGCCCCGGGGGATCACAGGACACCCCACAGCCCCTTCCCGTTGGGAGGGCCCCGGGGGATCACAGGACACCCCACAGCCCCCTCCCGTTGGGGGGGGGCCCGGGGGATCACAGGACACCCCACAGCCCCCACCCGTTGGGAGGGCCCCCGGGGGATCCCAGGACACCCCACAGCCCCCTCCCGTTGGGAGGGCCCCGGGGGATCACAGGACACCCCACAACCCCCACCCGTTGGGAGGGCCCCCGGGGGATCACAGGACACCCCACAGCCCCCTCCCGTTGGGAGGGCCCCGGGGGATCCCAGGACACCCCACAGCCCCCTCCTGCTCCGGGGCTAGGGATATTGCGACTGCCCCTGCTGGACTGTGTCAGCCCCTACAGCTAAGTGGACACACTCCGTTTACGTCGCTACACATAGCCCATACACGCCCCTCTACACATGTACTAACGTATACGAATTACGCTTTTTTTATTGGGCTTGACAAGAGTTGCCATCTGCAACTTTCTGACCTCCCCCTGTTGGAAATCTGTGTGTGAGGGGGTGGGGGGGAGAGCTTTATAGCTCATCGGATTCCTCCAGTATAAATATTCTGGTTCTGAGTTGGCGTCATCTGTGTTAGGGTGACAGCAGGAATTAATTTGTGCCGAGATCTGGTTTCCGTCATTGGGTTGACCTTAATTAGAGGAGACTACGCAGTTTTGGTAATAGACCACGCGCTGATTGAGAAATACGTCCGGATTTGATCACCAGTGGAAAATGTGGGCCACCTTACTCGTGCCCATTTGTATTTGTTGATCAACAAGTGATCGGATAAACGTTTGTAATGCAAACAAGAGCCACGAGATTTCTCCACAAATCTGGCTGCCACCTGATAATGCTAGTTGGAATTACTGGCGAAACGTCGTACTCGAATTGCAAATGCTGTAGTGGGTTTACTCTCCAGCACACCGGTGTGCTGTACTCGTAACGAATTGACATGTTTTGTTTACGTGACGGATCTTACTAATTGGCTGTGTCGGGTGGTGGCGGGTTTAACGACGACACATTTATATTGACGCGATCTAACCCCTAAAAAAAAGACCTTTATTATGGAAGAGCGCCACTGTTTGTCGCACACCGCAGTGTGATTGTGTCCAGTATTTTATTGTCAGTGGCCGTGAGTACGCGCATGGTTTTTAAAAGTGCCTTGATGTTGCTGCTCACTCTGGCAAAAGGAATCGGGAAAAAATTAAGTGACGAAACTGCTGAATGGAGCCGGCGAGAAATCTTCCCCAGTGAGTCAGGAGGTCGCATCTGGCTCCAATTCCCAATGGCTCGCATGGCGCAGAGAGTGGGTTTCGGCAGATCTTCTGCGCAAGCTAACAAGGCACAATGTGCTTTGTTAGGTGGCACAATGTGCTTGGCACAGTGTGGCACAATGCGCTTTGTTAGAAACAAACCATGCATCATCTCCCGAGATGCCCTGCAAAGCACCACAATGCGCTCCTCAAGATTTGACAATGCCAACACCTGTGCAAGACTATTGGGAAGAGACCAATAACACTGTAGGAGGTTCGGATTGGAGACACGAAGAGGAAGTTGCTCGCTGTGAGCATTGAGAGCGTTGCCACGGTAACACGGGCAACCCAACTCACGGGGGGTCGTGACGGCGTTCATCTCGTCCAATCACCACTCGCGTTACCATCCCACGCACGCCCGCCCCCCGTAGATATCATCCAATAGATCGCCGCCCTGACGTTCCAACCCTCGCCTTGCAGAATCAACCAATCGCGTTCCTTTGCCAATCACGCCGATCGCCCCCCCCGCCGCCCCCTTCAAAGCCAATCAAAAGCTCGCCGTACGTGCCCACAAGCAAGCCCGCGTCGGCTTGCCACGCCCAATCACAACGCGCCCCCCCCTTCCTCTACTCGTGCCAAGAGGCTGGCAAGCAAACCAATGGGTATCGCCGCTCTCCCCGATTGCCTCTTCACCCAATCACAACGTCGCGTCGCCATGCACCGCAGACCGAGCAAGCCGGCGCCGCCACCGGCCAATGAGGTAGAGCCGTGATCCCCCCCCAACACCTCGCCGCACGGGGGGCTGGCGTCTCGACCAATCGTGCCTCGCGTTACATTTCCACGCCCCTGACCGGCCCCGGCAGCCAATAGGAGCCGCCGTTTCATCCGCGCGGGTCGAGCTGGCGTTTGCTTGCTTAATGGCGTTGGGCTAAGACGAGAGTGGCCGCCATCGCGTGGCCTCGTCCGCCCCGCTTTAAACTCACCATGACGTCCGTTCACTTCGTTGTGCACCCGCTGCCGGGCACCGAGGATCAGCTGTACGACCGGTGAGCGCTCGGACGGAGGAGGCCGAAGTGCAAGTGCGAGGGCGGCCGCCTTTACGGCTTGAGGCCTTTGGGCACAGTCTCGCGCTCTCGCCCGTCTTGCCTGAGCGGCCTCGCTGGGTTTGCTTGTCCCCAGCCCGGCGGAGTTGCCCAGGAAAGCGCTCGGGAGCTGGTGTAAGAGCTGGACCGAGCTCGCGTTGATTAATGGACGCGCGACTTGACGATGCGACTGGGGATTGAATGCTATCGGTCGTCGGTGTTTTGCTGCCGCGCGTAGTTGTGAATCCGGATTCAACATTCGTCCTTGAGTCCATGGTCTATTAACTGCTCGACGAAGGCCTCCACATGCTGTCGCCATTCTTCGTGGTCCCGCGAGGCTATATAATCTTGTTTTTAAAAAAAAATTCTGCTCGTGAATCCCACCCGTTCGTTCCGTCTCGGAATACACGCAGTAAACAGGGATACGTCTCCAGTGCTGCATGAGGCGGTCGCATTCTCTCGCCATCCTGCGTTGCAGCAATTCAGCCGGCGCGTCGAGATGATTAAATCGCCTTGAAACTGTCAGCCAACGTCCTCCCGGACGCGTTCCGCCCCTTGGCGTTCCACTCGCTCCATCCTTCTTCTTTACCAAGCCAATTTTACTTGAACATTAGCGTTTACTCCGATCCCATATACGTTCCTCCGTTTCGGTGTGATTGCAAAGCTGCTTCTACCCCATGCTTTGCGTGCTTAAATGTCGTTCAGTTTTCGTCTATGACCATGTTTCTGATCCGTATGGAATAAGGGAGTGCACACAAAACCCTTTTTTATAACCTTTTTTAATCGTAGGAAATGTGTAATTGCTGCTTCGTATGACATTTAGAACTTCCCTTTAATACCAAAGACTGTCTCATTCTGGTGCAATATGATTTTAGGTTTAGAGATCTGCGTACAACATATACCCTCGTTATTTAATTATCTATATTTTGCATTGTCCCATCTTTATCCCCTTGGGCTACCATTTGTGAATTAGCATTTCGTAATTAATTATTGAAGGTGGAGACCTCCGTGTCAATTTTGAATCTAAGAGTTAGCCCAAAAAACCCGCTTACACTTTTAATTTTAACATGGTTTTGCTTTAACACAGTTTGGCTATGTTGAAGTGCAGTGCAACTTGCATCGATTTATTAAAACAAATTTAGGACAGGCCTGTGACAATCTGAGGTTTGTCGGTTATATTCAAGTTAATCTCGTTCCAAATGTAATACTTTTGTCGTATCCACGCCCATTTCCCATTTTCTCTAACATATGAAATGTATTCATTATTTTTCCGTCTTTGCTGGCTGAAAATTGGATTAGACGCGTATCTATTTTTCTCACTCCACTGACAAATCTACACACCCTCATCACGTTGCTGCACGTTTTACCTCCTTTTGAATTAAGTCACCCATTATTTATATATGCATTGCATCCTTGATTAATTGTTGGGTAGTTTGCGCATTTGGTCTACACCGCATGGATCAGAGAGGTGGACATTGAAGCTGGACCACCGAGATAAAATCATCAACGCAAACGAAGGGATAATATTCAAAGACCTAATTTCACTGAGTTTTGCAGAAGCATCGATGTTAATGCAAGACAGCTCAGGAAACAACCCTTGTAGATTCACCTCTTGTAGATTGACCTCTTGTGGATCCACCAGGTTGGCGTCCATGATTTTGAAGCTTCGTTACTCAGCAGAAATACTCCTAAGTTACACCCTCTGAACGCCACTGTATTGACGTGTTAAATTGATCGGAATGGTGTCGGTGAAGTCCCCATCATTATACCTGCTTAGCCGTTTAAAATATGTATCTCTTTAACGGAACAGCCAGCGCGTATATAACATTAGTTTTTTGGTTTACATCTGTAAACCCGTTTGGTTACGTAAGGGGTTCCAAATGATGTAAAATCTAGAGGCGTCTTTGCCGACCTTTGTGCATCATTCCCTGGCATGCGTGTGGTTAGTTTTCACCGTGTACACGCAGACACAGAGCTCGTTAACAAAAATATTTAAAATTGAATGGTCCAGCATTCCTATCAATGCAGGATTATCCTGAAAAAGTCAACGGACTTGGTGAGGCTTTCCTGGATAAGTACATAACATCACGCTGCTGTGACTTCTCTAAATAGGCATCTGGGACAAGTGTTCAGCTCAAAATAGTTGTTCCCCCCCCCCTTAAAGCCCTCATTACAATAAAAATGCAGCGCCAGCAATTTTAACAATCTGATTTAACACTTCCTTTATCAGAAGCTGTGTAATGGTTAGCACACTGAACTAGCAGAGTTTACCGGTTCAATTCCACGTCCTAACGAGGCAGTTGAAACAATGGTGCAAGTTTCTTTAATTTCCCTGCCTCTGTCCACTCTGCAGTATCAATGGGTACCCCACATTAAATGGAACGGCAGTTCACAGTTTATAGGGGCAAATGTGGGTATTTACACTTCTTCCAAGACTGTTTGCCAGAATAGAAGAGTAGGCTAAATAGACAACATTAGCAAGTAATTGCAGTGCTGCACTTTTACCTTAGTCTTAATTGTAAAAAGAGACTTTCTCAATGCGATTTCACCTGGTCAAATATGCATAACAACTTTACCTTCCTCGTATTAAATCAATACCTGCTTATTTTAGGATTGTGTTCAACTTGTCTTAAAAATATATACTTTCTGAATAGGTTCGAACTTGATATATGCATGATCGTTTGCTCACTGCTCTATTGACACCTTTGGCTCATTTTAAGAGTGTTCAGCTTAAGCCTTCTTCGAAATGGACACCCAGTTATATATGTACATAACCTAGCTCACAATGGTAAATTATTAAATTGACAACCCCAGGTCATTTCATGACCTCATTAAACATACATATGGATATCATCACCGTAGTGATTGTGTTGAGCCTCTTTCCCACTTGAGCAGCTTACACCGTATTAATAAATCGGTGGTCGTCTGTTTGAGAAGAGAGATGAGAAACTGCCTTACCGATGTTCATCTGCTCATGGAGCAGATGACACTGAGTATATGTCACGATTTAGTGATTGAGTTCCTGCTTCTTCAGCCCGAGTAAATTCTGCGGGGAAATCACCGATGTCCACCTTGCAGTGGGGCAGTGGAGTTTAAAGATAGCCAAGTCATCGTTTTTAATCATTGGCCACAAGTGTGTTGTCAGAGCCCAAATGTGACAAAAAAACCCTAAACATGGCTGAGTAGAAACATGTTTACTTGCCCTATGTGCTGTTTTTTTTAGCCTATATACCATTTGTAATGTGGGTCTACCTTAAAATTGGACTTTTGGTCTCAATAGGCCATCTCGTCACCTTGTTTAAATGTTTAATCTGACTTTACAATGATAACGTTTTCTCAGGTCTTCCTAACCACATGCTTTCCATGCTTAATAGATAAATATTCTGACGTCAGCCGTTTAATCTTGCTAAACATTGTCTAACCCCATTTCTGGCTTTCAATGCCACTATTTGTGCATTTGCCCTGGTTGTACTAAAACATTTTCATATAAATGTGTTCATTCTCTGAATTCTAGGGTTTTTGCAACATGTTACAAAATTACTATCCTAAAACTCGGTCATTATTTTCTAAGTGCCCTCTAAAGAAGGTCCTTTCCTAATACTGTTGAAATAAATTTCTGTTCTTCAAAAAGTAATTGGTTTCCCAGTTGGGATTACTGTGAGTGGAGCTAATCTCCTGTGTTTAGCCCTTTCCTTGTGGAATTTCCATATTGCGATCCATTCCATTTAACCACTTGATTCCCACAAAGTGAGTAATCATCTTATAAACGATGGATGGACCATGAACCAAGATAAACTAAATTTTTAATTTACCAGGAAAAGCCCAATGGTCTATTATATATTTTTCAGAGGTGACTGGCCACACATAATAGCTTATTGAAGTGGCTTATATCATATGTGAGAATTCGGAGCAGCACATTTCTAAATGTGGAGGGCAAAACTGGAGGACCTGGAGAAAAATCTGTGCAACCATTGGGGAGAGATCATGCAAACTCCAAATATACAGGGATCGTCAGGATCCAGGATCAAACCCATGCCTGCATACCATGCCAGGGAGATGACATCTCGCCACAACGGAGTTGACCCAAAACTGGAATATGAGCTCATGGCTTCCAATTTGGAGGGAATGTGCTCGAGCCACCACCACACCAGGCTATCAGGATCAGAATGTTTATTTATGCTGGAGGAATCCGATGAGCTATAAAGCTCATAGATGTTCAGGCTAGGTTTCTGTCATTAATCATTAAGGTGTTACTCGGCCTGTGCCGTAAATCAACCATATGTCATAACAATAAGTACAACCAAGCCTTAATTTCTCCCGGAATATTTTAGTTTGCTGCTAGGCCTGGAGTAGGTATATTGCTACTAGCCATATCCATAGCAAGAGGTATTATGAATGTGGTTTGTCAGATGCACATATTTCCTGGCTCACCAACCCAGACACACCTGACTGAAATTAATTTCTGAGTGAAGCACTTTTGCCGTGCCAGCCTTCCCATGCGTTGTGTGTGTATTTTCAGGTTGAGGGAGGTGTCAGATAAACTGACCAAGTCTTCGTCTGTGAGGCAAGTGCTTGCCACATGCACACATTTAAATAGTCCCTGCACAACCACATGCCTTGCCTGTTTTATAAATAACTTTTTTATGAAGCTGGGGGCCTCCGATTGTGATTTGGAGTGTATGCAAAAAGGGTAGCCGGTTGTTACCTCCTGCTTGCCATGCCTGCTCAATTGACTTCTGTCCACCCTTTAAAAAAAGTATGTTCATTGCCCATGCTTATGGTTATATTAAGTGAATAGTAACAATGTACAATCCTTTGTATTTCCACTGCTGGATAGAGGCTTCACACTATTGATCTTGTGTGTTGTTTGACCATAGTTCTTGCTTCTCCAAGTGTGGTTGGATAGTTTCAGATTTACTTGACCACTGATTTTAGTCATGGCTAGGAATAAAACTCTCAGATACATTTTAACATGAAGTCTGAAGACAACAGTGCCAACAGTTCTGGTCTCCTGCCAGACCAGCTCTTCTGGGAAGAAAGCACTGATAATGAGGCCACTGCCAAATCGTGCCAGTTTCTTAATGAAGCCACCTGCATAGGTCACCCAAGTCGGAAAAACCGGAAGTGAAGGTTGTAGCATCCGCAATCGAGACGCACAAACGACCACTGGTTTTCGATAGCAACCCGATGGTGTCCTGGGTATTTTTTTATGCAAAACACTCATGTACGCTTTTTGTCACTGTTGTAATCCAAAGCCTTGAATCTCATAGTTGCATCTCACTTTTGGCTAAAAGTTCCCATTATTTAATACCACAAAAACTGAAACAAGTCGACTTTTTTAGGAGTGTTTTTAACTGGGATATTTTGGCAATTCCTTGAATAATTGATTCATAATAGATTTTTTGGGGTCAGGCAATGTGTTTTGCTTTTGAATAATTGTTTTTTTTGCATATTGGAGAAAACATAAGCATACCAGAGGTTAATACTCAATGCTCTGTACAGATAGCTTGAAGAATCCATAGCTGTATTGTCAAACTAAAGCTACTTGTGGCACGAGTCAATGCATGTCTGTTTGCTCTCAACCGTTAAAACAGGGTGTAGGTTAATGGGAATTGTTATTTTGGTTTTACAGCCATCATGCGCTCAGCTGTCTGGAGCAGTCCCCGATCAAGCAGTGTGTCGTTGGACCCAATCATGCCGCGTTCCTCTTGGAGGTAAGAGCTTTCGGACAAAATAACATGCACGCTGACAAAGGAGGCCATTAACGAAACATTTCTTTTGTTTAGGGGTTTGAGCGCACAAATGATCATGCATTAAAAATAAGTGTGCTCCCACCTACGCGCTAGCGTTTAAATGCACAGCTCATAATTGTCTTGGTACACGACACGGCATTACACTTTGAAGATAAAAAAAGAGATTTTCTTTAAATATTTATTTTGACACTACAAAACAATTAACACCTGGGCATTGGTGTTGGTCAGCTATGTGGTGAATTTTGTCCTTTATGGTTTTGTGAAAACATGATTTGTTCTTGGAGAAAAAGACATGATATTTCCCAGGCATAGCAATAAGCAGCCTCCCATTATAAAAGAGCAAGGATGACTCGCTGACAAAGAATGTGCAATGTTTTGGCTGGCAGGATGTTTGTGAACCTTGAACTCGATCTCAGTTATGTTCTTGTGGTGGTCACCCAGTTGTGGAACTCCCTACGGGTGCCCCTGGTTGTGGAACTCCCAAGCAGTGGCTACAGAAATCGAATCGCCTTCACTCCTCTCCTACCTGTCTCCTTATCTCCCCCTCTTCTCCCCACATCTCTTCTTGTCTTCACTCGCATTTCCTTATTGGCTCCCCAACATATTCTCCCTCGTCACCTGCTTGTCTCTACCCCTACCCCTGATCAAATCCCGTCCCCCTCCTGGTTCTCTCATCTCACCTTTCCCTCGATCTCCCCATCTCCCTCCATCACTCTCCCCCCTTGAACTCCACATCTTGCTTCTCCATCTCCTCGTCCATTTCTCCCATCGTTCCTCACTCCCTCCCTCGCACACGCTCATGTTCCCCCTCCCCACCGCAGGATGGACGCGTTTGCCGGATCTCTTTCTCCATCCACCCCGAGCGGCTGGAGCTTGGAAAGCCGGACAGCTCGGAGGGGTAGGCTCACTCGCGCACTCACTCCCTCGCCACACTCGCTCACCGGCCTCGCTCATCACCCTTGCTCATATGCAAGCTCACTTACTCACTGCATTAGCTCACCGCCCTCGCTCTCACCCCCTTGCTAAAGTGCTCGCTCACCAGGTTTGGTCCTGCACTTTCTCACGCCCGCAGTCGCTAGCCTCCCTCCCCCTCGCACCTCGCTGCACTCACCTCTCTCGCACGCTCGCCCTCCCTCGCACCTCATCAGCCCTTAAAGGGCAATGCGACTCCAAACACACGCAGCTCCCCATGCATTGTCGCATACCAACAGCTCAGAGTGCATGAACTCAGTAGGCATGTGGTATAGGCGTGTGGTCATCTGAGCTGCCATTCGTCAGCTGTGATGTATTTTCACTCTCACAGAAAATTAAGGAGCTGCTTTGCCAGTGGTTCACAAGCACTAAAGTATATTAAAAAAAATCTCAAAATGCATAATTGAATACTGTTACTTTTGATTGAAAGTGATTTAATTTTGAAAGTGTTTTGTTAATTCTCTGTCTACTCATAGTAAATTATTAACACTAGTAGAAAGCACTTTGTGTTCACTTAGAAATTTTAAATTTTCTTTGCATAATATCCATCTATATCAGCCGTTCGCTTTGCCTTCTCAATGCTGTGGAAGGGTGGCTACTGGCCGATACTTCAGCCTAGAATATAACTTTTTGTGTTAACGGGGTTGATAGTTTGATTTGTGCATATGACCCCTGACCACCATAACTCAGAATATTCCCACCCTTTTTATCCCAGTTCCCCCCACCCACATTATTCCACGGCGGTGTGGGATGCCCTTTGACAGCGTTGGCCTGTTGCGAATGTGCCCAGCACGTTTTCACCTTTCCCTTATCGGCGCTGTAACACACACACGTGCACGGCGGACACGTGCATCGTGCGCGATGCCCCGTTGAGACGGGACCACCGGCGTGTCCTGCCAGGCTTTCCGCTTGTCACTGGAAAACCGTTCGCCCAGCCAAGCGGTTTCATCGGCAGCGGGAATTCCTTGGCACTGCGTCGCAATCTCCGCGCACGCCATTTCAGTGAAAGTGTTCCCTCTGGTGTCTCTCCTCCCTTTTCTCTGCCCGTGTGCATGTGTCTGCGCTTGGGTGTTTGTGTATATGTATTCCGTGTGCTCTGAGGGTGTGTCTGCATGTGTGGTATGTGTCTGTATATCCGTGTGTGTTGGCATGTGTGTACGTGTCTGTATACATGTGTGCACGTGTGTGTCTGGATGCTGCACTTGTTGCTGTGTGCATTCGTGCGTGTGTGGTCAGTTCTAAGCCGAGTGGGGCCCCTGGTGCCGGGCGTTCGTCTCGCCTCGGTCGAAACAACGAATCTCCGTGGCTTCTGTCGGGGTCGGACTCTCTGGGCCGGCTTGCTGGACACCCCCTCGGGTAACCCAGCCCTGGCACTCATCATTACTGTTGGTGCTGTGGAGCTTATTCAGACAAATTAGTTATTCATGATAATCCTTCATTGATGAGTTGAAGATAATAGTGGGGGGTGGGGGGCTGCACAGTGCCTAGTTTTTCAGTGCACTATGCTAGAAACCCGTTTAATATTGTCCCTTCACGAACCCGCTCTAATCAACGTGGTGAAGTGTGGTCCAACAACCCCATGACAGGTACAGCATGAGGAGGCCTTCAAAAAGTGAATTGGCCAAGGCTGTAGATTATAAGTTATAATTAGTAAGGATATAATTAATGATATATTAAAGATGCCACTGGAAAATACTATAAAATAGCGTTGAGGTCCTTCAGTCTTGCCATTGTTTTCCACTTGATAAATGTGACATCTTGGACCGGTTTTAACTTTTGGATTCTCATCCGCGTAGTGTGTCCATGTTACAAGCCTAATGGCAACATTGACTACGATGTGTGGTCCGCTGTTGAAAAGTATTCTAATAAATATGAATCGCTGAGGACGTCATATGCCAAACGATGATGACGAGGACGACAACGATGGTGAAGATGACAAAAACGACGACGATGACAGTGATGGACGTGTCCCCTGTTTAGGCGGTGGAGCTCAGGAGTGGGCGGCACGTCGGGCCGCTCGTCTGCGGCAGCACGTGACTCGCGGCGGCAGACGCGGGTGATCCGCACGGGGCGCGACCGCAGCTCGGCCCTGCTGGGCAGCCAGCCCGTCGTGCCGGCCTCCGCCATCCCCGAGGAGCTCATCTCACAGGTCGGACGTGTTCGCACGCGTCTCCAGCCGGCCCACACTCGCTCCTTCCTCTCTTACACTCGCTTCTCACACTCACTTTTTCCTCTCTCACACTCGCTCCTTCCTCTCTCACACTCGCTTCTTCCTCTCTCACACTCGCTTCTCACACTCGCTTCTTCCTCTCTCACACTCGCTTCTTCCACTCTCACACTCGCTCCTTCCTCTCACACTCGCTCCTTCCTCTCACACTCGCTTCTCACACTCGCTCCTTCCTCTCTCACACTCGCTTCTCACACTCGCTTCTTCCTCTCTCACACTCGCTTCTTCCTCTTTCACACTCGCTTCTCACACTCGCTCCTTCCTCTCTCACACTCGCTTCTCCCTCTCTCACACTCGCTTCTTCCTCTCTCACACTCGCTTCTTCCTCTCTCACACTCGCTTCTCACACTCGCTTCTTCCTCTCTCACACTCGCTTCTCACACTCGCTTCTTCCTCTCTCACACTCGCTTCTCACACTCGCTTCTTCCTCTCTCACACTCGCTTCTTCCTCTCTCACACTCGCTTCTTCCTCTCTCACACTCGCTTCTTCCTCTCTCACACTCGCTTCTTCCTCTCTCACACTCGCTTCTCACACTCGCTCCTTCCTCTCTCACACTCGCTTCTCCCCCTCTCTCACACTCGCTTCTCACACTCGCTTCTTCCTCTCTCACACTCGGTTTTTCCATTGCACTATTTCTTTTTCCATCTATTCTTTCTTCTGCTCTTTCACGGACTCAAGCTTTCGTTTTCTCTCGCTGTGTTTATCTTCCTCTCACTCTTTCTATCGCAGTCTCTCTCGTTCTTGTGCTCTCCCTTGTTTCCTCTGTCTCTCTTTCTCTTCCTCTAGTTCGCATTCTCTCACCGCCTCGTGCTCGGTTTCTCCCACTATTCCTCTCTTGCCGTGGTCTGCCGGTTTTCACATTTATTTATTGCGTTTTCCTTGAGCCACATTCGTGCGGGATTTAGTACATTCTAAAGGCGATCATACACTTCAGAAACTTCAGGGCAATCGTCAATAGTAGTCATGTGACCTCAGATCTGATTGCAAGCGGCCATCCCAGTTTCTCTCTGATGTATTTTCAGGTTGGACTGCATGTTAACCCTATCCCTCCCATTCTCATCTCTCCATCCCCATCCTTCCATCCTTCCCTTGCTCCCCCACTCCCTTTCCACCACTGCGTCCATCCTACTATTCCCACCTCCCTCGCTTCATGCCCTCCCCTCCCCCACACAGGCACAAATGGTATTACAGGGGAAGTCGCGCAACGTCATTATCCGTGAACTGCAGAGGACAAACCTGGACGTGAACCTCGCCGTCAACAACCTGCTGAGCCGGGACGACGATGACGGCGATGATGGCGATGACACTGCCAGTGAGTCCTACCTCCCGGGCGGTGAGTATCGCGCGTGCGTGCGTGCGTGCGTGCGAGCCCGTCTGCGCTCCCGGGGGAAACATGCAGCACAAACCCCCTGAAGATTCGGCTGATTTTACGGAAATCTCCGCTAATATTTGGCATAAAACATAATGCAACCTAATAGCAGCACATAGATTATATCTACCAGATGAAAGCAGCTCTTAATAGCGATCAGGATGTTGGCAGAAGCTGCAGAATAAATGGAGACCTTATAAATGTGGTTTCAGATGTAGCGATGGCAGACTGGTGGCATTGCTGCTGTGCCACTGCTGTACATAATTGGAGCACCATGGTGGCACGCTTGACCGTAAAATAGAATTTTTTTACATAGTTTCAAACTTGTGTCTATCGTTTGGGACACACAGCCCAGTTGTGCATGTGTATATTTATACACAAGATAAAATCTTTTTGGTTGTTGCAGTTGGCAGAAAATAGCTTCATTGTGGCCTTTTGGAAAATCCAAATATTGGCGGAAGATGTCCTTTCTACCAACACATGAATTGGGCTCAAAGTTAACTTTCTTTCGCTTTCCCCATCTATGAATTATGTAAAGAGGGGGGGGGGGTTGTTTGTTTGATCACAGGAGAGAAAATTACATTGAACTTAATCACCTCTGGGCCGTGTTCCAGATGAGTTGCTCTTGAGGCCACAGCCCATGAGATTGGGGAAACAAGTGGCATTGGTTTTTGAGTGTCCCCCCTCCCCTCTTTACTGATGAGGCTTGGTGAAGTCGAAACCGGTCCGAGGTTGCCAAATCTAATAAACGAATTGACTGTTTATATTGCAGTTGAAAACGGGCGGTGCGGATTTGCTGAAGGAGTGCATTACTCTGCTAAAACATCTGTGCTGCCTGCTGTGGCCTTTGCCTGAAACGTTACAGTACTCTATGTTTGTTATAAGGCACCATTAATAATCACGGTGGTGACATTTGCTCTGCTCCGCGACTAATGTTGCACGGGTCACTCTTGAACTAAAGTCATTCTAAAGCTCCATGAGTAATTAAAAAAAAAACTTGTTCCATAACCTTGTTAAATTACAATGTGAAGTGGTCATTGTTCGTTCTTGGGCGTTGTGGTGTTTTGTTCTCTTATTTCTTGCATGAAAAAGTGTATAATACATGCATTAGGTCACAGTAGTACGTGCGATTTTCCTGTGTATGGACGGACGCAAAGTCCAACTTGATTCTGCACTCCCCTCCTTTTCGTGCGTGTGTGCACGTGTGTGCTTATGTTTGCGCAACAGAGGACCTGATGTCCTTGTTGGACGCGGATATGCACTTGGCGCACCCAAGCGTCATCATCGACGCCGATGCCATGTTCTCGGACGACATCAGTTACTTCGGATACCCGTCTTTCCGTCGCTCAGCGCTCTCCCGACTCGGATCCCGAGGTAGGACACCCTTCAGCCCTGTGACCCCCTGACCCATGGAATTCTCCATCGGGTATCTGCACACCCCTCCATACAGGCCATGAGATATATTCATGTACATGTAATACCAGGACAATGTTATGGTGGTTGCTGGCAGTTGTCACTGACAGTGCATTTATCAATGTTAGCTGGTCGGTGCCACAGTGACTTTGAGTAATGAAATATTTAACAAATAATGTTGCCTGTGAGCAATTATTAATACGATATTCCATTTTCATCTGTCTAGATCCCACCTGTGCTTCAAATGATCAGTTACTTCAGATACCTGTCCTTAAAAAGAAGAGCACACAACCTCTAATCACAGACCTCTTGTCACGGACCTCTGCGATCTGATTGGAAGCTGCTGCAGTTTCACACTAGGGGGAGCAGTGATCATATTAGTCTACGTTTGGGCACGTAATTTTAGTGCGATAGAAAATATTGTTGCATCAACTTGCTCGAAACAATTGCCGGAGGCGATTGCCCTAAACTTGCCCTAGTTTTTCGTGGGATTAACGGAGACCGCTCGCAATCTATCCATGGTGTGCTATGATAAACAACAGTTCGAGGAAAACGGTCACAATGAGATTTTTAAACGGTGTCTTGACTGTGTTGGACCACAGTGTGTGCCAGCCTCCTGCTCTGACGGGATCTTTGTCTTTGTCATTGCTGGCCTGGTTTGAAAGAGAATGTTGAGACTCTGATTTCTTCTTGCGATCAGATAGGATGCTCAACTCTTTTACAAGTTCAGTTTTGTTTATATGCCTTGGTGATTCTGTTTGTTAAATCTTTAATCGATAATTATGGTGCTCATGATTGATTGTGTCGATGCTTTGTGATTATGATGATCATGATAGCCGTGATGCTGATGGTAACGATGGCTCGTGGTCACTTGAATAATTGCTGATTGATGTGATGGGGATGGTGATGATTAATGATTGATAGCCATAAAGGTGGCTTTGGATGGTAGGTTAAGTTGATCATGAAGACTACTATTACGATAATGTTTATGACCGACATTGACAAACTCGGTATGGAGACTCGGCAACAGTTGTGTATTGTGTTTGGTCATCATTTACAGCTCTGCGGACATTTAAATACAGTTTATTTAGCAATGTTGTGGGACAGTTCAGACCACATGTTCTTGAAGGTATATTTTTAATTGTAAGATGCAAGGTGTGTGCGTTGACGAGTTGCAATAGTTGGAGATGCACATCTGTACAAAACTTTGTTTTGAATTAAAATAAAACCCACTTGAGAAGCAAGTTGAGGTGACAGATGTAACGAAAACCTTGACACATCAATTACACTGCCTTAAAAGTAAAATATTTAGGTCGGCACATTTGTATTCTCTTTGATCTTAAGCTACATTATTTTTTACCTCCACTAGTTGGCCACCAGCTTAAATTTCGGACAACTATCGTTTGTTTATCCAGCAACGCCTTACAGAGTCTCAAGACTACTTGTCAAGGTGGTTCCATATTGTTTAGCCATTTCTTTTACAGGCAATGTTTTGCATATAGGAGAAAATTGGTATACCGAGAGAAAATGCACCATACACCGAGGGGCTATCGCTCAACGGTTCACACCCACTTGCTGTCCCGCAATATTGTGGCCACTTCACAACCTGGACGGATTTGGATTTTCACACATCTCAACATGATCCCCCACCCGCACAGATGACTTGCAGCACCTCCTGACATGTTCGTTTGCCACATTAACACGAGCAAAGTTACAACCAATACTTGAATGCCTTTGTTCATTGGCACTTATGAAACTAAAACACCCACATAAGTAAAGAAAACAACTCTGGCAGATTTACAATTGCAGCAAGTAAGTTGTGTTAACATCAGGAAATAAATCAAATGGGCACACTGATAGGTGTTGTATACATTAGTCATAAAGATGCTACAAGAAGTGTGATTCTTTATTCTCTGCACGTTACACGTTGTGGTGTCCCCACCATTCAGGAAGTAGAAAGCATAAATAAAAATAGCTCTTAACTCCCTTGCTTAGTGTACAGAAAAGAGATCGCGGTGTGCCTTTGACAAACTCCGTGAGCACAAACAACGCAAGCTCGGTGAACGTGGCCAGGCATGGCGATGCACGTTTCTCTTACCCAGTGCTCGGGGAGGAAATCATTGGTGGATTGCTTAGATTTGTATGCCAGCCAGGACATGGCAGTATGGCAATTTGATTCACAGCCAGTGGAACGTTTTTATATATCCCAACACAGGATCCTTCTCAAAATCATGAGAAAACCAAAAGGCCTCCCTGAGTAAACATACATTTCCTTTTTAATCCACCGAGGCCAACCAACAAATCAATGGATGAACACAACCTGGGCTCAAATTCGCCGCCTGCATAGACACTCGCCTACTATCAAATGGAGACGCAGCAGCACATAGACTGACTAGGGGCGGACGGTCCCTTGACGGAGACACTTGAGTGCTGCTTGCCTGCTTGCTTGCGCGTGGCCCGTGTGGCGGCTGACCCTGAACTCTCCCACTGGTGTGACCGCCCCCGCATACCAGTTCTTCTTCTTCCTCTAGAGCGCGACTCGGAGCTCCTGCGGGAGCGCGAATCGGTGCTGCGCCTGCGTGAGCGCCGCTGGCTCGACGGCGCGTCCTTCGACAGCGAGCGGGCGGGTGGCGCCGCCGGAGGTCGCGACGCCGACTCGGCCGCCGCGGCCGCCGCGGCCGCCGCCGTTGCCGCAGCGGCCGCTGCCGCTGCGGCCGCTGCAGACAAGAAGCACGGAGCGCACGGCGCGCAGAGCCCTGTGTCGCTCGGGGACGAGCTACAGTGGTGGCACGAGAAGGTACGGCAGCGCAGGGAACAAGCCTGGATTGGCTCGGCCTTCGTTGAGTACCAGCTGCGCTGTGCAACCATTGGGACTGGCGACTAGGCGTAGTCCTTCCCACACCACCCCCTAAGCGTGCAGTGTCGGCCTTCATCGGTGACCGCTTTTACAGCACTTGCTCCAACAGTCTGCTAAGGCTACACTGGGGGTGTTTGTATATGTTAATTTGCATTTGTACATGTCTGTGCATATATGCTTACCCGAGTAAATGTATACGTGTGCATGTATCGGCACGTGCTCGCTGACAGCGCTTGCGCCAACGCTTTGCGTCATCTATATGTATGCGTGCTTGTGTGTGTTCTCGTCCCGTTAGGACGGCGCCCCACGCTTTGTGCTCATCGGAGCGCTTTTCTCGGAGCTCGTGGCCGTGAGCAGCAAGGGGGAGCTCTACCAGTGGAAGTGGGCGGAGACTGAACCCTACCGCAATGCACAGGCATGCAGCACGCTCACCTCGATCTCCGTGTGTCTACTTGTGCTTTGTGTGTCCAGTGGTCTTGCGTATGTGTATTGCAGTGTGTGTGTGTACGAGGGGAGGAACAGTTGTGCTGTATGAAGACTGCGATATGGGTTCGATTCCCACTCGGCTAAAACACCAGTGACGATTATTTGAACCGGTCCTGGACCGTCCCTGGGTTGACTCGGCCTCAAATTAATACCTCGTGCGGTGTGCAAACATGGCCATTGGGGAGACCAAGGCGATCGATCTGGCGTGGTGCTGGCCACCCACCTTGTGTGCCGTGCTAGCCTTCATAGGAACTCGCTAACAGCTTGTCGTTAGTCTATTAAATAGGGGGATCTTTGTTTTATGGATGTGCGTATATCCTTTGTGTGTTTGACTTGTCTGCTGTGCAGATGTCTTTTGTCAATATGCCTTTTTACCCTTTGTGTGCGTTGTTTCTGGTATAAGTTTCCAAGCCTTGCTTGTGTGTGTCATCTCTCATCTGTCATTTTGTGTTTGGGTGTCCTGTTTCATCTTTTATAGCTGTGTTCTTTCATATAGTTACGTGTTCTGAATTCTATTCCTGGCTCTGACTAACAGTGAAATCTTAATTGGTGCGCGGCATCTTCGAGATCAACTTGGACTTGAATGAGTAGTTTAATGTGTAAATTCAAGCACTGGAGAGACAAAGGTGGCTGGGCATGTTGTTATCTTCAGTGCCGGCTATATTAGGTACTCACTAACATCACTTTGCCCATACGTTATTATGGCTATGTATTTTGAACTTCTTTCGGGACCGTACGTAGGCATCCTTGATATTTGTAGATACTTCACTGTCTTGTATCAATCTTGCAGTGGCGGTCTCCGTGTACTGTATCGTTTGTGTGTGCCTCCGTACCTCTTTCCTTGAACCTCCGATGAGCATGGTTGGCTATGTACAGTGCGAAAGAAGTTGAACATATATAGATCTCCTGCCTTTGCCGTCCCGTCAGTCATTCTCCGGCGCTTATTCGCGCGCGTTCCCGTGTCGCCTGCAGAACCCGGCCGTGCACCACCCGCGCGCGCCGGGGCTGGCGCTCGCCAGCGAGGTGGTGGTGCTGCTGTCGGCCAGCAGCATCCGCGCCTCCGTCGCCACGGAGTCGGGCAAGGTGGCCACGTGGATGGACGAGAGCCTGACGCCCGTGGGGAGCAAGCTGGAGCACACAGCGCAGCTCTTCCCCGAGCTGCAGGGCGACCGCATCGCGTCGCTGCACTGCTGCGCCCTGTACACGTGCGTGCGGCTCGAGTCGGGCTCGCTGCACTGGTGGTACGCCAACGCACCCCCCCCCCCTCCCTGTTGTACAGTAAATCCTCATTTAACACGGTAGATGCGTTCCCTAAAAGCGCCGCGTTAAGCGAAAAATGCATTGAACAAACGATTTCGCCGTAAATAATGTAACCATAAAGTTTGGCAAGATACTAATTACGCACACGCATTGAGATTGCGGGACAAGGAACTGAGGGTATGCCGCTGCGTACTGTATCATTCCGCGTACTGTACCGAACTGCTCGGCCGCGCAACTGCAAGAAAGCAGTTCATTGTCGGCCACTCAGAAACCATGTTAAAATGGGCGCCTTCTGTGTTATAACGGGCGCGTTCCGCGTTGTTTGAAAGGTGTTCCCTAAGAACCACACTTTAGTGAAAATACTGTGAATACCTGTTAAGTGAAGACTTATCGTGCACCTTAACAAAGCAACGAGGTCACACTTTGGATCTTTTACAATGTTTAGCTTCCAACGTTTCTGCTTCACCTACCCAGTTGGTGCCGTGAGCTGGTGGATTCAGTTCGGCTGGAAATTTGGAGGGGGTGGGGGGGCATTGTTTAGGTGCGGTCGGTCATGGCGGAGAGTTGGCCGTGTTTTACCATGCTGGTCAGTGCGTGTTGGTGAAGGGAGCACATTTAGTCCCGCCTCTTGCCAGGTGCCTAACTGGAATGGGTTCGTTCTCCTATCCCGGAAGAGGCACTTAGCCCTACGTGGCACTTGAGCCGCTCTGCTAGAGCAAGACTGCTCTGATGAAGACGATATTAATATGACCATTGTATATGGAGATAATATAAATGAATAGGAGGATACAAAATTGAACTCGTAAACATAAAGGTTATGTGAAGCAGTTAAGCACAATGATATATTCCAAAGGAAAATTCTGCAGAAGCTCAGAATGAAATAATGAACACGAATGGTAGTTCGTGGTTAATTTAAGTACAAAGATTGAGCTACTTTTTAGACTGCTTTAGTCAACTAGACTAAAATAATGATTAGAAAAAGTCCACAGACTGGACTAAATTGTCACAGGATTTTGTTGGCTAGACAAAGACCGACTAAAATATATAGATACATTCTGATTAAATTAACTTGGACATCTGGATGGAACCCACGGTGTAAATCCTTTTGAAGCCAAAGTTTGAGTTGTCCAAAAGTAAATAAATAAATCTTTCATCTCCCACCGGACCACCAATCCCATGATAATTAAACTGAAAGTATTCATGCATTTGTTAACTAGCAATTCGAAATGCTGCTTGCTGTACTGTACTTATTTGTTGTATGGAACTCAGGAATCTGTTCCATCCAACACCACACACTTTGGCGCTCTGTCACTTATATATTTTTTCCACATTACAGTAAAACCCGGCTAGCCAGACTTCATGAAGCCACACCAATGCTGGATAAATAATGAAATAAATCAACGCAGCCTCTTGCGCCACGAGAGGACAATGCTGGTAGCGCCAGCAGGCGTGGAAGCGTTACCCTTGTACCCACGGCCTGCCACTTGCTTTGCAGCACATTACCGCTCCTTTGCGGTGTACCTTTGCTTAGTGTTAGAGTTAGACTGTCAGTTATTTTTTTCACACCTTTTCAGGGTTTATTGTTATTTTTTTCTCCCTTTTTAGCATTTTCTTTTCTCATTTTTTTGTTCACTTTATTTCTGGGTTTATTGAAATGAGGATGCCATGTGGTTTACCTCTTGGAGGGCAATACACCCCAGTGGTGAGTACGTAACCATACCACGCAGTACAGCGCAGCTCCACAAATACACGGAACGGCAATGTAGATTTAAAAAATGTTATGCTCTTTCATTGTATTTAAGATATAATAATTGCATAAAAATATATTTTATGCATTGTAGATGTGTTTATAATGTGCGGTATAATGTAGAGAAGTATTTGTGATGCATATACATAGTTTTTCATCCATGTAGCAGCTTGCCAGAAATTCCAGCGAGCCAGGCCAGGCATCAACCCTTTACTGAATTGCGTTTTATTCAGAAAAATAAGCGAAAAATAAATTTGAGTCTGTCGGGTAAAACCTGTTCAACGTTCCACATCCGGAGACATTGCAGCCTTGCGTGCACCTCTGCTTTGGCCTCCGCAGGGGTGTGGTGCCATTCAGCCAGCGCAAGAAGCTGCTGGAGAAGGCACGCGCCAAGAACAAGAAGTCCAAGACGAGCGCCGGCGTCGCCTCCATGACCAACATCACCGTGGGAACTCAGGTTCGTCGGCACTGACCGCCGTACCAGAGCACGGGCCGGATTTGGTTTGATGGGGGTGCGGTGGGGGGAGCCTTACGGAGCTGTTGTAGTTTTACGGGGGCTGACCGCCTCTTTGCGTATTCAATTCCTCCCGCCCCCCCTCAATTGTTTTATCACCACCCATGCACAGTACTAAACGCTCCGTTGTTATTCACCCTGGTTATTTCAGTTCTAGTTTTTCAAAGTGATGTGATGAATTATAAAACTACATCGCAGTTGAAACCTCTAAAACCATTTTAATATCGGTACGTGACTGGTTGTAATACACAGTGATGCTTTTGTTTTCATTTCCACGCGACCTATAGGATTTATCATAGTGCTGCTGTATTGTGTTTTGATGATAGCAAATCAGTGTGTTTGTGTCCATTGAGGAGCTCCTCAAAGTCCGAGGCCTTGGGCTGCTGCAGCACCTAAAGCCTCCTGCTTTAATCTGGCCCTGCATAGAGGGCCTCACTGTGATTACCTTGTTTTTAAAAAAACATTATTCCCATTGTTACACGAAAGTCAAATGTTGGAGAAAATGTAAAGTAGGGGTGCCCTGGATAAAACAAAAATGGAGAGTGCAAAATGTGTAAATGATGTGGTAAAAACGATAATAATCGTTTACGTAGATTTAGACATAAATGAGTACCTGGTGCGATGTGTAAAAACAGCACCGGGGAGACAAACGCAGCCGTATGTGGTGCTAGCATCCCATCCTCTCGTGTGGCATGCCGGCCTTCATAGGTACTCGCTTAACAGCACTTGCCACGAAAATATGTTTTGGCTATATATGGGGGGGGGCATCTTTGTTGTGTGCGAGTAGGTGTGCATGCGCAACAACCCAGTGTACCAGGCGGGTGCGGTGGCATTCTCTGTGAGCTCCGGCGTGCCCAAGGTGGGCGTCCTGCAGGAGTCCGTGTGGAACATGAACGACTGCTGCCGCTTCCGCGTGTGCTCGCCCGACGGCCTGCGGGCCCTCGACCGACTCGCCAAGGCCTCCGACACCAAGTGCGCACGCTCGCGAGCTCGATCACGAACTCACTTGCTCGCTCTGTTAACGCTTTCGCTCATTCGTTAACTCCCCCGCTCACTAGTGTCTTAACCCACTTAATATTTATCTCATGAACTCCTTTATTTACCCGAGCATGAGGTCACAGACTCAATGGATCAGAAACTCGCTCACTAGCTCGTGAACTCAATTGCTCACTACTCTGTCACTCCCTCACATGGTTATTTAAAAAGCTATTTATTTATTTCGAGGAGCCTTCTCACTTGAGTCTGACGACTGAGAGATTTTAATGTAAGAACCATCCCTCTGTAACAATATCCATTCTTATCTTGGAAATAGTTATCTCCAGTGAATGTCAATGCAGCGTCGCCCGGCTAAATAATGGATGTTGCCATGTGTGATCTCAAGCAGGTCCGAGCAGAAGCAAGACAACGTGCGCACAGAGATGGGACCTCCCCCGTCTCCTGCCTCAACCTGCAGTGACACCTCATCCATCGCGAGCAGCGCATCGCTGCCCTACAGTGAGTGGCTCTTGGGGACTTTGGGGGTGTCACCTGAGCTGTTGAGTTGTCAACTGGACTCTTGGGACATTACCTGGGCTCCTGTGATGTCACCTGGGCTGTTGGTACATAACCTTGGCTTTTGGACGGTCAGCTGGACTGTTTTGCCATAAAAATTGTCACTTGCCATTGTGATCTCAAGTACTGGCACTTGCGAACCAGCGCGGTGCTTTCACGGTATGGGCGATTTTTTTTCCACTGGCAATTTTCCATGCCATGCTAATAACGTGTTTGCCCCGTGTGGTGTCCGTCGGTACCCTTTGAGGACACAAGCCGACTCAATGTCATCTACATGCGTCTCAGCCTCGCAGATTGCCTGCTGCGCATTAGCAGCACCGCTCAGTTTCTATTGTGGCAAAACAACCTGCCGCCTCCTTAACCCTCGATGGCATGGCCTCAGCACGGCTCGGCTGTGCCAGTGGAAAAGGGGTGTCAAGGTGTTTGTGTGGTGGTACGCGAGCGAATCCGGTGAATGTGAAGCTGCCCTCGTTTTGTTTTGCCAGAACGCAAGCGCCCGACGGCAAGCTCTCGTGAGGAGGAGAAGCACAACGAGGAGCAGTGGAACCTCAAGGAGGTGGTGTTTGTGGAAGACGTGAAGAGTGTACCGGTGGGCAAGGTGTGTACGTAGTTTCTGGAGGAACTACGATCGTAGGTTACAAGGTCTATGATGATCACATCGCTTTGTGATATGTCATTGTGATGATTATGATGGTTCATTTTTGCTTTTATATTTGAAATAAAAGCACAATATTTAAACTTAAAAAATAGCTATTTCCCATTAAATCGGTACTTTTCAGAATGTTTCCCAGAGTAATGGACTTCAGTTCTACGACACCATGCATTTTTTTTACGCGATGTGCATGATATGAATTTAGCTTTTAAAGTAGCAATGAGTTGGAGACTTCGAGAAGGTTTGTGTTGAGAACTCTATTTGAAAATGTCATCGGTAATTTTTATTCATACTTGAAATACAGTAGGGGACAAAAACAATAAGATACTAATTTGAAATGCAATGACAAAGTTAAAGGAAATTGGATTATTAATAATCATCGTTTCTTGAAAATGAAGTCGTGGCCTCGTTTGCTCGCACACAACAACTTCAAAGCCATCGAGCGTCATGCCCTCACCCCCACACACCATGTGGGGCGAGAGGTTTATTTGCGCTCCCCTTCACTTTGAATGTTGTCGACGGCTGTGCCCGTGTTAAATCAAGATTCTCTATTCAGAGAAAACAGACGCATACAAAGGGTTATTGAAGAATCTATTGCTGTCCTGCCATAGCCTGGCCACCTCACAGGACCAAACCTACAACACCTGGTATTCACAGGCATTATGCCACCCATGCACTAACCAGGATCACATGCCTAGCTTAGGAGATGTGACAATGGCAGTCCATTTAGGGTGATATGGTCGTAGATTGTTTAAGCTCAATGAATGCCAGTGAAATATACAGCAAAATGTAAGCACACGCAGCATACACACAAGACAAGTGGACAAAGATAACGACAACAGCTACTTGCCACCAGGTGGCGGTGATGTCACCCATGACATTTGTGCCAGGCCAACCCTAATTATACCTCCACACCCACTTTTCCTGCCCGCAGGTGCTCAAAGTGGATGGGGCGTACGTGGCCGTGAGGTTTCCCGGCGCCAACGGCCCAGTTGCCAGCGCGGTGGTCGTGCCCCCCGCCCCAGGGCCCGACCCGGACCCCACGTCCCTCCTGCAGGACTGCCGCCTCCTCCGCATTGACGAGCTGCAGGTGCGAGCTGGGTGGGAGAGTCCGTTACACGCTGTGCGCGCCTGATGATTGCTAAACGCTTGTCATGTGAGTCATAGGGGCATCGGTTCATTGTTATCGTCGCTGTCATTGAAAATGGAATCCTCTGCTCAGAATCATGCTTTCAACTGTGGGTCAAAGGATTGTATTATTTACAGTTCATGCAAATTGTATGCAAGTATACCGTTGGGCGAAGAGGGTAAACTAGAGAGAAGTAAATACAAATGTTTACGGGTGTACGTTACAAACGAGCCATTACAAATGAGACTTCAAAGAATATTTTCTTTAATTCAGTTGTTACCCCAGAATCGGGACCTTTCATTGAGTGGTCGGGTGAAAATTTGCGTGTAATAAAATTTTACATCATTCGCAGGCGTGTAATTATGCATTGATTCATATTTAATGTACAACGCGTCTTTATTGTATATATTTTCTTCATGTGTCTGGAGCCACCGGCGGCGCTAAATTCACCACATGGCCAAAGAATAACGACCTGGTTAACCGCTATCCAGAATTGCTGCAATCAATCGAGTCGTGAGGTGGCGCGGAAGTTTTTACGTGCCCGATTCCCAGCGCGTTACGAGGGATGGCATCGTCGACGGAGAGTCTCTGGGCACTGCGCTCCGTATGGAGGATGTCTAGTGCGGTGTCCCGTGGGTCGAGCTGCCGCGTGATCTCTCACTCGGTCGCTGCACTTACCGCTCCACCCCCCACCCCTGCGTAGGTGGTGAAGAGCGGCGGGGCCCCCAAGGTGCCCGACTGCTTCCAGCGAGCGCCGCGCAAGATGTGTGTCCCGGACAAGGCAGACATCCTGGCACTCAATGTGGATGCCAAGGGTGAGCACACACACGCACACACACATGCTGTATTAGTGTACGCATACATACGAGGGTCCCCCCTGTCTAGATGTATACAGGCTGTTGAGGCAAGTGTTGTTAGTGAGTACCATTGCAGGATGGCAGAGTGCGCAACAGGTACCAGGCACGGCTGCCTTTGTATCCACGGTAGTGATGTACATCGGGCACTTATGCCTCCACATTACTAATGAACACGGCGCACCTATGTCCCCACAGTACTGATGTACATTGCACACGTATGTTCCCACATGACTAATGTACATTGCACACGTATGTCTCCACAGTACTGATGTACATTGCACACATCTTCCTACTGCTGATGTCCATCACACTCGAGCACCTGTGACGGTGACGGGCCCGATGTGTTGTGCATGTGTGTATGTAACAAGTGGTGATGTGCATTAGATGCCACGTGTGATGTACGTCTCGTGCGTGTGTGTGACGTGCGGTGCAGGTGTGCACACTGTGCTGCGATCAGGGACCTGGGTTCGCTACTGTTTGTTCGACTTGGCGACATGCAAACCTGAGCAGGAGAACAACTTCCCGACGAGCAGTGCTGCTCTGCTGGGTCAGGACGAGCACAATATTGCCATCTACAGCGCTGGACAGGTGCAACATGCGTGCACACACACATATATGCATACCTGCTCATACAGAGTCTGCTCTCTCACAGTGCACATAATGGACACGTTTAAGCCACCGAGCCAAGCATTGGCACAGTGGCTTGTAATGGCACAGCAATCGCTTTTAATGGCCAGCACTGCTGACATTTTTGGGCTGGGTGCCACAAACATGGTGCTTTAATGGTACTTAGATAATGAGTTCATATTCCCTAACATTCGTAGCACTTATCCCTCGCCTTACTCCACCTTGGAGAAGCAACTGGAACATTCCAGTTTTGTATCTTGGTTGGAGGTAAACTTAGCCTCTACTTCTATGGATCATTACAATAAATACCACTTTGTTGAAGGTAAAAAGCAGCTTTCTTATGGAGAGACCATCCCATGTCGTTGGAACTAGGAATTTCCACCACTCCCTACGTGCAACAGCAACATCGTCTTGTCCACCCAAGATAACTGCCTCTCCAATGCTCGTTTGAGCAGAGAGACGCTTACACTGCTAAAAACCTAACAAATGTATTCTTTACCCGGACTGGCCTGGTCCTGAGTAATGACATAAGCCAGTGTTCTTCACTCATTTTCTATGGGCGGCCATCAGTTAGAGGGGGCCATCACATCAGCTGCATGGGGTGTTTTCAAATTTGTGTATTGTCAGGGGGCCGCACTAAAGGCCACTCGGGGCCGCCAGCGTCCCACGGGCCTTGCAATGAAAAACACCGATCTAACCCTTTCCCCCGTGTGTGCAGGAGTCACCGGTGATCCTGCGCGACGGTAATGGCACGCTCTACCCGCTTGCGCGCGACTGCATGGGCGGCATCCGTGACCCTGACTGGTTGGACCTGCCGCCAGTGCGCTCGCTTGGCGTGGGCCTGCACGCGCTCACCAACCTGCCCGCCAACTCCTCCATCAAGAAAAAGGCCACCGTCATCGTCATGGCCATTGAGGTGAGGCCGCGGGCGGCGGGGAGGCGGCTAGCATGAAGGGTGATTTATAAGGGGGTCATTACGAGTCTCCTGTTTGGAGAGTGCCAGGTGGGGGAGGGGGTGGTGACAATATGGAAGGTGGTCGGGGTAGAGGGGGAAAGTTGGCTTTGAGGGTTACCCCGAAGGAAAGTCATAACACAGAGAGTGGCCTGAAATTAAGGTGGCATGCACGATGGAAAAAGGTGGAAGGGGGCGGGGGGCTGCAGCGAGGAGGACGGAAGCAGCTTTGAGAGATAGCTAGAACACGGAGGGCAGCTTGTGTGGAAGCAGCAGCAGCATGGGGGATGATTTAAAATTGTGGGGACAGCGCGAGGCATTTTTGCGCGCTCTGCTCTACCCCGACCTGTGTTTAGTTTGTTGTCCTTGCCCCGCGCCTCTGATTAGCATGGTTGGCTTCGTACGGTGCGAAAAGAAGTTCGACATACAGGTGATCGATGCTCGAACCCTGTACCTTAAATTTCCCGCCGAGCAGAAGCAGCCGCTGCTGACGCCGGTGCTGCGGTGCGACTACGAGGCTTGCCGACTGGCGCTGCTGGGCATGGAGCAGAGCCTGCTCATGGAGCTGGACGCCGGCGAGGTGGAGAACATCCCCCATGAGCGCTGCGACGGCAACCGCAACGTCCTGCACGCGTGCGTCTCCACCTGCTTCCCCACCTCCAACAAGGAGGCCAAGGAGGAGGAAGGTGCGAGCGCCCACGGTGATGCCCCCTCCCCCGTTGGTAATGTCCATCACTGATGATTTCATGCTGTGTGTCCATGTCAGGGGTCGGCAACCAAAATAACAGCCATTTTTTTCGAATTCGGTGAAAAAAAACCCCTCAATTTTTCAAGAGCCGCGCATTGCACCGTGGTGAATACAAGACGGTGTCCTTAATCAATTTCGTCACGAAGCAGTCCTTGCAGAGCCTGACCCCTGGTCCGTGTTATGCGAGGTGTTGTCACGTGGAGTGTTGTTTACGATGTTTTGACGATCTTGTGTCATGTTGACAATGTTGTGCTGTGTTGATGATGTCATGCAAGGTGCTTATCGTGCGGAGTGTTGATGTCCTGCTCTTTGAGGATGTAATGCTGTGATGCGATGTCATGCTGTGTTGATGATCTCACATGACCATTCCATTATTTCTTTCTCCTTGCCTCGACCGTGAATATGGCAAAAATTTCTGTTTACGCAACTTTACCCCTTGATTTTATGAAAAAAAATCTATTACATTTAGTCTTGTTTGTGCCATCTTTTTCTGTCCTCGGATGTACCTCCTGGCCATTTCATTTGGTTTGCGTCTCATTAAATTCAATATTTGTAAAAACTTTGCATCAACAAATCGAATATAATTAATGTACACCGTTCAATGCATTGACCATAAAACAATATTCATAGACGAATCAATATATTGTAACATGAATTGTGTTGATAACGTCGTCTCCTGTGTGTGCCCTCTGCCCCCTCCCCACGTTTGCGACGTTCCCTTTCTCTCGCGTGGCAGAGTCCGACCGCTCGGATCGCACGTCGTTCTTCGAGCGTATGTCGGCGGTCGAGGCGATTGCCAACGCCATCTCGGTGGTGTCGTGCAACACGAGTCGCGCCGGCGTCTCCAGCAGCAGCACGCGCAGGTGATGGTGCGGCACGGGGCTCATGACGGCAGTGGCCAAGCCATTGAGCCGACCAGCACTGCAGAGAGGGACCGTGTTGAGTTCTTGGTTGGAGTATCTCGGGGGCGGGTTTCCGTCATAATTGGTGTTGTTGGGTCCTGAGCTGAATCTGCTAACATCTTGGGTCCAAATTTGCATATGTGAATACTACAATTGTATTATCTGTCTTAAGGCTCTTTTTCATGTTGGTTCCACATTGAAGTGTTAAAGCAACGGGTTTGAGTGTTTTACGAAGCTGCATGATCCTCCAGCCCTTGCCTCCAAATCGTTGAGTGATCACTGCACACCACTCAGTTCATTATGGCCAAAGCCTCTGATCCAGCACTTTTGAGATCCTGTGTTGTAAGTGCAGGAGTTGATCTATCAGTTGGCTCATTAATGCCATGTTGGAGCTACTGAGCTGATACTGCTGAGATACTTAGATGAAAGATCTGGGTTTGAGTATCTCACCCAGGGAGTTCATCATGGCTATAATGTTCCCTCTGAGTTGACACCATTGAGTTCTTGGGTTTATTTCTCTCTTATGCTGACATGAGGTTTATAAGGTGCTGCTGTGCTGTGTCGAAGGTCTGTTTTTGAGTAACTCAGGTGGTTCATGACAGCTGTATTCAGTCTTCTGAGCTGACCATGTTGAGATCTGGTATTAAAATCCTAGTTTTTTGTATCCTTAATTTTTCTAATAATAATGGCCGTTTGCGATTTTCCCTCCTTGCCCCCTAAACTCAGCCTTCGTCTAAGGGAGATGATGCGCCGCCCACCGCGGCCGCCCCCCGGCCTGGGCTCGCACGACGCAGGTGCCGCTGCCGCGGCAGAGCACGCGGAGCAGGTGCCGCCACCGCCGCCCATCCCCACCTTCAGCTGGCTCCCCGAGCCACCGCAGTTCGACCCGGGTATGTGTACGGAACTTCTTTCGCACCGTACATAGCCAACCGTGCTAATCGGAGGTGCGGGGGGGGGGGGGCAGAACAATAAACTAAAACACAAAAAGGAATTCTAAATATTTGTTTTTACTTCGAATGGGTTTAGAAAGGAAGAGATGATGAACAAGTCGAGTGGTAGTAGTGCCCATCTCAGACAAGCTGGAAGAGCATCAACTCGGATGGTGGGGGGGTAAGTGGTAAGGGCTGCGAATGTGGTGACGGACTGGGAATATTCAGATTGCACATCAGGTGATGAAATTTATTAAAGAACATGTCAGTGGTGTTCCCGGTGGCTCAAGGGGCAGAGTGATGAGCTGGAACCGTGAAGAATCTCGGTTGTAATCCAGGCAATACCTGTAATTTATTTGTAGCAAGCCAGTAGATGTCAGCCGCTGACCAATAGCAACTTGCAAAAAAATACTGGCGCAGTAAATTTTATTTTGCAAATGATTTAACTTAAATTCTAACTTTTAGAATATAAAAATGTCGTCATGTTATATCTTGACAAACATTACGTTCTTTAACAAGACGATTCACTGTTCTGAATCGATTACTCCTCATGGCATGATGCCGATCATACGATCGGGATAAAGCCGGGAATGCAAACAGTGAAAATGTGAATAAACTAAATAAGAGTTCGTTAAATATGGTCCTGTTTTGTTTTTATCAGCTTCGTCCTCTGCAGGACCAGGGCCATCAACCGGAGCACCCAGCCTGGCGGGTAATTGGCAAGCACAAACATGAAGGCATCTATTAAAGCTAACACGACATTTCAGGGGGTGTTGCGAACAGCACCACGCCCAGCCGATGTTTGCACACCTTCGTATTTGGGGTTCAGTTGACATAAGGGAGGCTCTTGCCACGTTCAGACACCTTTTGTTAATCTTGTTGTCCATGATGGGGAGTTGAACCCAGTCACCGAGATCATAGTGCGTTGTGTGAATCGCAGTACCACCACTCCCGAATTATACATACACGTCCGCACATACACAGCTTAGACTGTCAGTGGGCAGGTGTTCTCACCTTTGCATTTGTGGGACCTCCTTTGATTAACCCCTAAACTCTGCCTCCTTGATCACAGGCTCATACTACCACACCTGACCGGTGTACAGAATAAATATTTTCTGGCAGATGCATGGACAGACATTGATAGACAACTGATGGACACATGGACAAACACACTCATGCGCACAAGGATTGACACCGACAGACACCACATGGACCGCAACATGGACAGGACACCCTGATGAAACCCGAGGATGACCACTGACACACAAGGAGAGAATCAGAATATTTATTTATACTGGAGGAATCTGATGTGTTATGAAGCTCTTTCACGATAGGAGTGCAAAGTATATAAAAGTAAACAAATAGCTAAAAAATATACAAATAAAACTACCTTATTTGTTTTATCTTACCAAGTAAAGCCCACTGCTATTAGCTTTTTCAGACACTGATGGACGTACAGAAAAATGCTGACAGATACAGGAACTGGCGTCCATAAATTGGAAACGCGGGCATCCAGCAGGCTCGGAAGGCTGTGCCGACTCTGCTGGCCTCGCTGACGCTCGTCTCATCGTGTGCTCCCCAGGCTCCTCGAAGGAGGCGTCCGCGTCGGAGCCCAAAGATCGCAAGGCCACAGCGCACGCCATCCTCAAGCTGCTGTGCGAGACGAGCCTGCTCAAGTTCTACATGCGCGAGCTGCTCTCCGCCAAGTACGGTCCCGTCCGCTATGCCCGGAGTCAGGTTAAGTTTGATTGAGGGGCTCAGAGTTGATATAGTTTTGGCGGGAGTGCCCCCTTTGTACATTCTATCCCTTCCATCACTTTTTTTGGTACAACCCCCATGCCCAATGCCAAACACTTCAAATTCGTCACGTAACTGGTTGAAAGGCATAGTAATGCTATGGCTTTAATAATTACTAAATGATCTACAGGCTTTATCATAGAGTTACAGTATTGCATTTCAACCATTCTAAAGATAAAAAAAAATTTGGGGGCGGGGGGGGGGGCTCTCAAAGTCCAAGGCCCTTGGGTTGCAGACCTGAAAGACCCTCCGTGCATTAATCTTCCCATAGCTACACCACCCGTGCTCTTGTTCCTTCACTGCCTTAGCCTTTCTCTCCTGAAGTACTCCTGCACTCTGACCTATGCAAAGATTTTTGGTTTATAAAAGTCCATTTGAATTGCATTAATTCCCAATTACATGAAAAGGAAACAAAACAATTTTTATTTTAATCTTGATTTGAAGCTTTCGTGACTGCAGTAATCCATCCATGCTCTTTGGGTCTTTCGGTAAAGTCACGTAGGTAGAAATAAAATTAAATAAATCGTGATTTATTTTATTTCTGCCTACGTAACTTTACCGAAAGAACCAAAGAGTATAATTTTATTTTACCATATAAGGCCCACTGAGCTCTTTTTCAGAAGCTACCTGGCCACAAATGATTGCTCAACAAGTTACCATAGGTGCTGGGTGGATTGTTGGATCACGCAACCAAGAATTTCATTCCCACAATTCAGGATCTTATTTGGTGTCAGTTCAAGGCTTGGACACAACCATTACGAGCCTATAAAAAGAGGCACTCAATCCCAGGGCATAAATCCAGATCTCGCCTATGTGGGCTGAGGGCTCTTGTCATGGTCATTCTGAGTCTTTAAGCTGTATTTACTTTTCTTTGGGACCAGTATATTTTGTTACGTTGAGTACATGAGTGGACGCTCTATTAATGGCGTACGTGCGTTGCTGTGTGTGCAGGGATGCAAGAGGCATGACGCCATTCATGCTGGCGGTAAGCGGGCGAGCATACCCGGCCGCCATCACCGTGCTCGAGACGGCGCAGAAGGTGGCAAAAGGTGGGCACGGCCAGGCACCACCGCACTCACCCGTGACTCCATCTGTCCCTTCTCACCCCCCTCTCTCCGTCTTTATTCTCCCTTCTGGCCCCTCCAACTCTGACTTTTTCTACTGCTCTACTTTTCGTTCTGCTTCCACGTCTTTCCCCCTATTGGGCATGCAACGACAATGAGTCGCTTACAATTGATTCTTACACGGAAGAGTATATGCATCAAATTGTCAATGTGACAAGCACAAGAAAATGTAAAATGTTAAATCAATAACTTGGGTGGTCGCTTACTATCACCACAAGTGTTTCAATAATGAAAGATGCTTTTAATTATTTTCTAACTCGTGTCTGGGATTGTAACAAAAATTCCTTGGAGAAAGAGACATGACGTTGCTACTTAGGTGCAGTATTTTTTCCCCAGAATTATTCGGCTCTGACAGGCTAATCACATTATCAAATATCGTTGTGCCCCTTGCACATCTGCACATTATAAGAGCAGTGAACTGTTATTTATTGTTTTGTCCTCGGTGTAATGACCGCTCGCTCCCTCCTACTTGTGCGTCTGTGTGCCGGTGCCAGGTGACGCTCAGACTGAGAACCGGGACGACTTTATGAGCATGATCTGCCCCACGGGCACCAATCCAGACGACTCGCCGCTTTACGTGCTTTGCTGCAACGACACCTGCAGCTTCACATGGACAGGGGCTGAGCACATCAACCAAGTGAGCCTCAGCAGCATGGGTAGTTAGCAGGTGTATAAAGCAGCATCAATTCCTAGGTTAAACTCGATTGTTGTCTCACAATACTCGCATTGAACCACAGGTGTGAATAATTTTTTGTTTGTGCAAAATTTATGCAATTATATAGCAGCAATGGAGTGACCAGTGATAGTGTCTCGCACAATAAGACCCTTGAATGATATGCACTGTAGGCATTGAGTGAATTCCGTGCTTGGTCATGGGAAGACAAATGAGACTTTGGCCAAGCATCCCTGGTAAGACTGATCCTTAAGGATGTTAGGACGAGCCAGTAGTACCTCTTGAGTAGTGCGGTTGGCCACGTCCCGTGCGAAAGAAAGTTCTACACGCACACAACAATCTCTTGCGTGCACAGGTGAAGAGAGCGAAGTCTCTCGTGGTCTTGGCTCTGTTGGGTTAACATTAACGCCCTCTCCCCTTGGCAGGACATCTTCGAGTGTCGCACGTGCGGCCTCCTGGAGTCGCTGTGCTGCTGCACAGAGTGCGCCCGCGTCTGCCACAAGGGGCACGACTGCAAGTGCGTAGACGCCCACTCCTCTTCCTCACCCCCCCCCGCACCGTGTGTATAGCTGAAAGTATATGTTTGTTTTGGGCTTCAGTCTTCCTTTAAACATTGTGAAATTGTAAGCACACTATTGTGTTTCGATTTAAAGCTTTCGTGACTGCAAGGATTCATCTTCTTTGGTTCTTTCGGTAAAGTCACGTAAAATAACACAATTTTATTATAAAATAACACAATTTTATTGTGTTATTTTATAATTTTATTCTCATTCTACGTGACTTTACCGAAAGAACCAAAGAAGAACACTATTGTGTGTTATCTTTAGCATATAAACATGGAGCCAGGTACAGTTAATTGTAAAAAAAATCTTTGGCATGGCATTAAATTGTGTAATTGTAAAGTGCTCAATTTTGAATTTGGTCTTCAATAATTGTTTCTGTTGCATTGAACTCTGAACTTGCGCTCAGGCTGAAGAGGACTTCGCCCACGGCGTACTGCGACTGCTGGGAGAAGTGCAAGTGCAAGACGCTCATCGCCGGGCAGAAAGCGGCGCGACTGGAGCTGCTGCACCGGCTGCTCACCACCACGGACCTGGTCACACGGCCCAACAGCAGGTAACCACATCCCTCCACCTCTGATCCCTGACCCTTGCCCGTCCCTTTATATGGCTTGTATCTTGCCCCCCCCCCCCCCCCCCCCCACCACTTTGTTAATTGTTCATTCAATCTGCTTTTTTATCAGAAATGTTCCAACCAAAGTTGAAAGTGATGCATTAGCTCTGACCATACTCTATCTCTCTGGCAGTCCAACTGTGTGATATTGGAGGGGAATTGGCATGATAATGCTAAAAAATATTCAAAACGGTTTTTCAAGTTGTGTTGCTGTTGGGGACGTGCCCTCTAGAAAGCTGGCAACATTTATTAAAGCAGTGCTCAAAACTTGTGCATAAAGAATCTGCCTCTGTGCCCCGTTCCGACTGGCCTTGTGCTCGTAATTTTCATTTCTCCCACTTCTTACTCACTCCCATTCCTCCCCTCCCTATTGTGACAGTCCTGACCAGAAATGTAACAATAATCCATTGTTTCTCATTTTGTCTTGTGTTGTTTTTTTATATTCTTGGTTCTTTCGGTAAAGTCACGTAGAAGAGAAACAAAATAATAAAAATATAAAACAAGAATATGAATCCCTGCAGTTACGAAAGCTTTAAATCATGTTGTAGTTTTGCTTGCTCACTTAGCCTAAGTTGCATTAGCATACCTACACATCAGCATCGCTACTCGCACACAATGTTCGAAGAACGTACCTTGAGAGTAAGAATCTGTTTTAATGAATTAATTGATCTTGACATGCCAAGTCTGCACAGCTGAACGGACGACTGGTTATGTGCGTGTTCGTGCTTGTGTGTGTGCGTCTGTGTGCTTGGCCTCTCTAAGGGGGGAGCACCTGCTGCTCTTCCTGGTGCAGACGGTGGCGCGACAGATGGTGGAGCACTGCCAGTACCGCCCCCCTCGTGGGCGGGACGAGCGCACGCGCAAGCCGGCTGGCGCCGATGGTAAAACTGCTGATTCCGGTCCCTCGCTTGCAGGATTTGTCCATTTACACACAGACGCGGAAATACACGCACACACCCATATGCACACGTGCACACGCAGACACGGAGTTACACACAAAGACAAAGACCCCCCCCGTATAGCCTTAACACACGCACAGACAGAGCTACACAAAGAAAACAATGTGCTTCATTTCCTTTCGAAACACACCATGAGTTGTGGGAGGAAATGGGCCTCTGAGAAAATGGGCATGGGCAGGACACGTCACTATCAGAGATGATAGCTAGTGGTCGAGATTAACGATGGAGTGGCAATCCAAAGGAAGACACTGGCTAGGGAGATGGCATGATCAAATCGGCTTGTGTGCATGGGCTGGGTGGATTCCTACATGTGTACGGCCGTGAGAGATGGCTTAAGCCTGGGGAGGCAGTGGATTCCTCGCTGCTGATGACGATGAGGGCAGGTTCACCTTGAACCAGCCGAGTTTTCACGTGTGCTTCTAAGTGCGGTGACTCGGTGCGCGTGTGGCAGCGCCGTTTATTTGTGTGGTGTAGCTGTGGGGTGTTTACGGCAATGTGCTTGTCCTGATGTGTATCTCGCTGGGTATTTTCAGAAGCAGACATGCCGGACCACGACCTGGAGCCTCCCCGGTTCGCTCAGCAGGCCCTGGAGCGCGTCCTGAAGGACTGGAATGCCGTGAAGTCCATGATCACATTCGGATCCCAGGAGAACAAGGACCCGTCAGTACCCGCAGAATACTGGGGACCCACAACAGACATTGGAGATACATAGCAAACACTGGGGACCCATAACAAACACTGTTGACCCATAACAAACACTGAAATGGTCAACAAACCCTGGGTTTGTGTCGCTGTGTTGGTTCAATGTATACTTATGTGCATTGGTGCATGCATGCATGTGTGTTTGTGTACGTTTGTGTCTCTGTGTACGTGGTTGTCTGTGCAGCTTGTGTGTGCACACCTGAGTGCAAGTGCACTTGTGTGCTTAGGTATGTGTGCATTGCTGTTGGCCAAGTGTGCGTGTGTTTACGTGTACTTGTACAAGCGTGTGTACGTGTGTACTCGTGTACCTGCGCGTATGAGCACGTGTACTTGTGTGGTCTCGTGCGTGTGGTCTCGTGTATGCGTGCGTGTACGAGTATGTGTAAGTTCGCGCACTCACGTGTGCAAGCCCCTATGTGCATGGATGTGTACGCGTGTGTACTCAGGTTGAGCGCCAGCAGCCGCATCGCACACCTACTGGCAGAGGAGCAGGTGTATCTGTCCCAGCAGAGCGGCACCATCCGCCTTGACTGCTTCACCCACTGTCTGCTCGTCAAGTGCTCCGACATGGGGGTGCGAATTGCCGACCCCCGTTCCTTAACCTCGCACCTATAACCTATAACTTGTTGACCTGCCCATACTTGACATCTGTGAAAAAGAGCTTCATAGCTCATCGGATTCCTCCAGTAAAAATAAAGATGCTGATTCTGACCTGAAGATTCTGCTGTGCCTTGATGTGGCATTACATCACATCGCATGACCTGACACTGCTTGTTTGATGCTTCTGTGAAGTGGGAATTAATCATTTACATTGATGTATGTTTGTGCAATATTTAACTTTTCTCAAGTAACATGTTTTTCCTCTGTTTTCTAGTTGCTGCATCGCTGCACTTAATTTGCTTTGCTTTTGTAATTTGGGCAGCTCGGGTCCCTTGTAAATTAGACTATCCTAGTCTCTTTGAATTCTCACCTGGCTAAACAAAATAAACTTGAACTTGATGTGACTCGACCTGACCTCGTTGTGTCCTCACCCCCGTGCAGCTGCTGGACACGCTGCTGACGACACTGGTGACGGAGCTGCAGAACAAGTACACGCCCGGGCGGCGTGAGGAGGCGGTGGCCGTGACGCGCCGCTTCCTCCGCTCGGTGGCACGCATCTTTGTGATCCTGAGCGTCGAGATGGCTTCCTCCAAGAAGAAGAAGTGAGTGCAGGGACACGTCCCCTCTTTTGTGACCTTCGGCACCTCCAACATTTCCCCAACACCCCTATCTGTTTGGCTCACATGGATCTCCCTACTTCCAGCCCAACTGAGCAACAACCGTACGCTGCCTCCCGTGGACTGTGGTTTCTGAGGCCCGCGCTGCAGAGTTGGGAGTGGGCAAAGGTTCTTGGTGGGTTTCAGTAGTCGGATTCACCAACACACGAATGTGTGTATTGCATGTACAAAAGCTCAGCCATATGCTGGACCACCAGCACAAAATAATTAGATGTGTAGCCATCTCAGATAGTGTAGAGGTCGTAGGGTAAGCGGGGGTGGGGCAGGCTAGTGAATGTTACGACGGTGGATGCAAGAGTGATTGTGCTAACATGATTGGGTGTTGTAGCTTGGTGACAAGCATCTTGGCTTGTCAGAACAAAGGTCATGTCACTTGTCCCCTCCTCTGCTCTTCATTTCTTTGCACTGCTAAACTCCTCGTCCTTCCCCAAACCCCTTGCCCCTGTTGCATTACCGCCACCCCCGCAGTAACTTCGTGCCACAGCCCATCGGCAAGTGCAAGCGCGTGTTCCAGGCGTTGCTGCCGCTGGCCGTCGAGGAGCTGTGCCACGTGGCTGAGTCGCTCATCGTGCCCGTGCGCATGGGCGTGGCGCGGCCCACGGCGCCATTTGCGCTCGTCAGCACCAGCCTGGACGCCATGCAGGGCAGCGAGGAGATCTTCTCCGTGGAGCCACTGCCACCGCGCCCGGCCGCCGACGACAGCAGCAGGTCAGGGGTGGGACGGGTGCCACTGTGGGGGCAGGGCGAGCGGAGGTGGGTTGGGGGTAGGAGGTGGTCTGTGTGGGGGTGGCTGAGTGATGTCACTCGGTGGGGAGGTAAATGGGGATTGTGTGGCCAGTGGCAAGGGAGGCCGCGTCAGTGGTGGTGTCACACTGCAGATGAAGGTTTTTTAAAAAATATTTTAAAGTAAGCGGGGGGGATTAGCTTGTGTCAAATTGTCCGGAGAAACGCGGCACAGTGCTTGGCGTGCTTTTCTCCTGACGCAGCCACCCGAGTTTCATTCCTGCTCAGGACCAATAACGATGACAAATATTTTAATTGGTTTAAGGGGATCTCGTCTAGATCGACTCGGCCTTAAATGAGTACCTGGTGCGGTTTGTACAAATCAGCAGTGGGGAGAAAAAAGCTCCTGCGTGTGGAATTGGCCACCCACCTTCATGTGCCGTGCCGGCTTACATAGCATAGATGCTCATGAACAACACTTGTCCCAACAGTCCGTCTAAGGCTATACGGGGGATCTTTGTCTTTTGTGCGCTCAAGTACGTGTGCGTCCGTACAAGTGTAACTTGCATTCGCGCGTGCATGCTCCTGCATGCTCATTCAGGAGCTCGCAGCAGTCTGCGTACATGGCGCACGCGGCCCAGCAGAGGCGCGGAGGCCCCGCTCCCGTGGCGCGCGGCAGGGATGACGAGGCCGACGAGTTGGTGTCTGCTGACGTCGAGGAGGTCAGAGTCCGATCACCCCTTCCCCCGCCACCACTCGCTCGCCAGTTCACTTGCTCGCCCATTCACTCGCTCGCCCACGTACTCGCTAGTCCACTTGCCCGACCGCTGCCTTCCTCGCCCATCTGTGCACTGTGCCCTCTTGCTGGCATGCTCCCCACACCTCACCCGCCACTCCCCTTTATCACACATTCGAGATGACCACGAGAGGGCTGCAGTTTTGTTGCATACAAAAAAAAATTCCAGGTGAGAACTCCATTGACAAGGACATTCTCAGTTGCAAAGAGTGGCCTCGATCACCAAAAGAACAAAAGCAAAGTACAGCATTTAGGAAAATAGAAATTAGAGCAAAAACAACAACCCTATTAAAAGTCGAGCAATTGTTTGTGAGCCTTTGTGTGCATGGTTACCAGTGTAATCCCCTCTTGTATACGGATTTTTTTCCGACTACACCACATGACACCAACCGCTGTTTAACAGCAAACTGACTCAACATCTCAATTGAAAATGTATAAAGACTCGAATGCTTTCTTAGATGAAATGCACAAGCACACAAGTATAGTCTATTTACAAAGTAACTGTAGCTATGAGAAGAAAATGTAAGAACTCCATTCTTTTTCTCCACATATATTTTATATTTCTCCACATTAGTGTTTTAGCTCATCAGCCTACTTGCTTTCCAGGTCATTGTTATCCAGCAGTATTTCGTTAAGTAGGCAAACTCTATACTGGTTTCAACCTTCTGGTTCCCAGCTTGTTAAAAAAATGCTTCTGGATTACCACGTTATTCGGAAGAGCACCACGTATAAACTACGAAGCGAAAAGCAATAGCTGTAAGGGCATTGCCAGGCTACGGAGGTGACATGTTAACTCCCTCGCCCGGTATGCAGGAGGTCGTGGGTCCGATCCTAACCCCCCTGGTGCCTGCATTTTTGGAGTTTGCACGTTCCTCCCTGCGGTCGCGTGGATTTTTCCCTGGGTCCTCCAGTTTTTCCCTCCACATTGATACATTTCTACATAATAAGCCACTTCGTTGAGCTATCATTTCTTGCCAGGTTGCTTCTGAAAAATAACTATATAGTTATTTTCGGACTGTTGGCTACATACGGTACGAAAGAAGTTCAACGTACATTTCCTGGTGAAATAAACGTTTTTAGTTTAGTTTAGGCTGCATTGAACGCAAAGCCCAATCCGTGGTGCGTGCGCTCTGCTGGTGGTGCTCTCGCCGTGGCTGGCAGGTGGAGGTGGTTGAGGGCGTCGTCGGTGAAGAGGACCACCACGAGGAGGCGGAGGAGAATCCCGAGGCCGAGGGGCACCATGATGACCACGATGAAGATGGTACGGGGAGGGGCTGGCACAGTGACTTCAAAATGGAGGAACAATTGGCATCCGTTGGAACAGTTCTTTGTGCGAGTGTTTGTGTGTATGCGTGTGAGCTTTTTTATGCATACACCCTTGCGTGCATCTTTGCGTGTGTCTATATTTGTGTCTGTATGTGAGTGTATGTACAGCTGCCTGCTTTGTACTTTTGTCTGCATATTCTTGTGTGCGTATGCACATGTATGTAAACGCGCGTGCAAGTTTGCGTGCATTTGTCACCATGTGTGCGCGTGTGCGTGCGGTCAGCAAGCGACATGGAGCTGGACCTGCTTGCTGAGACGGAGAGCGACAGCGAGAGCAACCACAGCAACCAGGACAATGCCAGCGGGCGGCGCAGCGTGGTGACCGCCGCCACCGCCGGCTCTGAGGCTGGTAGGCAGCATCGCCCGGCCCCTCGCTTAGCTCGTTAACTCGTCCACTTGTTTACCCGTTGCTTAATTGATTCGTCGGTCAGATCGTCGCTTCGTCCGCTAACTGGTTTGCCGTACGTGAGCAGGCGCAAGCAGCGTGCCGGCTTTCTTCTCGGAGGACGACTCTCAGTCGGACGAGTCAAGCGACTCTGAGAGCAGCAGCTCGCCCACTGAGGAGGAGGAGCAGGACGGCTTCCTGCAGGACGAGCCGCTGGAACGCACAGCCAATAGTGCGCATGCCAGCAGCGCTGCTCAGGCGCCACGCTCGATGCAGTGGGCGGTGCGCACGCCCCAACCCCAGCGGCCACCGCCTCCCACTTCAGCCGCCACCACCTCCGTCACCAGTCAGTCCGCGCGCTCGCTCACTGGCACGTTCGCGAACACGGTCGCACAGAGTACGCGCGCACTTACGCATGCACTTACACACGCACGCACGCACGCACTTTCGCAAACACGTGCGGATCACTGTTAAGCATGCAATCTTGCAATAACCATTGCTTAAATCACTTAGCCTTGCCAATGTATTTGATCTGCCTTGGCATTGAGCACGATCAGGAAGCTTGGCTTTAAATCTGGCCTTTCTTTAAAAGTGGCACTACTTCTTTGGTAGCTGCCCTGGGGGACTCTGGGAAGTGGCTGTCAGAGCCCTTGTATTCTCTCTTGCGCAGCAGCAAATTCAGGGGAGCATATGGTCACATTTTAGAATGTAGGTGTCACATGTTGGACGAGATAACGTCTCGTGCACGGCTTAACTCCAGCCTTGGTCGTCGCTGCTTTTACCTTCTCTCGTTTTTTCTCACATTGCCACTTGTCGTGCCCTTCCTACCTCCTGTACCCTACCCCTACTCCCTGACCCGCAACCCAGGCTCAGGTGGCCTCATCTACATCGACCCGAACTCGCTGCGGCGCAGCACCACGCTCGGCTCGAATGCTGTGGCAGCGGCGGCAGCGCTGGAAGCCGGTAACTCCAGCAGCTACCTGACATCGGCGAGCGGGCTGGCGCGCGCCTACAGCATCGTGGTGCGCCAGGTGTCCGATCTCATGGGCCTGTTGCCCAAGTACTACCACCTGGTGGCCTCGCAGCTGCCCAGCTCGCTCACGCTGCGCTTCCAGGATGCCGTGCACCTGCAGGTGGGGGTGCGGGGAGGCACGGGGCGTATCCAACTGTCTTGACACCAAATTGTGTGGGGGTCTATAGTGGTGGCCGATATAGCTTGGCGTTTGTGCGGAGCTAGCAGTCGCCACCCTACCGCTTGATCGCGAGTCTTACCCAGTGCGTTTTGCCCGCGCCGGGAGCAGAAGTACGTGGAGGAGCACCTGGTGTTGACGTGGAACTGGATGGTGAGTGTCATGGACTCGACGGAGGCGCAGCTGCGCTACGGCTCGGCGCTGGCGTCGGCAGGCGACCCGTCGCATCCAAGCCATCCGCTCCACGCCTCGCAGAACCCCGCGCGGCGCGAACGCGAGCGGCCAAACCCTCGCGACGACGCGGCGCTACGTGGGCTCGAGTCACGCAGGTGGGCACACACGAACTTGCGCTCGCTCGCACAACGATGCGCACCCACGCAGAGGTGAGACACCGGACGGACGGAAAGAGGGAAGATCGGATGGATGGAGGGACATACAGAAGGACAGATGGATAAACGAATGGAGAGAGGGAGAAATGGATGGACAGAGAGAGGGAGAGATCAATGGACAAATGGACATTACTCACTCCACCACTGACTTAATTAGCCAACTAGCCACTGGTATTACTACCCCTCGTTATCGAGCCTTCCACGAACAAGAACCACACATGCCAACCAGATGCAAGTAACTTGATCTGCGAGTGTTTTTGCAAGACGAGAAAATTTTTTAAATAAATTTTAATTTGATAAACGAGCGAGGTCTTGGAATACGAGTAGAATGTATACGCTTTGTCTGCCGAGCGTCACGTGATCACAACTGAGCCGATGGTTCGTCTCTCTCTCTCGCTGTGGGATTGTGGGTAATCGTCTCCCATGCTCGGTCTCAGTCGGCGTGCCTCACTCGTATAGTCAACATCTGTTCGAGTGTATACTGTTTACTATAGTGTTGTGACCACGTGTGTGTGCGTAAAGCATTTTTTTTTTATTTTGTTTCCAAGTGTACTGACTGTTCTTTAGAAAAGCACCACCCGAATAAGGCTGTAGCAGTGCGAGCGATGAATCTGTTTAACGACAATGCAATGTCACATTTCCGCGAAATCCTCAAAAGGAGGCAAAAGCAAGTGTGATTGGATAGGTTCCTTGTTAAAGTCGCACAAAAGGAAAAAAATTCGAGTGAACCAACAGATAGCAGTGATTCCGTTAGTGACAGTGAATGTCGTCCTACACAATAACCCTCCTCTCTTGTCTCCCTGACACCAGCCACGATTCAATTGAATTAATTAATTTGATTACTTTATATTAAATTTAAATAATAAAAATCTAAACAGGTATTTTGTATTAATAATTTTTACATGAATATTTTTGGGTTGTGGAACGAATCATCTGAGTTTCCATTATTTCTTATGGGGAAATTCGCTTTGATATACGAGTGCTTTGGATTACAAACACGTTTCCAGAACGAATTATGCTCGCAATCCAAGGTTTTACTGTGCTAGTTTACTAGTTGTACCCCAGCTCTAATCCGTAACCATATACGTCACGGGAACAATACGCATGAATACTAGACAACCAGCCTCCATCCCTCTGAACTCGCCATAACCGTAACATCTTACGTCACGTGTGGTCCTTCGCCGTCTGTTCACGTTTGAGTGTCCGGAGTTCACTCCTCGCTGTGCCCCTGCAGGCGGGCCACGCTGCTGTCATCGCGCCACGGGCTGCTGTCGGCGCGTGGCGACTTCCTGACGTACGCGCTGTCGCTGATGCGCGCGCATAAGGACGAGCACTCGGACATCCTGCCCCTGCTGGACGTGTGCTCGCTCAAGCACGTGGCGTACGTCTTCCAGGCGCTCATCTACTGGATCAAGGCCGTGAACCAGCAGACGACGCTGGACACGCCGCAGCTGGACCGCAAGCGGTACGCGGGGCGGGGCAGAGCACGCGCACTCTCGCAGGGGGATGACGATGATGATGTTGGTGGAGTGGCCAAGCGGTAAAACGACTGCCGGCCATTGCAGAGGCTGGCCGCACTGGTTAATGCTGTGGTTGTATTATCCCTATATGTACAGCCTGTTTCAAAGGGTTTGTTTTAGATTCTGTGACATTATACGAAAACAAGATTATGCCTTGTGTGCTGGCTTTATGCTCCAAATTTGTGAAATTTGATAATTTACAATTCACATGCCAACATTGCCTTTACTGGCAGAAAAAAATCCCACTTGCTGGTGGGCACTGTATTCATTCTTTACCTCGCAGGGACGGCTGCCACTGGGGATATTAATAGTAAGTGATGTCAGACAATGAACCTGTGGCACTGAGGTCCTGGGTTTGAATCCAACATGCATGATTAACCTGGTTCTCAATTGTGATAAGTCGACGGCCTGTGTCGTCATGAATACAACTTAATTTTTCATTTGTCACTGAGTTTGGCTTATTCCAATTCAGATAGTTGAACGCTTTTGTTTGAATGGCATGCTGCAAACAAACGTGTCATGCAAGTGTAAGTGAGATCAGAAGTTGCTTTGCGAAAACAGCACTGGTTGTCGAGCGAGTTCAAAATCATGAACTGCTTTGCAAACCACACGCTCGAACCACTGCAACCAAACTCACAATCCTGCCCTGGGGCTTGGTCAACTTATCATTAATTAATTTCTCCATGATGAAATAAATTTGTGGCGCTTTGTGACACGTTAAGAGTAGTGGGGCCTATGGATTAATGATCTGGTGATGGGAAGGAACCACTGTCATCACTGTGTGCCGTATGTATGTTGAACTTCTTTCAACACCGTACGTAGCCAACTGCTTATTGGATGTACGGGGGATGGACAAACTTTAAACACAACCAGTTCTAAAAAAATCAGTTTTAAATAAAAGTGCATAGCTCCAGTGGCTTCCGTTCCAGATGGCCGCAGAAGGGCATCTGAACGCGCGCGTTGCAGTGACAGTCTCTATTCGATGGCAAGTCAAAAGCCGCTGCTATTGCGTGATCATTTATGCCTCTTAACGAGATCGGCAAGGTGTTGTGGTTGATTTGTGCCGAGCGATGTGCTGAGCGATGACTGGTGGTGGTGGCTGCGTGCTTTGGCGTGTTGCAGGGCGCGCGACCTGCTCGAGCTGAGTCTGGAGACAGAGGACTCGGAGCACGAGAACGACGAGGACAGCAACATGAGTGAGACACGTGGCCATAGTAATATATATATATTCCGTCTTCTGGGGATTATAATTGGTTTCATGTTTTACGGGAATGGGACCTTTATTGTTACCATGGTCAATTTCCACTATTACATGTGTGCGACATGATTTGACTAACTTTATTCGCAGCGGGTACAGTCAAACTTTATTTCCACCACACAGCCCCTTCCACCATGACCATATTTTCAGGATTATAACACACTTTATTCCCAGCATCTTCCACGGTATATTTTCCACTTTACCAGGACATTGAATTTTAAAGATTTGTTTTTTTTATGACTACAAAGTTTGGGGTGTTTCTTTCCCGAGTGTTTTATAATCCGGAGAATCAGAATATAGTAGCGACGCTGGTGACATACGAACAGCGTTTATATATTGACGTCAGATGTCATCACGGTGCAGACACCCTGGTTAATACTGCCTTGAAGACGTGCAGGTTAGTGATCGCTTGCTGACAGAAGGTCATGGGGGACCAACCCATACAAAGACAAAGATCCTCCTTATAGCCTACACAGACAGTTGGAGAAAGGACTATCAGCGAAGCACGTATGAAGGCCGGCACGGTACACGAAGGGGTGAGTGGCCAACACCATGCCCAACTGCCTTTGTTACTCCAATGCTGATGTTTAATCCCCAGATAATCAAGTCAACCTTGGGGGGAGACCTTGGATCTGTTTACATATTCAATATCGATTTTATTCGTCGTTAGTTGGGTTTGTAGCACAGTGCACGGACAACTCCGCTATCGCTCCCATACACACACAAACACCCTCCCCACACACGCGTACTCTCATGCATCTCCCCGCTACTCCCACCACCCCCTGTGGCGCTACATGTGCAGGTGGCTCGCTGCCCTACAAGGACGAGGAGCTGCTGCCGTCGGAGTCGGGACCGCACCACGCCTTCTTCCGCCGCTCTGACTCCATGACATTCCTGGGCTGCATCCCCCCGAACCCCTTCGAGGTTCCCCTGTCGGAGGCGCTACCCCTGGCCGACCAGCCCCACCTCCTCCAGGTGACGGCGCGTGGTGCCACCCCCTACAGCGGTCGTCACAGTCATCATCATCGTCATTATCATCATCGCTTTACTTATATACCGCACCTCTCGTACACAAGATTTTGAGTTGCCCTGCGGCAGGGGGCCCCGCCCGTTGGCAGCTGTCCCTGTGAAGGGGAAAGGTGAACTTGGCACTGATAAGCAAATGGGTATTAGTCTGCCAGTAGTATGTGATGTTGCCGTGTGGCTTCCCAGTAATTGATCAGATTTATACAATTTTTGGCTGATATAGCTGTAGTATTAATCTGGGACAGCTGCTCGGCTGGAACCGCGAACCTGTGTGACAAAATACAAATGCCCTATCGCTCGGCCATGTCACCGCCCCACATTCGTGATCCAAGTGTTGATTTCAGACTCAGAATTAAACCACAATGCAGCTTGCCTGTATCATACTAATAATAGTGGCGTTATGATTAATCCATGGTGTCCATGCGCCAAACTCCCCTGTGCCGCTGTCAGCGAGAGTACTGCAGGAAATCTGCCGCGTTCAGTGGCTACCTAGCGCAAGACGTGTCTGAAGTTTTGTTTTTGCTGGGCGCCCACAGCCGAACGCGCGGAAGGAGGACCTGTTTGGGCGTCCGAGCCAAGGGCTCTACTCGAGCCATGCGGCCACAGACAAACCGGATCCCCGGGACGACGCGGCCAGGAGCTGCCTCGAGGTGGGGGGGGGGGGGTGAGGTTATGGTGGTGGTGGCAGTGCTGGTGGTGTCTTTTACGACCCCCACTTATAATTGTGGTGGTTTTGATAGTCATGATTGTAGTATGTGTCTTGAATTTTTTTTCCCCACCGTATGTAGACAACCGTACTAATCGAAAAATGCGCGGTGTAGGTGATGTTCACAGTGGTGGTGTTTTCTGGGAGTGGAGTAAATCATGATCATGGTGGTGATGGTAATGACAGCCTGGATGCTGATGATGGTAGTGATGGAGGTGGTGATTGTGGTGGTAAATGTGGAGGAGCAGATGGTAATAGTGGTGGTCATTGTCAAGACGACATTGGTGATACTGTTGGTGATATTGGTTGGAGTGGTGATGGTAGCGATTATGATGCTGTGCTTGGAGAGAATATTTGCAATGATGGTGGTGTGATGGTGGTGACACGAATGAACGAAAGCACCGGCAGCCAGCACCAGCTTCACCTCTCTTCTGCTGGTGCCCACGCAGGTCCTCCCCACCAAGATGTCCTACTCCACCAACCTCGCGAGCGTGAGCGGCATCGGCGATTGCCAGCGCCGGCCCGGTGGAGCCAGCACCTCCACACCGGAGGCGCCGACCACACAGCAGCCCCCGCCGCCACCGCCACCACCACCCCCTCAGCAACTGCAGCAGGCGGCTTTGCCAGCGTTGGTGCCTGTGGAGTTCCGTCCATCTCTCTTCCCCCCTCCGCCGCCGGCTGCTGCTGCCGCCGATGTGAAGCCAGGACCATCTTCTGCTGCTGCAGGAGCAGCAGCAGCAGCTGGTGGTGGTGGGGCAGCCGAGTCGGAGGAGCCGGCGCTGTCTGCGTTCAGGTGAGCGTTGGTCTGCACTCTCGTCCCCGTGACGTAGAGCTGAGCCAGAACCTCAGAGCCAGGGTTCGAGCCCCCGTGCCTTGTGTTTTGTGAGTGCCGTTCTTCATTTGTTGCTTGTGCGTGAATGTCTTTACATTCGTGTTTGTGTGAATGTTTGTGCACATTGGTATATTTACATATTGTTTATACGTTTCTTTATTCATGGTGACATTTTAACACAACGTGCACAATAATGTGTCTACGCGCTTACGATCATGGAGTATTAACTGATTTGTGTTTTTTAGTGTGTGGTGTGTTTGTACGTTGAATGTAAATGTGTGCATATTATGATCATCCGTGTGTTTCTCGGTTGCACATTAACTCTACAAACATTTTTCAAATGTATTGTGTGTGTTCTTTTAACAAGTGTGTGTGTGTGTTTGCGTGCACAGGTCCCAGTGCAGCTTCATGGGCATGGTGATCTCGCATGACATGCTATTGGGGCGCTGGCGCCTCTCACTCGAGCTGTTTGGCCGTGTCTTCATGGAGGACGTGGGGGCTGAGCCTGGATCGGTACGCACTGCCCTTCCCTGCCCTTCTCTGCCCTGCCCTTTGCTTCCCTTCTCTGCCTTGTCCATTCTTGCCCTTCTCTGCCTTGCCCTTTGCTGCCCTGCTGTAGCTTCTGATTTTTACTCTGCCCTACCCCCTCTGCCCATTATCTGCCTTGTCCTACTACCCAGCATTTCCCTACCCTGTCTCACCATGCTTGGTAGTGCCCCTGTTCGTCTTTCTCTCCCCTTCTTCCTTGCCCTTTCCCCATTTTTGTTTACATTTTCGACCGGTTCCCTATTGCCCTTTGTATCACGACCTTTGTAACTGCGATTATAAGCTAAGATCTGTACTGTATAACATCTGTACCGTCACAGGAAGCCCATAAAATAGAGCCTAATAGCTTATTGAGCCGTTCGTGCTGAAGACAAAATTCCATCTATTACCAATAACCGACAAGTGTGTTTCACTGGCACGCGTATTTGTGGCGAGCCAACACTAACCTGCTACCCACCCACCTACCTCGATCCGCAGATCCTCACGGAGCTGGGCGGCTTCGAGGTGAAGGAGTCCAAGTTCCGCCGGGAGATGGAGAAGCTGCGTAACGCACAGTCCCGCGACCTCACCCTGGAAGTGAGCTTGCCGGCCAGGGCCAACATTTGCAAGTACAACGCCGATGGAGAGAGAGAGATGGCCGTCGCCGCCAAGTGGCGTGACATAGTCTGTGAAATCCTGCAGCAGTGGTTCTCTTTGTGGATTCCGTGGACACTTTATTATTGTCGCCCTCAAGTAAAATCTCCTAAGCTCAAACGAGCATCGGGGAAAATGCTTGTCTCTGTTGGCAGCCCCGAACCAGGGTTAGCGATTCCATGTTTCCTTGGCAGGTGCTAGATCTAGTCGCAACTATAAAGATCCGTATAGCTTTTATACACAATTGGGGCAGTTTCTGTTCGCGTACACCAATTAAGGCCAGCACCATGCTTGTCTGCCATTGTCTCCCCAATGCTTATGTTTGCACTCATTTAAGGCTGAGTCGATTTAGGAGATGCCCAAGGCCTGATATTAGCCGTGGCCGGGAATCAAACTCCGGCAGCCGTGTTTGTAGCACGGTGCACTAATCACACACCCAGTCTTCCACACTGCCATCTGTTCTACAGTGTCAGCCATTCGACACACCCACCCGCTGACCTGTTCACTCACCATTCGCTCGATGCCCTCTTGTGCCACCTGCACTGCGTGTAGGTGGATCGCGACCGCGAGTTGCTCATCCAGCAGACCATGCGGCAGCTGAACAACCACTTTGGGCGGCGCAGTGCCTCCACGCCCATGGCCGTGCACCGTGTTAAGGTCACTTTCAAGGATGAGCCGGGGGAAGGCAGCGGCGTCGCCCGCAGCTTCTACACGGCGGTTGCCCAGGCACTGCTCTCCAACGAGAAGCTGCCGAGCCTCGACTTCATCCAGCAGGCCAGCAAGGGACTGCCCGCTAGTACGTGTACACGCACGCACGCACGCTGTCACGGAAGATGGCGTGCTCTCCATTTTTACACTATGGATTGCTCTATGGTCGTTTCTCTAGCCCGATATCTACTCTGGTCACAAACACATTGGCGCCTACTCTCAGCCCGGGTTTAACCGTCTGTTCTTCGGTGGCTCTTCTACTCTGTTCGACACCGCCATCTGTCTGCTCCCGCTGGTGTGGACCAATCAGTTTTAAGGACAATGCATATATTATCAGTGTTTTTTGTTTGCATTCTGACCACAAGCATTGTGGTTAATGCAGACATGATTCCTTGTGAAAAGTTTGAGTTTGGTGTTTTAACATCTTAACACCTGTTTTGTTGCCAGAAAAAAGCGGAAAAAACTATTATATTTTGGTACTGGCAAAGGAGGTCCCATGATGAACCAATGCAACTGTTCTATCTACACGACCATATGCATCTTTATACGCTGCTCATGTTTTGTTTTGTGCGCTTTCCTGCCCAGGCATCCGTCTGAGTCGGAAGAGCGACGTTCGTTTGCTTTGCTCGTGTTCCTCATTTGCCAACCCTACCTACCACCCTGACCCCTCTCCTTCACATCCCTTCTCCCCCCCCACCACGCCCGCCAACGCAGGCCTGATGCAACGTCTGCGGAATCGCGAGCGCGAGCGCGAGCGGGAGAGGGAGAGAGAGCGCGAACAGCGCAGGGCGGGCGGCCTGAGGGCCGGCTCGCGGCGCGAGAGAGAGAGGTCTCACACACACACACGCGTGGCCGCACGCACGGCCACACGTACAACCACATATGCATACAGTTATACACAGCCACACACAGCTTTCAAATAGCGATACATCAGCTATGCACAGCTATACACAAAGGTATTAAGAATGTTGTTGATTTTGAGGATGGTGACAATGCTGGTGGTGGTAACTGCTGTTCAATATACCAACGAGAAGCACAATGATAGCTGTGATGTTGACAGTGCAGCCTGATGTTGGTGATGATGCTAATGGCAGTGAATCTGTAAACGGTTCTGGTGATAATGACAATTGGTGCCAATGCGGGTGGTGCTCATCGTGGCAAGATGCTTGTAGCAAATAATATGCTAATATTCCATTGTGGCTAATAGATTAAACACAACTGTACAAACGAGACAGAAGGGATGAGAATAAATATAATCTGACAATGCATCGAATCGCTGTGGCGGGAGTGGTGGTGTGAATCACTGCATGGCTTAATAACCACGATGATGATGGTGATGTTAACGATTATAATGATGACGACGACGATGGTGGTGCAGGGAGTCTCGGCGGCAGCTATCGATCGAGGCGCGGCCATTCCACAGCAGCTCGGAGGGCAGCCCGGCCGAGGAGTACGAGCCTCTCCCGGCACATCGGCAGGCGCTCGGGGAGCGGCTCTATCCACGCGTGCAGGCGCTGCAGCCCGTAACGCTCGCACATACGCACGCACACACACACACACACGCTCGCACATACGCACGCGCACACACACGCGCACCGCTGCTCCCCACTCGCACTTGCTCAGACTCGCCAACACTTAATGCTTGCGCACACGCCTTGCAGTCGTTCATACACGCGCTCGCTTACACAGTCGCTTGCGCACACACACGTTCGCACTCGCCAATTGAACCTCATGGCGGGACCCCGGGGTCCCGAATAAACGGAAGTCAAAATCGTCATTAATTAACAATTTTGGTGACTCCATCCCACCGCGCGCATAAACGCCGCGACCCACCTGGCGCGGATCATTCTGTTGTCATGTCGTCCAAGCGCAGCGAGGACGAATGCGCAGAAGAAACAAAACTTTGAAAACTTTGATTAGCGCATCGTGTATAGCTCGTCGAGATTGCCGTATCGTTCGCCTTCAACAGTTTATGGGAGAGCCGGGGGCTTATGGGACTCGGGGGTCCCGCCATAAGGTTCAATTGCACATGCAATTTCATATTTCAAGACAAAACCTGTGCCGATAGCACAATTGGAATATAAGTGGGAGGTAGGAAAAACAACGAAGTGCCTTTCTGGTAATTGATTGTGTGTGTTTGCACACAGGCCCTGGCTGGGAAGATTACGGGCATGCTGCTAGATCTCTCGCCTGCCCAGCTGCTGCTGCTCCTGGCAAGCGAGGACTCCCTGAGGGCGCGCGTGGACGAGGCGATGGAGCTGATCATCTCGCACGGGCGGTGAGCGCCCTGCGCCGCACCGCACGGCTATCACACCACACCTTCGGTTACGGGTGTCTCATACCACACCGTGTGGTTACAGGCATCTCATCACACTGTGCCTCTGTGTGTGCAAGGCTAAACCTTTGTACGTGATTGTGTGTGTGTGTGCCCTATAGGTGTGTGTGGGGAGCAGTAGTGTAGTGGTTATCACGCTGTGCTATGAACTTTGCGACCCGAGTTCGATTCCCGCACAGCACGTCCAACATCGGTGACAATTATCTGAACCAGTTCTGGGCTTCCCCGAGGTCGACTCTGCCTCAAATAAGTACCCGCTGTGGTGTGCAAACATCAGTACTGGGGAGACAAAGGTGGCTGGGCGTGTTGTTGGCCACCCACCCCCGTGCCGCAGAAGTCTAAGGCTATAAGGGGATCTTTGTCTTTGTGTGTGTGTGTACAGGGACGGGGCAGCAGAATCTCTGATGGATCTGCCCATCCTCCCTGACTCGGACAGACCCCAGGTAAGCCCCTTGCACTCCTTGGCGTTGGTGTTAACTCAGGAGGTGAACATGTCTCTCTCAATAATGACTTGGTTGACAATCGAGGTAACCTTTACCATCCTACATTGTGGGGTGATACTCATCTCCACTGCTGGTCCTGAGCTAGTGCTGAAATTTCCTCGTTCCTGTGGCAGGGGACGGTCTTATCTTTCCTTATTTTTTATCTGCACGTTCAATCCGTTAATCGCAAGCTACAGTATCCTCACCAACTGTTGCCATACAATCACCATGAGTGGTTAAAAAATGCATTCTCGCAGGCGGAATCATGTTTCAAGGAGTTACATACCTCATGATGAAATGCCCCATTGCATTGACATCCACGTGTTTGCGTGTGTGCGTACGTACGTTTGTTCACGTGTGGTCATGTGTAGGATGGGCGCAAGCGACTAGGCAGCCGCAGCGTGATGGACACGGATCAAGATGACTCGGATGACTCGGAGGACAACAGCCCGCTATTCTACCAGCCGGGCAAGCGCGGCTTCTACTCCCTGCGTGCCGGAAAGAACACGGAGGCTCGGCTCAACTGCTTCCGCAATGTCGGCCGGTGAGGGCGCTCGACTTCCATCGCTCCCCGGTATCTCGTGCCCAGGGCTCGTCCATGGGGGGGGGGGGGTGGGTTCCGGAGGAAAACCCACTGTGAGCCCCCCTGACACTTTTAAACCGAACTGAAAGTATTACTTCTGATGCCGTGACGTCAAAGCGCAGGCCGCCCCCCTCCCCCCCCCCCAAAAGCGCGGGCCCAGGGCGGTCGCCTCAATTTGTCGTACCCTAGGGATGGCTCTGCTCATGCCGACGAGCTCATAATGCCTGTTGTCAGAGCCACAGAGTGTACCCTGTTTAGTTGCGCAATTCAAGCCCTGGGGCGGGGTCTCTCTCGGGTGGTTCATAATGGGCATGCCAGTCACTGTGCCAGGTTCTGGGGTTTAAAACCACGTTATCAGCAATACGGGATTGACGCAGGTTTCATCTGTAGAAGGTCTGATTGAGTGAGGCAGGCACGAAATGGTTCTGTTGAGCCAACGAGCGGTACGGCAGAGATGTTGGGTTCAAGCCTTGTGACTGGATGCTTGTCTTCAAAGGTTCATAATGGTCATGTCGGAGCACTGAGCTTGGCACTGTTGAGTGTCTATTCAAGGCCGAGGTCTGGATTTCTCTCTGGATATTTTAATGCCAGTATCACTCGGGTCCTGTATGTAAATTCCATGTCTACACTCTCGGAAATCTCAATCGGATTATTTTGAGCAGTTAAACCCGTCTTGCTTCCCTTCCCTGGTGGTGACAGAATAAATTCCTGCTATTTTAAATTGTTACGCATCACACAAGATCGTTGACTCGGCAGCAGTTGAATCACCGCGTGTGCGTGCCTCGGTGCGTGTCTGCGTTTCTTGCAGGATTTTGGGGCTGTGTTTGCTGCAGAACGAGCTTTGTCCCATCACTCTCAACCGCCACGTCATAAAGGTCATCCTGGGCCGTAAGGTGAGTGACCCCTGGTGTAGTAGCACAGCTTTACCAATCCATAGTGTAAAACTTAAAACGCATACTCTTGGGTTTTTCGGTCAAGTCACGTGAAGACGATTGCTTGTGTTGCCATCGAAACGTCGTGATCTATTATATTTTATTTACGTGACTTGACCGAAAGACCCAAGCGTGAATTCCTGCAGTCACGAAAGCTTTAAATCAAGATTTAACTTATAATGCGTTTAGCACAAAATGCACCGTCACCCTGGTAATAGAATGGTGATAATAGTAACACCCTGGTAACGGTAGCGCAGTGTAAACAGTAATGCGCTGGTAATAGTAACACCCTGGTAACATTTACATCCTGGTAACGATATTGCAGTATTAACAGTAGCGCACTGGTAATGGTAGCACGCTGGTAACAGTAACGCTCGTAACGGTAGCACGCTGGTAACAGTAACGCTCGTAACGGTAACACCCTGGTAACGGTAGCGCGCTGGTAACGGTAGCATGGTTGTAACCGTAGCGCGGATTCCGCGCGTGCAGGTGAACTGGCACGACTTTGCGTTCTTCGACCCCGTGACGTACGAGAGCCTGCGTCAGCTGATCCTGGCGGCGCAGAGTTGCGACGCCGATGCCGTATTCAAGGCCATGGACCTCACCTTCTCCATCGACCTATGCAAGGAGGAGGGTGGCGGGCAGCTGTGCAGCACACCGGTATACGCGCCTTCTCGCCTGCCGGCTAATAATTTACATTTTTCAGGTGTCGTCGATCCCACGTATGGAAAGTAGGAAATAAACCGATCCATGGTGAATGGCCAGAATTAGGGTGTAAAGGACAATTTAACGAGGTGAACGTTCAAGACAGACTTAAATAGCTCTCGCCACTCTGTCCTATTTGCAAAGGCGAAGCATTCTAGAATCTTATCTGGGAGCTGGACTGAAAAGTCCAATGACCCGAAGAAATGAGTCAATTTCGGAGTAAGTACAATGTCATCAATCCATTAGTCCGTCTGTTAGTGTGGATACACGCATCAAACTGCGCTTATATGGAACGATTATTTCCAAATGGTGATCATTTTTACTTGGTTGAAAAAAATGGGACTGACGGTTACAGATGAGACGAACAGCATATGTGAGAGATGCGGCAAACGAAACAAACAATGTAGAAGGAATGGGAGAAGTTGGAACAAATGCGATTGCAGACAGGCGAGGCGGTGCAATTGAGACGTAGATGAAATGGTGCAAGTGAGATTACAAAAACAGCTTCTTGAATGTACATGCATTCCAATGTTGATGAGTCTCTTACATTATAAGGTCGCACTGATTACACAAAGTGCTTGCCACAAATGAACCACATTACAGATAGTCCCCGATTTACGATGGTCCGACTTACGATATTTCGATCTTACGATGGCAATACGACAAAATTGTAAAATATTTGAAATTTTGCGCGGCAGGCAAACGCAGCAGCGAACGATACGTTCAATGCATGTATGATACGTAGCTTTAGCGATTTCATTTCAGGGTTACCACGATCCGATACGTTCAATGCATGTTAAAAGTTTTTATAGCAGATAGGATTGTTTCCTGAAAAAACTTTCTGTTAAATTGCAGTTCATATCGGTAGGCTAATAATTTACCTTGTTTTTTTTACTTTACATTTTACGTGACTTACCGAAAGAACCAAGAATACAGTATTGTAATTAATAAATACATACAGTATATAGTTTATACAGTACGGTACTGTATATTGCTCTGTTTTGCTAAATTATCACCATTCTTTAAGACTCCTGGGTAGGCTAGGCCATCTTCGACTTACGATATTTATTTACCTACGATGGGGTCGTCGTAACGCATCTCCATCGTAAGTAGAGGACTACCTGTACCTCGCTGATCTCGTCAAGGAGCGTAAACCATCACACGAGCTCTGGTCATCCTCGCAGCAGCGGCTTTTGGCTAGCCATCGAACAAAGACGGTGGTCACCGCATCGCGCACTCGCAGATGCGCTTCTGCGGCCGTCTGGAACGCTCTTCATTCCGATACTAGGAAGCCACTGGAGCTATGCACTTTTAAATCTAGATTGAAAACTCATTTTTTTAGAACAGCTATTCGTGTTGAGTTTGTATTTTCCCCCGCACTTCTGATTAGCACGGTGGGCTACGTACGGTGCGAAAGAAGTGAAACATACATTACACGGCGTCTGAAACCAAAGCCGCCAGTTTATTTTATTAAGAGTGGGGATATTAGCAAGGTGGAGCCGGAGAACGTGTGCGGTGGCCAGCCGAGTTCTCGAGAGTCGGCTGTGACCCGTGCCGTGCCGCGCCGCTTCCCTGCCGCTTGTAGATGGAACTGGTGCCGGGGGGACTGACGGCGCCGGTGACTCCGGCCAACGTCTACGAGTACGTGCGCAAGTACACCGAGTACCGGATGCTGGTGGCGGCCGAGCAGCCTGCGCTGGTGAGTGAGCGCCGCCTCTGCTCCCTGCGCCGAGCCCCACTCGTGCCCATTGCGTTTTCATTGCTGCCCAGATTCACGTTGCAAGTTGGGTGTTGTGATTATGACCGGCCCCGTGTTCTGGTTGTTTATAGCCTCGGTTTGCTGTGTTTCCCTGCCTCGTATACTTGTGCCTGTGTGTGCCCATGTGCCCGCATGCGTTTCTGTCTCCACTTTGTTCCGTTTTTGTGTCCGTGTGTTCCTCTGTCCCCTCGTTTGTCTCTGAATTATTCTTCTGTGTCCCTGTGCATTGTTGTTTCTGTCCCTGTGCCCATGATTTGATTAAATTTCCTCCTCCTGTTTCCCCATTCCTCTCCAAAATGTCCCTGTGCAACACTCGCACTTCTTGCGTACCTCGCCGTGCATATCCCTGCCTGTCAATGTGTGTCCCCTGTGCCCCATGCGCCTCCCTTGTGCATTCTTTTGTGCCTTCGTTCACATCCCCATGCCTCCCTTTTGAACCCCCTGGTGTTCCCGCATCTCCCGTTCACCTCCCCGCATCTCCTGCCGTGCGCACCCAGGCAATGCGCCGTGGCGTGCTCGATGTGCTGCCTCGGAGTGCGCTGGAGGACCTCACCGCTGAGGACTTCAGGCTGCTCGTCAACGGCTGCGGTGAAGTCAACGTGCAGATGCTCATCAGCTACACGTCCTTCAACGACGAGTCCGGTGAGAGGCGGTGCTCGCCGCTTTCGAATTGTGATTTTGTCTGCGTGCGTGAGATTCTTCGACCCGTGGTCACGTGCCTAGCGAGAGCCGTTGGTCTCATTTCGGTCATCCCATCGCTGGACGCGAATCCCATTGCGTGGCGCACTTGAATGAGCCTCCCAACAGTAGCGTGAGTGGGTGGATGGATTAGTTTGTCAGGTTAGCGGTTGAGGGAGCAAGAGTGCATTTCTCTACATTAGTGAGAATGGGTGAGTGAATGTCCGAGCGAGTTAGTGAATAAGTGTGGGTGGGTCGGTGAACAAGTGGGGAAATGTGGTGGTGAGTGAGAGGATGTTGGCGGCGTGTGTGGATGAGCAGGCGAGAGTGCCGACAAGCTTCTGCAGTTCAAGCGCTGGTTCTGGTCGATTGTGGAGAAGATGAACATGGCCGAGCGGCAGGACCTGGTAAATACAGGGGTCACAGCACCCGTGCACATTAACTCAGTACACGAGCCATTGCCTACAAAGATCCCCCGTGTGTAGCCTTTAACAAAACTGTTGGGGCAAGTGCTGTTGGCGAGCACCTATGAAAGCTGGCATGGCACACGAGGGGGGTGGGTGGCTTACACCACGCCTGGCTGCCTTTGTCTCCTCATACACTGCACCAGGTACTCATTTAAGGCTTCGTCGACCTAGGGGAGGCCCAGAACCAGTTCAGATATTCGCCACTTATTGGTTTTGAGCGGGAATTCAACTCGGGTCACCTGGTTGATCGCTCGGTGCGCTAACTACGACACTATCGCTCCCCACAATGCCTAACACACAACCCAACACACACTCCACTACCCAATACTTAACACATGAACAACCCAACACACAACACATCCCCACTACACCACACGCACAAATCAAAACGCAAACCTATAATGCACACACCTATATGCCACACACACCACAAGCACACATACCAGTGCACATGCCATGCTCTTGACATGAGTGCACTTACGCAGCACACACAAACTTAACAGTTGTGCCAACACGCATACCAGCACCAAAACACTGACATACAGACCATCACTTACATCAACAGTCTCACACCCATGGCCACACTCCGCAAACACAATACCCACACAACTCATATCACCTTGTATGCATTCTAGCATATTTAGTCACTTGACATTCCTTGATTTAAAATGCTTTCTTATGCTCACTTCATGCTTCAAATAATGCATGTCAGACCTGTTAATGGCACTTCATGAAACATTCTATGCAAATGTGCATGATAGCTAATGAACCAAAACAGACAAAGTGAGACGGGACTCAAAATAATAAACTCTTAATTTGGCTCAAAACCCTGTATCGTGAAGTCAGTTGGAGTGAGTCGTTAAATTACGAGTGAACTACCCTATAACACCCTCTCCTCCTCATCAATCCTCCTTGCACTCCCCTCCCCGCCTCTCCCTCTCCCCCCACCATCGCAGGTATATTTCTGGACGTCGTCACCATCCCTTCCGGCTAGTGAGGAGGGCTTCCAGCCGATGCCGTCTATCACCATTCGCCCGCCCGACGACCAACACCTCCCCACGGCCAACACGTGCATCTCGCGCCTCTACGTGCCCCTCTACTCCTCGCGGCAGATCCTGAAGCAGAAGCTGCTGCTGGCCATCAAGACCAAGAACTTCGGTTTTGTGTAGCCGGGCCTTGTGGGGCAAGTCTTGTCTATTTGGTTACCCGTCCACCATTCGTCCACCCGACCACTTGCTTGCGCGCTCGATCGTTAAGGGCTGCGGTCACCGTGCACTCAGGAGGCAGGGTTTGCGCAAATTCGCCTCTGTAAAATAAAGTTAATTAAAAAAACACTTTTAAACTAAAAAGAAGAAATGGGAAAAAAGAGATGAAAGCGTAACCGGGGGCCGCTCTTGTACGAATGTGCCATGCGGAAACGGACGTCAAGGTGAAGCCATTTGGCAGCGTACACCCAGACTGTATAAAATAATAACAGTAACGAGAATAGATAAGACACAAGGAAGGCGAGAGGGCTTAATAGCGTAGCTCACTTTATTACACCTCTTGCCAAGTGGGGAGTTGCGAGCAGAGCTGCGAGTTTTGGTTTTTATTTAATTTCACTGTTTTGTTTTTGTTAACATTTTGTTATCTGTGGAGGCCCCCATGCTCAGTGGGAGCCTGGCCGATGCGAGGGGCTGGCCGCGTCCAAAGGGGCCCCCCCCCCCACCCTCTCCCCGCCAACGGGCACTGACTCTGTCCACGTTGTGAGTGAGACACTTTTTGTTGAATTACTGTTGTTTCACATTTTACTTTATTTTTTACTCCGTGATAAGAGCTGGGACGGTTAGTCAATTAATGGACTAAAATTTGTAATCCACTACCTTTTTGTGGTAGATTACTTGGGCCCTTTTAAAATGTTTTCCGCCTCCTACATCCTGCCTCCTGAAGGCTGAAAACCTCCCCCCCCCCCTGCAAGCCACGCCCATTGTGAGGCCGCTGATGATGATCTGGAGACTTGAGCAGATCACGCCCGTCACCACCGCAGCCGGGACATGTGGTAGAAAGCCCCCTTTTTTGCAACAGTTTTGTTTTCGGATTAGTTGAGTAATCGAACCGATGATCGGTAGAGTAAATGATTACTTGAATAATGGACGGCCCAGCTCTGCACCGCAAGCACCTTGCTTACATGTGTTTAGCCGTATGTTGCACGCATCATAACCCACCGTCATAATCACCCATTCCTCGTCGAATTTTTGTTTATACGCGCGTACTCACTGTCCCTTAACCTGGCGAGAGCACAATGAGAGTCGTGTCGAGCAAAAATGACTCGACATGAATGGACAGTTATTATTTTTACCGTTGAATTCATCGGGGACCGTTTGTTTTTGACTAAAGACCTGGAATGTTATGCCACAGGTGGCACACTGGGCCAATTGGTGGCATATAGCCGAGTTCCAAAACATCCACTCAAGCAGATATCTGCTGCTGCGTCTTGCCTCTGACATTTAGAGACTCAATTAAGTCTCCCAAGTGCACGAAAATGAGATCGCCCGAGCCTTGTCACTCGCTACACGTGTGCACTCGGGTGGAGAAGCACTGGTGATGGCCTCGTTGGCTTGTGCGAACGATACATCTCTGCTTAAAGCAAGCACGGTTTGAGGCTGGTGTAGCTCCATATGCAGGAGGGAGTTTGGCCCGACCTGGTCGCAAATGTCTGGTTAACATCGCTAAATGGAAAGTCCTCTCCATTTCGTGTTTCATTTGGAAATCTGAACAGCCCTAATGTTTTGTTGGGAAGGATATTTTCTGTTGTAGTGAAGAGCTGCACCTTGGTTCCAGAGGGTCTGGCCAGAGGGGATGTGGTGGGAATTGGAAATGCCACCAACTTTGCACACTTGAACTTACATCGTGCTCCTATAATTTAGTGTGAGGAATATTCCGTTTGGAACCGAGTGTCATTACATTAGCTTTTGATGCTTGTGTTCTGCTGCGGTTTGTGCTTCTTTACAAGTAAGCAGAGTAAACGGCTCTTAGTTCAAGTCGCCTTCAACGTAAGACGCATATTTGATTTTATTAGCGTGTTTTATCCGTTGGTTTTCATGAGCAAAACCTTCGGTTACTTTTTCTCACAGTAATCTTGGGTGAATATTAAAGGAAGACATTGACGCGTTAAGAAAATGCAAAACAATAACAATTGGAATACAGTAACTGCAAAGGAGTTTCCCGTTACATGCATTTACACTTGGCGCATCTCCTGCTTATTGAACTCTGCAATATCCGTGTTCACACTGGGGGCAGTCTGTTCACATCAGACTCGATGTGATCAAACTAAATCTCATTCACGCTACTTTAAAAAAAAAGACCATTTCTTAGACGTCTCCACGCAAAAATGTTTGAGTGGACTCTTGTTCAGTTCACCTCGAACTCGCGTTTAGACCGCTGCGTGTACACCACGCAGATGTGTGCAGCCCTTCTGAGAGCCTGGCGCCAGATGAGTGCCTCCCCACGCCATCACGTGGCTTGTTTGAGCATACTTCACACTGTCACCGTGCTGCAGTGTGGTAAAGGTGAAGGCGGGTGGGGGGGGCATAGATGCAGGAGCATTGTACAGCAGTTTTTTTTCTGCACCACCCTCAACTGTCAATCACGTAGCCATGCAGAAGCCTCTTGCCACCAGACGCCCAGAGAAAGTAATTTATCCATATTCTTTCCAAGCTTACCTTTGCTTACGAGATGTGATGCGATCGGGCCAAGTCCGGGTGATTTAGTCAAAGTGCTTAGACCAATCTGCGTACATGTCATAGCAATATACAGCCCTTTGTTAATCCACTGCTGGATGAGGTGTCCCCCATGTTTTCGTTATTATTGTTTTGGACCACACTTCACCACGCTGGTCAGTGCGAGTTTGTGAAGTAGGGAACTTTGGGACCATTTACCATATCGCTCGATTGAGGTTTGCCGTCGCTGGGAACTGAACTCGGGTGGCCAGGTTCATAGAGCGTTGTGATAACCACTGCCCTACACACGCAATCATTTTATGTATAAGCATGCTAGAGCCCATGAGGCAAGATTTGTGCTCGCAAGGGAGACCTGGGATGCCGACAAATAACTTTAAAACATAAAACTTGGTAAAAATGTGAACCCTAGCCAAATCTTGGAGAAGTTTTGCAAACAATAAATAATACAAAAACCAATCACTAATAGACATTTCAGTTAGACATTTGATCCAAATATCAAAAGTGCAGTGGCTCATTGCTTGGATGTAAAATGCATAACGTGGCACATATACATACCACATGCAAGTGAGCTCTGGCGACATTGAGGTTATCTACAATAGTAAGTAAGGGTAGTTGCTATCAACATTTGTAATTATACCATTTTTCTCGTGTTATTTACAGGATGTTCAGATTACATTGCCCAGTGTGAACGTAGTTTATCAATCCCATGGTGTATGTCTTCTATAAGCAAGTGCCCACGTTCATGACACTCAATGGCATGCAGCTCGGGCTCATGCACGTTTGCAATGAAGGTGGTGGTGGTCGGGGTCGCGATGGTTCTCATGAGTGCAGTGGAGGGTTGTGACTGGCATCTGCCACGTGCACACAGGTAAATGTGATCGTCTGTCAATTCTGAACATTCGTTCCATTTTATTTGCCTTTCGATTCCTGAAGTACCAATTCGGACACGTGATCATATAAACAATGCCTATTATAACTATACCTTTCCTCCCATTTGAGCGATCGTCGGTTGGAAACCATCAGAAATCGCCGATAGCTGTTGCTGGTTGAATACAATACCTCGAAGAATGGTTCTTGTGTTAGCTTGAACCTTGCCACAGATTTATTATTTGGTAAATAGGAAACCTGGCACGACACGAGATGGTTGAGACCTGGCTGCAGTTAATACAAATCAGAGGTTGCCTTTCTGCCAATACACGAGTCTGACGCTGAATGGCATCTGTAACGTCCTGTAAAACGGTCTGAATTAAAATTGTGTAAAGGTGTTTAATGCAACTGGCTCTGAAAAGGTTTGTGCACGCTTGAATATTTTTGTTCTTTAAAACTTGTACAAATTAAGATGCCAAAAAAAAGCAAGGATCATTGAATCACACTGCTGTTACCAGATAAATTACGAATAAAAACAACACCCCAGACAACATGATTCACTTTGTGGTTTTAAGTGTATGCTGACAACAATTGCCGCCATTCGCCACTAAGTGGTGGTGACGTCACCACGGCACGTGTGCCAGGCTATGTGCACATTAAGGCCACGTGAAGCGGGCAGGTCACGGGACAGACCCAGGTGCCATAGGTGACTGGCTGAGATGACTGGCTGATGCACCACCTGTGCCCTCTACTGTGCTCACTTGCTGTGTTTAACGCGTCGGCTTTCGCGACCAATATTCATAATCGTTTTTTGGGGTAGATAGTGGAAATGTCCTTAAACCCGCCACCACCCGACAGCCAATTCGTTGCTAGTGTAATGTATTTAGAGACGCTGTCTTGCTTAAGTTATATATATTATATATTACAGTCCACCCGACTCGGCATGTTATCGGGGAGACGCAGATTGACTACATCTGGGTGACTGTAGCTGCTACACGACGTTCGCTACATAGCTGACTGACGATATAGGAGCCGTCGATGTAGTAGCCACGGCGAAGATGTATCACTTCTTTCCTAGCCTTCCAAGACGACGAGGGCCATCCACCGTGGTGACAGCGACGACGAATCCGGACCCTGAATCCCCCACAGCAGCCCCGAGCCTCGCTCCGCGCTGCCTTTTATTTCCCCTCGACTCTGCCGCGCCCCTTTTCCCCGAACGTTCTCCTTTGCTTCACTACAACGCCCCGGGGGGGGGGGGGGGGGGGGTTCCATCTCTACAAACGCGTTGACCCCTCGCCCAGTGACCTCGCTTGATCCTGCCTGTCATCGCTGCGATCATTATTTACGGCCACTAGGCCCCGAACTGTTTTTACACGGAGTACAGCGCACCGCTGTACTCTTCGAGTGTAATGTTCTGTGTAAGTGAGAAATCTTACTAATTGTCTGTGGCGGGTTTAACGACACGTTTAGGCCATCTAACCCCAAAACAACGTGCTTTTTGCCAGTACCAAAATATGAGAATAGGTACTCTCTGGTTCTTTCGGTCAAGTCACGTGGGTAGAAATAAAATAAAACAGATCGCGATGTTTCGATCGCAACACAAGCAATCTTCATTTACGGCCAGGCGTTGTTCCACCTGATGAAGATTGCTTGTGTTGCGATCGAAACGTCGTGATTTGTTTTATTTCATTTCTACCCACGTGACTTTACGGAAAGAACCAAAGTGTATGGATTCCTGCAGTCACGAAAGCTTCAAATCAACGAGAAGAGGTTTTCCCCTTTTTTCTGGCAACAAAACTGAAACCTTTAACAAGGAATCATGTTTGCGTTAACCACAATACTTGTGGTCAGAATGCATTGTTTTAACATTATAACACCTGTTTTGTTGCCAGAAAAAAGGGGAAAACCTATTCCCCAAAAAAACGATTATGGTTGCTGTGTTTTTTGCTGTTCGGGACGCCCCTCGTTGGGAGCGTCGCTCCTCTGCCCTCCGTTGGAGGGCGACTGCCTCCAACTGTCCAGCAGCGTCCTTCACGAGCCTCCTCCACAGAGGCCGATCTTGACACCGCTGGTACCAGTCATCGACAAGTCCACTCAGCTCCACGTCCTCCTGTACCACATCACTCCATCTCTTCTCTAGCCCAAGTCCGTTGCAGCAACAACAACACAAACAGTTCGTATGTATAATGTTCTGTCGTGCTTTTTATTCCAAAATGTTTATTTTGTTGCCATTATGCTGTTCCATGCGCGTCTATCATCACGGAACATTCATTTGTCCGGGTGTCCGTTCCATTTTTTATCCGTGGACTTAGAACGAGGGCTGGTTTTACGGTTTAAGGTCTTCGTTACGTTTAGCGTGAGTGCTTCTAAAGTAGAAGTTGGGTTTCGGGCTGTATACAATTGTAGGGTTTGTGAAAAGGCATATATGCACTCTGCAATTCCACAATCAGGCTAGTTGTGCTGCTCTCATACTTAAAGCCACATCTCGAGATGTATAGTATGTTGAACTTATTTCGCACCGAACGTGGCCAACCGTGCTAATCAGAGGTGCTTGGGAAGGATAACACAACACAAAAGCAGTTTTAAGGAAATTAGTTGTCGATCAATATTTAAAAAAGCATCGCTGTCCAGTGGCTTCCTAATATCAGAAGAGCATTCCAGACGGCTGCAGAAGCGCATCTGAAAGTGCGTGGTGCAGTGGACGTCTTTGTTCGATGACCAGCCAAAAGGCGCTGCTGCTGCTGCTGCGAGGATGACTGGAGTTTGCGTGATGGTTTATGTACCTTGACGAGATCAGCGAGGTATTGCCGTTCATGTGTGGAAAGAAGCACTTTGTGTGTAATGAGTGCAACCTTGTGTCAGCACTTGGCTGCACTGGGACGAACATCTTAAGTAATATTCTTGGTTCTTTCGGTTAAGTCACGTAGAAGGGAAACGATAAAATAATACAATTCATAATAAAGGTTTTTGGGTTAGATCGCGTTATTTATAAATGTGTCGTAACCCTCCACCACCCGACACGGCCAATCAGCAAAAAAGTGTCACGTTGACAAAAGACAAATAATTCACTACTTTAGCCCACCGGTGTGTTGAAGAGTGAATCCACAACATTTACAGTTTGAGTACGACGTTTCGCTGGTAAATACATCCAGCATCATCGGGCAATTCGCCAGACTATTTTTGCTGATTGGCCGTGTCGGGTGGTGGAGGGTTACGACACATTTATAAATAACGCGATCTAACCCAAAAACCTTTATTATGAATAATATTGGTCGCGAAAGCCTACGTGTTAAACCAAAATAATAAAAATATATAACAATATAAGCCATAAGTCAATACTCGACGTCTGGGCGAGAGCCCTCCCACGCCGTGTCAGCTATGGTGATTGTTTGACCCCCACATCGTGCCCATGGGGTGCGGGTTGCTCAAGAGGCGCCCAGGGACATTTCGGATATCGCCACCGATGTTTATCATGCCCCGAGATTTAATCTCTGTCCGCCACCGTTTCACCAGCCGGGTTTTATCCACCGCAGCGATGATGGTGATGATGGGTTGAGTCGAACCCTGACCAGCAGGAACTCTGGGAGCTTGAGGGACTGCAGCATGGAATCCGAACCAAACCCCCTCCAAAAGCTACATCCAGTACGGCTTTTATAATGGTTGAAACTCAACACTGTGGCACTATGATACATCCTGTGGGTAAGCTTGCGATTTAAAGCCAGATCATCGCTGGGTGTATTACCACCAGTTATGTGTCGAATTAAAACAGCTTTGTTCATGTTGACATTCGAGGCGCAGCGTTAATAATTCGTAGATCGAGTGTCATAACGATAACTTAAATAAACCAAGGTGAATATCGGTGGAGCGATTTGTATCGGGCATGGGCGGTGAGAAAACAGTCGTTGGAGGGGGTGGGGGGGAAGGAATTTAATTTACAAAGAGGGGGCTCCCTCCCAAAACTATGACAGTCTCGGTGGGCCCCTCAAATTGAATCTGGCTCTGCTGACCAGCATTTGTATGTGGGATCTGCAAAGTTGGTGGAAACAGCCACCCCTGTATGCATGTATGTTGAATTTCTTTCGCACCGTACGTAGCCAACCGTGCAAATCGCCAGCCCAGGTGCTGGCGTGTGGTCATTATAAACTATAGGTAAAGAATCAGAGGCTGGCATGTGGTCATTGTAAACTATAGGTAAAGAATCAGAGGCTGGCATGTGGTCATTGTAAACTATAGGTAAAGAATCAGAGGCTGGAATGTGGTCATTGTAAACTATAGGTAAAGAATCAGAGGGTGGCATGTGGTCATTGTAAACTATAGGTAAAGAATCAGAATCTTTATTCATATTGGAGGAATCCGATGAGCTATAAAGCTATTTTCTCTCTCTTGTTTTGGCCAGACGGCTTGGTAGATATGGGAGTTCCCACATTAAGTGGTGTCTCTGTGTGTGCTGTGAGTTGTGGGGAGTGGTAGTGTAGTGGTTAGCGCGCTGCGTTACGAACCTGGCGAGCCGAGTTCGATTACCGCTCAACACCAGCACCAGTGACGATTATCTGAACAGGCCCCGGGCCTCCAATAGGTGTACTCAGCCTTAAACGGGTACCCGGTGCGGTGTTGAAACATCGCCACTGGGGAGACAAAGGCGGGCGTGGGTTTGTCCACCCACTCCCGCGTGTGTCTTGCCGGCCTTCATAGCTGCTCGCTAAAAGCACTTGCCCCAACAATCTGTTAAAGGTTATACGGGGGATCTTTGTCTATTCGTTATATGGTGGTGTGTGAGATTCTGTATTGTGAATGTTGTCTGTGTGTGTCGTGGTGTGGTGATGAGTTGGCACAGTAGTGGACATCCGTGAAAAAAATGCTTTATAGATTCATTAAGAGAGCACAGGTGATGCATCTGCCAGTCAGTAAACTCGTGCGTGGCACGTGAATCTGTCCCGTGACCTATCCGGCGAGCCATCGACGCTTCACGTGATCGCCTCAAAGTGCACCTAGCCTGGCACAAGCGCTCTGCAGCAGTTGTTGTCATGTGTTGCGTGAGCTTGGTGTGCATAAGTAGTGTGTTGAAGGTGGAGTGTGTGGTGTGTTGTGGTGGAGTGTGGTGTGTTGTGGTGGAGTGCGTGGTGTGTTGTGGTGGAGTGTGTGGTGTGTTGTGGTGGAGTGTGTGGTGTGTTGTGGTGGAGTGTATGGTGTGTTGTGGTGGAGTGTTGTGGGGTGTTGTGGTGGAGTGTGTGGTGTGTTGTGGTGGAGTGTGTGGTGTGTTGTGGTGGAGTGTGTGGTGTGTTGTGGTGGAGTTTGTGGTGTGTTGTGGTGGAGTGTGTGGTGGGTTGTGGTGGTGTTTGTGGTGTGTTGTGGTGGAGTGTGTGGTGGGTTGTGGTGGTGTGTGGTGTGTTGTGGTGGAGTGTGTGGTGTGTTGTGGTGGAGTGTGTGGTGTGTTGTAGTGGAGTGTGGTGTGTTGTAGTGGAGTGTGGTGTGTTGTGGTGGAGTTTGTGGTGTGTTGTGGTGGAGTGTGTGGTGTGTTGTGGTGGAGTGTATGGTGTGTTGTGGTGTAGTGTGTGGCGTGTAGTGGTGGAGTGTGTTGTGGTGTGTTGTGGTGTAGTGTGTGGCGTGTAGTGGTGGAGTGTGTTGTGGTGTGTTGTGGTGGAGTGTTGTGGTGAGTGTGTGGCGTGTTGTGGTGGAGTGTATGGTGTGTTGTGGTGTGTTGTGGTGGAGTGTGTGGTGTGTTGTGGTGGAGTGTGTGGTGTGTTGTGGTGGAGTGTGTGGTGTGTTGTGGTGGAGTGTGTGGTGTGTTGTGGTGGAGTGTGTGGTGTGTTGTGGTGGAGTGTGTGGGGTGTTATGGTGGAGTGTGTGGTGTGTTGTGGTGGAGTTTGTGGTGTGTTGTGGTGGAGTGTGTAGTGTGTTGTGTTGGAGTGTTGTGGTGGAGTGTGTGGTGTGTTGTGGTGGATTGTTGTGGTGGGGTGCGTGGTGTGTTGTGGTGGAGTGCGTGGTGTGTTGTGGTGGAGTGCATGGTGTGTTGTGGTGGAGTGTGTGGTGTGTTGTGGTGGAGTGTGTGGTGTGTTGTGGTGGAGTGTGTGGTGTGTTGTGGTGCAGTGTGTGGTGTGTTGTGATAGTATGTGGTGTGGTTAAGATGTGATGGTATCTTAGTATATTGGTTGAATCTGGTGAGGATATTGTATCCGTGTGAGAGTATGATGTTGCTGTCTCAAATGCTTATGGAACACCAGTGCTGTCACTGCGAGCACCTATTAATGCCATCGCCATAGTATCACTTGCCGTGGCCAGCTCCACATTTCACTCCTTAGTGCTCATATCCACACACCGCAAATATTCATTCTGGCCGAGTTGACCTAGGGGAGCCCCCACCCACAGACACGGTTTTTACCTCCACATTTAGATTCAAGTACTTGTCTGCTACACATTCCCACATAATGATAAGCCAACTTTGTTGAGCTCTCATCACTTGTGGCCAGGTGGCTTCTGGAAAACAGCTCTAGCAGGCTCGGTGGGCCGTTACCTGCTAAAAGAAAAAAATATATAGTGGCGGTAGTGACACAGACTCTGAATAGAGCCTCAGTCAAAGCCCCCCACGGTTTTTAAACAAAAGAATCCGGATTTTGTACAGAGAGAACGGACCCGGATCTCGCTCATTGATCCCCACCCCTGCCCCCCCTCGTTGATCCCCCCATTGACACGCGGACAATCCTTATTGGCTTGGCCACAAAAATCCACGACACAGACACACACACACACACCCCAGCCTCTTTATTTGATGTTCCTTTTGCCCACGTCTTTTAGTTAAGTCCGTCTCGCCCTATTTATATTCTCTTTCTGTCTCCTCTCTCTCCGCTTTACTGTTTTAGTTGTAGCTCTGTAATTATAGTTTCGTCTGGTTTTGGTTATATTTCAAAGCGGTTTGTGTTAGTTGTGTAGTCGGACTGTTTAGTGTCTCGATTGTCTTGTGGGTGTAAAGTTACAACAGTGTTTTTTTCTCAGCGTGCCTGTCTCTCTGTTGCTGTGCGCCCGTGTGTCTCTGCGTCTCTGTATATTCGTATTTATATCCCTACCTGTCTGTGGAGCTGTGTATTTGTGTGTCTCTGCGTCTCAATATCTTTGTCCCTCTGGATATCTCTCTCCCTCCCCGTGTCTCAAAACGCATCTGTGCGTCCCCTGCCCTTCACAACACGCGGTTCCCGTTCATCAAGAAATTGGCGTTTAAAATATTTTTTAAAACAACAATTATCCCACAATGACCTCTGCGGCTGGCTCCGTCCCGGTTCGCGCCTGGACCTTGAGTTCCCGCTTCTCTCCACTGCTGCTCTGGCTGCTGCTGTCCGGGCTGTGTGGTACCCAGGCTGACATCCCGTTCCCCAAAGACCAGAACATGGACGTGGAGTTCCCTCCTCGTGGACGGAGGTCGGATTCTGGACTCCCGGACGGACATCTGAGACCCCTGGGTGAGTGCGGCGAAAATTCCTGCACGTGTTGACTTTTAGTTTTATGTCCTGTTATGTTGGACTTCTTTCGCACCGTACGTAGGGCAACCGTGATAATCGGAGGGTGAGGGGGGACGACACAAATATGCCAGCAACAGCACTATTAAAGTTGGCATACATTAGAATGCATAACCCCCCTTTTCCTGATGACGACCGCTTGTGTTGCGATCGAAACGTCGTGGTTATTATTATTTACTTTATTTTTAATTATTATTTTTATTTACTTTATTTTTTTAATCAACGTGTCTTTACCGAAAGAACCAAAGAAAAATGCATAACCCTGTTCTTGACTTGAACAAGGTTAGAAGGAGTTGGGACGAAAGGCGATCGAATGGCTTCTTGAGTATTTATAATCTATTATTATAACCGACGACAGAACCGACGTTTGTCGATTCACGTTGCAACGCATTCACGCGGCTGGCCCTCTGCAGTCGATAGAGGCCGCTACGTTCACCACCACCACCACGTTATAAAATATACCGTCCTGGTGAGCGATTCCCAAAATTTAAATCGTGATTCCCCGGATCCCATCAATTACCGTACTTGAAGTGGCATTCGCCTCGTGTTCGCGATCGCGACTTTGACGTCTCCAATCGTCGGGAGGACTCGGGTCTCGGCCCGTAGCCATGCCTGGGGGCGACCGCCTCGGGCCCCGCGCTTTGAGGGGCCCGTGACGGCGTCACAGATGTAACACTTCGTGTTTAGTTTGAGGGAGTCGGGGGGGGGGAGGTTGTCCACACAGTGTGATTTCCGCGGGTCCTCCGCACCCCAATGGGACAGCCCTGCCAATGACTGGACTAAAACATCCGTTTAGTAATCAAATTAACTTCCCAATGTGGCTCACAAACGCGCAAGGCCGTGATTGAGAATTGTGCAGCGCGCCCCCGAAGGGACTTGCAATAAGGCGACCGCGAGCCGCGTGAGAAGTGCGGCGATCGCCTCTATGGGCTTGGGTGGGGGGCACTCTCCGACGCAAGGTGGTGCGCTGCTCGCTGTGAGAGCTTCCGAAATGTGGCCCCGTCTCTCGTGACTCGGACTGGCACAGTTTGGAATATGTAATCGGCGACGTTTCGGACAAGGGCCCTAATTCATAGCACGTCGATCGCTCACCACGTGTGTGCTGAGAAGGGCATTTTTACTCCAAACGTCTCCTCTTGTTGTATAGGTGTTTCTTTTAAGGTCGCATTGTTGATGAATGAGTTGAATTTTGTTGTTGTATGTACTTGTGCCCCACTGCAAACGCAATATCACTACATCATCAGTTGGGATTGACAGTAATTGGGGGGAGGGGGGGGGAATCATCCCAGCTAAATTATGTACGGACGTGTACTTAATAACAACAATAATAGAACACGTGGTCTTATCGCGTCTCTCTGTGTTCTCATCCCCGCTGCTGCCACGTGGCTCTCACGCCCTCCGTGCACCCCCCCCCAGGCTACCAGCGCAAATCCGACGGCCGCGTGCTCGAGGTGGAGGGGGAGCCGAGCCCCCAGGAGGTGTGGGCGCGCTGCGCTGAGCCCGGGGAGCCGTGCTTCATGCCTGGGGGGCTCCCCCCAGAGTCGTGTCCAGAGTGCGTGGCCTGGAGCCGAGACAAGGAGCTCCGCGAGGCGTTTGGAGACCTACAGGTTTCACCTGCTCACTCGTCCACTCACCCGTTCACTCGTCTACTCACTCGTCCACTCACCCGTTCACTCATCCACTCACCCGTTCACTCGTCCACTCACCCGTTCACTCGTCCACTCACCCGTTCACTCATCCACTCACCCGTTCACTCGTCCACTCACCCATTCACTCGTCCACTCATCTATCTGCTCACTAGTCCACTCACCTGTTCACTCGTCCACTCAGCCGTTCACTTGTCCACTCATATATCTGCTCACTCGTCCACTCACCCGTTCACTCGTCCACTCATCTATCTGCTCACTCGTCCACTCACCCATTCACTCGTCCACTCATCTATCTGCTCACTCGTCCACTCACCCGTTCACTCATCCACTCACCCATTCACTTGTCCACTCATCTATCTGCTCACTCGTCCACTCACCCGTCCATTCGTCCACTCACCCATTCACTCGTCCACTCATCTATCTGCTCACTCGTCCACTCACCCGTTCACTCGTCCACTCACTCGTCCACTCACCCGTTCACTCATCCACTCACCCGTTCACTCGTCCACTCACCCGTTCACTCGTCCACTCACCCGTTCACTCATCCACTCACCCGTTCACTCGTCCACTCACCCATTCACTCGTCCACTCATCTATCTGCTCACTCGTCCACTCACCTGTTCACTCGTCCACTCAGCCGTTCACTTGTCCACTCATCTATCTGCTCACTCGTCCACTCACCCGTTCACTCGTCCACTTATCTATCTGCTCACTCGTCCACTCACCCATTCACTCGTCCACTCATCTATCTGCTCACTCGTCCACTCACCCGTTCACTCGTCCACTCACCCATTCACTCGTCCACTCATCTATCTGCTCACTCGTCCACTCACCCGTTCACTCGTCCACTCACCCATTCACTCGTCCACTCATCTATCTGCTCACTCGTCCACTCATCCGTTCACTCGTCCACTCACCCATTCACTCGTCCATTCATCTATCTGCTCACTCGTCCACTCACCCGTTCACTCGTCCACTCACCCATTCACTTGTCCACTCATCTATCTGCTCACTCGTCCACTCACCCAGTCACTCATCCACCCGCTCACGCATCCAATTAAAACCACCTATTGCCCCGAAACGCCGATCTTGTTTTTGCTGTTGTGTTTGTTGTTGTAACTTGGTGACCCGCCCCCAACTGGACATCTGTGAAAAAGAGCTTCACAGCTCACCGGATTCCTCCCGCAGTCTAAACGAAGGCTCTGATCGTCGTCGGCGGTGTCGTCATAGGTGGAGGTGGACAAGCGGCGATCGCGCCGCGTGGCGCAGCACGTGCTGCCGCTGCGCCGCTTCCTGTCCGCGTTCCACGCCGAGGAGTGGCAGCTGCGCTCGCTGCTGCCCGACGAGATGCGCCGTCACGTGCGCGTGCCCAGCGGCCTCCACTGTGGCCCGCTCAGGTGCGCTCGCCGAGGGGAGCCCCCGCCGAGGGGCGGAACCGTGACGCGCGAGGTTGACCGAGAAGCGCCGGGCGACGCTTTTGAAGCGGGCGAGGCGAGAGGAAGGGTTGCGGCGGGGTGGGCATTGGCGAGATCGCTCGGACGATACTGGGGCTGGGAGACATCGGGACAAACACTGAGACTCGCAAGACAATGCTAATTAGGTGAGCCAGGCGATACGGGTGAGACAGGCTATACAGATTATACAGGTAAGCCAGGTAAGCCAGGTTGTAGAGGTATTCGTGTGTGTCTCTGAGCAACCCCCCCCCCCAACCCCTACTCTGCCCCGCTGTGTTGACCACAGGCAGTGGATGCAGGGCGCCGTGCTGACCCTGAGCTCTGGGAGGATGAACCAGCCCGTGCGTGCTCTGCACGACCACCAGCTCACGTGCGCCATGGACGGGCGCATGGACTACATCGTCATCCCCCCGCGCTTCCAGGTGCGCGCTCCTCCGCCCGGCACATCGTGGCCGGCTCTTGCAGCACGGCGGAGCGCAGCGTGCCGTGCGTGTGGACACGACAGGGACCGTTGTTTTTTTTCTATTGTTATAACACGCAAGCCTGGTCGACGTTGGGTTGCGGGGAGGGAAACAGAAACTCCGTGAAAGTAAAAATTCGGCGCGACGAGACCGTACCTAAGGGGTGGGTGAGGGAGTTGTACCCGCCACACAGGACCGTTGCTAACGTCGACAGCTGTTGCCAGCGGATAATGACGATGATGGTGGTGACGGCGGCGTGGTGGCCCAGGGTGCGTTCGACCTGGAATGGTCGCAGCTGGAGCTGGAGGGAGCGACGTCCCCGCTCGACGTCGAGATGGTGAACGTGTTCGCGCACCAGGAGGCGGCGCGCGCCTCCTGGCGCTGGGCCACGCTGCGCTCCGGCAGCTGCATCTTCGTGCCTGCAGGCCACCTGTTCCAGGTGAGACCAGCGCCGGATTGGGTCGCGAGGCAACCGGGCGTCTCTTCTCAAGTCTGTGCCGCGCCCGATTAGCCCAGCCAAACGAGCTGCTTTGGTGTAAATTGAAACTAAAATAAACTTTTATTTCACCAGGTAAAGTCCAACTGAGCTGTTCGTTCTTTTTCAGAGGCGACCTAGCCACACATGATAGCTCATCAACAATGGTTTATATCTTCACCACACGTGGGAATTTATCGTAGTAGCCAATTAATCTGACCGCGTGTTGATTCTGACTGCGGAGGGAAAAACCGGGGGATCTGGAGAAAAATCCACTTGACCACCAAGGGGAGAGAGAGAACACGTGGACTCTAAATATAGAACAGGTATCGTCAGGGTCAGGATTGAACCCACAACCTCCTGCGTACCAGGCGAGGGAGATAGCAGCATCTCGCCACCGGCATGCGGGAGCTGGGTATGCGAGCTTCATGACCCGGCAAACGCACCCTAGCCTCCCTGGAGGAGCCCAGTGATGGGACCGTGTCCATTATTTTCAAGGATCCATAAGATCCTCAGACAATGTCGACTGGTAAAATCCAGAATGGATCCTTGGCAGGCCAACCTGAATGTTTCAAGCCAGCGGCTGGTGTTCCTATATCCACGTATTGCAAGCGTCGATAAAAGAGGGCAGGCATGCGGCTGAGAAGGCCCAGGGCTTCATGTGAAATAACTGGCCAGACAACTGCCACAAAATTACACAGCCGATGAAAAGATAATGCAGCTCGACTGATTCAACGTGAGACCTCCGCTGACAAACCGGAGCTGGTCGTGATCACATGACCCAGGAAATTCGAACTCCTCCATGCTCTCCATAACTGTTCTATTGCTCATGGAGACTTGAGGGGTTGGATTGTTTGATGACATAAAATACCCAGGCAGGTGCTTTGTTTTAGTGGAACTGAAGGATAAAGCCCCACCTCTGCATCTTCAGAAGCGTCCCTGAGGTCCTGCAAGTCTTTCCTCACCATGCCTGGCAAGGCGATGTTGAATAATCCTTATCTCGGATCGAGGAGAAAGATGCCCTGATGGTTGTACAATTGGTGGTGCCCATTCTTGTAGATGGAGACCACCAGTGCATTGCTCCAATTGTAATTACATCATATAGGGCAGCCTGCACACAATCATCAATCTCTCTTCACAGTTCAATTGGAATTAATTTCTCCCCCGCGTTTTACCTGATCTCTAGACAACAACAGCCAGGCCCTATGTGGACATGTGTTCAGACCCTAAATGGGCATGTGTCCAGACCCTATATGGGCATGTCCACACGTCACTGTATCTATAGCAACCGTAACCCCAACACTGACTGTCTTCAATCAAAATCACATCTTAGCCTCTTCGATTCTCCAATCTCCCTGTCCCCGTCTCATGTTTCCAAAGCCCCATCTCCTCCTTTCTCCATCTCTACCTCTCCCATCTCATCTCCCAATGTCACTCCTCTCATCTCCCCTCGTCCCTTCCTCTCCCCCACTTCATCTCCGTCTCTCCCCTCACTTCATCTCCTCTCGTCTCTCCCCTCACCCCATCTCCCGACGTCTCTCCATCTGTCCCTCGCCTCCTCCATCCCTCAACCCCGCAGGTGACCTCCTACGGCCGCGCCCTCACCATCACCTTCCTGATGGCGCCCGTGCCGTCGCCGTCGGGCGTCTCCGACTGCGAGCACCGCGTGCCCGGCCGGGGCCTCCCGTCGCTGTCCGAGATGACGGCGCCGACGTGGACGCTGGCCCGGGGCGGCCTCCGGCGGCCGCTGCGCGACCACGGCCTCGACCCCGCTGGGCTGCGGCGTGACCTGCTGGCCGCGATGCGCGCCGAGGCGGCGCTGGACAGCACCACGTTTGCCCGCTTCTTCCGCGCCGCGGCGCTGCCGGAGGCCCCGCGGGAGCCCGGCGAGGCGTTCGTACGGCTCCTGGGTGGCGCCGGCGTCGGGGACGGGCATCTGAGCCGCTCCGATGTGGAGGCCTTGAGCGTCGGGCGGCTGAGAGCGTTGTCGGCGGATTTGGGGCACGACGCGGCTGCAGGGCACCACCTGGACCACGACGAGCTGTAGGGGTGGCCGCTAGGGGTCACCGCTTCGTCCTCGGTTTTTCCCCAGAACGTCCACTGTCTGGGGCGGGGTGCGGGGGGAGGGGAGATGTCCTGGGAAATGTTCGTGAGCGGGAATTGAACTTGAATTTCCATCGTGGACCAACACCAGCGATGAATGCTTGAACCGATCATGGGCCTCCCCGACGTCGACTCGGCCTTAGTCGAGTACCTGGTGCGTTGTGTAAATGTCAGCATTGGGGAAACAAAGGCGGTCGGGAGTGGTGCTGGCCACCCACCCCCTTGTGTGCCATGCCGGCCATCATAGGTGCTCGCTAACAGCGCTTCCCCCGACACTGTTAAGGATATATGGGGGATCTTTGTCTTTATGTATTCATACACGCATCTATAGTACACTTCCATGATTACATGCGTACACATGTAAAAAGGTATCGTGGAAGCAAATTCGCATCCCTGAACCACCGCAGCCAAGGCTTTACGGAGCCACTCTGTTGTGAGTTTGTGACTTTGTACCGTGCTTGGAATTCCCCAATAAAGACAAAAGGCTTTATTTCTGAAAGGGAAGATGCCGGGGTCTACTCATTGCGCGAGCGCGCATCTCCACATCACCGGTGTGAGCGCACTTCGCCGGGTATGCAGTCAGGGCTAAGTTGACCAAGACGAGGCCCCAACAAGAACTGGGGCATTACTTGGCATCCATTTGGTCATGGCCGGGAATCGAACCCACGCGGACGACTTGTAGCGCAGGTGCGTGAACCACGGAGCTTGAACACGGTCAGGCTTGGTCCTGACCGCACCACCTCCCCGTGTGCCCAGGGACAGGGACCCTGGACCTTGAGGGCCCTCCCAAATATATAGACAGCTTTATGATGTATAGCTTTATGATGGTTGAAATTCAATACTGTAGCACTGATAAATGCTATAGGTAATTTGATAAAGGCATATCACTGGGTGTATTACTGCCAGTTATGTCAAATTAAAATACTTTTGTTAATTTTTTACTTTGGGTTGGCTTTACAATTCGTATATCACATGAAAAATAAAACCTAGATTTTAAACGACCAAGGGGAATAGCAATGGAGTGCTTGGCATTGGGCATTGTTTGTGATAAATCAGTGAAGGCTCAGGATTGAAAATACAAAGAGCAGGCCTCCAAAACGAAAAGAGCCCCAGTGCTGTTCTAATGGTTCCAACGCAAACTATAACAACTCAATAGGTAACGTGGTAATTAAAGCCATAGCATCACCAAGTGTATTATTCCCAGTTACGTGCCAACATTTAAATAGTTAATTTTAACTCTTGATCTTCGCAGTAATACAATGTGTATATAAAATAAAATATAAAATAAACCTAGACCTGAAATAACCACGCTGAATAACGACGGAGTGTTCGGCTAAAGAGCAACAACGCTTGGTGGTTGCGTGTCAAACCTTGCAACCAGCTGCTGCTGGAGCTCGCGGACGGAGAGAAAGCGACGAGGATGTGTGGTGTCGCCAAACAATAACGTATTTAGCAGTGCGTGACACAAGCGGTAACGGGGAGCATTAGTATCGTCTCGGTTTATTGCACAAGAAAAACTCTCGCGCGCGCCCACACGCATACGCACGCACACGTACCACATGAACACGGGCATCAACAACAGACGTGCCCAAGCCTACGCGTCCACTAACCGAGTTTAAACCTTCACATACACACGCACACACAAGCAGGTTAAACGGCAACACGGGGCATTCACTTCACAAAATACTTCAGCCATAAACACTGGAGCGAATGTCTTTTCAAACACGGATGACAAACGATTAATCGTCAATAACGACTCTAGATTGAGACACAATATGCTGGTATGCAATGTATGTACCTACATGACATGGACATATATGACAGGGAAGGAGGAGGGGGATCCAGCAATGGGATTATGGGGACCCCTACAAGCCGCCGTTCCACATTTACCAATCGGTCAAACGATGGAGGACGCCTGCTTTGGAGCACTGCGCCAGACCTTCCGAGGTCAGGGGTTCGTGTACCAACGCAGCCGGATTCTCGCACGGACGGTGTCAGCCCAGATGCTAACGATTACACAAAATGTCAAAATAGCAATAAAATAACATGAACGTACCAGAGTCTATATCAGCATGCAGAATAAAATAAGTTGACCAATCACCCTTCTTCACCAATGGTTTCCACAAGCACTTGTTAAAGCAGCCAAACTCTGAACCGTTTGTCACTTGAATCGACTGGCGGTAGCCCGGGTCACTGCAAAATATTGGTGGGCCGGGCATAGTTTAAGGCTTTTTTTCTGGAAGCATCGCTGGTACTACCACCCTGTCCTGCCGGAGGGCGACGCTGGGAGCGATGATGAGGACGACGATGTCGATCCCGCCAGCACGACCGTGACCGCCGGCCGTACCAAGAGAGCGCCCGGTGTGCCATTGCCTCCAAGTGGTCTCGCTCCCACAGACAAGTGGAGTGGCCGCTCCCGTAATAAGCAGAACGTGCTGGAGAATGACCAGACCAGCATCCCGATGTACTTTCAAAACAAGCAATAAACAGCCGTTGAAATGCACAAATCCCCATCAGCCCCCCTTGATTTATGGGTGTTTTGCGTGTTTTTTATTTCCATATTTGGAGTGCGTATCGGGCTCAGTGACATCTCCCGTCTTCATAGGCCTTCTGGTTTCAAAGTTATGGAGGTTTTGGCAACCCCAGGTCACGATGGCGACCCGGGTCACCGCCAATCGATCCACTTACTTGCGATGAGTCTCATCAGCAGAGGGTGGCCAGAGAAACAAATGCTCCTGGGTTGCCTGATAATATAACTAGAGCTGGGCTATCTGGTAGTTAAGTAATTCATATAACGACAATTGGATTAATTACCCAATCGAACAGGAAAATATTTTGGGTGAAAAAGTCTCACCTCTGTTCCCACGTGTGTCACTGGACAAGAGGTGATGGGCGTGGCTTGGCGACGTCATCGGAGTCATCGGCCGTATCATGCCAGGTGCGGATTGTAGGGGGAGTTTTCCTAATTTTGGGAGCAGGATGTAGGGGGGGGGGGGGGCAGCCACGTTTCTTTCGAGGTTCCCAGAGTAATCGGCCACAAAAAAGTAGATGATTACATTCTTTATTCTATTAATCACCCCGAGTAAATTTTCCCAGCTCTAGTTATAAGCCGCTTTATAACAATAATTACGTCAATTTGTAACATTCCGCACAGTATCCGCTGACTCCCGAAGAGAGAGGACAACTCGGAGTAGCGAGGGGGAGCCACAGACAAGGAAAGCTGGAGCCAAATTCCCCACCCCCTCACCACAAGCTCTACAGTCCTCTATATATTAAGGCGTTATTAGCCAATTAACAAGTGTTTAGATGTGGAAACCAGAACACCCGGAAAAAAACCCAGGCGTGCGAGGGAGCAACACTCTATCCCACGCAGACGGAACAGGTTGAGTCCACATTTTTGTCGGACTGCATTCTCCCGGCGAGCCAGGGTACGGCACCTCCTCGATGCCAACGGGGAGTTTCACAACATCTGTGTGTGATCCACCAACCCCTGCTGCCTCCACAGTGCTGGGTTACAGGCAGTCACGTCATGGCCACCCACCGTCAGGCTTAACTGTGCTTGTGGTGACTCCTGCCGTCCCACATCAGGAACATCGGTCAAGAACGACATTTGGGTGATGGACCTAAATGTCGTTTTAAAGTTGTGCTTGGCGATACAGCCTGTTTTGTTAATTTATTAATCTATTACCGAGAATCCACCATGAAGGCGCATGTTACATTAAGTACATTAGCTAAAATTGTGCTTGATATGAATATGTATGCTTTCTCATCTTCTGAGGTCTTTATGAGTGCACCAGTTGTGTGATGCAAAGAATAATGGTAAACATGGAAAGATAGGCCCATGTGGAGCAAAAGTGGTTCTTCAGTATGACCAATTTCATAAAAATGTATACACTTTTTAAAATATAAACTACATTGAAGTTTAGACATGGTAAAAATAAATAGTTCAAGAATATCACCAAACGTCTCACAAATACGTCGGTAAAAAGTTGTGCACAACCTCTGGGGAGAACACATCCTAATTCAACCTGCCACCGATGATCAGGACGTTGATGATGACGATGCATGAGGAGTGATATGTTACTTTAGTGTAAGAATATATCAGACAACACACTCCGCGAAGATGACGAATATTTAGAGTGCACAGGATGCGGGCCACAGGTGCCCAGAGATCCCACTCCATGTGCCTGCGAAGAAAGATGTTTGTCTCTGCACTCGGCAAGGCCAGGTGCGTTGGGGGCAAATAATAATGCCGCCGTGAAGACGGACGGAGGGGTTGCCAACGAGTGACGCAGGAAGAACGTGCAGTAGCCTCGTCACAGCCACCGCAGGCTAAGATGCTGAGGGTGCGGCCGTCTTCAAAATGTTGTGGCCATGGATCGACGCAAGCAAGAGTTAAAAAAATATATTCACTAAGAGAACGTGGATATTTTAAAGCGAGAGTAGTTTACGTACTAATACTGCAAAGAAAGGACACGCACGCAAACGCCGAATGAAAGTCTAATAGAATTAAATGTAGATAAAGCATTTCGTTTGAACCCATTGCGAAGAGCAGCAACTACCGACGAATCTTAGAGTAAGCCCGAACGGCCACGAAAATTGACAAATCCAGGAAGTCAACAGTTGAAGCTGTCAGTAGCAGATTCGGTAACAACAGCAGCTGTGGGAGGACGCCTGGGCACAGAGGCATAGGAAGCACTTTTCACTCTTGGTTACGTCAGCGTCTCGCTGCTCAAGCAAAAGTTGGGCGATGCTCATATCCACTGGTGGTCCCGAGCCATCAATGGGAATTCCGCCTTCCTATGGCAGGGGCCGGTATAAACATAGGATGGCAACTGTTGACTTCTTACGAAATGGTACTACTCGTGTTAACGACTATGACGGTTTAATGATGATGATGAGGATCATGAGGATGGTCCAGCTCAATCCCTAAACGGGATTGAATCGCGACTGCGAGACGGAATGACGGCTCAACTGAGGTCACCGTCGAGACGTTTCAGCGTTGGCGACTTCACATTAACAACACTGTACCGAGGTGGACCGCGGGCATCAAGGGGGATAAGAACCCCCGGCTTCAGTAGACGCAGAGGTCGGGCAGCGACATCTCATAGACGGGCACGGAGCGGCGGGACGCGGGGCCGTGGGCACCCACACCAACCGAGCCGGAAGGGCTGGGGGGAGGCCTGCACACACACACGCATGCACGCACATAAACAGACACACTCACAAACGAAGATTCCCTCACATAGCATTTAATAGACTGTTTGAGCAAGTGCCGTTTGTGAGCACCTATTAAAGGCGACACGGCACACATGAAAGGGTGGGTGGCCAGTACCACCCCCGGCCAACACCATGCCTGGCTGCCTTTGTCTCCCCAGTGCTGATGTTTACACAAGGCTGAGTCGACCTAGGGGAGGCCCAGGATCAGTTCAGATATTCATCGCTGGTGTTGGCCCACGACGGAAAATCGAGCCCGATTCCCATTCACGAACATTTCCCAGGACATCTGCTCCCAGACAGCGGACGTCCTGGGAAAGCCCAGGATGAATGCGTGACACACGAACCTGGCTCAACGGCTGTGGGATGCGGGTGACATCATCACGGAACGGTGACCGTGACGTCACCGCTGCGCAATTGCACGCCAGGCAGCAAAACTTTATTCATAGCATAGTTTGATTGTTGTGGTTTTAGGAAAGACAGGTATCACAGATGCGTGCCAACATTTCGTGAAGCCCCTTCATCACTGTGCGTGTTGGTCTTACCGTATGGTCATTTCGAAGATCTGGTTCAGTTTGTTTTGGAGGAGATTGGCCTGGGGTGCAGGGGGTGTGGGGGGGGAGACGGGGACACAAACAATCCACGTCAAGTGAATGGAGCTCAGGTGATGGTGCAAAGTTATAGGTGTCTGAGTGAGTGTGCAGGTGAGTGAGTGTGCAGGTAAGTGTACAGGTGCTTTGAGTGTGCAGGTGAGTTTGCAGGTGACTGGGTGTGCAGGTGAATATGGAGGTGTGCAGGTGAGCATGTAGGTGTGCAGGTGAGCATGTAAGTACATGAGCGTGTAGATGATCGCGTAGGTAAGCGCTATAGGTGAGCATGCAAGCTTCTAGGTGCACAGCTGAGCGTGTAGGTGAACACATACGCGTGCAGGTGTACGGGTGAGCACTGTAGGGCAGCGTGTGAGCACGCAGGGGTTCAGGTGAGCGTCTACGTGAGCGCGCCTCACCCTGGCTTCGCACTGCGCTGCGATCTCCTCAAACGGCGCTTTCTGGAAGCGCTCCATCACCTGGCGCCGCCGCTCCCTCTCCAGCTCATCACGGCTCGCGCTATCCACTACGCGCACACAACGATCCCCGTGCAGACGTCACAGACTGTTGGGACGACGTGCTGTTAGCGAGCACCTATTAGAACCTGCATGGCGAGCAAAGGAGTGCACCGTAGCCTGTACAAAGCCCAGCCACCTCTGTCACCCCAGGTACTCATTTAAGGGTGAGTCGACCTGTGGAAGGCCCCAGAACCGGTTCAAATAGTACTTGCCATTGATGTTAACCAATTCGGGTCACCGGGTACGTAGTGCAATGCGTTAAACAACTGCGCCACTGCTCCCCACTTTGACACACACATTCACGTGCACTCGTGCACACACGCACGCACAGACGCGAATACACCCATATATTCACACATGCGCACACAAACACGCCGACACTCATCCCGCATACACGAGTACACACACGGAAGTACACACAAGTACATCTCAATGAAAAATTCAGCTGCAACTAGCATGCAACGCGGTGACCGTCTTTGTTCAATGGTTAGCCAAAAGCCGCTGCGACCAGAAAAAACATACATTGCATTGATATTCACCAGAGAAAATCATCGATTGTGTGTGGAGTTTTTGTTTTTATTAATGTGTCGTTAAAAACGCTTGAGATTTCAGGACTGCTCCCCCCCCCCACCACCAACCTGGAAAGTTTCTAGATCTGCCTCTGATACGAATGATTTATTTCTTCCTTGTTTGTGTAGCGACTGGTTTCAATGGGCAATGTCGCCGCGTGTGAGCTGCTCACCGATCGCCTTCTTGAGGCTCTCAAAGGTGATCTCCTCCGCCGGGGTTTTCTGCAACGGAAGAAAGGCAGTGAACTGATTGAACAAAACTTTGCACATAAAAAAAAAAAAACGACAAACAATAATTATCCATATATATATCTGGCCATCTTTCAGTTAAATATCTATCCATCCATCCAGGGGCGGAGCCAGGGGGGGGGTGACAGGGGTGACATTCTGCGTATAAGTGTACAACACTCGGTCTGGCGGACTCCGTGCAACTGCACTGTCAGAGTGTGTCGCCAACCGATGGCGTCTAGTTCAACAGCCTGACTCTCTAATCATTCTTGAAATTAAAATTTGTTGAATGTCACCCCGGCCTGAAATCCTGGCTCCACCCCTGCATCCATCTATCTGTATTATTATCTGTTCGTTCATCTGCCTATCCATCTTTCCCCCGCACCTCTGATAATTATCACGGTTGGCTATGTACAGTCAGAAAGAATTGAACTTGCATACATCTGTTGGTCTATCTTTCCATCGACCTATCAGCCGCATTATCTGTCCATGTCTGTCCAGTTTGTCTATCTCATCCGGGTAGCTTTACCTGCCCGTGGTTGGGGCTCCCCTTTGCCTCCTCCTCCACCTGGATGGAGATGGTGTCCACTGTGCTTTTACGCTTGGACAAACGGTCCTCATCTGGAGAGGGGAGGGGTGGTGCGACAAATCGGCTCAGGGTAAAAGGACAACTGTCATCCACGGGTGGCACAGAGCGACTCATAATGGCCGTGTCAGATCACCGAGCCGACACAGTAGAGACCATGGGTTCAGGTCCACAGCTTGTATATTTATCTCGCTGGAGACTTATAATGGCCATGCCAAAGGCCCTGAGCCAACACTGCTGACACCGTAGTTTCAAATCCAGGCTGCAGCCATCCATGCATAAGCCAGGTTCCGGAGTGCTTGATGGTCTCAGCCTGGTCACCAATGGTTGTGTATGGGGCAGGATTTCTAAACAAAGAGGACGACTGTCACTTGGCGAGCCAACTCTCTACGGAGCATGATGGGGTTGCCGTCTAGCGTGGGGTGAGAGAGGCTCATTGAAGCAACATATATTGAAACAGGTTTGTGTGTCATCTTCAACAACAAGATGTTTAACAACAAGATATGAGGCTCTTGTTGACTAGAGTTCCAGAAATCCATATTCACCCCTTCTCAAAATTACTTCAATAGCAGGACACATGGAATATACAGCAATTGGTTATGACATTGATATGACAAGTGGCATTCAGATGATGTCACTGAGCTCTACAAACAGGTACACAGTCGCTCACTACGCTGCACTGCGATTGGCCATCAAGCACTCACGCGGGACATTTACTGCACACTACTGGAGGGGATTTCCCACAATGGCCAATCACATTTATGTAAATCTGGATCACTAAACGAATCAAAAGCACTGTACTTATATTTTTTATGCAGTGGTTGCAGGTCTGTATCAGCACATTCGATTAGCTAAGAATGACAACTACAGGTTTACTGCATTATTTTCTGCTAAGCGAAATGTGAAAGCGCTAAATTCTACCTCCAATTTGCATCAGAGGAGCAGAGAAATTTCAAACTCCGAACGTGACATTGTCTAAACCCTGTGGTCGTTCAGGCTCAGTGACGGTTGTTTGAAGACCCACTATTATCTATTTTCCACTGTACAACAGAGCTATACAAGGGCCGTGCTGAGCCAACCAGAGACAGCACAGGAGGCACCAAATAATTTTAACTGCAGAATCCAAGCCGTAATGTCATCGCACCACTGCCTTTACGCGCAATGAACAAGTCGAGATGCACCTAGGGGACCACAATGACGGTGTGTTTGAGTTGAAGTAACATCACGTGCAATGAATGTGTCATCAGCCTTGCCCCTGGTCCTGCTTGGCCCCAAGCCAATTTTAAATCTCATGCGAGGTCAGCATAGTAGGGTTTGGTTCTGGCTTGGCACAGCAAATAGCTCATGAAAAACCACTTGCACCATGAGTACCCCAGGCTGGGTCAGCTCGGATGTGTCAGTGGAAAAAGGGTAAATGCAAACGTTAAAAACTGAAGCCCTGAGGGTCGTGGGCTACTGATGATATAACATATTCTTGGCTAACAGTACGTAACCTTTTGATAAACCACAAAACTGTTCAGAGCCATAGAGCTGAAACGACCGTTTTAACAATATTTCACTACATTGGCGATGTGATCAAATGAGGCAGAACGTGGCTTCTTACTCAGGCCCATATTTCAGTGAAGTGAAATGAAACCATCTTACTTTCTCCATATTAATCTGGACTGAATTAGGATCATGGCTCAAGATACGAAGATTCTCCACCCCCCCCCCCCCCAAGTGAGTATACGAATTGTCAGGATTCACAGCCACGATTCATAGCCACATTTCGAATCAAGAATCAATTGTATTTTTGTTGTCTCATTTGTACGATCTCATTTATATATCTGCCTCATTCGTATTATTAGCTTAAACCTAATATTACAAAAAAATTCAGAAAAGAAGAAATAGTAACATTGTTACGCACACAATTCCACACATATGTTGTGAGCAAAATAATTTACTTTAATAATGCCTAAATAATCAAAAATTCCAATCACAACGTTAATATGTACGTAATGAAATCTACAATGTGGAGGGATGCTGCACACAGGGCTCGCAATCCAGAGGTCACCAGGTCAATCCGATTTCCCACTGTAGCAGTTGAACTTCTCAAATCCCCCCCCCACCCCCACCTCTGTCCATCGAGCAGCACAGATGGATACACCACAGTTCGTCAATTGGCAGGTTACGCGAGGAAGTGAAGTCCAAAATGCGCTCTAAAAGGGGCTCTATACAGCTCCCTCTAGTGGAGGCTCTGCTGTCGTCAGCGGTGAAGCGAGCAAGTAATTACAGGCCTGCACTTTCACCTTTTAGCTTTACAATGTGGATTCGAGCTCACAGGATGGGGCTGAGCAAGAAGCCGCTGCGTGCCAAGTGCCGCACCACAGCTGCACGTGCGACACGTTATACCTAAGGGTGACCCCCTGCTCGTCTGAGGATGCTCCATGGCTCTCAGCCAGATGGTGAGTAAACGCACGTGCCAAACGGCCGAAGGCGAAGATCGCGGTCGGAGCAGGAAGACACGGCGAGCGTGGGATGAACGGGAGAGAAAGCGTCAAGTGTTTTTTTAAACGTGTCTCCAGGTTTTAGTCAATGAGCCCAGAGCAGATATTTCACTTGTCAATACCACCTGAGGTAGCATAACTTTATAGCGCCACGGTGGCGAGATGTTAACTACCTCTCCTGGCATACAGGAGGTCATGGATTCAATAGCGACCCTGAAGCCTGTTGCATATTTGGAGTTTGCATGTTCTCCCCGTGGTCACGTGAATTTTTATCTGGGTCCTGCGGTGTTTTCCTCCACACTTAGAAACGTGCGTTTAGATAATTTAGAGTGTTTGGCTGATACACATTTCCACATTATAAGCAATTTTGTTGAGCTATCATATTGTGACCAGGTCGCTTCTGAAAAAGAGCTATATAGCTCAGTGGACCTTTCATGGTAAAATGAAAATTGTTTAGTTTCATAAATAGTTAATTTTATTTATTCCAATCATATTGGTGTGGCCGATAACAGTGAATTATGTTATAACCACTTTAAATTAGTGGGTTATCCAATATTTAACTTGTATTAGCCGTATAAATAGATCGGAACTCGTAATGCTTTACTACTTTAAATTGGTACTAATTTCTGTTCTGACCCATGGACTCTTCAGGCTGACAGCTGTATTGGATGAGATTCAGGGTTGGAGAAATGGTTAGATGTTTATGTAGACTTCATGCAGAACAAAGGGAGGATGCATGGTTACATTTTGAAATTAGTGTTTTGTATATTTCCAACCGTATGTTTTATATGGCTGTATATATGTGCATGCATATGTGTCAGGGACGTGCGGTCAGGGGAGGCAGGGGAGGCAGAGCCTCACCTGTCAACTCCAATAAAAATAGCTGTTACGAATAATGAAAAAATAATAATCAAATAAAATAAATATTAAGATCTTTCCACCGATCTGTGTTATAAATGTCACTTCTGTATAATTCCAATCATGTTTATAGTCAAAAACGCCAAATTTGCGGAGCTCCGCTACAAATACAGGAAGAGACGAGAGGTGAGGCAGCGACGAGCTCAGCCTCCCCTCTGATTGCGCAACCCCTCAGTAACTGGATGGAGCACGGGCAATAAGCGCGTGCCTGTTACTATCTCAGTATGTCACCAATGTAATGTTTGTAGACCCCTTCATTTCATTTCCTCGCCTTCCATACTCCAGGTAACTTATTTCACGTGTGTGTATAAAGATATTTAGGCTCGCTGGTCTCGTCATGAAACTGCAATGAAAAAGCACCAGGGGAGGCAGCCATCACATCTGCCTCACTGAGGGGGACGTGTCTAACATGCCCCCCACAGTGAGGACACGCCCCCTCAATGAGGCCACACCCCCCTCCGTGAGGCCACGCCCCCCTCAGTGTGTGAATCTGGCTCTGACACTACTAGCCAGTGCCTCCCCAGCCATTGACCTCACCGCACGTCACTGATATGTGCATACGTATATGTTAATATATGTAACTAAATGTGCATGAAAAAATCAGCATATGTGTGCATGAGCATGCATATGTGTGCATTTACATATGTACATGTGTATGCGGGCAGGACATGATGGCATAATGGCTAACACACTTGGCTATAAGTCTGGCCACCTTGGTTCGATTCTCGTCCATGGGCAACATCAGTGGAGGTTATCTGAATCGGTCACGGGGCTCCCACATGTTGACTCAGCCTTAAATTAGTACCTGGGGCGGCCGGGCGTGGTGCCGGCCACACTGCTTCCTCATGCACTTCGCCAGCATTGACAGGCACTCGCTAACAGCACTTTCCCCAAACTGCTTTTCAGAAGGCTACTCGGGAGACTTTTGTGCATGAAAAAATCAGCATATGTGTGCATGAGCATGCATATGTGTGCATTTACATATGTACATGTGTATGCGGGCAGGACATGATGGCATAATGGCTAACACACTTGGCTATAAGTCTGGCCACCTTGGTTCGATTCTCGTCCATGGGCAACATCAGTGGAGGTTATCTGAATCGGTCACGGGGCTCCCACATGTTGACTCAGCCTTAAATTAGTACCTGGGGCGGCCGGGCGTGGTGCCGGCCACACTGCTTCCTCATGCACTTCGCCAGCATTGACAGGCACTCGCTAACAGCACTTTCCCCAAACTGCTTTTCAGAAGGCTACTCGGGAGACTTTTGTCTTAACATCGTAGCCGTGCGCGTCTAACCGGTCAGCTGCGGCACGTAAGGCACCGTCAGTCGCTCCACGCTATAGCCGCTCCCGCCCAGAGCCTCTCCGATCTTCGCCGACAGCAGCAACAGCTCAGGATCCAACCGGTCCAACGTCCGTGGCAAGCTGCAGAAAAACATAAAATCGGGAAAACTAAAAAAAAAATGTGTTCTTAAAAATCCGCAATTATGAACATTTTTGTTATTTCACGTCATCTGATTGGACAAGCAAGTGAACCAATAATCGGTCGACGAATCGATTGCTTAAATAATAATAATCGTATTGATAAGTTCTGATCAGGCTGTCATCAGAAAGGACAATGGACATGAGCCTGCGCTCTGCATGGCGTGCGCTGCTCCGTTCTGTCTACGTGTGTGGCGTTCATGCACGGTAGTTATTTGTTCATGATACTAATACTGCATGTACCGCAGTCTGCGGATTAAAAAATGTACTTTTTCCCGTGTATATCACACCAAAAAGTTGTGGGATGGTGTCTCATATCTGTTTCTTCTGGAAGATGTGTTTTTCATTTAGTTATTCCGAGTCCCCTTCTGTAAGACGGTCCTGCGTAGCAATACATGACCACTCAAAGGGCAGAAGACACCACCAGGACATTCTGAATAATCTTCCAGAAGACATCTCTCTGCCCATTTTAATGCAGGGCCTTCATAATTGACTGACTTAAGATAACAAAAAACTAAATTTTTTCCTTTAAAAAATGCCTCCAAAAAGTTATGGATGCGTCTTATTTTCCAATGTGTATTGAATTCCGGAATCTGTATGCATGTGTAATGTAGCTCTCAGAGACACCGTCTTGATCAGTTTTACGTATATTTATTATGAATACAGTCCGCCGACTCACTGATGACTTAACGAGTTTCTCAGATAACTCTATTCTGAGACAACGTAACTCTAGCCTTCCAAGACTACAAGGTGCCCACTCCAGGATAATGAAGACGACCCGCTCCAAGGTGACGACGGCGACAGCAGTTCCCCCACAGCAGCAGCCCAGAGCCCCGGTTCACGCCGGCTTTTATCCCCCTCACGACCCGGCCACGCCCCTATTCCCGAACCCTCTCAACGCGCCTGGCCCTGTCTGTGTCTGCCCTTATTACAATTCACGACGGTTCGGTTCCGTGCTTTCCCTCACGTGACCATGTCAAAGCTTGTCGCATCAATCATCATTACCGGCCACTTAGGTCCCACATTACCCTAACGTGACCCTGTCTGTTCCCGTTATGTTAATTAGTAACCATGGCCACGGGGAGCCGTACTGTCCCTACATAACCCCGTACTGTCCTTACACATGTGATGTGCCTAATACATCTGCAGATGCACACTCTGCACATCAGAGTGCTGCCCACTGCATAAATGCATAAAGACATCCGTCTAGCCCCCATCTCACTTGGGATTCTCAGTGAACACGTGCGCAGGAAGCAGGTACGGGGCCCTCTTGCTCCGACTGTCAACCACCTGTGAACGACACACACCCCGTTTAACAATTGCGAAATTGGCGTTGTATTCATATCTAATTGGTTAATCTCACAACAGTCTTTCGACTTATCGGTGAGCTAAAACAATAACACGGAGGATCTTTGTGAGTGTGTGTGTGCACCTACGGGTGAGCTAAAACAATAACTCGGAGGATCTTTGTTTTTCAGTGTATGCGTGTCCACCTACTTGTGAGATAAAACAATAACAAGGAGGTACTTTGTATTTTGTTGTGTGGGTGTGCTCCTACCAGTGAGCTAAAACAATAAGGAGGATCTTCATGTGTGTGCGCACCTACCGGTGAGCTAAAACAATAACACGGAGGACCTTTTGTCTTTCGGTGTGTTCGTGTGCCCCTCCAGCGAGCTAAAACAACAACAACAAGCAGGCTCTTCGTGTATGTGCATGTGCACCTGCGTAACGTGCTGGCAGAAGGCAGGCACGGCGGTGAGCTGGCTCAGGAGGCTGCAGTAGGCGACTGCGAGCGCCATCGCGGAGCAACGCGTGGCTACGGGCGCCCCGTCCTCGCCCTGCAGAGCTGCCTCCTGCTCCCTCGCACGGGGACCGCGGGAGACAAACCCACGGAGGCACGGGGAAACAGATCAGCATGGCCAAATCTGCTGATCCCACCTCGCCAAAGCTATCAACCCTCCGCCTGATCCCTCAGCTAATATACAGTAGACACCCGCCCTTCCCAGATCTGCCCTGACAGGACCCCATCATCTGGTTCTTAGGTCTTTCCCTTGGTCACTGCAGTCATGGTGACCATTCCAATGCGGGTCTCTGCAATTGGCCCTCACTCATCATGCACACACGTCCCACCCAGCACAGCCGTTTTTTTCCTAATCATATACACAACACTTAGCCGGCATGTTCGCTTTCTGACTTCTGCATTGCTTATCCGGTCCTGCCACAATATTCCTCGCATCCGTTTCAGACACCTGTCTTCAAATGCCAACCGGTGAATTCCGAGCTGCTTAGTTAGGGTCCAACTGTCTGATCAACGCAACAAAGCACAGGCGAGGGCCAAGGGAACGGGCCCACAGCCACACCTGCATGGCGAGGGCCAAGGGAACAAAGCCGACCGCCACACCTGCATGGCGAGGGCCAAGCGGACGAGGTCGACCACCACCTCCTCGCCGGCCAGCTCCACGCTCAGCACGGCCAGCGTCCCGAAGAGCGCACGGAAGTTCCTCTCCGAGTTGTCCTCCCGCTGGCTCGCGAGGTAAAGGTACCGGTACAGCTGCTGGCTGTGCTGCAGTGCGGCACGGCAGGGGGGGCGTGGCGCAATCGCGGCACAAAGTGGGACAAACGGGGACAACGACGACACAAAGCGGCACACAGGGCAGTGACGTACGAGCACGGACTGGCACGGCGCAGAACCATCACTCTTCTCCTCGCTCCCTTTTCCACTGGCACATGCGAGTGGGGCCCTCACGGTACGGGTGGTTTTCCACTGGCTATTTACCATGCCGAGCTGTGACAAAATCGTGATACGCTGGCCTTACGAGACATTAGAAATATACAGGATGGCCAAGCAGAGTTAGGGACGGGGCTAATGTTGTATGCGATGCACGTGACGTCAGTCAATACGCTGCGAGGATTGAACCGATGCTCATCCTAAGCGAAACGTCACGATTCAGCGTCACAGTTTGATTCAAAATGTCATTATATTTGGCCATTGGGGTGAATGCAGAATTCCTAGAAGCCGCAGGGTTTATAGGAACCCATCGACACAAGGCATGTTGCAAGATGTGAGCGTAACCATGCAATTAATGTGAGCGTTACAATGGATTTGAATCGAAGAGTCGATTCATTGCTGCGTGCGCGGTGGCCGCTGCGCCGGCCTCCTAGGTACCGGTACTCTAAAACTTGACGAAGTAGGACTCCTTGCCGTACTGCAACCTACTTGCCACCTCGCGTCCGCGTGGTCTCAAGCCAGCTGTTGCCCCTGAGCGGGCGCACCACCAAGCCCGCCAGAGCCAAACCGCCGCCGCACCGACCTCACCTTCTTCATGAAGAGCACGTCCTGGCGGGAACACTTCTCCATCTTGAGATTCAACACCGCGATGTCGGGCCAGATACTGCGGTGGCAGCAAGGAGTGCGATTCATCATCATCATCGTCATCGTCACTTGGTATTTATACCGTGCCTCCTATGCACTAGTTCTCGAGGCGAACTGCAGCAGGGGGACTCCCAGCGACAGCTGACGCTGTGAGGTGTCAGGTGAATGCACAACTGGCCAGCAATTGGGGCATTAGTCTGCCAGGAGGGGGTGATATTGCGATGTGTGTACCGAGTGGAGGCGTTATTCACGAGTAGTTGATGAAATTTGGCACATTTGGAACATGACACAGGCACAGACTGGCCTACTCTTTTCCAAATAATCGCATGGGATCTTTAACGTCCACTGTGAAGCAGACCATGTGTGTTTTATGGTTAATACACTGGCAGTATTAACCAGGACGGATGCTGGGCTCAAACTGCACTCCATCTACAACAAGCGTCAAACGTGCGACTGCTGGGTCATGTCAACGTGTAGCCAACGAGTTTGCTGTGAGAACAATTTTCACAGTACGACACGATGTATATTTGGTAACTTGGTAATTGTGCTTTGCGCTTGTGTGCTTTGAGGTACTCCGCACCTCCCGATTAGCATGGTTGACTACGTACGGTGCGAAAGAGGGTCAACATGTAAACATACTTCCAGTGTGAATGAAGATTACTCTAAAGGTCAAATAACTTCCGTGATCCACAACACATACAGAGGCCCTTTACCCAGCGGTGGACTGACAAAAGGGGCGTACGCATGTGCTGATTATGCCTTCTTGTTTTGCTCGCCTACCCACCTGACGCTCGCAAACTTTTGTCGGTTGCCATGACGATCAACCAGGCTCTGCAGGATCTCCATGACGATGACCCTCAGGTCGGGGTGCTCCAGCAGAGAGAGGGAGAGCAGCGGCTCGAGGAAGGAAGATGGCAGCCCGCTCGTCATGTTGGACACGTGGTAACCGCACGTCACCTGGCGCGCAGCGCACACAAACACCAGCGTCCCTCGTGTGGCCTTCATCGGACTGATGGGGCAAGTGTTGTGAGCGAGCGCCTATTGAGGCCGGCAGGACGCACGAAGGGATTGTGCGGGCTAGGACCATGCCAGGCCCCGGCCTTAATCTCCACCACAGTGCGAAAGTTTATACACCATGCCAGGTACTCGTATAATTCTGAGTCAACTCGGGGGAGACCCAGGACTGGTTCGGATATCACCAATGTTAATCGTCTGAGTTTCCAGGTTCATGGCTTGAACAGCCATGTGATGCATGCACACAAAGGCAAGATCCCCCGTGTATCCTGAAAGATTGTTGGGGCAAGTGCTATTAGCGAGCATCTCTGAAGGCCGGCAAAGCACACGAGGGGGTGGGCGGCCAGCTCCATGCCCGACCGCTTTTGTATCCCCAGTGGCAATGTTTACAGACTGGACGAGGTACTAATTTGAGGCCGAGTCGACCTAAGGGAGTCCTAGGATTGGTTCAGATAATCGTCTCTGGTGTTGGCCGTGAGCGGGAATCGAACTCAAGCCGCCATGTTAATAGCGCAACGCGCTAAATGCTGTACCACCGCTCCCCATGTTTAAACACTCTCCCCATCTACGTTGCCTTCGCCAAACCGCACAGAGCAGGGGAAGGCGCTCGTCCAGCAGTGGACTGACATATACGTGAAAGGGCTGTATATATATACGTGAATACTATATACTGGCATGTGTAAAGGCATGTGTACACACACAGGTGTGCACGTATACAGTGAGGGAAAAAAGTATTTGATCCCCTGCTGATTTTGTACGTTTGCCCACTGACAAAGAAATGATCAGTCTGTAATATAATGGTAGGTTTATTTGAACAGTGAGAGACAGAATAACAACAACAAAATCCAAAAAAACGCATGTCAAAAATGTTATGAATTGATTTGCATTTTAATGAGGGAAATAAGTATTTGACCCCTCTGCAAAACATGACTTAGTCCTTGGTGGCAAAAACCTTGTTGGCAATCACAGAGGTCAGACGTTTCTTGTAGTTGGCCACCAGGTTTGCACATATCTCAGGAGGGATTTTGTCCCACTCCTCTTTGCAGATCTTCTCCAAGTCATTAAGGTTTCGAGGCTGACGTTTGGCAAACCGAACTTTCAGCTCCCTCCACAGATTTTCTATGGGATTAAGGTCTGGAGACTGGCTAGGCCACTCCAGGACGTTAATGTGCTTCTTCTTGAGCCACTCCTTTGTTGCCTTGGCCGTGTGTTTTGGGTCATTGTCATGCTGGAATACCCATCCACGACCCATTTTCAATGCCCTGGCTGAGGGAAGGAGGTTCTCACCCAAGATTTGATGGTACATGGCCCCGTCCATCGTCCCTATGATGCGGTGAAGTTGTCCTGTCCCCTTAGCAGAAAAACACCCCCAAAGCATAATGTTTCCACCTCCATGTTTGACGGTGGGGATGGTGTTCTTGGGGTCATAGGCAGCATTCCTCCTCCAAACACGGCGAGTTGAGTTGATGCCAAAGAGGTCTATTTTGGTCTCATCTGACCACAACACTTTCACCCAGTTGTCCTCTGAATCATTCAGATGTTCATTGGCAAACTTCAGACGGGCATGTATATGTGCTTTCTTGAGCAGGGGGACCTTGCGGGCGCTGCAGGATTTCAGTCCTTCACGGCGTAGTGTGTTACCAATTGTTTTCTTAGTGACTATGGTCCCAGCTGCCTTGAGATCATTGACAAGATCCTCCCGTGTAGTTCTGGGCTGATTCCTCACCGTTCTCATGATCATTGCAACTCCACGAGGTGAGATCTTGCATGGAGCTCCAGGCCGAGGGAGATTTGACAGTTCTTTTGTGTTTCTTCCATTTGCGAATAATCGCACCAACTGTTGTCACCTTCTCACCAAGCTGCTTGTCAATGGTCTTGTAGCCCATTCCAGTCTAGTGTAGGTCTACAATCTTGTCCCTAACATCCTTGGAGAGCTCTTTGGTCTTGGCCATGGTGGAGAGTTTGGAATCTGATTGATTGATTGCTTCTGTGGACAGGTGTCTTTTATACAGGTAACAAGCTGAGATTAGGAGCACTCCCTTTAAGAGTGTGCTCCTAATCTCAGCTCGTTACCTGTATAAAAGACACCTGGGAGGCAGAAATCTCTCTGAATAAGAGGGGGTCAAATACTTATTTCCCTCATTAAAATGCAAATCAATTTATACCATTTTTTACATGCGTTTTTTCTGGATTTTGTTGTTGTTATTCTGTCTCTCACTGTTCAAATAAACCTACCATTAAAATTATAGACTGATCATTTCTTTGTCGGGTGGGCAAACGTACAAAAAATCAGCAGGGGATCAAATACTTTTTTTTCCCTCACTGTACCAGTGTGAACTTGTACAAACACCCAGAAGCATGGACAAATGTGTACAGGTTACGGTGCAAACGCCACACAGGTCTCACCTGCAGCACAGAACGCAGCAGCATCGTCTGGATCAGATACATGGCCTCCTCACTGCAACCGCACATAAAGACCCCCCCCCCCTCTCTGGGTCATTTAATCTATTCAAGACTGCTGCATACAGTGGTGTTCGTAGGCGTGCAATGATTTACTGGTTTAGACACCACATGTCACTCATGTTAGCTGGGAACTGAACTCATGTCGCCAAATTTGTCGTGCACTGCGTGAACCACTCCTGTGCACTGTTTCGCACATACACAATTCCATTAACAGGCCACACTGTTATACACACTCACACTGCACACATGTACGTGCACACGAATACAATCGTTCGCGCGATCCTGTTGAAGCATTATATAAACATGCATGCCGCTCTGTTTGAATGGACCGAAAAGATCTCCAGAGGCATGATCTTACATGAAAAAAATCATGCCAAGAAACATCAAAGGGGTGACTCAGTGTGCACCGCTTGTGTTAGCCACACCAAGCAAGGGCGCAGGGCACATCACACACAGTATGCTTAGGGGGTTCATGGGGATTGTGGGAAGGGAATGGGTTCGTAGTCAGAAAGGGGGATTATGGGATAGTAAGGGAAGGTGCAGTCGCTATCGAGGGGGATTGTGGAAAGGGAAATCATTAATAGGGGCGGCAGTTAGTAAGGGGGAGATTATGAGAAGGGAAAGGGATGGCATGAGTAAGTGAAAGGGATAGTGGGTAGGGAAAGGCAGGGGTGGCACTTGGTGGGAAGCTACCTCTCCAAGCACAGGGACGGGCCCCAGGGAGGCGAGGGAGGGGAAAGAGTTTCCATGAAAGGAACCGCAGAGTCTGGCCTAACGGCACGCACACACACGCATCAAACTCCACGTCGGCTTTGTCTTAGTTGTTCTTTTGTGCAATCGTGTGCGTTAATGTGGCGCACTATTTTGTATTGTCCCCCTTTTTCCTGAGTGTGAAAGCAGTGGAGTTTGGTAAATATGTGCGTGTGTGTGTATGCACGTACAACCCAATGATTTGAGTGTGTATAAGAGTGAGTGTGTGTGTTCGTGGAAGTGTGCGTCAAAACCTGTGTACACAGGTGCACATGTCAATGTGTGTGCTATTATGCGAGCCTCAAATGAGTATCTGGTGCGGTGTGTAAACATCGCCACTGGGGAGACAAAAGCGGTCGGGCGTGGTGCTGGCAACCCACCCCCTCGTGTACCGTTTCGGCCTTCATAGGTGCTTGCTAACAGCACTTGCCCCTACAGTCTGTTAAGGCAATACGGGGGTTCTTTGTCTTTGTGAATGGTGTGGGAAGCGGTAGTGTAGCGGTTAGCGTGCTGCACTACGAACCTGGCAGCCCGAGGTCTATTCCCGCTCATGGCCAACAACGGTGATGATGATCTGAACCGGTTCTGGGCCTCCCCTAGGTCGACTCAGCCTGGTGTAGTCTGTCAACATCGACACTAGGGAGACAAAGGCGGCCGGGCGTGGTGTTGGCCACCCACCCCCTCGTGTGCCATGCCGGCCTTTATAGGTGCTTGCTAACAGCACTTGCCCCAACAGTCTGTTCACGCTATTTGGGGGATTTTTGTCTTCATATAGTGTGGGTGTGATCATGCCAGCTTACGTAATAATGGTGAGTGTGTGCATGCCTCTGTAGTGTATACACTTAAATGTAAGTAGTGTATGTGGACATGCACGTGTATATAAATGTGACTGTGTCTCTCTCCGTGTGTCTGTGTGTGCTGTGTGCTTGCAAACATGCCAGCATATGTGTATATATATAAATGTATGACTGTGTGCTTCACCGTACATGTCTCTGTGTGTGTGTGTATTGTAAACGTACCCGCCGTGGCCAGCACAGAGGCTGGGCTGGCACCCTGGAAGAGGCATCTTGCCCATAATGAAGAACATGATCTCTGAGCGCTGGTAGTTGGGCAGTGTGGTGGCAAATGAACCTGGCAGGAAGCACGCACAAAACAACCGGTCATCTCGTCCCACACGGACCAAAGTAATGCCACCAAAGCCGGCACAGTGTGTCCGTGTATGTCTGTGGAAGAGGCTCACAAATATGATGCTACTGGGAAGTTGAGATGTATTTTACCTCCAAAGACAATGGAGGGTGGAGGAGTGAGGCTTACAACTACAGCAGAGTGCTGGGTCTCTAAAACACAGCAAATTGCCACAGTGAGAAGCACAGTTGGTGGTGAATCTGTCAGTCATCTCAGTCAGAACCCATAAAAACGGGGACCTGTCACGTGACCTCTTGGCAGCGAGCCTTCCGCACTTCACATGGCCTCAAACTGCACATGAAAGTCACTTACTGGTAAATGGCGGCTGCTGTTCTTGTTGTGTATGCATTTGTGCATATGCTTGCCTATGTGTGTATGTATGTACGTGTGCTTGTGCATGCCTATCACTTTTTGTGTATCTGAGTGTATTTCTGCATGTCTTTGTGTGCCCGTGTGTGTATGTTTGCCCGTGTCTTTGTCTCAGGTTGCGATTACGTGCACAGGTATGTATATCTGTGTGTGTGTCTGTCCCGTGTCTTCCTGCCAGTGGGCGTTCGACACTTCACGTGGCCTTAAAGTGTACATAGCCTGGCACAAGCGCTGTGGTAACGTCACCGCCACTTAGTAGCGAATGGCGGTTGTTGTGTGTCTTTGTCTGCATCAGTGGCGAGTAATTTCAGAATGTGTCCTGGGTCTCCTTTAGGTCAAAGTCAGCCTTAACTTAGTATCTGACGTGGTGTGTAAACACCTGCATAGGATCAATAAAGATGATGGGGTATCCTGCTGATCACACCACCCTCTCATGCCCTGCAAGTGATAAACCACATTTCAAATTGTTTGAAAATTTCATACAGTCATACGTGACTGCGCTGAGACCATCGCTATATTTGCGAACTCAGTTTTCATGACGGGTGGCTCTGAAAACTGGATTTGAATCCGAGATCTCAACCGTGCCATCTGAGTGCTCCGATACACAGTGTTCACCTTCTGAGCTGCACGACTACCTCTGTGACATGGCCATTGTGAGCTCCCTAGAGGCAGCCGGCCACCTCACCGATGGTCTTGATGAGCGACTCCTGGAACATCTTCTCCTCCTCGTACTCCGTGTCCTCGTCCTCGTGGGAGCCTCCGCGGCCCGTCAGCTGGAAGTCGACACTGAGCCGCACATGGCGGAGGAGCGTGTTGCACACTTCTAGCACCGTGGGGCCTGGGGGCACATAATGGTCAACAGCTGTCAGATATCGTTATCATCATCATCGTCATCACTTCATGTTTATACCACACCTTCTATGCAGCACATCTCAAAGTACCCTGTGTTATGATAGGGGTCCCCCAGAGGCAGCTGTCCCTGTGAAGGCACAAGGTAATCGCAGCACCGGCTGGTAAGTGGGCATTGGTCTGCCAGTCGAGGTGTCGGGGGAAGTTGCTAAGTGGCTTCCCAATTAAGTAGTATGTGATTCACCTATTATAAAAGCCCGGCATTCCGTTTGTCCATTAACTAAATTATAAGAGCCCTTTGGAATGCATGAAGCAAAAAGGTATCGAAAGTGGGAAGAAGAAGACATCAGTGGGGGCGACGGGGAAGGGGCGAGGTGTGAAGCATCAATAAGCCCTCTGCAGGAGATTGAATAAGGCGGCCATAGGCCGCCAAAATTCTAGTATAATTTTTTTTTACAAATATGAACTATGAAGTCACCTGATGATGGTCGCTTTTGTTGCGGTCGAAACATCGTGATCTATTATTTTTTCTACCGACGTGACTTTACCGAAAGAACCAAAGAGTATGGATTCCTGCAGTTACGAAAGCCTCAAATCCTGAATGAATTATAAACACTGGCGGTCAAGGCCAGACCCAGATGTTTTTGGTTAACTGACTGCATGAATGGCCATTGCACCACTTGTGCTCCCCACCATGTCAATCTGGTGCTCCGCTCGCCATTGAATCGCTGCTCCCCCCTCGAGTGTTGTTGACGGGCAATTGCCTCTTACTGCTCTGTAGCATCCTTCATGAGGCTTCTCCAACAATAACATCACGGTTGTTGTTATGGTTGAAGCCTCGTAACAACCGCCGTTCACCACTAAGTGGCAGTGATGGCACTTGTGCCAAGCTAGGTGCACTTTGAGGCCACGTGAAGTGTTGAAGGCCCGCTGGCAGGAGGTCACGAAATAGACCCAGGTGCCATGGGTTGACTAATTGGGATGACTGGCAGATGCACCAACTGTGGTGTGCCAACTCTCTGCGTTTTAGCCGCCCGACGCTCCGCTCGTTGTTGTGAGCGTCCCTCCCCTGCCCTCCGTTGTTTCTGGAGGACTGCCTCCAACTCCCCAGCATTGTCCTCCACAAACCTCCTCCACATAGTCACACGCACGCAAATGCGCGTACCCACGGATCCGCCGGCGGCTATGGCCACGGTCTCGGCAAGCACCTGCACCAGCCCTGCACGCACGCGGGCGCTGTCCTTGCTGTGAGTGTCCAGGTGCCCGAGCAGCTGCTGCAGCACCAGGTGCGAGTGCTGTGCCTGCACGTACAGCAGCACACAGCATGGAAAGCTGTGTTGTGTATGTATGTTGAACTTCTTTCGCACCGTATGTAGCCAACCGTGGTAATCGGAGGTGCTGTGTAGTTATTGAGTGTGTGCATGCGGTGCAAGTGCACTTGGGTTCCTGGTTCAGAGGGGCCCAGGCGCTTGGCTATGGAGAGTGGGGGAGGGGATAAATTAGACAGGGAGCAACATTTCATCGCCCGTGCTGGGCACCATGCCAACCACACACGCTACCGACACCCATGAACATATTTCGTAACCTACCAACTCACAAAGCAACCCTTAGTCTTACAGTGACCGAGAGGCCCACACAGAGACCCCTACACATACACAAAGATCCACAAATAATGGAACCAAAAGGCTAACATAGGACCCATAGGTTAACATGTATGTAGGTATATGTTGAACTTCTTTCGCACTGTACGTAGCCAACCGTGCTAATCAGAGGTGCGGGAGAATTACAACAAACTAAACACAAAGAGTAGTTCTAAAGGAATGAGTTTTCAATTTAGACATAGAAACTAGGGGCGTAGCTGTTCAGTGTGCAGGTGGAGCAACTGCGCCGGGGCCTACTAGCTGGAGGGGCACAGGTCCCGGGTTATGAATAGGGGAAAGGCATGGGTGGCAGATTCTTGGAAGGTGCCACTGGCGTGAGGAGTCATGTGGTGAGATAGCCCAGTGGCAGTAAATAGGGGGCCCTATTTAATTCCTTGTACTCGGGTCCGTGCCAGCCACACTTCGCTGACGCACGCAAGACCAGTGCTAACGAGTTTGAAGCTAGGGTACCATTATCGTCATCATGACCTCTTGACCTAGTCCAAGTTAAAAGTCAAATAAACTGTCTCCCTGCTAAAAGAAGTATGGGGTGACACAGCGCTAAGCCGGTGGTGGAAATTACACATTCTCATGGTGAGGATAGTTTCTCCACAGGACACGTGCTGTTGATTTCCACAAAGTGGTAGTCTTCACCTTGACCCACGTCAACAGAGTGCATCCCTGTTTAAACGAGAGTTAGGCACCGCTCATCTCTAGTGAGGGCCTAAAAGAGCTACTGAAGGAAATTCCAGATTCCAATGGCGTAGATAAGTCTGTCAATTTGACGTAAGCCAGGACCATGTGAAGCCGATATCGAAGAACAGAGGTGACCACTGTCGATCCCGCCCGATGCTGGTCCTATCACCCCCCTACCCTGTGTTTTGTCTCACCTGAGTAGTCAATCACTCACAGCAATGCTGTTGGAACAGACACAGGAGGTGTTGCATGTGTACGCACCTGTATGGAGTACATGACGATTTTGAAGCATCGTACAGCAAAAGCGTTGGGGTCCCAGAGCTGATGGTTGTCCAGGTGTCTGGAAGGTGTGTGTGCAAACAAAGATCCTGCATTCGCATTGACTGTTGAGTTAATTCATAACACACAAAGTGCTTGCCACAAATGAACCACACGATACCTTACTGACCTCGTCTAGGAGCGTAAACCATCACGCGAATTCCGGTCATCCTCGCTGCGGTTTTTGGCTAACCATGGAACAAAGACGGTCACCGCTTCGCGCGGTTTCAGATGCGCTTCTGCGGACGTCTTGAACGCTCTTCTTTCCGATACTGGAAGGCCACTGGAGCTATGCACTTTTAAACCTTGTTTAAAAACTAATTTCTTTAGAACTGCGTTTTGTGTTTAGTTTGTTGTCCTTCCCCCGCACCTCCCATTAGCATGGTTGGCTATGTACGGTGTGAAAGAGGTTGAACATTCATACAAGTATGGTGGGGAGCACCTATTAAGGCCGGTATGACACATAAAGGGGTGCTGTGGCCTACATCACACCCACCTACCTTGGTCTCCCCAATGCCGATATTCGAATACAGCAACAGGTACTGATTTAAGGAGGAATTGACCTCGGGGAATATTTCTGAGGTCTGTCCAACTGCTTCCTAGCCACAGTCAAAGAGGGAGGGAATGGAAAAGTGAGAAGAGTGAATGTGGGAAGCGGGCAGGAATCAAGGTAGAGGGTGTGGGAGGTTGGGAGGAAGGGCGAGATTGAGGGAGGGAAGAGGGGAGGGAGAAAGGAGTTGTGAGTGGGAGGGAGGACAGCAGGGAGTGGAGGGAGTGAGGAAGGAAGGGAGGGGGAGAGAGATGAGGATAGATAGATGGGGAGGGAGAGACGGGGATGGCAGAATGGGAGGGAGGGATGGGGACAGATAGGGATGGGAAGGAGCTGGAAGTCTGGCTCCCTGCGATGGGAGGGAGGGAGGGAGGTGTGCCATACACAAGGACGGGCCGGATGACGTTCTTGATGTTGCCATAGGCGGCACGGCCGAGCAGGTCACGCAGACAGCTCTCCCCGAGACACGCGGGGCTGTCTCGCTCCCTCTCCGTCACCTGCAGCGGGGACGGGGACCGGCTGCGCATGCCAGCACACGCATTCATTGTAGTGGCGTACTGTGGAGAGACGTAGTGTGGAGTAGCTTAGTGCGAAGTGGTGTAGCGTTGCCTGGCAGGCGCCACGGACCTGTCGGCTGGGTCCGCGTGCTGCATGTTGTACAGCAGGGAAGGTACGATCTTGTCCATGTGCTGCGGCTCCCAGATGTCGGCCTGAAGCTCATCCTTCACGGTCTTACGCACGACGCCCTGCAGGCCCCTGATGCCAGCCATACGCACCCTGGGCACCAACATCATTGTTACCATCAATGACGATATTACCAGCACCACCACGAGCATCACCGATACTTTCATCTTGCGTCAACAACATTGCTAAAGTCACTGCCCATAAACATAAACATTATTGATAACACTGCCACCAACGCTGACACCGTCACTGAAACCATCACCAATAGAGGAGGGGTAAGAGTGGAAGGGTCAAGGAGGAGCAGTCAAAGATTGGAGATCAGGCTTGAGGGATGGGATGAGAGGTCGGAGGGTAGGGCGACCGCACTTGTTGGTGGCGTCCGGATCATCGTGGCTCTGGTGGCACATGGCGCTGAACTTTGACACGAAGAAGTCGTAGCGGCGGTGGTACGAGGGGGTGTCTTCCTCAATGTTGGCAAACTTCACAAACTGTCGCCGCAGATTTTGAGTGCGATGGGGTGAGGGAAGGAAAGAAAGAAGGAGATAGGGGTGGGAGTAATGACACGGAGATAAACTAAACTATAAAATACACTTTGTTTTTTTTTACTAGGTAAGGCTCACTGAGCTATATAGCTCTTTTTCAGAAGCCACCTGGCCAAAAATGATAGCTCAACAACGTGGCGGCTTATCATTTGGAAACGTATAGCAGCCAAGTCCTCTAAACGCATAATTCTAAATGTGGAGGGAAAAACCGGAGGACCCAGAGAGAACTTCACACAACCATATAGTATTAAGACTGGGTGAAGCTTTCTTGAGATAATAATAATAAAAGGCATTTAACAGCACATTTATGAATTGCTTAAAAGAAATTATCATGTTCACTATAAATGAATAGAGTCATGTGTGAGAATGGATACACAAATATCAAAATAACTTAAATTGAGCAGATAGTTATAAGTGTGGTTTGGAAACAAATTATTAAGAAGTAGGCAATATATGCAATTCTATTCCATTCTCGTACATGGCAATATGTTCAATAGCAAAATGCTAATGCCAAGGTCTGCAAGCCTTGAGAGAGCATCAAGAGAGCGTTTGTGTAGTTTTGCTATTCGTCAATCGAAGGAGTGCAGACTACAATGGTTTACTATACTGTCCATAGTTTGGCTTGCATGGCCACATAGGTGCGATGATATTTGAGTCTTGAATGAGACGTCCGCATTGTTCCACTCTGTTTGTCAGAGTTCTTTCCAAATCTGGGTGAGATTCTAGGATGGTGACAGCCCGATCAGAGAAGGGGGATCTGGACTTGAGATGGCATAGAGGTACATTGTTGACGTCTTGATTAATGGGTAAGTTGTGGTTGGCAAGAACACGTGTAAGCTCCCTTGCATGTCTCTGTGAATATTTCGTGTCCAAATGTTTGCTAGAACATGGAGCTACTTCTAACACTTAGTTTAAGCTTCGGTTAACATAATACCACTGCTATAGGCTCGTATATTATTGAGTACTTCTAATGATCAGTATGTAGCTTAACCAAAAATCAATCATGAAAAATTAGATTTGATGTAAATTATATGCATATGATATTCTATTACGTTTTGGCAAGCATAGCGAACAGAAATGTGCAACCAGATCAAAACAAGTTATGAAAAATCACATGCATGGTTTACGTAATGGTTTGCAACATGCATTTTATATGCAACCAGCAGCATGACAGCTGACAGGAAGCTGTTAGGGGATAAAATGCATTTGCATATTTGAAACTTTAGATATTTTTTCACAAGCGTCATGAACGCAACAGACAGATGGAGATAATGCATAAACGCTTTCAACCTCAGTCGGAAAGCAGTCATAAGGAAAAACACTAGATGGCAAAAATGAGGCGATAATATTATTAGATGATGATTAGAATTGCACCCTCCAAATTGTGACAACATATCAGTTCTCTGGAGCGGGAGGTGGTGTGGGGAGAGGTGACTCTGTACATGACAAGTAAATAATTGTTCGCATTATCAGCATCATTATAATCATCATCATCATTGTTATTCTTATCCAGTGAACGAGATGAGCTGGGGTGAGAGGCAGCTGGGCAAGAACGCACCGAGTTGGTGCCCAGAACCTGCAGCTCGGGCTCGCTGCACTCCAGGAGCTTCGCCACCATGCGCAGGAAGCTCTCCACAAAGAGGTTAATGCTCTGCGAGTGGCACGCCATGAGCAGTTGGTCCAGCGCCTCCATGGCAATAAACACGTAGCTGGGAGACACGTGGAGGAAATGTGCGATCAGGTGGTGAACACATCTGCAAGCTGAATAAATGCATCCTTTATATGTATAAAAAAATATATAACAATGTTTCTTAAACAATCATTCATTGGCTGAAAACATAAATATATAGAGGAATGCAGAGCTTGGGCAATTGTTGACACCGGCACACAGCCTGGCTGCCTTCCAACTCATCTGTGAGTGGCAATTTGCATGAATGACACTATTAAAAACTTGACGTTATTATTAACTAATCGGCTAATCAGCAGTCATTTTAAAAGATCGACCTCTATAAGGCTGGAGACCCATCGCAGCCCACTATTGGTACCAACTTGTCTGTGCCGGTCATCTCTTAAATGCATTGGTTTGCGAGAGCCGAGATGGCGCCCATCAGTTTCTACTGAATAAAATTATTTTCGTGATCTACAAAAAGCTATGAATAACGGAAAGCCATATGTATTTGTCTACCGTAGAATCTGTAATTTCCATGTGGTCAATGGTATAAAAACCTTCTCTAAAACCAACCTAATTACTTAAATAGCCGTTAAATAATTAATTACTTAAATAGGTATCCGAGCTCTAATTGAAACGAGTAGCGTATGCGTCTGCGTGCCCACGTGTGCTTATGTTAATATTCGCGTGTACCCATGGCGGTAGTGCCGTGCCACGTCTCGGCTGAGCCGCTCCGCTAAGTATGCCCCGATCCGGTCAAGCTTTTCCGGTGCGGAGAGTGCGTAGAACGTCAGCTTCTCCATGTTGGCCTTCATTAACCCCTCCTGGGATGTGGAGGGGGAAAATAAAGCGAATGGAGGACAGAGGACAATGAAGAATAAAACAGAGAGGACAATGGAGAGAGGAGAGATAAAAGCGGTGAGATAGAGACAAACAGAGAACACTTACCATGGATTATAGTTGCCTCTATGTCAGCTGGGGTTTGCGAGATTGTTTGTGTGCCTGTGTCTTGTGTGTTTGCTTCTGTGTGTGTGTGATTCACTCACAGCAGGATCCTCTGGGAATATATTGTCTACTAGCTGCTTGTAACGAGGTCGCAGAGCTCCACAGCAGCCACACACACCTGCAACACAAACCCCCCCCCCCAAACCCAATGTTAGCATGAACAGTCTGCTGATGCAAGTTAAGACAGCGAGCACCTATCAAGGCTGATATAGTGAATATGTAAGCGTGATGGTGCACCCTATCGCACACTCACCACTCTGTCTCTGCTTTGGTTACTAATTAGAACCTATCCGCTGCTAATTTCAGCCGTTGTTCATGATGGAAAAATAAATTGTAAGTTCATTAATTTAGTTCCCCCCCCCCACTGAATTTTGATTCCCATGAGGCCGACATGCACTGGTCTAATCGTGTTCAAATGACGTCACGGAATCTTTGGGTCAGCCAGCACAGCATCACATTATCACCAACAAGGAATAGCCGCCCACAAGCAATACATAATTACTTCTGCTGTCACAAAATAATAGATCTCTCTTACCGCATCCCTCCGTCTTGCAATACAACGCGAGGTTTACCAAGAGTCAGGTAATTGACAAGAGATCAAATTTAACAACGAAGAAAGTTGTTCATGTGTTTGGATTTTCGTGTAATAATTCGTGACCTGGCTGTGGTTGCATGAATCAGATCTAAGTGGTGTCAGTTCATAAATCTACGAAGAATTCTCTATTTTTCTTGAACAATCACTATTTCTGTTCACATCCCATCTCTGCCTCTGCATCTCTCAGTCTTGATCTCTCTCACACAGTCTTTTTTGAGTCTCATTTGTGTTTACTAACATAGATATTATGAGACCCCTGAGCCACCCAGTTGAAAGACCGACAAACACTGGCATCAGACTTGGCGGCAGATTGGCAGAATAGATAATGAATGATAAATGTGATTTGTCACAGCGTGTGCATAATCCTGGATCCTGAATACATCTGCAAAATGCTCCAACAGACCATCGTGTAACCAACCCCACTGCCAATCTCGCTCGCTTCCCTCCCTGCTTGCGAGCTATCGCGCGTGAATGTTTTTTTTTCCTTTCCTGTTGCAGTTTTTGTGAGGCTAGCAGGCAGCATTTGAGTCGTACAAGAAATGAGCAACTGTGATCGCAGCCCCGCTACGTGGACAGATTAACAAGGCTTTCCGCGAGTAAGCAAGCTAACGCATGTGGCATGCGTGCGCGCGCCTGTGCATGTGCGCGTGTGTGTGGGCGAGCATTACCGGTATGTGATGGGCACCATTGAGCACTAGACGTGTCCATCACCGTTTCACAGCCGTGCCTCTGTTACTCCTGACCCTGGCACGAACTCTCGAACCTGAATATCTGCAGCTTCGATCGTCTGCCCGCCTCTCCTGCCAACCTCTGCACCCTCCCACTCTTTGCCCCTCCTCCCAGCTGCCCTCTCTAGCTGTTTCTCAATATACCACCAAGCTCTCTGCATCATTAGATTTATCATTGTCCTCATATCATCCTCCTCTCTCTTCTTCTTCCCTGGACAATAATCTCTTACTCGTGTCTCTAATGCTGTTGCTCTCAGAATATTATACAAAATTATCCACCAACTAGTGACATTCATTATCTCACTTTTTCCATAACCAATCCCGTCGCTCCACCAATTTGTCTCCATCTGGGTCTCAGTAATTGTCTTTTTTATATCTCATTAATTCCAGGAGGAAAGTGCCTTTGTCCTCCCAATCCAAGGCGACCACAATACCCAGTTAAGAACATGGATATCCCAAGTGCACACACGTAAGGTGCTTGCAAATACAACTCTGACTGTAAATCCGCACCCACATGACTATCTCGCCACCATCTCCGTTTTGCAAAAGCGAATTTGAATGTAGATCTGTAGACCGGGTGTCTAGAATGTTCTGATCTTTGGGCCAACTTCAAGACTGATCCGCGTACATAACGGGTTCTATGTGCGCATTTAACGATGCATCGATGATACATGGATTCAAATAAATGTGTACGCTTATGATGCATGTAATGCAATAATGTGTCTGAGTTATTTACGCTTGAAAGAAATTGTGTGCAGCACGATTTGCTAATGTTACATTTCAGGCTAATGATGAGGACAAAACTGTATAAATGAGACAAAACAAGAAACAATATAAAATGAGGCAGTAAACCCAGATTCATGAATCGAATCAAGACAATTCAAGCATTTGCAAGGGGGTTACGAATAATTACGTGTATAGTTTTGGGTCCATATAAGCCCCATGAACATTCGACACCAAGTAAATGATTTGCTCAATGCTGGCAATAATTCAGTCAGAATGAGAATATTTACTTTTCCTGGAGAAGCCAGATGAACTATGAAGCTTTTTTTTCCACAGATGTCCAGTCGGGATGGGTCATGAAGTTACACAAACAACGATTATACAGTCTTTACATTATACACGTGCCATGTCTTTTAACCCTGAACCTCGCTCTATCCCACGTCTGGGAATGTATTTTGTTGCTTATACTGTACTGTATTATCCACAACGATACATTGCAACTACTTTATAAATATTTCCCACCGAGGTTTTTCTGCAGTATTTATCGATGCAGGCAACCTTGAGGCTCATAAATAGGAAAATGCCCTCACAATGATGAAGTACTGCCAGATGTCCTAAATTTTACCAGTTGGATTCTTTACCCGGTTTCAAATGAATACTGTACTGTATACGATACATTAATGACCAATTGTAACGTGATGGAAGGAAGCCACAAATCAACAATTTTAGACAACAAAAAAACCCCGAAAGATTGTTAATATTAAACGCTAGATAAACCAAAATTACATTTCAATACAAACGTGCTTTTCCAAAAAAAATCTCAAAATGCAGTACGGAACAGCACCGCGAATTTAACAAAAAAAATGAACAAAACGAAAATGTACACGGTACAAAATTTGTACTTAACGTATGAACACTCTAAATACACGCGTGATCTTTGCGAGTATTATTGTTAATAGCTGGGGTATTTAAAGCCCATCGTACTGTATACAAACATAACGAATAACGGGATCATTCCCGGATCTGTCAACCCCAGTTGTCCCTACCTTATTACAGATTAATTCAGACCTTATTGGTCACCCCGTGTCCCTTATAAATCTCAACGTTCATCCTACAAAGTCCCACCACAAGGGAGAAACACAAACAATAAGACAAACACAAATGTTGCGCGTATTAAAACGGCTGTACGCCGTATGGAGCTGAAAACTCAATTCCCCTGTACAAGAATACGGGGTAAAACGTATGGGTTGACAGGTGATTTCATGTACAGAAGCAATAAAAGAAATTTTCAGCAACTTGACAGATAAATTGAACTCACTGGACATGACGTCTTGCTCAGGGCTTTGTCAAACCTTGACTTCTTTCGGTTTTTATAATTATAAATCTCGGCGTGGTCGAGAGGGCGCGTGCGGCCTACTTGGCTTCGCCCGGTTTGAGAGTGCTTCGCCGGCAGGGTAACTAGTCGAGGACGGCGGGTCCGCTAGGAGTGTATGTTTTACTGAAGAAAAAAAACTTGATTATTGTTTGTGCTGTTTGCGTGGATTTATGCACGTGGGGTTTGGTATAGCAGGTGAATTAATACGGTGTGGTAATTAATAATAATGCAGCGGTGCAGTGGTGAAGATGGTCGTGGTGGTGGTGATGATGATGGAGTTATTATGGAGATGGCGACAGAGGGCGCCGTTGTGTGAGTGGGTGTCACTGTTGTGATGTGACACTGATGGTGTTACTGTTTGTGATGTGACACTGATGGTGTCACTGTTTGTTGTGATGTGACACTGATGGTGTCACTGTTGTGATGTGACACTGACACTGATGGTGTCACTGTTGTGATGTGACACTGATGGTGTTACTGTTTGTGATGTGACACTGATGGTGTCACTGTTTGTTGTGATGTGACACTGATGGTGTCACTGTTGTGATGTGACACTGATGGTGTCACTGTTTGTTGTGATGTGACACTGATGGTGTCACTGTTGTGATGTGACACTGATGGTGTCACTGTTGTGATGTGACACTGATGGTGTCACTGTTTGTTGTGATGTGGCACTGATGGTGTCACTATTGTGATGTGACACTGATGGTGTCACTGTTGTGATGTGACACTGATGGTGTCACTGTTTGTTGTGATGTGACACTGATGGTGTCACTGTTGTGATGTGACACTGATGGTGTCACTGTTTGTTGTGATGTGACACTGATGGTGTCACTGTTGTGATGTGACACTGATGGTGTCACTATTGTGATGTGACACTGATGGTGTCACTACTGTGATGTGACACTGATGGTGTCACTATTGTGATGTGACACTGATGGTGTCACTATTGTGATTTGACACTGATGGTGTCACTGTTTGTTGTGATGTGACACTGATGGTGTCACTATTGTGATGTGACACTGATGGTGTCACTGTTGTGACGTGACACTGATGGTGTCACTGTTGTGATGTGACACTGATGGTGTAACTGTTTGTTGTGATGTGACACTGATGGTGTCACTGTTGTGATGTGACACTGATGGTGTCACTGTTTGTTGTGATGTGACACTGATGGTGTCACTGTTTGTTGTGATGTGACACTGATGGTGTCACTGTTGTGATGTGACACTGATGGTGTCACTGTTTGTTGTGATGTGGCACTGATGGTGTCACTGTTTGTTGTGATGTGACACTGATGGTGTCACTGTTGTGATGTGACACTGATGGTGTCACTGTTGTGATGTGACACTGATGGTGTCACTGTTTGTTGTGATGTGACACTGATGGTGTCACTGTTGTGATGTGACACTGATGGTGTCACTGTTGTGATGTGACACTGATGGTGTCACTGTTTGTTGTGATGTGACACTGATGGTGTCACTGCTTCTTGTCATGTGACACTGAGACTGATGGTGTCACTGAATGTTGTGATGTGACACTGATGGTGTCACTGCTTATTGTGATGTGACACTGATGGTGTCACCGATTGTTGTAATGTGACACCGATGGTGTCACTGCTTCTTGTGATGCGACAATGATAGATATCACTGATTCTTATGTGATAGTGATGGTGTCGAGCATCAATGCTGTGTCACTTATGGTTGTCACTGTTGTAGATCACTACTTTTTTATGCATCAGTGATGGTGCCAATGCAGGGTGTTACGCGTCATTCGATGGTGGTCAGAACAGGAATTAATATTTGAAAAGTGCTTGGTTCATATAACTGTGGGTTGGCTAAGAGCTGTTTGGCTTCCCTCCATCAGTTTTAATCACCCAACTATCAGCAATGCTTTAAAATAACAATAACTGGCATCACCACAATACTCTTCATTCAGCAGGAATAATGCTTCACACATGTTTTACTAGGTATCCAACACAAAGAAAGCGATATATTTAAAGTTCAGGATTCTTTCAGATAATTAGATTTACCCCCTAAAACCCATATATATAAATCCCTTCATGCGAGCATCTAATCATTTTTCCCCTCCGTTGCTCTACACAGTGTCAACTTGCGTGCTCTCTCCAAGTCTGGCCTCTACTCTGGAGACCCGCTTGGTTCGGCCTGATAAGTCTTGTCCACCAGACATGAACCTTCATTGGTGTCCTGCCCCTGGGACTCCTGAAAGCCTAAAATATAATATACATGCTTTGCTTTCTTCTCCTACAACATCTAATTAAGTATATTCACTCACTGGACACATCAATGTAAGTGTACTGCGGAGAGACTACATTCCGTCTGACTTACACTTAGCCCTCGCTGAACAAGATGACGATACCAAAATGTTGTCCTCCATAATGCTGCATTCGCTTCGTCACCCAGACATAATGTGAACTCCGTTTTTGTTTAATACACCCCCACTCTTATATTGAAAACCCGTTGAAACCATCCCTACGTAAAGTTGCAAAATAAGTTCAACGTACATACATCTGAATGTGGTTTGGGTAACTCCTCCCCTCTTGGTTGCAATTTCATCACTCCATGTTGACTTTAGATTGGGTTAAGTACAGGTCAAATCACTCAGGAGGTTATATAATCTAATTACATTTTCTGCCCAGTAACACGAATTGTGTTTGTTATTGTATCGTACATTTTACACATTTCGTCACAATCGTGCCAATGACCCATTTGCCCTCGTACCTCCGATTAGCATAGTTGGCTACGTACGGTGCGAAAGAAGTTCAACATACATACATGCATGGTGACACGTGTTGTCAGTTGAGGTCAGTGCTAAAATATTTTGAATACATGCAAAATATACCAAATTTGAAGTTAAATTTGATGTTATCTTAAGGTTATATTATCTTTAGTTTTGAGTAAAAATTGGTCAATTGCCTTATTTTTATAAAGGAAATATATTATTTTGTGTACTTGTTACCCTTAAATAAATACAATATATTTTTTGTATTTTGTTTACCTAAAAATAACAAATCTACAATGTCATCATCAGTCATGGTCTATATAATGCTAAACATCTTCCCAAGCCATCATCATTCCTCATGGTCTGGTCCTGTGATGCGGAAATCCATTTTGCTTCCACACAAGAACTAATCGCTCATCTTTTAAAACAAAAGGCAAGCTAAATATTACGAACAAAAAACAGATGAGTACAGTTTTGTAAAAACGTATTCCAAAAACTTCACAAAGTAGAATATGTGCCTTATCATTTGTCTGTTTCCCAGCGTATAATCTTTTTTTATAGACTCTTTCAATAGCGTACGAAGTATTCCGATTTCCGGAGCAGATGGAGCTGCAGTTTGAAAGCCTGCCACCTCATACCTATAATCGCCACTCATACAAGTTTACAAAAAGCTCACCAACACAGGAGGCCTGGGTTGCACTTGGAAAATTAAATGACAGACTGATGAAAGAATGATAGATGGACTGCTGGAGGGTAGATGAATGGATACACTCGTGACCAGACACATGAATGAGGAGAAAAAAACAACCTGGTGGATGGACAACCGGGAGGCAAACAGTTGGACAGACAAGTGAACAAACAGGTGGTCAGACAGATGGACAAACAAATTGACTGACAGATGGACAGGTGGTAGAATGGACAAACGTTTAATCAAAACAGGTTGATCAAAGAGGCACGAACAGTCTTAAATCAACTTCAACAGCCATCATCGTCAAATTCACAACTAAGAATGAGTTACATTCGAGAACGTCGGAAATGCAAACAGCATCTTCACAGAGGAAAGGGAAAAGGAGCAGCATGGTGGGGTTAGGGGCTGGGCAAGGAGGGGAGTGGTGACCGCTGTTCAGAAGCGTGAGCGGTAACGGAAGCGAATGTCGTGCGTTGGTTGCATGATGCCGAATCCGAATCGCGACGCGTTGATGTCTGGCACTTTAGTGGTGGGGTCGCATAACTCGATGTCGTAGTGGATCAGCATGAGCACAGTGAACCTGAGCAGAGCCACGCACACACGCACGCACGCACATTGACGCACGCACATTGGCACACGCACATTGACACATGTGCAAAAACACGACGAACCCCCACTTAAAGCTCAAGATTATAGGGGTAACATAAATGTTGGCCCGGCTCGCATCCCCTCAAGACCCTCCGTTAATCCGGCACTCATCACAAAAGGTGAACTCACTGTTTGATCTCGTTGATTGCGAAGAACCGCCCGGGACAGATGGACACACCGGTACCCCAGGGCATTGTGGGATACCGGAGTTTGTGCCCAGACTTGAAGAAGTCCGTCTTCTTGGAACCGTCCTTGTTCAGGAAGCGATCGAACTTAAACTCCTGCCGGGACGACACATCACGGAGGAGCAGGTAATGGCAAGGCAGGACGAATGGTATGGGACCAATTGTCCTTTCAAGCTGAGTGGATCTATAGAATGGCCTAATGGGAAGCTCATTTTCCAGGATAATATTGAGACAATCAGAGGTACTTATTTAAGACTGAGTCAACTTACCGGAGGCACTGGGTCTCAAGCCTTTCATGATCATGCTTTGAATGGTTTAGCGAATACCACATTTGAACCTTATGGCGGTATAATGTCCGTGATGCAGTCATTTTTAGTCTGTTGATGGTCGGTGATGCGGTAATCGACTCATCTCGATGAGCTGTACACGATGCACTATGGTGCATACAAGCGTTCAGGGTTTCAGCGCAATTGTGCTCGCTGCGTTTCGACATCGTGGAGTAGCACTGATTTCGGATTGATTGATACCCCAGTCGCGGAGTTAAGTACACCCCTGGAAAAAAGTGTCCCAGAAATAAAATAATTAATTGCCTCGGCCATTTTTTATTATTTGGTACCCCGGGGTACCGTCATAAGGATAATTTAACAAATTAATATTGAAATAGATCAGCAATCAAGTGGCCTACGACCAAATCACAATGAATGTACCCATCAAATCTAAGAAGCTAAGAGGACTGAGTCTTTTAGTACTGGGAAACATTGTATTTCAGGGAATCAGGTGTTCTTAAACAAATACTGTATGTGCAGAATTTTGAGCATGAGATGGTAGCAGAGAATTGGGATTTGAAGAATTGGAATATTTATTTATCCTGGAAGGATCAGATGAGCTATGAAGCTCTTTTTCATAGATGTTCAGTCAGGGCAGGCCAGCAATTTACAACAGAAAAAAATGTGTGCGGAGTTTTAAGCGTTAACCTCCATAAGAACGGTGAATTTTCTCCTGGTGTTTTGGCTCCCTCCTACATACAAAATAATGTAACCAAACAAAAAATCCCAGTGCAGGTGTATTTACAGCATTACTACAATATTGTTACTATAATTATTCGCTATACTGCCACCTAATTGGCCGTCTTGATCATTCCATCTTAACGAGTGTTTTTCTTCGGGTGGGCGGAGACCGGAGCACTTGCCCTGGCCTCTACGACAGACACGCACGGACAGCAGCCTCCCCCACCTTGGGATCCGCGTGGACCTCGGGGTCCATGTGGGGGCTCAGGTGAGGGAACATGGCGAGGCGATCACCGGCGCGGAGCTTGGTGCCCGGCCCGCTGGCGCCTGGAACCTGCAGCGTCATGTCCTGCTGGACGGCACGCATGAGGGTGGGAGCCGAGCGAAGGCGCAGCATCTCCTCAATTACGCTGTCTGCATGGGGGAGAGGGGCGAGGGGGTAGGTGGGAAGGAGTCCCCGTGAAGCCACGCCACACATGCAGGCACGCACGTTACGAGTGGGTGAGCAGGTGGGTGTACAGGTGCACGTGAGGGGTGGTAGAGCATTGGTTGATGCACTGCGCTACGAACCCGGTGACGCAAATTTGATTCTTCCTCAAGGCCAACATCAGTGACAAATATGTATGAACTTCTTTTGCATCGTACGTAGCCAACCGTGCTAATCGGAGGTGCGAGGGAAGTACAACTAAACACAAAAAGCAGTTCTAAAGAAATGAGTTTTCAATCTAGATTTAAAAGTGCACAGCTCCAGTGGCTTCCTAATAACGGAAGAGCGTTTCTGGATTAAGTAGCATTTCATTCCATGCAAACCACACGTGCACCGCTCGCATGAAAACTGCGAGGTTACCGAGGCTCTCCACATTTAACTTTGACTTCACCGTGATGTACAATTGTGTATCGTCAGCATATTGATGGAACTTGACGTCATGCAATGAGATGACATCGGCGAATGGAGAGACTATGTTGAAAATATGAAGGGCCCGAGGACAGACCCCTGTGGTACACCAACTAGGCACGGCATAGGTGATGACTGTTCATCTCCCAGCTTGACGAACTGTGATCGACCATGTAGGTATGACTCAATCCACCCCAGTGCCGTACCCGATACACCGAACCTTGGCCTATTTATGTCAATGACTTGGGCACTGACCTGGATCATTCCAGAGTAAATCTTTTTGCAGATGACACGATACTGATTACTGCTGGCCGCTCTCCAGATGACGTGATTGCTAAGCTACAGGGTGATTTCAACAAACTACAACATCAGCTAGTTGCTCTTAAACTAGTCCTGAATACCTCCAAAACCAAGGTGCTCTGCTTCTCACCAGGACTAAAGCAGGAAGTTATTTTTCCCCAATTGCATTCCTTAAATAATTATCAAATAGAGCAAGTCAAGATCTATAAGTATCTTGGGGTCATCCTGGATTCAAAACTGAATTTTGAAGATCACATTGATTATATTAGTAAAAAGACAAAAATAAAAATAGGTTTTCTGTATCGACACAAGCACTGCTTCCGCCCGATGTTCCGTTTGGAATTGATAAAAGCTACCATACTGCCTCTACTTGACTACTGTGACATCGTGTATAAATCAACCCCAAATACTGTACTGAAGAAGCTTGATTCCATCTATCACTCGGCCTTAAGATTTACATTGAACTGCCCATATAGGACTCACCACTGTGATCTCTAGATTGGGTCAAACTTAACATCTCTTAATGTTCGACAGCTTGTGCACCAGATCTTATTTATTCACGATGTACTTACAAAAAAATCCGCAGACTACCTACTGGATCTCCTCAATGTTTCAAAGAACAAATTTGACCTCAGGTCTTCGCTCATTTACCAGCTTCACATTCCCTATTGCCGTACAAAAACTGGAGGAAGGGCCTTTGCTATTGATGCCCCCAGGGTCTAGAATGCTATTGCCAATAAACTCCAACTTGAATCGCTACCAATGAGATCTTCTCTCAAAACTGCTCTAGAGGAGTTGTACACCCCTCGCTGCCACTGCTATTCATTGGCGTAAAATAAAATAAAATGTTTTGCTCCGGATGACGCTGCAAAGTATTATCTGTATTTTGATTTAGCGTGCTGATCTTAAACTGATGCTTCTGTTGTTGTGGAGTAACTCATGCAGCCAACTATGGCCCTAGGATTTGGTGTTACATGTTATTTATGTAGTTTATTGTAAAAATTCGGTCACAGTCCCTGTGATCACTGTTACGTTGCAATTATGGCTTTATTTTTTTGGTGATTTGGAAAAGTTTTTTGGTTTGGACATGTTTGTTTTGTTGTAGTACGGAGTTAGACTGATGGCCTTAATCTAAGTTTTCTTGTGGTTGTTGTTGTTTGACTTGAATCCCACTGGGATTTTTTGCACACAGCGTTGGTGTACGGTGCATTTTTCAGGAATATTTTGCTGTTTTTTTCATGGATTTTCTGTTTGCACAGTCACACATAGTCCCTTTAAGATGTTTTTCTTGTTCATGTTTTTGTGTTTTTGTTTGTTGTGGTTGCACCCGATTCAAGAGCCGAATGGCTCACAGGGCTATACCAAGATAAAAAAAAACTGAAACTAGCCGCCCGATGAGTATCCGATGGACGTTGGTGTCGAAGACGGCTTAGAGATCGAAGCCAAAAAACGCTGCAGCACACCAGTCATCCATGATCCTGTAGAGGTAATCAGTGGTATCTATGGGACATGTTTTGCCAGTACCAAAAATAGGTTTTACCCTTTCTGGCAATAAAATAGGTGTTAAGATGTTGAAACACCAAATAGATACCTTTTGCAAGGCATCAAGTCTGTATTAACCACACATAATTGTGGTAGAACATGCAAACAAACAAAGTCTGTTAATATATGGGCATTGTCTTTGAAATTGATTGGTCTACACCAGAGACAGCCTTCTTGATGGTCTCGTCTCATCACTGTTTGACCAGAGACCGCCAAAAGGTGAACAGCACAATGTCAATGCAAGTATCGGCGCATTTATAGCTCGGGTTGAGCAGTTACATCTATGGGACAAGTTATCTTTGGTTCAGACACCTCAATGCTGTATAATTGGCATGCCGACTGCAATGGGTTGAATCTACACATCGCAGCAATGTAGGGATGTAACTGCTTCAGACAAAGACGCTATACAACCTTTTAAATCGTGCTCAGGTTTGAGATCGGGCGATATTTTGATGGGGCACTATAGCTCAAGCCAACCTTTTTCAGGTGCGACGTTACCTGCGCCATTTTGAACCGGTATGGGAAACAGCCCTCGCTGAACGAAAGATTTGCCAGGTGGACAATCAGCGGTGCAAGCACGTCCGAGTACGATTTGAGAATCGGCGTGTGGATATAGTCGAGTAGCGATGTCTTATTTTGCAGACGTGCGATGAACGTCGACACCTCTGCTACTGACGTTGATGCCAGGTTGATCAAACTCAGATGGCAGACCAGGAGAATGCATTGCCTTCAAGTTATAAACTTCCATCTTGATCATCACTATTGTCTTTCTGAAGAGCATCGCAAGTACTGTGCAGAGACAGGGTTGACTATTTGATGAGTGGTTGGAGTGCAAGCAAACCCTTCACGAAGCGCCACAGAGCAGGGGGGACGCGAACCAACTCATTGATTGCGCAGAGCTTAAAACGATCTGTGGGACTCAATAATGAGTCGGTTTGCAGATCTGCAGATGGCTCTTTATAAGTAAGTCGGACAGTCTCGGAACTAGTTTTCTCCTCCGTCTACTTCACAGTGATCGCCTCCGGTGACAGTCAGTTCCTGCGCACTTTCCCCCTAGACCGAGTCAGCCTTAAATAAGTACTTGGTGCAGTGTGAAAACACCAGCACTGGGGAAACAAAGGCGGCCGTCTGCGGTGCTGGCCACCAACCCACTCGTATACTGTGTTAGTCTTCATAGTTGCTCGCTAACAGCACTTGCCACGACAATTTGTTAAACGCTATACATCGGGATCTTTGTATTTAAGCAGGTGATTACACAGATGAGTGGGTGCGTGAGCAAGTGGGTGGACAGGTGGGTAAGCGAGTGTGAATAGGTGGGTAAGAGAGCGGGGTGAGTGAGAGAGTGGGCAGGTGGGTAAGCCAGTGAGTGGGTGGGTGAGCAGGTGAGTAAGCGGGTGAGTGGACACACCAAGCACGGGCGTGTTGACGAGCGCGTCGCGCGTCAGCGAGATCTTTCGCGTCTCCGCGCCCTCGCTCTGCCCCGTCGCCTCCAGCAGCTGCTGCACCTCGGCGCGCACGGCAGCCATGGCGTCCGCGTGCTTCATCAGATACGCCAGCGTCCAGAACGATGCGGGGCCCGCGTTACCCTGCTCACACGGGCGACATTCAAGCCTGTGGTCTCTCTGCTGCACACCTGTAATCCAGCGCTTGTCAACAAAACTGATCGTACCTGTTCGCATTGAGGGGGGGTCACCTCCTGCCTTGCCATACGACATTCTTACAATCGAGTCAAAAAATAAATGTTGGTATAATATTTAACATAAGCGGCAATTAGATAATGGCTGTCGTGCCATTTCTCATATATATGGGGTGAGAGGTCGAGCAGAATGCATGCTCTCCGGGGCAGTGCAAGTCTGTTATCCAGCACTGGAGGCGAGGGTTTCTGGATCACACAAATGTTGCATGACGCCATTCTCATGGGTGTCGAGGTACCACACCCCTGGCTGCCCAGGAGAAGGGCACAGCAAGTGTCGACTAATATCATCTGTCCCATCTATAATTTACCCTCATGCATGCATGGATTTTTTCCGAGTTCTCTGGTTTCCTCTTACATGCATAAACAGTAGGTTTTTTTTGGGTGAAAACATCTTAAAATTAAAACTCATAATGTAGGACGCAGCTGAATAAGAGTCCTTAGACTCAGTGTGGCTTTTTGGCAACAAAAATTACATTGCTATTCATTGTTTAATGTTTAATAGTTTATGTTTAATACGTGTTTCATATTGTCAGTGTCCAGAGTGTTGTACATCACCCCCCCCCCCCCCCCCACTTTGCATAAGGCTCTGCTGCAGGGCTGATTCAGGGGCCTTACCTGCGAGGCCCAGAGCAGCATGAACAAGGTGCGATCCCGGGTCTCTTTGTCGGCCTGCAGCTCGGCAAGCTTTTCGTCGCGGCCCAAGATCCAGGGGCTGACGTGCTCACGCACACGCAGCAGCGACACCGTCAAGTGCTCCCAGAACCACGACTTGAGTCGGTCTGCTTCCTTCCTCTTGGCTGAGCCATGATAAAAGCAAGGGGGAGAGGGGGGCAGAGGAAGAGGGTGTTGGTAAAAACACGCAACCCATGGATAAGTGAGCAGAGGGACAAGAGGGCTGTCGAGCAGATGAGCGGGTGGGTGGTTGAGTAAGTCAGTGGGTGGGTCAACAGGTAGGTGGGTGAGTGGATGGATAAGTGAGTGGGAAATTAGGTGTGTGCGTGGGCGAGCAAGTAGGTATGTTGGTGGGTGAGCGGGTGCATAAGTTGGTGGGTAGGTGGGTGAGTGGGTGAGCAGATCAGTGTGGGCGGGGGAGCAAGTGTGTGAGCGAGTGGGCAGGTGATTGAGTGGCTGGGTAAGTGGGCGGGTGAGTAAGCAGGTGGGTGACGATATGAGTGGGTGGCTGGGCAGTTACAGTTATTGCTCATGGGCCACATGAGACAGAACAAAGCAGAACCTGCAAAACCGATAGCACACACGGGACAAATGAGAGTCAATTTTCGGGTCGAAATCTCTGTTGGCCTGTAGTACTATCCTCAACGCTGACTGTTGAGGTTTAATTTGCCACAGGTAAAACCCACTGGGAAAAAAATTATCATTTTCGATGGTGACCTGATTATAGAAACCTGATTAAATCAAAAGATACTTGAGAGACGTATTGTGGACGTTGTGTCATACCGGGCCAGAGCGTGGACGAGGCAATGGTGGGGAACAGCTGATCGTACTTGCGGAACTCCTTGAACACTTCCAGGGAGCGCGTGTTCTGCACAGCCGACCCGCCTAGGTCCTGGCCAAACAGAGTCAGGTAGCCGGCCCTATGTGCAGCACCAACAGTGGTTACTCAATAATGATGATAATGGCAACGATGATGATGACTATGCCGACGATGAAGAATGTCAGCGATGATGACAACAATCATGAGGGCAATAAAACAGCGCTGATCATGACGCCGATGGTGATGGTGTGAAGAAACGCAATGTAAATAGCGCAAGAATTCCAAGAGGGGGGCAGGAGATTGGAGCGGTGCTTGCCGCGGCGCACCTGAACACGATGTTGTAGCAGAAGTCAAAGAGGCTGGACTCGTGCCACTTGGTGTCCCTGTGCCCTCCGTTCCCCATGTGTCTATTTCCCTCGTCAAACGAACCTGGCCCCATGAGCAGGTGCAGCTGGTGCACCATTGCGTCCGTCAGGCCCACTAGCCCTTCGCCCTGCAGGTGGCTGTGAGGTGACACGCACACACGACCATGCACGCGTGAGAACACACAGATATGTATATTTGGCCATGAGTTTCACTTAAACCCAGGTCACTTCACTAACCACTATATTACCGCTCCCCACATGAACACAATCACACATATACATGTTAATTAAACATGTTGGGTGTTAGATTTATTCCTCTTTCAGCGATTCCAATCCAATGCCCAGCATCTTCTTGTGTGTAGTGGACACTCCCCACCAACACGCCGAGACAAGTAAAGGTCCCAGTCTGTTTGTTCCACCTCCATCACACACAGCTCCCACTTTCATACACAGCTCTCTCCTCACGTCCCTCCTCCAACTTGCCATTTTATCTCCACGGTCCTCTCTCCCATTACCTCCCCCTGGCCCCATGATAACCAGGGGGTTACTCCCAGCCAAGTAGGTGCAGGGATTGACATCAGCATGGTAGGAAGAAGGGAATGCTGATGTTGTCGGGACCGTTATGGAGGATAGTTACATGTGGAACTACAGAAAGTTTCCAAGGCAATTTGACAAGGTCGCTCTGTGACGTGGACCTGACCTTATTCCCGCAGTATTGCACCCTATGCTAAACAGAAATGCACACAAAAACATTGTTGCTCACAAGCTTGGCAGGAATATGTCGCCAATATGCTCGCTGCACTGGTTGAGTTCAGGGGGAGGAGTGGCCTGAATAAAATATATGTAAATTGGGATGTAAAAAATACCTTCGTACAATCGCGGTCAATGTGTGGTCTGTGTTTATTGTTTGTTAAAGAAATCTTGTTAGGAGGTGGCCGGATGGCTCAAAGCTCGGAGTGCCGAACTGGTCCCACTGAGCACGTGGGGTTTTCTAGGTCAGGGGTTCCCAAACTTTCCAAAGTCACAACCTACTCGAGAAGCCATATCATTTCCCAGGGCCCATGAAACGGTGAGACGTCTGGTAACCGCGAAGTCAGAGGAGGCAAGTACAAATACAAACTCTTGCCAAGAAACAGGGTAATCTTCACACATTCTGGAGTCATGTTGGACAAAAAAGGTGTCTTAGACAAGTCCACATTTGGATGGTATTGCTGCGTAGCTCACTGTGTGATGAGGGATTTTTGCAGACACTTGCGCACACACAGGGACACAACACAGAAACTCCACGCGGAAAGTCGCCCGAGTTCGGAATCGAACCGAGGCTCTTTTTGCTGTGAGGCACGAGTGTTACCACTGCACGCCACTCTGTGCCCACAGGTACAAGATCGAGAGTGAGCTGTCACTCGAGGTGCCGCACCGGATGTTCATGGCGCCGGTGGGCTTGCGGTACTCGGCTTTGTAGTTAACGCTGAAGACGTCTGAAATGAGCTCGTACGCATACTTCATGAAGTCCAGCATGGAGCGTGGCTCCCGCCCCACGGCCGTCATTTCATGCGGGTCCAGAATGAATGTGAAGTACCTCCCGGCCAAGCACACCTGCCGTGGCGCAGGGGGCAGACACACAAGGACAATGAAAGGTCCCGCGTAAGGCCTACGCAGGCTGCTGAAATGAGTTGCTGCTAGTGAGCACACGTGAAGGTCGGACAGAAGTTTGAATAGCTGGCAATTGCCTGCAGTGTGTGGGACTGCGCGACATTAAAGCGGGCGTCCACATTTTTAACAAGAATCGCGATGCACAGTGAGATGCGGCATCAAGAACAAAGATTGCTTCGATCTCGATCAGCCCAAATAGCATTCAATTTGACAAGCGTTGTGGGTCCCGTATTGAAATGTGAAGCCACGTGAATCAAAATCAGAATTTTTATATATCTTTATTTAGACTGGAGGAATCAATTAAGAACATTAAGAACCAGCAAAACAGCTGACGATTGCCAACACCATCCTCAAACCAAGAGCCAGGAAGTTGATGTCTTAAAGAATAAAACGTGTAATCGTACACATTGAGTCAGAAACATGCACATTGACAAAGTGTAATATATACGCTGATGAGGCTGCAAAAAAGCATGAGAGAGGAGGTGCATACTTGGATTTACACTGAGAGACAGGAAGAGGGACATGAATGAAAGGACATGTGCAAGTTAGAGATATCAAATTGACTGCTAATAAAATGTTATAATTATGCAAATTTTGATTTAAAGCTTTCGTGACTGCAGTAATTCATATTCTTAGTTTTTTCGGTAAAGTCACGTTGAAGAGAAACAACAAAATAACAAAATATATATAAAACAATAAAAAATTCTCACGACGTTTCGACCATAACTCAAACGGTCATCATCAGGTGTGTCGGTTTGCATGACACACCTGATGATGACCGTTTGAGTTATGGTCGAAACGTCGTGAGAATTTTTTATTGTTTTATATATATTTTGTTATTTTGTTGTTTCTCTTCAACGTGACTTTACCGAAAAAACTAAGAATATGAATTATGCAAATGTTAAGGTGCTAATGAAGACTCGGAGGCAGATCTTCGTGTAAGGGCTTACGCCATTGATCTGTCCTATTTGGTTATCATATATCCCGTGTATTTGTACCACGTGTATTTGTTCCCACTGTCCCCCACTGCTGCTGCTGACCGTGAAGGTGTCTCCGTGCTTGTGCTGCATGCGCCGCAGGAAGGCGTACATGTCCCTCCGGAACTCGATGGCGTGGCCCAGCCATGGGATGAGGCCTTTATCAAGAGGAGGCTCTCCTGGTCGCCTGGGGGCACAGAGGGCATCGATGGGTGGGGAAGGGAGGGGCATTGAGTGGTGGGAATGGCGCATGAGGGGAGAGGGCCGGAGGAAATTTGGGCATTCGGAACAGGAGTCGGGGTGTGTTACCAGTATTATGGCCCAGTAGGCCATGGTACCTACTAGTTTGGTGAGGTGTGTAATGATGAGGTGTGTAATGGGGTGGAAAGGTGTGTAGTGCTGAGGTGAGCAGTGGTGAGTGTGCAATGGGGAAGGGGGTGTCGGCATTGAGGTGGGGGGGCATGTGGGCACTGAGTGGTGGGAATGGCGCAAGGCCAGGAAATGAGGGGAGGGGGCCGGAGAAAGAGTTTGGGCGTTAGGGACAGGAGTCGGGGTGTGTTACCAGTATTATGGCCCAGTTGGCCACGGTGCCTACTAGTTTGGTGAGGAGTGTAATGGGGTGTAAAGTTGTGTAGATATGGTATCCCGTAAGCAAGCCTTCAACACTTGACGTGGCCTCAAAGTGCACCTGGCCTGGCACAGGCGCCGTGGTGACGTCGCTGTCACTTAGTGGCGAATGGCGCGGCTCTTGGTATGATTTGTTGAGATGTAGCAATGTGTATAATGGTGTGGTGAGGTTTGAGACAATATGCAGTGGCGTGGTTTGGTTAGTAATTGTCAGGTATGGTGAAGTGTGGTGAGTGTGTAATGGCACAGTGTTTATTGGTTTGGAGTGGTGAGTAACCGTGAGGAGCAATGAGGTGTGGCGATTGAGTCGTGGTGAGGCGCGGATCAGTGTGGTAAGCAGTGGTGAGGTGTGGTGAGGCTCACTCACCTGCTTCTCCGTGTGACGAACAGGACGAGACCGATGATGGCGATGACGAGGAACCCCACGACCCAGGAGGACGCGAACAGCACCGAGCTGGCCATTATGTATCACCTCTACACAATGCAATACTGTACAATACAACACAATGATATAACATAATACGGGGAGTGACATGGTCCAGCAGTAGTGCATTTGCAGCTTGTTGCAGAGGTTCATAGTATCAGTCTCCCGGCCACCCCTGGTTAATCCTGCAGTTGTACTGTCCTTAAATACACACCGTCTCCTTCACGGTGGACATTAAAGAGCCTGTGGTATTTATTATAAAAGCCCTGCGTTGTTTGTCCGTCAACTAAATTATAAAAGGTTTTTTGGGTTAGATCGCGTTATTTATAAATGTGTCGTAACCCTCCACCACCCGACACGGCCAATCAGCAAAAAAAGTGTCACGTTGACAAAAGACAAATAAATCACTACTTTAGCCCACCGGTGTGTTGAAGAGTGAATCCACAACATTTACAGTTTGAGTACGACGTTTCGCTGGTAAATACATCGAGCATCATCGGGCAATTCGCCAGAATGGTAAAGCCCTCGCTTGCTCCCGGTCTTATATAGAGCAGCAGCACGGTGACGTCATCACTTAACTCATATCAGGTGCAGTGATTAGAGGCGGAGGGGGGGTATTGTAATTATATAATCGATTAGTAATCAGTCAATGACACTTTTTTTGCTGATTGGCCGTGTCGGGTGGTGGAGGGTTACGACACATGTATAAATAACGCGATCTAACCCAAAAACCTTTATTACGAATAATATTGGTCGCGAAAGCCTACGTGTTAAACTAAATTATAAAAACCTTTCAGAAGCCCTCCTGAATCAACAAGTTATATATTTTATTATTTTATTGTTTCCCTTCTATGTGACTTTACCGAAAGAACCAAGAATATGAATACCTGCAGTCACGAAAGCTTTAAATAAAAATGTAAGTTATAGAAAGTTTCCCACCCCCCCCCCCCCCCAGGATGTGGGCGTAAAAAGTTGATCCAACAGGGTTCCAAAAATAGTTGACCCTCTCCTAAAAAAAAATATTTTGTATTTTATTTTGTAGGCATATATATAGATACAACCGAGTCAGTAGTATCAAGATTGTAAATGACAAGATTGTACATCATCATCCTGGTCAATCCCCTGCTGGATGAATGCCTTGCTAAGCCCTTGCCATTGCTCACGATTCCGCGATGCAGTAACCCACGTAGCAGCTGCATAACGACCTAAAACAAATAGGGTGACGTTTCAGGCAATGGCCCTTCATAACACATACATTTACGACAACGCCAGTGAGTGACAATGACGCCAATATTTCAGTGACGGTGAGTGAATTTGATGTGATGATAACGTTATGATGATGCTATGCTGGCTGTTCAAGGCAATGTCGGCTTTGGTGACTATGATGTCAGTGATGATGATATCAGTGATGGTGACGACGTTCGTGAATACGATCACCGGTATAGAATTCTCCTTACCTTAAGTCGCGACAGTTTGAATGCGCAAAGTCACGTCAATAAGCGCAATTGCTCAAACTTCAAAGCGTGCACAGCCACTGAGAAAACGCAAACGCATCGCTACGAACCCAACACTCGCAAACAACACAACACGACGATGAACCCACCCACCGATGCGGCGTTGATCGATCCCCCTGTGCACAATTTGAGCGAGGGGCTTTAACCAATTCGCATGCGGCGTGAGCTGCTGCGTCATAGGCACGCACGAGCAACCCCCCCTGCCACACACAGTGTTGGGATGTTGGGGGTGGAGGGGTGCCGATAAACGGATGGGCGGTCGTGAACTCAACGTGCCCACGGACATCCCGCTCGATCGGGATCGTTAATTCTATATAAAAAAAAAACTAATTCGATTCCCCGGTTCCAAATGTTGGAATGGATATGGCACGTTTTTTTATTACGCACTTTTATTGAAATCGCCCTGTTGGCTGTTAAGTCTTTCAAATCTTAATGTCTTCGGATCTGATAATAGCGGTTTACCCCTTTTTTTCTGGTAACCAAACAGGTGTTAAGATTTTTTTTATTTAAAGCTTTCGTGACTGCAGGGATTCGTATTCTTGGTTCTTTCAGTAAAGTCACCACGTAGAAGGGAAACAATAAAATAATAAAAAAACACTCCTACAATATCAGAGTGCAGCACCACATTAAATACGCACTACAATGACAATAGTTTAAAGAGATTTTAAGCATGTTTTATTTTCAAAATATGTTTTTTTGGGGGGGGGGCAGAGCTTTGTGACGTCATATTTGAGGGGGGGTCTGACTTTTTGTGACGCCGTGTGACGAGGGAGGGGGGGGGTCAAAAATCGTCCAAAATCGCGTGACGTCATTATGGACGGCCCCTTAATGCAGACATAATTCCTTGTAAAAGGTTTGAGTTTTAACATCTTAACACCTGTTTTGTTGCCAGAAAAAAGGGGAAAACCTGTTATCATATTTTGGAACTGGCAAAGGAGGTCCCATGATGTAGATCTTCGGATCTACGAAGCCTAACGAGCTGACATTTTCTACAGATTCGTCGCATTCAAGATTTCATTAAAAAAAAACGGTCCAGGTCCCGCCGATCCAGGGCCTATTCGCGTTTCTTTTTTTTATTTTAATAGTTATAACTCGTAAATTCTGCCCCTTCACGAAATTTCGTGCCCCAACTCCGCGGGGAAACGTATTGTCCAATCAGAGCGGCCGCTCTTGTTGGTGGGGTACCTCTGGCCAATGCAAGTCACGTGCTTATATCGCTGCTCGTCATGGCGCCGGAGCGGCCGCTCTGCTTCTCCTCTCCCTCAGCGCAAGACCAACAATTCCATTGTTAATAATAATTACTGCTATTGCTATTCTTAACATGATTACATAGTTATATTCGTAATAAGTAGCATCATTTGTTTTCTGACGCCCGTTCCGACGCGCTGAAGTTGAGCGAGCAGGTGAGGACTGTGCTCATGATTTAGATTTAAATGTTCAGTTATCTCTATTTTTATTGACAATGTTCTGCTCGTGATTGTTGATATAAATCCTTTCAATTAAAGTGCTAACTGTCTGCACGTTACATAACTCTGACGCAATATATACACTTGTGCATATGTGCGCATTGTTATAGCATTGCAGTTCATGTGTCTTGCTGTCTTCCATATGTAATGACCAAGGCAACAGACCACTCACCTGAGGCAAGCGTACGGGCAGACGGACAGTCAGGTAGTAGGCCAAAGCCTCCTATTGGTGCAGAGAGGCCTCCAAATGGATCAATCGGGAGGCAAGGTTCAAAAAGGATGGGAGGGGAGATTCAAATGTAAAATGCAGGAAGTCAGGGTTGACGAGAGAGGCGACAGTTTACAACCGTTCGTGGAGGAGGACAAGGATTGGCCGAAAGGAGTGAGGTGAGGGAAGCTTCGAGAGAGCAGGCTCGAAAGGTAAAAAAAGGGGTGAGCACAAGAGCAAGAGACGCTTAGGGAGAGTACGAGCTTCAATCAAAGAAGCCCGGCCCTAGTGTTGGTGCTGTGTCAAATAAAAGGCTCCGAGTAACTTTGTGTGTCGGTGTCTTTACAACTGGTGTCAGCGAGGGGGGTCAGAAGAATGTAGCGCCCAAGCAGACAAACAAACCCACCGATGACGTGCGATGACGAGGTATTCCAGCAGAACGTCCCAGGCGAAGAGGATCTGGAAACTAACCAAGGAAGCGTGAGAGAGACTGCGGTGGTGCTGGTGGTAACAATGGCGGGCTAGCCACAGCAACCGGAGTGGTTGCCAAATCAAGTGCCGCTCGCGACCCAGGGATGGGAGCAGCTGGAGGGGTGGATCGACCACCTAACAATCGCGGTCTCCCAGCTGGTGGTACAGCTTGCTGGGAGGGAGGACAAACAGGGAGCGGCGGTGATGACGACGGGAGAACTGGTGGTCAGAGCCGTCCAACCGACTGCTGCGGAGACCGGGAAGCCAGCGACATCCGGAGCAGCAGTAGCGACTGAGGCACCATCGCCAGAGACAGCCCAGGCGGCGAAAAAGAGAGTGGCCGACTGACTTTGCCAGCTGGGGCCGGTGAAGGAGTTTGTGGCAGCAGGCGGCGACTGGGGGGCCTTCATCCGACAATTTGAGGCCGCGTATTAGGCCTTGGCCTAAACGCTAAATGCCTTGAATGACAAGGCCCTTGTCATCTTCAAGGTGATATCGGCGGAGCGGAGGACGATACTGAAAACGGATTGTCGCGAGATGGCGGAGGTCTTCAACCTGCCATCAAATGCCAAAATAAAATTTCAGCAGCACAGGCGAGATGAAGCCGAGTTGCCCCTCTCCTATCGCAGTGCTCGACCAGGCGGTCTACCCTCGGCTGAATGAAGCGGCGCTGGACTCCTTGGTGATGGAGAAAATGTTGTCACTGGTGCACGAGATGGCTGTGATACTGCCAATAGTGGAGGAGGAGGCGCAGACCTCCTTGTGGGTGGCCTGGTGTCTACAGGCCCAGGAGGAGATGAATCGACGGACCCGGGTAGTGGCCCGAGTGGAGGGGATCTCAGAGACTGCTGCCTGCACATCCTGCCCGGGCTTCAGGACAAGGGGTGCTGTCGGCGGGAGCCCACTCATCACGGCATCAGTCAATAGCAGCGGTGGTCCGCGAGAGGAGGTGGTGGCGGCAGTCCGCAGATGGATGGTGTCGGACGGGGCGACTCCGCAGTGACCTCGAGATTGGGGACCGAGAGGGGAGACAGCGACTTCACGGTGGGGCCCACCCATCACTTGCCATCACTGCGGCTGGCCCGGCCACATTACGCAGGATTGCAGGAGCGACCCTCTGCCATCAGCGACGATGGCGTTCACCTCTTCATCGGCGGCTGTTATGCTACAACACCAGGCGAGTCACGACACTCCGGATAGCCGGCTAGATAATTTACCTCATGCATCTAGGAACTCATTACCTCTGACCACCACCACGTTTGATGTAACATCTGTATTGGGGGTGTCGTTGATCACGGGGTTATAAAAGCCACAAGGGAAGGTCAGGACTTGCTTCTCCACTGGTGGCCCGAGTCGAGCACCTAGTGGAGGAAGCTGGCTTGGCGAGTCGTAGCCACAGCCGCAGGTACCTCGTTGATAGTGGGTAGTGGGCTCGATCGGAGGGATAGAGGTATGCACTCTGATTGATACGGGGGCGTCAGCCAATGTTATTTCTAACTTCATATTTGATATGTTACCGCCCAGTAGCTGCCTCTTGACACCAGTCACCAGTACATATGTAGCGGTGAATGGGGGTAAGATGGGAATCATAGGCCAAATCGATACACAAGAAAAAAATTGGGAGCTTGTCTTGACGGGACCCATATTGGTTTAAAAAAGCAGGGTCTTGATCCCGAGCTTCTGGAAATGTTTCGCCCAATATCCAGCCTTCGGTATATGTATAAAATTCTGGAACGAGCTGTGGTCACTTGTTTACATCATCATCTGGCCTCAAACGATCTATTTTTCCACTTTCAATCAGGGTTCAGACCTGCGCATAGCACCGAAACTGCTCTGGTAAGGGTGGTCAATGATATACTTTTGTCAGCAGATAAAGGCTTTCTCAGCCTCCTCATTCTGCTAGATCTAAGCGTGGTATTTGATTCCATTGATCACGGGGTTCTCCTTGAGCAAGTGGAAGTTTCAATGGGGATCTCTGGCATAGCTTTGCTGTGGTTCCACTCTTACTTAAAGAAACGTAGGTACTTCGTTACAAAGGATGGGTTCAAGTCACAAATTAGACCGGTTTTTCTGTGGTGTTCCGCAGGGATCTGTGCTTGGCCCATCACTTTTTAGCATCTACATGGCACCATTGGGTATTCTGTTCCAATGTTTTGGCTTATCCTACCATTGCTATGCAGATGATACTCAAATTTATATCTGATTTGGATCAGACTATGCAACAGCATCTTTTGCGCTATCTGCATCACTAACAGTGGTGAATTCATGGTTGCGCCAACACTTTTTGCTACTAAATGTCAACAAGACTAAAGCCATATTAATCGGCTCCCCTCTGCATTTTTTTAAAATTTATTCACCTCGTTTGTTGATTGATGGTCACGATGTAAGTCCCACACGGGAGGTCAAAAACCTTGGTGTTCAGTTTGACTAGTCATTATCTTTTGAGGCACATATAAATAAGGTGGTTAAAATGTCCTTTTTCCACCTAAGACAGAGTACGTACGTCCTTGGTGGTGCATCACATTAAAAAAAGGAAATTCTCCCCATATTCGGCTAAATTCCTATCGCATGAGCCCCGTAGAGAAACTACGCATGCAACAGGCTGTGAATGACACGTACAACAGGAATTCTCCCTACAGACCTTGGGAGGATTCCTGTTGTACGTGTCAATTTTCGCCATCTAAATAAGGTTACGTTGGCTGATGCATATCCACTCCAGCGTATTGACGACTCATTAGACACATTGTCAGGCGCAATTTTTTTCCCACATTGGACTTATTTTTGGGATTTTGGCAATTGCCCTTGGACCAGGCCTCAAAGCCCAAAACAGCATTCCGTATACCTCAAGGCCTATACCAATTTGTCTCCCGATTGGTCTTCAAACCGCTCCAGCCAGTTCCAAAGGCTGATGGACTTCTCTTTCTCTTCATCCTAGACACAGATGCCAATCATCTGGGGATAGGGGCTGTCCTCTCTCAGATGAAGGACGGGGTGGAAGTGGTCATTGCCTACTGTAGTCGCGTTCTATTGCTGGCAGAGCAGCGTTATTGTGCAACTCGCTGATAATTTCTAGCAATTGTGTACTTTGTACAATTATACAGACCGTACGTACACAGCAGACAATTTACATTCCGCACCGATCACGCCACCCTAGAGTACTCCTTCCGCATAGACCAGCCGTCAGGTCAGCTGGCGCGCTGGCTAGAGAAATTGCAGGAGCATCAAATTATACATAGTAAGGGCCTAAAACAGAAAATGCCGACGCATTGTCAAGGCTGCCTCCAGAGGATCCGTGTGTGTGTACATCGGGTGCTGGCCGATGTAAGCCTATCATCCCGAAAAACGCCGGCAACGATAGCAGCGGTTCATCCCGTGGAGCTACCGGGAAGGGAACCGTACAGGGACTATGCTTTGGGCCTGACCTACACAAAGTGGGGACAGCTGCAGGTCGACGACATCAGCCTGCCACTCTTGCGCCACCGGGTGAAGGCAGAAATATCCGCGTCAACCTCCCCAGTGGGGGTCTCAGTTTGTGTTGCGCGAAGGATGGTTGATGTGGTGGGATGGGATCATCTCACCAGTGATTTTTGGTGGTGCCCACATCCGTGTGAGGCAGGTTGACGTGGGAGGTTCGCGCAAACAAACTACTGCACCTGGGATGCCAAAAGACGCTATTGACCCTGCAACGTGATCATTACTGGCCACGTGTGTCTGCTGATGTCAATTACTTGGTCGCGGGTTGCACGGAGTGTGCGCATCGGAAACCACCAGCACACAGGTCACAACCTCCCTTACGGCTCATTGTTGTCTCTAGAGTCAACGAATTGGTCGCTTATCGATATTCTCGGTCCTTTTCCATGCTCACTAAGCGGGAAATAAATGCATCCTGGTAGGGGTTAAAGATCTCAAAAGGTGGCCAATGGCCTGGCCACTGCCTGACCAGACGGCAGCATCAATTACTGATGCGTTCCTTCACGGGTAGGTGATGGACAAAGGCCATCCAGAGCAGCTCCTCACCAAGCAGGGACGACATTTTTTTTGTTAAAACTCCAAAGATAAGTTTTGCGAAGCACTGTTCTTAGCAGTTTACATCTCGCGGTGGCGAGATGTTAACTATCTCAACCAGGTATACAGGAGGTCGTGCGTGCGATTATAACCCTGACGCCTGCATATTTGGCGTTTCCATGTTCTCACCCTGCAACTCTGATAATAAATTTTCACCTGCATAAACAGAGAGACGAATGCTGTATTTATTTGTTGGACTTCAACATTATATAAGCTTACTATATGCAAATGACCAGAAATTACGTTGAAGTCTTAACTAAGTGAATGCAAATGGCACTGAAACGTAAAACAATTGGTAAAAAAAAACTAGTTTTTAAATGCACACTTTTATTTGTACTCAAAAGTAGAAAATACATTATTATGATGCCAGAAATAACCAAATTTGATGTGCTGAATAAAAGTGAGTGGCTTGCATAAAGCAAATGAAACCTATCCAAAGGAAACCGCCGAATAACTCAAGCGTCAATTAACATTGCCGAGTTCCTGTCAGTCAATTAACATTCAAGTAATATTAATTTCAGTTATATTTGATATTTTATTAGAGCTGATGTGTCGTCTATTTCCTAATTCGGCACCATACTAACTAGTGTAGTTAAAGATGATCGCACTCAGGATGGCATTTTAACCATAAAACTCTGTAACAATAATGAAAAGCACAAACAGCCACAAAGCACGGCCTCACTCCGACTCACACCAAAGTTTCGCCCTCACTATCCCAAAATATAAGTTGTCTACAATCGGCATTTTATTACAGTTAAATCGGCCTCGATTTGCGATAAAAACTATAACATTCACATTAACAGTAAAAACAAATTTAGTTGCTATATACCAGCAACGTAAACCAATTTATGGTGAATAAGCACTTCTTCTTTTAGTCGCACGCACTGCCGGTGTGTGCGACAACATCAGACTGACACTGCAGGTGTCAGTCTGATGTTGTCGCGATGGTGTCTCAGGTGACATCTCCTCTCTCACTAGAGCTGTGCCACAACTCCAATTGAGACACGTTACATGTTGTTGCATATCATCGGTTGGTTTATTCATCCAGCTTCTCAACGGAAGGCATCACCTTCGTGACAACTAACGGACCGTTGTACTTGGGATGCATGCGCGTCGGTTGCCCGGTGTGTTCCGACTCCTGTCGCATGAAAACAATATCGCCCATAGCAAACTTCGTATTGCTGCAATGATGATTATCTTAGGCTCCCTCCATATATCACTGTTTCCGTTCCACTTGTTGGCGTGCCAACACTTGAAGTTCAGCTGGTGGTTGCCAAGGCTTTACATCGTCCACATATGTCAGCATGCACATGACTCCATCGTCGAAATGTTTGTAGAAATGGAACAGATGGAAGGGGTTCTTTCCTGTCATCCAGTCGACAGCACAGTTTAGATTGCGTTCAATTATTTTAATATTGCTGTCCCAATCACGATCGTCTTCCCTTCGCAATGCGAGGTGTGACCATTCTATTCACACGCTCCACTTGTTCATTGCCTTGCGGCTGTTTGGTCATTTGAGAGTGTGCTTAATTCCATGTGTTTCGCAGAACTCGGTAAACTCCCTTAAGGTGAAACAGGAACCTCGGTTTACTGATGATGCGAGCAGGTAGTTCGTGCTCGTTGATGAAAGATGTCAGCGCTTTGAGTAAATCGTGTGATGAGGTGTTGCGGGTAGGATACAGCTGCAACAATCGGAGGTCCTCAAATGCTGCCTTTTGCTCATCTGTCCACTTGAAGTCGACATTTTCTGCACAGCCTACTCAGGGGTTCTGCACGGTGAGCAAAATGCTCGCTTTCTGAGAGACTGCGTCCCACATTGAGCTGGTGGCCGGTGATAGGACTGCGAAGTGTGGTCTGCTCATCCAATGCTGGTGGTAAGCCTGTTTCCTGCGTGACCTCTTGTGGTGGAACACTCGGGTTCATCTCTTTTGGTGTCACAATATTGCAAATAGTCTGGACGATTTCAGCATGTCCAAATGTTTCTCCCTTGTGGCTCTTGGCCTCATGACAAGTTGATTTATGATGGGCAGTTCTGTGACCCCTGCTGTGTCGAAATTATTTGCCTCATATCACATCCTAGTAAATGATTTTTACATAATCCTCTGTGACCGGAGCAAGTACAGTGAAACACATACTATTGAACGGATTACTAACGTAGCATATAATCAGAATAACACACATTACAACTAATTACTAATCTACAACTCATTACTAATCATAACCATTGACTGATTACCAATCGATTATACAGTAAGGGAAAAAAGTATTTGATACCCTGCTGATTTTGAACGTTTGCCCACTGACAAAGAAATGATCAGTCTATAATTGTAATGGTAGGTTTGTTTGAACAGTGAGAGACAGAATAACAGCAAAAAAATGCAGAAAAACGCATGTCAAAAATGTTATATATATGATTTGCATTTTAAAAAGGGAAATAAGTATTTGACCCCCTCTCAATCAGAAAGATTCCTGGCTCCCAGGTGTCTTTTATACAAGTAACGAGCTGAGATTAGGAGCACATTCTTAAAGGGAGTGCTCCTAATCTCAGCTTGTTACCTGTATAAAAGGCACCTGTCCACAGAAGCAATCAATCAATCAAATTCCAAACTCTCCACCATGGTCAAGACCAAAGAGCTCTCCAAGGATGTCAGGGACAAGATTGTAGACCTACACAAGGCTGGATGGGCTACAAGACCATTGCCAAGCAGCTTGGTGAGAAGGTGACAACAGTTGGTGCAATTATTCGCAAATGGAAAAAACATAAAAGAACTGTCAATCTCCCTCGGCCTGGGGCTCCATGCAAGATCTCACCTCGTGAAGTTGCAATGATCATGAGAAAGGTGAGGAATCAGCCCAGAACTACACGGGAGGATCTTGTCAATGATCTCAAGGCAGCTGGGACCATAGTCACCAAGAAAACAATTGGTAACACACTACGCCGTGAAGGACTGAAATCCTGTAGCGCCCGCAAGGTCCCCCTGCTCAAGAAAGCACATATACATGCCCGTCTGAAGTTTGCCAATGAACATCTGAATGACTCAGAGGACAACTGGGTGAAAGTGTTAGGGTCAAATGAGACCAAAATGGAGCTCTTTGGCATCCAATCAACTCGCCTTGTTTGGAGGAGGAGGAATGCTGCCTATGACCCCAAGAACACCATCCCCACCGTCAAACATGGAGGTGGAAACATGTTTTGGGGGTGTTTTTTCTGCTAAGGGGACAGGACAACTTCACCGCATCAAAGGGACGATGGACGGGGCCATGTACCGTCAAATCTTGGGTGAGAACCTCCTTCCCTCAGCCAAGGCATTGAAAATGGGTCGTGGATGGGTATTCCAGCATGACAATGACCCAAAACACACAGCCAAGGCAACAAAGGAGTGGCTCAAGAAGAAGCACATTAAGGTCCTGGAGTGGCCTAGCCAGTCTCCAGACCTTAATCCCATAGAAAATCTGTGGAGGGAGCTGAAGGTTCGATTTGCCAAACGTCAGCCTCGAAACCTTAATGACTTGGAGAAGATCTGCAAAGAGGAGTGGGACAAAATCCCTCCTGAGATGTGTGCAAACCTGGTGGCCAACTACAAGAAACGTCTGACCTCTGTGATTGCCAACAAGGGTTTTGCCACCAAGTACTAAGTCATGTTTTGCAGAGGGGTCAAATACTTATTTCCCTCATTAAAATGCAAATCAATTTATAACATTTTGACATGCGTTTTTCTGGATTTTTTTGTTGTTATTCTGTCTCTCACTGTTCAAACAAACCTACCATTACAATTATAGACTGATCAATTCTTTGTCAGTGGGCAAACGTACAAAATCATCAGGGGATCAAATACTTTTTTCCCTCACTGTATAATTACAATACCCCCCCTCCACCTCAAATCACTGCACCTGAAATGAGTTAAATGATGACGTCACCCTGCTGCTCTATTTAAGATCGGGAGCAACTGAGGGCTTTAACATTCTGGCGAATTGCCCGATGATGCTGGATGTAATTACCAGCGAAACATCGTACTCAAACTGTAAATGTTGTGGATTCACTCTTCAACACATCGGTGGGCTAAAGTAGTGAACTATTTTGTCAACGTGACACTTATTTGCTGATTGGCTGTGTCGGGTGGTGGAGGGTTACAACACATTTATAAATAACGCGATCTAACCCAAAAACCTTTATTATGAATAATATTGGTCGCGAAAGCCTTCTACGTGTTAAACCGACGGTGATCCAGTTAATTGGGTTTCTTGGCAGAGTGACACTCCACAGTAAGGGTGAGGCGCTTCGGATTGTCGCCAACTTCTAATTGGTTGAAACGTGACTCGTTTCGGTAGCCAATCTTAAGTTGGTCATCCGTGCGGATGTAGGCAATGTGTGTCTGCTTGGTCCATGTATGTGCAACCGACAGATCCACTGGTTGCGCCATGTCTGGCACGACAAGGAAAGTTATCTTTGTTCACTTTGCATGATCAATTTCAATTTCTAGTCAGCCGTTCCAGTACTGTGGTTGCCGCTGACTCTGTGTTGCCGAAGCCGAATACGAATGCATATGCATCTTTAATCCTTGCTCGACAGTGTAGGGCAGCAGTCACCCGCATCGTACATGTCCCCCTTTGTGGGTCAGTCATTGCTTCCAAACTGATACCGTTGACCAGGGCTGGTTTGATGAATTTCAATACGTTTAATGTGGGTTTACCCATGAAATGGCCACTCTGGTGTGGCCATTCGGAGCAGGTTGAAGAGCCATGTCTCTCCCACTTACAGATGCTGCGAATGCGAGGTTTACGTGGTAATGGTCAGTCAACAGAGATGTGCTTAAGGTGGTTGCAATTAAAGCATCGGTGCCCCTCTGATATTACAACAGGCCTTGTGCTGGTGGACCCAGTTATAGCTGAAGCGCTCACTCTGACTCAGACCAAAGCTCTGCCCTCACTATCACAAAATATATCTTCATATCTGTCAACGCATACATTTTACCCGTATTCTTGTAGAGGGAAATTTAGTTTGTATGTCCATATGGCGTACAGCCGTTTAAATATGGGCAAAACATGTTTTTTGTCGATTTGCTTGTTCTTTCTTGTGATGGGACTTTGTATGATGAACGTTGAGATTTATAAGGTTTGAATTCGTTTGAAATAAGGTAGGCACTAATAAGGGGTTGAAGATTTGTAAGTTGTCTACAAATGTAATATGTATCTCACCACCCCAAATCTAAAATTGTAAGTGTGCCCTGTATTCTGAATACTGCTGGACGTGGCATACTGTGCACGTGAGGCTCGGGGTCCGATCTCTAATCATCATCATTGCCTTCACTTATAATAATGAAAAAACGCACCTGGCTCTGTAGCAATTCTATCAACACGTAGCAGAGTGCCCAATTATACGTGCGATTCATCACAGATAAGCTCACACGGGCTACACAACGAACGCACATACACGAAAAAACAAATTAACGCAAATTCATCAGGGAAGTTTTCCTGGGCAGCCTATTGGCTGGTATAGGGGGAGTGTTGTATACATAGGCCTTTTTCCAAAATTGATATTAAGAATAATTCTGCCAATTTTTTTTTAACAATCGCGGTGTTGCTTGGGGCAAAAGGTGGTGATGCGAACCCCCCCCCTCCCCTCACAGCAGCTGCCCTTCTCACTCGGAAACAGGCAACCGGAGATAAGCCATAAAAGATAATAATAACCCAAAATAAAAGTGAAGGGGGGGGGGGGGAATTGCTAATCCCTACACGGCTTCAAAGTCCGTACAAACAACAGGCTCGCCAACTTCCCGGGCGGCGATAACCAAACAGACGAGTTTGAGGTTATTTTAATGAACAGAAAGTCAAAAAATATAGCGACACGAAGAAGTGAACATCATAGAACCACACACTCACTCCCGATTAAAAACCAGGCTACAATCTACATTAGTGGGTTATTACTTCTCATATATATTATTTTAATACTAATGTTATTCACCTTAATTTCTATTACATCTTGCTGTCTACGTGACTTTACCTAGAAACCAAGGAATATGAATTCCAGCAGTCAAGAATCTTGACTGAGACTTAGTTATACTGGTAGGAACCTCCTGGTTACACCAGCCCACAGGGGATTATTGTGTCCGTCCGTCCGTCGTGCATCCAAAAATGGGAGGGGTGGGGCTGGGTGGAGAGTGGAGGGTGGGGAGGGGCTGGGTGGGAGGGAGGGCTGGGTGGGGAGGGGCTGGGTGGGGAGGGTGGGGCTGGGTGGGGAGGGGAGGGTGGGGATGGGCTGGGTGGGGAGGGTGGGGAGGGGCTGGGGAGGGTGGGGCTGGGTGGAGGGTGGGAGGGGTGGGGCTGGGTGGGGAGGGGCTGGTCACCCCGTGGTGGCCTTATAAAACTCAACGTTTAACCTACTCACGCCGGCTTGTGCCCGCCCTCACAGTCGGGCATTTTTGCGGAATACACCACGCCGCTGTTGACCCTGGCCATTGACCGAGCAACCTAACGTTCCTACCAGCTCCCTTCGCAGGAATGTGTTACCTCTAACCTCAGGACATCAAAATATAACTCGAGTATAGCAGCGCGGATCCCTGGATACAGACGGGGGAACAAAGGTTGATAAAACCGTAGGAACATACGTGGTAAGGACAATGTTAAATCACGAATCTTGGAAAACATAAACCATATAATAATTATGAAGGGTTAAGCCGGGGGTCATCCAGGGGAGATGGGGCGAGGTGGGTCGATCACGTGACCGAGATCAAATGTATTCCATAGAGAAAGCCTCCCAGCCGCCTTTGTCTCCCAGCAGCACGTGATAGAAATTTGCATACGCATGCAGAGGGCATCTCCCCTTAAAAGTACTGTAAACACTGCTACAAACATACCTTGAGTCACTTACAGAATCATAACTACAAAGTGGTACGGTATCAAGCTATAAGAGGCAAAATACATTTTTTTACTTCCAAACCGCACAACAGAATACAACTTCAAAAGCCACAACACACCCCTTTGTGAGAGGCAAAAGAATGTAACACCAGGAAGGAAGAGAAGAGGGGGGAGAACAGGGGGAACCCCCCCTCCTTCCAGATTAATTATTCCAGAGGGTTGGGGAAGAAGGACGCACTTGGGGGCAATCTAGAGCATCTGTTTCCTTTTGATGGCGGGATGGCTTGAGGAAGACGACAGGAACCAGGCCTTGATGAAACTTATATTACTTCAATAAAATTAGAACACACACACAGGCCGGACAAACAGCTATTCCTACAGGCTGAGAGCGAAATCAAAGGTCCTTTGTGAGAAGGCGAGCCGAGGGGAGAGAATTTCACATAAAAACAGAGATACGACCCATACGTCGACACTGCGACCAGCGACAGAAGGCTGCGATCAGCTACAGAAGAATACTTTAAGCTACAGAAGACAACCATCAGCTACAGAAGATAACCGTCAGCTACAGAAGTCAACCGCCAGCTACAGAAGAGTTCTGCGACGGCGAGCAACGTCAAGCAATCAACCTCGAGAAAGCGCGGAAAGCGCCAAGCATCGACCAAGCCAGCATCACAGAGAACCAGCTGCACGCGCAATCAGCACCGCCAGAGAGCACGGAGCAGGAGAGAGCATGCCGCAATACCACCAGCGTCACCAAGCAAGGGTGTCAGCTGCCAGCGGACAATCTGCGGGCGCTATTTGACGACGGGATCATCGTGCATCGACGGCGAGCGTCGTGCCGACTCTTCCATCCAGCAGAAGCAGCTACAGCCGACGCCCCGAGCAAGAGAGACCAACGGAGCTGTTTGTATGACACGCCCATATTCACACCCTCATCGCTCCGCAGGGAACAAACTAATTTTTGATACAAGGGATGCCCAACCTCGGCGTCTGCTTGATGCAAATAATTGATCAAGGAGACAAACCAACACACCCACATGACTAATAAGAAGAAGTCTAATGATAAATTGCGTTAAATATCAACTGATCGTGAAGAACATTGCTGCCCATTGAGTTACATGGATACGGTCATTTAAAAGTATTGTAGTAGTTATGTTTCTTTTCATTTGCATAAATATTACCAATGAATTCATTGATGAAAACTAAACGTTTAGAAACCTACATTACGAATCTACACACTCACAGGGAGAATATTGTGTTGAAATCTTTTTCTTGATCACATAATCGGCCTGCGAATTTATTGAAGCCTTAGTCAATTGATAAGTATTTGCTGAAACAGGCATACTGCTGCACACCATTGTTCCAAGACATTTCGTTAATTGCATAATCTTGCCAATTAATTCATTGCCGTATACTTTTGCCTTCGGGACATGCTTCTTTATTGCCATTCGTATGAATATCGTCGCATGCATTTTTAAGGACTTTTTCCTATCACTGTATATGCTCGCGTTACTCTGAGAAAACGTGATCATTGAGGGTTAAATGTATGGATCAATGAGGAGAACATTTCCAGGAGTACTGTGTTGAAAATTCCAAGTATAGAGTTCGCATATCAGAGTGATATGTTTTTGTTTAAAAATTAAAGTTGCTTAACAAAGAAGTGTCTGAGTGGTACCTTCCTAAGTTCATGCGTAATAATCTTAATTATAAGAAATGTATCCTGCGATGAGATTTGAATTTGGATACCTGACATAATAACACTAAGACATAATCAGTAAATGTTAAAGCGAGAATAATTGTATTATCCCGATTGATAATACAACCCTAGACAATGAAGCCGAGCTTAATCTAGCATACTGATGTAGTGGAATAAATATGCGCATGGGGGTAAATGGTGAGATCGCGCGGGGGCAGGACAGTATGGGTCATATTGGGACAGCCAGGTGCGATGGTTGGGACGATGAGGTTATGATTAGGCCAATTAAGCTAGGGAGCCAGAGACGGCTGTGATTGGCTGGTGTTGTTGTCAGGGCTGAAGTGGCGTCTTAATGTCTGGGCAAGGAACAGGGCCACGAGGACGCGGAGCGTCGGTGGGAGACGGGCTAATTAATTGGGGAATAATGAGAGCGGGGATAAATTGGGGAGACGCGAGGAGAGAGGAGAGTTGGATTCGGGGACTGGACGAAGCAAGACGTGGAGCGGAGCTGAAGTGAAGTCAGCCAGCAGTGGAGAGAGGGAAGCAGAGCTGAAGTGAAGACAGCCAGCAGTGGAGAGAGCACGGTGATAGCAGAGAGCGGAGAGCACAGACGAAGCAGCCAGCAGTGGAGAAAGCACAGTGATAGTGTAGAGCAGAGACGAAGCAGCCAGCAGTGGAGAAAGCAGTGATAGTGGCGATAACGGAGAAGCAGTGACAGCGGAGCTGACGGAGAAGCAGAAATTGGAGAGGCAAAGGCGGTGAGTCGAGTGAGGAGCGGCGAGCGAGCCGTGGCAAGCAGGGGAACTGTGAAGCATTGAGGACATGTGGAGAACTGTAAATAAAGTGGTGTTGGAAGAAAGACAAAAGTTGTCCGAGTGAAATCAAGCACTACATTCGGTGTCAGAAGTGACTACAAAACCACGCCAACATGTCGAAGAAATCGGCCAAGAGGAAGAACTTGCCGACGGACTCGTCCGACGACAGCAACGACGTGGACGTGATTCCCGTGTCCGGCCAAGTGGCTGTTACTCCTCCAGAGGACCTGGTCGAGCAATTGTCTGCAGAACAGAACGGCGGCTCAAGCGGGGCCGAGACCCCGGGGCCGACAGGTGAATGGAGAGTCCTCATGGCCCAGTGGGAGACCGCTTTATGACGACGGAGTGAGTGCTATCGACGGTGTCAAGTCGTGCTGCAGCTGTTCCCGCGGCGTCGGAACGCGCCGACGACGGACCCGCACCCTCCGGGGAACGGCCAGCAGAATCGGACGACGATGGAGCACCGCCATCGAGAGCGGGACGGCGACTTCACGTCCAGCGCTTCGAGGCCAAAGTTGGCGATTGGACGGTGTTTATGAGACGGTTCCGAGCGGCATATCAATCACTCGAATGGACTGAGGGCGACGCGTTCGGGCACTGCCGACTGCCCTCGACGACGACTCGCTGGCGACGTTTAATGGGATTCCGGCCGCCGTCCGCTCGACGCTGGATGGGGCGTTCGCGGCGATTCGGAAGGTGTACAAGCCGCGGTCGGTCGCCAAATGTAGATTCCAGCAAAGGAAGTGGGAGGGCACGGAATCCCCCCTCGCATTCCGCAGCGCGCTGTTGGCCCTCACACAGGCAGTATACCTGGCGATGGACCAGGAGGCCCTAGATTCCTTGCTACAGGAGAAGCTCTTACAGTTGGCGATGGAGCTACGCATCGTCCTTTCGCTACACGACAGCAACAACGACGACGACATGTCGTCTCTACAGATCGCCAGGAACATCCAAGTCAACCTGGATCTCCGTGACGAGCCAGCAGTGGCGGGTGCACGGCCTCTGATGCTGAGCGCCACCGCGTTCGGGAGCACGGTGGAGGTGGAGGAGACGCCGCCGACTGCAGCGACGGCCGGATTGCCAACCGTGGACATACTACGTCACCCTGCGGTGTACAGAGGTGGCACGCAGCGGACGTGCTACGAGTGCGGACGGAGAGGACACCTCGCCCGCGACTGCTGGCGGCGCAGGAGCGGCCTTCCAAGGGCGCCGACCAGCTACAACCGAGGATTTCCCCCGAACCGAGGTGTCCGGGTAAGTCGCGATGCATTCAATACATGGCCGCTTTTTCCACATCACCCATCTGCGTCATCTCACCCAATAACCTCGCATTCATATATTTTGCACAGTCAGGACGTGTGGGGCGCATTGGTACATCGTGTTTTGGACGCTGCGCCGGGCTCGTCGGACGTGATGGCGCTTATTCAAGGGGTGATGGTCAGGGTCATTGTCGATACCGGGGCTTCTCCCTTATCTCTTTACAAACTTTTCGCTCGTTGCCAACTTCGCCCCAGGCCCTAGAACCGTTGACGGGCCGTGCATAGCAGCAAATGGTGGTAGTCTTGGGATTTTGGGCCGTATTGTCACGACAATTCAGATTGGAGAGTTGTGCGTAACGGGAAATGTTTTGGTTTTCACGGCTTTGGCGGTGCCGTGTTTGCTGGGAACAGATTTTTTACAGAGGATGCCGCTTAAGATCTCCATAGAAAAGGGGTGTTTGGAATTGCATCTGAAAAATGTCTTAATTTCTTGGGTACTCCGTCTAAATTCGATGTGGCGAACGCCGTGGTGCAGGTCGTGGTTAGCCGCACCATTCGCATTCCGCCTGCCACGCAGATGCTCGTGCCACTGCGCTTTAAAAAACGCCTGCCTTTAGACGATCAAAGGGGGGGCATATTGCTGACGCCCTCCAACGCGGTATCGCGCATGCCCGCTTTGGTTGGGGCTTTAACTATGGTACCGGCAAATTGCGACCCCTTCATACAAATTGTAAATGCGGGGCACGAGCCCGTCGTCATTCAGGAGGGTACCATGCTAGCGCATGCGACGGGCAGCGCTGGGTCCGGAGGGGGAGGCGTGTTTGGCAACGGGACAAGATGATACATTGCCGTTGGGCGGAGACAATCCGGACTGGTTGCGAGATCTATATATGCAAAACCCCGAACTGACACCTGTGCAGCGGTTGCGTCTCCATGGGCTGCTCGTGGAGTTTAAGGATGTTTTTAATTCTGGCAAATATGATATTGGTCATATGTCCTTGTTGCGGCATCACATTGATACTGGGGATGCAACCCTGATTCACTTATATACCCATCGCGTGAGTCCGCTGGAGAAGGATTGTATTCGGCAAGCCGTTGATGAGATGTTAGAACAGAAGATCATTTCTCCTTCCTCCAGCCCGTGGGGGGCTCCCATTGTACTCTTTAAGAAGCGTGACGGGGCCATGCCATTTTGTGTTGACTATCGGAAACTCAATAAGGTTTCCGTTGCGGAGGTGTACCCGCTCCCACGTATCGATGATTCACTAGACGCCCTGTCCGGCACAAAATTTTTTTCGACCCTCGATCTGTTGTCGGGCTTTTGGCAATTGCCCCTGGACGAGGAGTCTAAGCCAAAGACCGCTTTTCGAACACCACAAGGGTTGTTCCAATTCAACGTGCTGCCGATGGGGCTTCACTCCGCGCCGGCCACCTTCCAATGATTAATGGAACTCGTGTTGTCCGGACTGCAGTGGGAATCGTGTTTAATATATCTTGACGACATTATTGTTTTCAGTAAGGATTTTGACGAACGTTTGCAGCGGTTGCGTGCCGTCTTTGGCCGAGTGCGGCGCGCTAACATAAAATTTAAGCCCCAAAAGTGCCATTTGCTGAGGACGTCTGTTAAATATTTGGGTCACGTTGTTAGCGCGTCAGTGGTTGCCACCGATCCGGAAAAGACGAGCTGCGTGCGAACATGGCCAGTACCAAAGACAGTAGCTGAAGTGCGTAGCTTCGTGGGCTTCGCGTCGTATTATCGACGGTTCGTTAAAGATTTTGCCACGATTGCGCGGCCGCTGCACACGCTAACCCGTAAGGGCATGAAGTTTCGGTGGGGGGACGAAGAACAACGTTCGTTTGAGGCACTGTGGGCCGCTTTGGCAGACGCGCCGCCGCTTGGATATCCTGATTTCACGAAAATGTTTATTCTTGACACGGATGCCAGTGACACGGGCATAGGCACAGTCTTGTCGCAAAATGTTGACGGTATTGAGAAAGTTGTGGCGTACGGCAGCCGCGTGTTGTCTCCGGCTGAGCAATAATATTGTGTGACGCGCAGGGAGCTGCTGGCCATCGTGCACTATGTTCGATTGTACCGACCGTACTTGTATGGCAGGGAATTTCTGATCCGCACTGATCACGCGGCGCTACAATACTCGTTGCGGGTTGACCAGCCGTCGGGCCAGATGGCCGTTGGCTCCAAATCCTGCAGGAGTATTCTTTCACAATTCAGCATAGGAAGGGGACGTGTCATGTCAACGCTGACGCCTTGTCGCGATTGCCGCAACCGACGGGTTCGTGTCGGTGTGCGGAGGGTTCGCTGCATTGCGGTCCGCCGCTGCAGGGCGTTCCGGCTATGGTCGCTGCAGCGGATTCAATTCGAGCAGAAGCGATTCCCGCTGTGGGATCGGGTTTATTGGGGTTGACTCTGGCCCAGTGGAAACACTTACAGGCAGAGGATTCCTCCCTGGCCAGAATGAGGCTTCGGGCCTCTCGTTCAAGGGGATCAGAAGATCGCCCCTTTCTGCGACTCGTTGACGGTCTCCTCGTTCGCTGGGATGTCGAAGTGCAAAGATTCTGTATTGTTGTTCTGTTGGCGTTGCGCGGGAAGCTTATTCGCGATACCCATGACAAACTGATGCACTTAGGGGAGAAAAAGACCATGCTGACCTTGAGGAAAGAGTTTTACTGGCCGGGAATGCATAAAGATGTACAACGAGATGTTAAGGCATGCCACGAATGCGCACGGCGGAAGGCGCCGGCGCAACCCTATCGCGTACCGCTGCAATCGATACGGGTTTCACGTGTCAACGAAATTGTCGCCCTGGATATATTGGGTCCGTTTCCCGTCACCCCCTCGTGGGTGTAGAGTACCTTACTCGCTGGCCTATGGCATGGCCGCTAGTGGACCAATCTGCGGGGTCGATCGCAGAGGCTTTGCTACAAGGATACGTTCTCGATAAGGGCGCCCCGGAGCACTTGCTCACCGATCAAGGCCGGAATTTCTCGTCCCTATTACTTAAAGAGGTGTGTGATTCGTTGGGGACTAATAAGATTTGAATGTCACCGTACCACCCGCAAACCGACGGGATGGCCGAACGCCTGCATAGGACGCTAACGTATATGCTTTGCCACCAGGTTAACTCCTCGCAGGATGATTGGGACCTACACGTTCAAGCAACCCTGGACGCTTATAGGCTGGCCCCGCATGCCTCGACGGGGTACTAGCCTTTCTATTTGATGTATGGTCACGAACCGGAGGCACCGGCCTTGGTTAAATTGGGTGTGCGAACACAAGGGAAGTCGTCGACGGTACCTGCTCCCATGCAGGTGGCATTGGACCGTCTGAAGGAGGCTCAGGAGGCCTTGTTGGGTAACACAGCACGGCGGCAAGCTGCCAACGAACGATTGCATGGTACGCAGCCTCCTCGAGAGCCCTGGCGTGTGGGGGACAGGGCTTGGTTGCACTGCCCCATGGTACCGGTGGGAACGTCTCCGAAGTTCCTTCGGCCCTGGCAGGGTCCCGTCGAGATTGTAGATGCTCTCCGGGACCAGAGTGTACGGATTCGGTTTGGTCGTCGCACATAGTATGCTCATCCGTCGCGCCTTAAGAAATTTATATCACCCTACGACGCGTCATCTCCCATCCCAGAGTGGCCTGTATTGGATGTGTCCGACGAACTTGTGGTACGGTCGCATGTGAACGCGCCTCAGAAGTCTGCCTCCCGTGTGCCTGCAGGACCACCCCTATTGACTCGGAGAGAGGGTTCTGGCAGATTTATTGGCCGGAAGCTGGCTGACCGGCCGCAACCTCGGGATACTGTCCGGAACGCACAGGGGCGGGGGGCGGTCCCGCCAGCGGATGGTCGCCGTGACAGGGACGGGCATGTGTCAAGGACCGGACGCAGCCCTGAATTAACATGGGAGCATTCCCCGCCCTTGCCCCACAGAAATGGGCTGGCAGCTGGAACTCACTCCCAAGGAAGAACCTTCCGTTATCTCTATGTCTCGTATGGCTGTTGTACAATGTTCTTCTGTGATGCATTGTTGTTGTTATGTCATTGTTGTACTCCACTACCTGGAAGTCGAATTATTGTCGTAGCCGGGACGGCTAGATTTTTCATCACGGGGGGGGGGGGGGGGGGTGATGTAGTGGAATAAATATGCGCATGGGGGTAAATGGTGAGATTGGGACAGCCAGATGTGATGGTTGGGACGATGAGGTTATAATTAGACCAATTAAGCTAGGGAGCCAGAGACGGCTGTGATTGGCTGGTGTTGTTGTCAGGGCTGAAGTGGCGTCTTAATGTCTGGGCAAGGAACAGGTGCACGAGGACGCGGAGCATCGGTGGGACGCGGGCTAATTAATTGGGGAATAATGAGAGCGGGGATAAATTGGGGAGACGCGAGGAGAGAGGGGAGTTGGATTCAGGGACTGGACGAAGCAAGACGTGGAGCGGAGCTGAAGTGAAGGCAGCCAGCAGTGGAGAGAGGGAAGCGGAGCTGAAGTGAAGACAGCCAGCAATGGAGAAAGCACAGTGATAGCAGAGAGCGGAGAGCACAGACGAAGCAGCCAGCAGTGGAGAAAGCAGTGATAGTGGCGATAACGGAGAAGCAGTGATCATGGAGATAACGGAGAAGCAGTGACAGCGGAGCTGATGGAGAAGCAGTGATAGTGGAGATAACGGAGAAGCAGTGATCGTGGAGATAACGGGGAAGCAGTGACAGCGGAGCTGACGGAGAAGCAGAGATTGGAGAGGCAAAGGCGGCGAGTGAGTCGAGTAGGCGCGGCGAGCGAGCCGTGACAACAAGGGAACTGTGAAGCATTGAGAACATGTGGAGAACTGTAAATAAAGTGGTGTTGGAAGAAAGACAAAAGTTAACTGTCCGAGTGAAATCAAGCACTACACTTACATCACACTTGCATAACTTCATGCAATTCATTGTATTATCCCGATTGATAATACGACCCTCGACAACGAGGCAGAGCCTAATTATCATAACGGCATTCATTAGCATAACCGCATTCATTTGCATAACCTAATGTAACTTCTTAATTAGCATAATTTATGTGCACATTTACATCAATTAGCATTCGGTTACCTTCGTATTTTTCGTAAATTATTTTTTTAATTACATTTTTCATGACTCGGCATATACAACAGGTGTTGGTAACCTTAATCCTAAACTGGCTGCGAAAAACCTGGGGGCGGTTTTTCACGACTCACTTTTTATTGGGATCGGGCGTTTGCCAGTGCAGCTCCCGAGATTTGAAACGCTTTGCTAACAAGACATAATCGTTAAGTCTGGCTTTAAAGTTCACCTATTTCAATGAGCAGGCGTCTTCCCCCCTCGTTCTGGCCGTTTACCCTGATTCTGTTTATTTCCTGCTTCCCATACGTGTGCTTCACAAGTGTAAAGTATTATAATTCTCAGAGCTAAAAATTCATGTTTTGTTTGTGTTGTATGTAACGGGGCCACATGACACCTGCAGCCACGAGATGCCACTACAATCACCACAATGTAAAAAAAGGTCGATTTATGAAGTTGAATCGTGACCCTGACATCGTCAGCATTGTCATGATCTTCATTAATAATTTGTGGCATCATCATGGTGATGATAATGATGGTAGCCCTGAGTTATTTGTGGAAATTACACCATAAGGGTCAGGGCCATCATTCCCAGGGCAGGGTCCAAGCCGTCCGTGGGACGACAATTCCATTATTGAGCATTTGGAAAAGTGGGATGAAATCAGAGTGCCCGGAGAAAATGCACGGGCACGAGTGGAGAGCAAAGACCAGACACTGAAACCACAAACACAAACCAGCAAGCGGACCAATATCTCTGGTCTGTACCTATTGCTTGTATAGCCACTGGCTGGAACCTTGCCAGCCATATGCCAACAACAACTGATAAGCCTGTAACAGCATAGACAAAGACTGTCGCCCCGGAAGCGAAGGCGCGACGGAGTCTGGCCTTGACGGGGATGGGGCAGTCAGGGCAGGCCGGTTGGCGTGGGGTGACAGGGATAGTCGATGAGGCTGTGCGTGATTGGTGGGAAGTGAGGTCAACACAAAGTCAATCAGGGATTATGTATCAATTGCTACGGGGTTCCGAATGGGGGGGGTGGGTGGCTGCACGAGTCAAATTCATTGACAGAGGCTGTGAGTGCTGGACCAAATTTGTGTATTGAAGTGAGCATTACCAGTGTAAAGGGGGGGGGGGAGAGGGGGCGCTGTGGTCTTCGTTCACCAGGGCCAGGGGGAGCTCCATCGGTGGGCTGGCTTGTTGCGGAGAGCTGCTTGTCATACGGGACGACTCAGTGACCCGGGAATATTGTTGTTGGGCTGGCTGCTAACCCGCGGCTGCTGGCCGGAGACGGCTGCCGCACGGAGTCGCTCGCAATCCTGCGTTGAGTCGCCAAGTCCCGAGACTGCAGCTGCCTTGAGTTGCTCGAATGGCTTGCTGAAAGTGCCAACACAGTCCCTGAGACTGCCGTTAGCTCCTCACCCTGCGCCTTCTGCTGCGTTGCATCATCGCTCAGGAGTGTGAGGCGTGCGGTTTGGGGGTGCGGGTGGTTGGTGCGAATGGTCGCCGAGGTGATTGATGATTGTCCCCACGCATGGGCGCTGTGCTAAGCCGGTGAACTCCGTGGTTATGTTAATGTGTCAAGAAATTGACGCTTTCGTGACTGCAGGAATCCATACGCTTTGGTTCTTTCGGTGAAGTCACGTAGGTAGAAATAATAATAGATCACGACGTTTCGATCGCAACACAAGCAATCGTCATCAGGTGGGACAAACAGCTACTTTATCAGATTTTTTTCTTGATGTGGTTGTCCCACCTGATGGCGATTGCTTGTGTTGCGATCGAAACGTCGTGATCTATTATTGTTGTTTCTACCTACGTGACTTTACCGAAAGAACCAAAGAGTATGTCAAGAAATTATTATCTACCAGTCGGTTCGCGTCCTTGTGCATAGTGTATCGGTAGTGCATAACGAATCAAGGCCTTGTTAATAAAGTCCAAATCTTGTTAAGATTCATTGCATTCTGGATCGAGTTACTGTCCGACTTTCCATCGCCGTTCAAGCACGTTTAAAATCCGCATTGGTGCCCTATAAAAAATATAGGGGAATTGCATGGTGGAGAAAATGGATCCGAACTCCTCTCTCGCCCATATTAAAATTTAGCAACCCTGAATAAATCCTGATCACCCATCCAATCACTAACCAGGCTCAACACTGCTTAGCTTCTGACATCCAATGCGATTGGGCGCATTCAGGGTAATTTTGTGACAAGATTACTTTCTGTGGCAAAGTTTAGATGATGGATGAGATGAGGGTTCTATTTTGGATAAAACAATGTCACTGTATCACGTGAGAAAAGGGGTTCTGCATTGGATGAGACTGTCACTGTATCACGTGAGAAAAGGGTTCTGCATTGGATAAGACAATGTCACTGTATCACGTGAGAAAAGGGTTCTGCATTGGATGAGACAATGTCACTGTATCACGTGTTAAAAGGGTTCTGCATTGGATGAGACAATGTCACTGTATCACGTGAGAAAAGGGTTCTGCATTGGATGAGACAATGTCACTGTATCACGTGAGAAAAGGGTTCTGCATTGGATGAGACAATGTCACTGTATCACGTGAGAAAAGGGTTCTGCATTGGATGATACAATGTCACTGTATCACGTGAGAAAAGGGTTCTGCGTTGGATAAGACAATGTCACTGTATCACGTGAGAAAAGGGTTCTGCATTGGATGAGACAATGTCACTGTATCACGTGAGAAAAGGGTTTTGCATGGGATGAGACAATGTCACTGTATCACGTGAGAAAATGGTTCTGCATTGGATGAGACAATGTCACTGTGACACATGAGAAAAGGGTTCTGGATTGGATGATACAATGTCACTGTATCACGTGAGAAAAGGGTTTTGCATTGGATGAGACAATGTCACTGTATCACGTGAGAAAAGGGTTCTGCATTGGATGAGGCAACGTCACTGTATCACGTGAGAAAAGGGTTCTGCATTGGATAAGACAATGTCACTGTATCACGTGAGAAAAGGGTTCTGCATTGGATGATACGATGTCACTGTATCACGTGAGAAAAGGGTTCTGCGTTGGATAAGACAATGTCACTATATCACGTGAGAAAAGGGTTCTGCATTGGATGAGGCAACGTCACTGTATCACGTGAGAAAAGGGTTCTGCATTGGATGAGGCAACGTCACTGTATCACGTGAGAAAAGGGTTCTGCATTGGATGAGACAATGTCACTGTATCACGTGAGAAAAGGGTTTTGCATGGGATGAGACAATGTCACTGTATCACGTGAGAAAATGGTTCTGCATTGGATGAGACAATGTCACGGTGACACATGAGAAAAGGGTTCTGGATTGGATGATACAATGTCCTGTATCACGTGAGAAAAGGGTTTTGCATTGGATGAGACAATGTCACTGTATCACGTGAGAAAAGGGTTCTGCATTGGATGAGGCAACGTCACTGTATCACGTGAGAAAAGGGTTCTGCATTGGATAAGACAATGTCACTGTATCACGTGAGAAAAGGATTCTGCATTGGATGAAACACGTGACGTAACATTATAGTTCTACATCAAATGAGAGTTCTATATCAGATAAAATGATGCGTCTGTACTGGATAAAACAGATTCTATATCGGGCAGTTTTCTGTAGTCGGTTGCCTTGGATGACGAATTCACCACTGCAAACCGCACAATGCATCCAAGATTTTGTACAATACGTCCAATAAATTAAGGTTAACTTCAATCAAAATTCTACATTGCACCTCATTACACCCCACCAACCCCTCTGATCTCTCCCTCTTGGGAACCCTGCCCCAACCTTTACTCTTAACGTTGCGTCTTGTAAAACCTTGAACGTTCATGGCACAGTCTATTTTCACGTGGCCGTGATCCGTTCTGAGGTCATCCAGCCCGCATGGCAAATGAAGTGGAGATTAGATAGGAGAAATAACTGAAATAAGCTGGGAAACTAAAGCTGCTCAGCTTGTGCTGTATGGTAATTTACGTGTAGTTTTTAGTCCAGTAGCATAATGTGTCGGTGATTTCGATTTAAAGCTTTCGTGACTGCAAGGATTCATCTTCTTTGGTTCTTTTGGTAAAGTCACGTAGAATGAGAATAAAATAATAAATTGATAAAATAAAATAACACAATACAATTCTCACGACGTTTCGGCCACAACACAAGCGGCCTTCATCAGGTGAAGGGACGAGACTGTCTGGAGGGCAGCGCTGGAGCGAAAAAGCCACGCTCAGATCGCGACCTTTAAGCTGTGTGAGAAGAAACAAAGCACCTTGACAAAGGAATTAGCATAGAATTTAGCATTGAAATAGCTGAGTGATTAGCTTGTGACTGGTCACAGAAATGGCTATGTTAAAGTTAAAGCATCCACATCCACAGAGGCACCCCTTGACAAAGGAATTAGCATAGAATTTAGCATTGAAATAGCTGAGTGATTAGCTTGTGACTGGTCACAGAAATAGCTATGTTAAAGTCAGAGCATACACATTCACAGAGGCACCTAGTACAAATCAAACAGGAGAATTTAGCATTAAAATAACTAGGAGAATTTAGCATTGAAATAACTGAGTGATTAGCTTGTGACTGGTCACAGAAATGGCTATGTTGAAGTCAAAACCTACACATCTGAGCTATTCACAGTAACTGGGTATCACTACAATATATAATGAATGCTATATAGTGAACCAATAAAAAAACTAAAATATAAATTACCTCAATGTTATCAATAAACTCTATATATTCTCCAATCAGCTAAGCTACCAACAATAAGTCGTTATATATCACAATGCTATATGGCGAAAAAATGGGTGGATTCTTACCCTCAACTTTAGCACCACGGATAGCTACGGGCCCCGTTCAGACGGACGAGTTCATCCATGGTCGGAACAGAGGAGGGGGAGAGAGACAGCTGCGGGGCGCTGTTATGCTCCATGTTGTAAACCATACCATTAACCGTGGTGTGAGAGGTATTAAGAGTCAATGCCAGCGAAAGAGCTGCGGTCTGAAGGTCATCGTAAAATACAATTAATAAAGAACGGAAATGGTTTAAAAACGCTAAGTTGCCACCCAGCAACATCAGCAAAGACGAACGCTTTGAATTATCTCAATTAAAAAAGAGAGATGATATTGTCGTCCTCTCAGCCGACAAGGGCAATGCCACTGTCATCATGGACAAAACAGAATATAACAACAAAATTCAAGAACTACTCAACGATGGCAGCTATACAAAAATAAAAAGAGATCCCACCAACAGCCTGGTTACCAAAACGAACAAAATCATCTCTGATTCAACAGCATTAATTGATCAGACCAAACAGTTCTCGTTGTAACCCTCTGTTGCCAGACCACCAAGATTATATGGCCTTCCAAAGATACACAAAGAAGATACACCCCTTCGTCCTATCGTCTCTACTATCAACTCACCCACCTATAAACAGGCACGTTTTCTTGCTGATATGCTGCGACCTTTCACTGGAAAAACCACCTCTGTGGTATTAAATTCTACTCACCTGGTATCGACAATCAAAGACATTTCCCTGTCCCCAGACGACCTGCTTGTCAGTTTTGATGTGGTGTCCTTGTTCACCAAAGTCCCGGTACCTGACACCATCGCTATCATTGAAGACCTGGTTCATCAAGGACTGCATACTGATGTACCCCCTGGTGAGACATTGCTTAACCAACACATACTTCACCTGGAATGGAACTTTCTACAAACAAACTGAGGGCACCCCAATGGGCTCCCCCCTATCTCCGGTTGTAGCCAACGTATTCATGGAAAAATTTGAAACTGATGCCATCCAGACAAAAACTCTACGCCCGACCTTATGGAAGAGGTACGTGGATGACACCTTTGTCATCTGGCCACATGGCCAGCCTGCTCTAGACCAATTCCGCGACCACATCAATTCCATACACCCAGCCATCAGATTTACCATGGAGGTCGAAAAAATGGCAAACTACCCTTTTTGGATGTCTTAATTAAAAGGAGACATGATGGTTCAATGAGCCACTCTGTCTACAGGAAAGCTACCCATACAGATGCTTACTTGAAACCGGATTCCCACCACCATCCATCCCAGAAGAACTCCCTCATCAAGACTCTATACCATAGAGCCCAATGCATTTCCGACCAGGAACACATTACCAGTGAACTCAAGCACGTACACTAGGCTCTCAGGGCTAATGGTTACTCCGACTACACAATCCGCAAAGCCATCACTCCAGTCATGAAGAAGGATTCTCTTGTGGAGCCACTCAAAACCATCACCTTACCCTACATTGCAGGGGTCACTAAAAAGATCTCCAAAATCCTGAATAAACACAAGATCCAGGTCCGATTCAACATAGTACATAAAATCTGTGATCTAGTTACATCTGTAAAAGATGCCGTTCCAGACATACAGTACCCGGGCGTTTACAAACTAAAGTGCCTCTGTGGTAGTAGCTACATTGGAGAAACCAAACGACATATCTCGGACCGCATCCGCGAACATAAAGCAGACTTGAAACACGGTAGAACGAACTCCTCTGCCGTGGCAGATCACTGTTTTAATTCAGTGGGCTCACGTGACATTGACTTCTCCAAGACGGAGGTTCTTTGCAAACCAACCGGCTACCATGAGAGATTCGTTCATGAGGCCATTCACATATACAAGCACAGAGACAATTTCAACCGAGAAGATGGATTCTGGCTTAGTAATCATTGGAAAGATGTTTTAAACCATTTCCGTTCTTAATTAATTGTATTTTATGATGACTTTCAGACCGCAGCTCTTTCGCTGGCATTGACTCTTAATACCTCTCACACCACGGTTAATGGTATGGTTTACAACATGGAGTATAACAGCGCCTCGCAGCTGTCTCTCTCCCCCTCCTCTGTTCCGACCATGGATGAACTCGTCCGTCTGAATGGGGCCCGTAGCTATCCGTGGTGCTAAAGTTGAGGGTAAGAATCCACCCATTGTTTCGCCATATAGCATTGTTGATAGCTTAGCTGATTGGAGAATATATAGAGTTTATTGATAACATTGAGGTAATTTATATTTTAGTTTTTTTATTGGTTCACTATATAGTATTCATTATATATTGTAGTGATTCCCAGTTACTGTGAATAGCTCAGATGTGTAGGCTTCGACTTCAACATAGCCATTTCTGTGCCCAGTCACAAGCTAATCACTCAGTTATTTCAATGCTAAATTCTCCTAGTTATTTCAATGCTAAATTCTCCTGTTTGATTTGTACTAGGTGCCTCTGTTAATGTGTATGCTCTGACTTTAACATAGCTATTTCTGTGACCAGTCACAAGCTAATCACTCAGGTATTTCAATGCTAAATTCTATGCTAATTCCTTTGTCAAGGGGTGCCTCTGTGGATGTGGATGCTTTAACTTTAACATAGCCATTTCTATGACCAGTCACAAGCTAATCACTCAGCTATTTCAATGCTAAATTCTATGCTAATTCCTTTGTCAAGGGGTGCCTCTGTGGATGTGTATGCTTTAACTTTAACATAGCCATTTCTATGACCAGTCACAAGCTAATCACTCAGCTATTTCAATGCTAAATTCTATGCTAATTCGTTTGTCAAGGCGCTTTGTTTCTTCTCACACAGCTTAAAGGTCGTGATCTGAGCGTGGCTTTTCGCTCCAGCGCTGCCCTCCAGAGTCTCGTTCCTTCACCTGATTAAGGCCGCTTGTGTTGTGGCCAAAACGTCGTGAGAATTTTATTGTGTTATTTTATTTTATCAATTTATTATTTTATTCTCATTCTACGTGACTTTACCGAAAGAACCAAAGAAGGTGTCGGTGATTGTGTAGTGCCGTGAATTCACTCGGACGACAACCGTCTCCTTTTCCGCCGTCACTTTTATTCCATCGTTCCGTACACACAGTAATTCTCTCCGTGCTCCGCCAACTCGGACACTCCGATTTACTTCAGCATCGTCCGTGCATCCCCTTCCACACACAGTGTTTCTTCGCCCATCTCTTCACACACAGTGTCTTCCCTTCCACACACAGTGGTTCGTCTTCTATCTCTTCCACACACAGTGGTTCGTCTTCTATCTCCTCACACACAGTATCGCCGCTATCTCTTCACACGCAATGACTTCCCTTCCACACACAGTGGTTCGTCTTCTATCTCCTCACACACAGTATCGCCGCTATCTCTTCACACGCAGTGACTTCCATCTATTCACACACAGTGACTCTATCTATCTCCGCTAACGCTGACTCTCCCTATCGCAATTTACTGTCTTTGGGGTCCGGCTCTCTATCTTTTCTTCCCTAACATTTCCAGCTGTCTTCTTCGTATCTCTTCACCTCTCGCCAACAACTGCCCAGCAACAACTCTACAGCAACAACTCCCCAGCAGCAACTCTCCAACAGCAACTCCCCTCCGTTCAAACCACCTCGCGTTTTATCCCCTCTCGCATTAGCCTTAATTAATTGCCACGTGGCTCGCTGGCCGTTTCCGCCAGCCCGCACCTGTCCCCTTCATCAGACATTCAGACGCCACCACTTAACGCTAACAGCCTCTCGACCAATCACAGCCCTCGTGCCACGACTCCCTTAATTACTTGGGTTTGTTTACGCCACTCGCGACTCGACCACCTGTTCGACCTCGTGTGACCCGTTCTCCTTGTCTGTCTGTATGTACTGCATATGGCCAATTCCTATGCACATTATCTACTCACTACAATTGTATTAAATATCATGTGTAGCTTACTTTAACCTAAACCTCTTTCTGTGGATCTATAGTCGTGGTGAGGCACACCTATAATCCAGCACTGTTGGAGGCAGGGGTTGGTGGATCATATAATTTTTGTTACACTCACTTCCCATGGGCAGCTAGGTGCCATGCCTTGCCAGGAGGTGGTATAGAATGTTGCTCCCTCGCACACTTCGGATTTCTCTGGTGGCTCTATTTTCTTCCCACATGATTTAAAACATCTTAATATATCAAGGACTGCAGAGCTTGGGCAATTGTTTAAAGTACCGGCTCCCCACCTGGTTGCTGTCTTCCAGCTGGTTGTTACACAGCGATTGTGAGATGCAATGTGCATGAACGACGTCATTTAAAAACCAGATGTGACCGTACATTTTTCTAAAAGATATAAAATACGTGCACACTTTATTCTATTTTATTAACTAGATTTTTTGCCCTTCCAAGGACGGGTGTATATTGCAGTAAATATGAAATATTCAATAGTAAAATTGTTCAGGTCATGATTATTGAGGGGGGGGGGGGGGGTGCTACGTGTGGAGTGACGTCACCCACTCATGATTATTTATGAGGGGGGTCCATGGGAGGACGTCACCTGTTCATGATTATGAATGGGGGCTGGCCGACGTGGAGTGACGTCATGTGCGGGACACATTCTTGGCTAATTAGTGGTAAATTTAGAAACAAAAATTAGACTTACCTTTTGTTTCAAGTGCTGAATAAATAAAGACACCAAAAACACTTTGTTGTTGCGTATAATTATTTATTTTAATTACTTTTTCAATAAAGAAACGTCAAAATGTAGAGCGAATTTGCGTATATTTATTTCCGCTCGACCTTCTGCGGGAGTGTAAAAATCCACCCGATCATTATTATTAATGACGGGGGGGGGGGGCTCTTTTGCAGTGACATCACGTACGGATGTAGCAGTGTGCTGCGTATATTTATTTTTAACCGTCACTTTCTGTAAAGAAACGTCATTTGAAGCGACTTTGCGTAATAAATTATTAAAATCAGCTCGACCTTCCTCTACGTGAGTGTAAAAATGCACCCACTCATGAATATTAATTAGGGGGGTGGGCCACGTGTGGAGTGACGTCAAGCGGGGGGGTGGGCCTCATGTGGAGTGACGTCACGCGCGGGGGGGGGGTGCGGCATGTGGAGTGACGTCACAAGCGGGACATTTCTGGGCTGTTATAGTAGTAAATCTTGACTTAAAGCTTTTGTGACTGCAGGAATTCATATTCTTTGGGTCTTTCGGTAAAGTCATGTACGAACGTTTGTGTTGCGATCGAAACGTTGTAGTTTTTTGTTATTTTTGTTATTTTCTTTGAACCTATCTACGTGACTTTACCGAAAGACCCAAATAATATTACAGGCAAGGAGGGTAGTGGCTACCGCTGTTCAGAAGCTTGCGCGATAACGGAAGCGAATTTCGTGCATTGGTTGCATGATGCCGAATCCAAATCACGACGTGTTGATGTCTGGCACTTTAGTGGCGGAGTCGCAGAACTCGACGTCGTAGTGGATCAGCATGAGCACAGTGAACCTGAGCAGAGACACGCACACACGCACGCACGCACGTTGACGCACGCACATTGACGCACGCACATTGATACAGGCACGCACAAACACGACGACCCCACCAGTTAACACAAAAGAATGAAGGGTAATATAAGTGATGGCCCGGGCTGTGGCCCCTCAAGACCCTGCGTTAATGCGGCCCTCATTGTAACCAGAGGTGAACTCACTGTTTGATCTCGTTGGTGGCAAAGAATCGCCCAGGACAGATGGACACACCGGCACCCCAGGGCATTGTGGGATACCGGAGCTTGCGCCCAGACTTGAAGAAGTCCGTCTTCTTGGAGCCGTCCTCGTTCAGGAAGCGATCGAACTTAAACTCCTGCCGGCGGCGGTATGAGACGACACGTCACAGAGGAGCAGGTTAGGGCAAAGGTAGGACGAATGGTATGGGACCAGTTGCCCTTTCAAGCACGAAGCCCGGACCTAAATTGTTCTGTTAATAAAAGTGGCTCCTAGTACTTCGTCGTCTTGAATCTTTACACTGATATGCTTTGTTGTATTTTAGAGAATCAATTGTTCACTGCTTGGGCCACAAGGTGGCTATAAGATTGCGGAAGTGGATTCTTAAACAAATATGTGCAGAATTTTGGAGCATGAGATGGTAGCAGAGAAATGGGATTTCAAGAATTAGAATCTTATTTATCCAGGAAGACTCCAATGAGCTTTGAAGCTCTTGTTCACATATGTCCAGTAGGGGCAGGTCAGCAAATTGCAACGGCAAACAAATCTGTTGCGGCGTTGTTAGCGTTAACCCCCATAAAAATGGTGAATTTTCTCCTGGTGTTTTGGCTCCCTCCCACATGCAAAAGAATATAACTAAACAAAACATCCTAATGCAGGGTATTCACAGCATTACTACAATATTGTTACTATGATTACTCACTGTACTGCCACCTAATTGGCCATCTTGATAATTCCATCTTCACGAGTGTTTTTCTTCGTGTGGGAAGAGACCGGAGCACCTGCCCGGGCCTCTACGACAGACACGCACGGACAGCAGCCTCCCTCCACCTCGGGATCCACGTGGACCTCGCTTTGAGGGCGCCACCTCCTGGCTTGCCATACTAAATCTTGATAGTCGAGTAAAACATAAATGTTGGTATAATATTTAACGAAAGCGGCAATTAAATAACGGGGTCCCACCATTCCTCATATACACGGGGTGAGAGGTCGAGCAGAATGCATTAATAGCCGGATAGTAGTAGTAGTAGTGCAAGTCTGTAATTCAGCACCGGAGGTGAGTGTTGGTGGATTATGCAAAATGCGATTTCCATGGGCGTTTAGGTACCACACCTGGCTTGCCAGGATAAAGCGGCACAGCAAGTGTCAACTAAGGGGCCGTCCATAAATGACGTCACGCGATTTTGGCCGATTTTTGACCCCCCCCATCCCCCCCTCGTTACACGGCGTCACAAAATGTCAGACCCCCCTCAATTATGACGTCACAAAGCTCTGCCCCCCTATTGTCATTGTAGTGCGTATTTAATGTGACGCTGCACTCTGATATTGTCGGAGAAGACATTCATTAAAAAGGAGGCGTTGGAAAGCTGAAATTTAGCATAAAATTCACTTGAAAATATTTAACGTTTAACTAAAACTGCAGATTTTGATTTAAAGCTTTCGTGACTGCAGTAATTCATATTCTTAGCTCTTTCGGTAAAGTCACGTTTATATATATTTTATTATTTTATTGTTTCCCTTCAACGTGACTTTACCGAAAGAGCTAAGAATATAAAACTGCAGATGTTCAGAATATTATATTGAAATTCTCTTATAATTATAAAATATTTAAAGTAATTATAACTATTAAAAAAATACTTGAAACTGTGTAGTAGAACGAAGCAAAATGGAGAGTACAATTATAACAATCACATATTCATTTCAGAGCATGAAAAGCCCTGGTAGAATAATTAGAATAAAAATGTTTAATAACAATCATTCACCATTTTTTACTAAATGTATGCTTCTCGATTCTCTCATGGAAGAAGCAAAATGCTTCTTCATTTTGATGTGACGTCACATTTCTCAAACACCCCCCCCCCTCGTCACACATCGTCACAACTGTCTGACCCCCCTCCCCCCCTAGGTGCGTGACGTCATTTATGGACGGCCCCTAATATCATCTGTCCCACCTTTACTTTGCTCCCATGCCTGCGTGAGTTTTCTCCAGGTGCTCTTGTCTCCTCTCATATGCATGAACACCAATTTATTGGCTGAAAACATCTCGGTATGAAAATGTATCATGTATGACACTCCTGAATAAGAGTCATTGGACTCGGTGTGGCTTTCTTGCAAAATAATATCATAATCAGATAAAATATAGTATTGTTATTTATTCTTTCATTATTTAACATTTCATGTTAAAGAAGTCTTTAATATTAACGGTGTCGGGAGCGTTGCACTTCACCCCCACCCCCGTACTTTACATAAGGCTCTGCTGCAGGGCTGATTCAGGGGCCTCACCTGCGAGGCCCAGAGCAGCATGAACAAGGTGCGATCCCGGGTCTCTTTGTCTGCCTGGAGCTCGGCAAGCGTGTCGTCGTAGCTCACGATCCAGGGGCTGACGTGCTCACGCACATGCAGCAGTGACACCGCCATGGGCTCCCAGAACCAGGAGCTGAGTCGGCCGGCTTCCTTCTGCTGGGCTGAGCCGGGGGAAAGGAAGGAGGGATGGAGGAAGTGGGTGTTGGTAAAAAAACACGCAACCCATGGATAAGTGAGCAGGGGGACAAGAGGGCTGTCGAGCAGATGAGCGGGTGGGTGGTTGAGTAAGTCAGTGGGTGGGTAGACAGGTGGATGAGTGGATGAGCAGGTGGGTGGGTAAGTGAGTGGGTGATCAGGTGTGCGCTTGGGTGAGCAGGTAGGTATGTTCGTGGGTAAGTGGGTGAGCAAGTGTGTGAGTGAGTGGGCGGGTGGTTGAGCGGCTGGGTAAGTGATCGGGTGAGTGAGCAGGTGGGTAACCAGATGAGTCGGTGGCTGGGCAGTTACAGTTACTGCTAATGATCAAAATGAGTCAGAACAAAGGAGAACGCGCAAAACCGATAACACACACGGGAAAAAAAAGATTATTTTGGGTCTAAATCTCTGTAGACCTGTGGCACCACCCCGGCACTGACGAAGATCCACTCGTGCCCGTGGGTGTTCTCCGAGCACTGCGGTTATAAAAGATACTTGATAGATGTATCATGAACATTGTGTCATACCGGGCCAGAGGGAGGACGTGGCGATCGCAGGGAACAGCTGATCGTACTTGCGGAACTCTTTTAACACCACCAGGGAGCGCATGCTCTGCACGGCCGGCCCGCCAGGGTCCTGGCCAAACAGAGCCAGGTAGCCAGCAGCATGGACAATCGTTACTCATTGATGATGATGATATCATATTCTTACCTCTTTCGGTAAAGTCACGTTGACAATAAAATAATAAAATATATTTTATTTGATTATTTTATTTTTCCCTTCAACGTGACTTTACCGAAAGAGCTAAGAATATGAATTACTGCAGTCACGAAAGCTTTAAATCAAAAGATGATATCGGCAACGATGATGATGCCGCCGATGACGATAGCTACAATGATTATGACTATGCCGATAATGACTAATATGTCAACAATAATGACGATGACGTTGGCGATGATGTATATCAAAGCAATGTAAATAATGGGAAAATGCCAAGAGGAGGGCAGGAGATGTGGTGCAGAGCGGAGGGCGGCGCACCTGAACACGATGTCGTAGCAGAAGTCAAGGGGGCCGGACTCGTGCCACTTGGTGTCCCTGTGCCCTCCGCACCCCATGTGTCTATTCCTCTCGTCAAACGAACCTGGCCCCATCAGCAGGTGCAGCTGGTGCACCATTGCGTCCGTCAGGCCCACTAGCCCTTCGCCCTGCAGGTGGCTGCGAGGCGACACGCACACAGGTCCCTGCACGCGTGAGCACACAGCGATCCCCCCATGTAGTCTTTTCAGGCGGTTGGAGCAAGTGCTTGTGAGTGAGCACCTTGGAAGGCTCATGAGGTATGTGGTTAGCACCATGCGCGGCCGACTTTGCGGCTAAATTTCTTTTGCCCAGTGGTACGGCGTGGTAGAGCGTGGTTTACACGTCGTACCAGGTATTCATTTATGGCTTTGTCGACCTACGAGGGAGCCCAGGTCACTGCACTAACCACTACACTACCGCTCCCCATATGAACACAATCACACATACATGTTAATTAATCATTTTGGGTGTTATATTCATTCCCCATTTCAGTGATGCCAGTCAGATGCCCGGCATCTTCTTTCCTCTTATTGGTTGCAACTGTATTACAGAAAGTATAAACATATATTTTTGTTACGTGTCAGGTATTAATTGTATTAGAGGAGCCTACTTTTGTATGAAGGTGTTACTGTACAGCTCACTGTGTGATGAAGCAATTGTGCAGACACTCACACTTTGCGAAACAGGGAGAGAACATCGAGATTCCACAGAAAGTCGCCCGAGTTCGGAATCGAACCGAGGCTCTTCTTGCTGTGAGGCACGAGTGTTACCACTGCGCGCCACTCTGTGCCCACAGGTACAAGATCGATAGTGAGCTGTCACTGTTGACGGCGCCGGTGGGCTTGCGGTACTCGGCTTCGTAGTTAACGCTGAAGACGTCTGAAATGAGCTCGTACGCATACTTCATGAAGTCCAGCATGGAGCGTGGCTCACCGCCCCACGGCCGTCATATCGCGCGGGTCCAGAATGAATGTGAAGTACCTCCCGGCCAAGCACACCTGCCGTGGCGCAGGGGGCAGACACACAAGGACAATGAAAGGTCCCGCGAATGGCCTCTGCGCAGGCTGCTGGAGCGAGTTGCTGCTCGTGAGCACACGTGAAGGTCGGCCAGAAGTTCGAGCAGCCGGCAACTGACCACAGCGTGTGGCGCTGTCCCATGACAGTGGGTGTCCAAAATGTTGACAATAATCACGATGCCCACTGAGATGCGGCATCAGGAACAAATATTGCTTTGATCTCGATCAGCCCAGCCAGCCGCATGGCTCTGCTTTCGATGTGGCAAGCGTTGTGTGTCCCCTATTGATCTTTGAAGCCACATAAATTAGAATCTTTATTTATCTTTAGATTGGAGGAATCCGATGAGGTGTGAAGCTCTTTTTCACAGATGTCCAGTTGAGGTGGGTCAGGATGTTACAATGAAGAACATAAAGACAGCAGAACAGCTGACGATTGCCGACGTCATCCTTAAACCAAGGAACAGGAAGTTGATGCCCTAAAGAATAAAACGTTTAATCGGTGTACATTACCAGCTATGAAATATGAGTCTAAGAAAGTGGAAGAGAAGCTGAAGAGGCTGCAAAGAAGCATAGAAGAGGAGGTGCATACTTGGAATTACACTGACACAGAAAGAGGGACATACGAATCCAAGGATATGCGCAAATTAGAGATAACGAATTGACTGCTAATAGGTTATGATCATGCAAATCTGAAAGTCAAAATGTCTAAATTTGGGGCCCCCAATTTTTTTAAACAAAACTTTGTATTTTTTTTATTTTTGTAACCTCAGCCTAGGAAATGTTAAAGGTTACCTGCCCCCATTACGGTTCCCACCTGCCTAGGTTTCCCTAGGACATCCTCTTCACCAAGCAGGTGCTTGAGATTTGCAAGTCTTCCCGTGACATTTCTAAATAATAATACACCACTCATGACAATGCACTGGAATGTTAATCGGTAGCGCGATATATTCCGCTTTCCATTATATATTCCGTTTATTTGTTCCCACTGTCCCCCACTGCTGCTGCTGACCGTGAAGGTGTCTCCGTGCTTGCGCTGCATGCGCCGCAGGAAGGCGTACATGTCCCTCCGGAACTCGATGGCGTGGCCCAGCCATGGGATGAGGCCTTTATCAAGAGGAGGCTCTCTTGGGCGCCTGGGGGCACAGAGGGCATCGATGGGTGGGGAAGGAAGAGGCATTGAGTGGGGGGAATGGCGCATGAGGGGAGAGGGCCGGAGGAAATTTAGGCATTCGCAACAGGAGTCGGGGTGTGTTACCAGTATTATGGCCCAGTAGGCCATGGTACCTACTAGTTTGGTGAGGTGTGTAATGATGAGGTGTGTAATGGGGTGGAAAGGTGTGTAGTGCTGAGGTGAGCAGTGGTGAGTGTGCAATGGCAAAGCATAGTGAGTGTTTATTGGTGTGGAGTGGTGAGTAACCGTAAGGAGCAATGAGGTGTGGCGATTGAGTCGTGGTGAGGAGCGGATGAATCTGGTAAGCAGTGGTGAGGTGTGGTGAGGTTCACTCACCGGCTTCTCCGTGTGACGAACAGGACGAGACCGATGATGGCGATGACGAGGAACCCCACGACCCACGAGGACGTGAACAGCACTGAACTGGCCATCATGTATCACCTCTACACAACAACACAATAGAACACAATACTAGAGCACAATACAATGCGGGCGGTGAGATGGCCCAGGATTTGCTGCTTGTTGCAGAAGTTCATGTTTTTGAGCCACCCGGCCGCCCTGGTTAATACTGCAATTGTACTATCCATGAATACGCACCGTCTCCTTCACAGTGGACATCTATGACCCTGTGGCATTATTTAAAACACAAAACTTCTAAATGTGAAAAATGACTTGGTCCTTTGTACGGTAATACTTCGATGTGCGAATATTGAATATACGAAGTTTCAGTCGAACGAACTTTGCACTCATTACCATTATATCAATGGTGAAACAACAAATTTGAGTTCAATAATAAATACACAGAAACAAATAAATATCACAACTACCCACCTACGGTACTCGAGGGTTGCGCATTGCGATGGGTCATTGAATGTTTGTTTACATTCGTCTCGGCCAATCAGCGCGCAGCAAGGGACAACGTTACGGAGCTACGGTGTTCAATGGGCAATGCAAGCTTGTGACTGCACTGAAAACTACACTAGTGAGTGTGAATATATTTTACAGTAAAGTATACTATGTCAGTTTTTTTTTATTTGAATACTGCACGGTATAAAATATAATATTATTTTCAATATGAACTGTCTTTGTTGACAATATTAATGGTAAGTTATGAAGTGCTTATAGTCTGACATGGTAAGTTACGAAGGCTGGGAACGCATCTTCAGAGCACTGTTGCAAGTTATTCAATATATTAAGTTTCGATATACAAACGAAGCTCCAGGAACGCATCTACTTCATAAATCAAGGTCTTACCGTACAATGATATAATGCAATCAACGAAATAACACTTCCAGCACAACATACTATACATATCAACACAATCCGTTATGCAATTTGTACTTAGATACTTTTTTGTTTTTATTTAGTCAATTGCTTAGCTTTCCGATACTTTGCACTCTTATCGATTTTTGTATTTTGTTTTTGTTGTAACTTTCTGACCCACCCCGACTGAACATCTGTGAAAATTAGCTTAATAGCTCATCGAATTCTCCCAGTCTCGATAAAGATTCTGATTCTGATTACTGCCCACTGGATAACTCGATACACCACAAGATTGTACATCATCATCCTGGTCAATCCCCTGCTGGATGAATGCCTTCCTAAGCCCTTGCCATTGCTCACGATTCCGCGATGCAGTAATCCCCGTAGCAGCTGCATAACGACTTGAAACAAATAGGGTGACGTTTCAGGCAATGGCCCTTCATAACACACTGATGCCAATGCTAGTGAGGATAATGTTAGTGACAATGATACCGATATATCAGTGATGGTGAATATCAGAATATATATTCAAACTGGGGGAATCCGATGAGCTCTTTTTCACAGATGTCCAGTAAAAAGAATATGCGATGATGATCATGTTGGCTGTTTAGACAATGCCTGCTGTGGTGACTGTGGTGTCAATGACGATGGTGGTCACAATGTCAGTGAAGACTATATTCGGAACTCAATTCTTTACCGTAAGTCACGACAGCTTCACTCGCAAAATCCACGTGAATAGGAGCAATAAGCCAAACGTTAAAACGTGCACAGTTAACTGCAGGGCGCCTGCGCGTGGACGAACCAAACGTTCACGAAAGAAAAGACGATTACGAACCCACTGCCGTGGCATTTATTTGACCCGTTGCACAAATTACGGCTACGCATTTAACAATTTGCATTGCAAAACTTTTAAACCCCAGGGTTGTTCGGAACAAATCATCTGGTTGTTCTCCCATTTGGCAGCGAGACCACACGCGCAAATAAATGTCTGCTGCACAGAGAGTGGTGGGTGCGGGGGGTGCCTACAGACAGACAGACGGGTGGTCGTAAATGCCCTCTCACCGGTGCCGACTTCTCGCCAGGGGGATCGGTTTATTCCAGAAGATTCGAATCACCATTCACCCGACGAGATGCTTTGGAAAGGATTCTTTACGAAAACGGAGCGGACGCCAAGCCACGGTTGGGGGTAGGGGGGGGGGAATGGAATGCCAACATTTTTCGGTAAAACTTTTTTTTATTTTTTATTAAAATGTAATTTTTAAATTACTCATTTATTTAACAACCATTAGGTCAACTTGACTCTCCTCCTGTCCTACAATATGTAGTTGATGGAGAAATTGTTATTGGTTGTGAGGCGCTTCGGATGAAAATAGTTATTTTTTTGTATTGGGGATTGGTTAGGTTTAAAAAAGAGTTATAGGTGAGTTATTCGTTGGTTAGTTTTTTGTGTGAATTGTGATTTTTATGTAGTTTTTTTTATAATACTTTAGTTTTTTTTGTCAATATGTATTTGATTTACATTCAGATACAACGACTTAGAACCTTCAGTTAATGTTTTTTTTATGTTTCTGTATATAGTTCGTTTTTATCACTAAATTGTTAAGTTATCCGTGCTGCATTAATACATTCTACAACAAAATAGTTTAAAAAAATAGTTTGTTTTTGTGGTTATTTTGGAATCAGAACCCGCTATTCCCCTACCCGCCTCCACAAGCCCTTCGAGAGATAGGACATGGCAATCTCTTATTGGCCTTGCTTTGTCAGCAAATTCCAGAGGCATCAACAGTGATACACTCAGCTACTCCTGACACAATTATCTGGCTTTGAACTAATTTTTTGTATTTATAAAAAAAACGTCAGCGCCACGCAAGCTTACGGTGGCTTTCAGACAGCATACATTAATTTTTCGTCTCCCCCCTCCTCTTTTCAGAACATAGATGGACTAGTCCTTCTAAATAAACTGCCAAATCGCTGCGCGTGGCGCTGACGGTTTTTTATAAATAAGTAAGCACACCGTTTAAAAATAAATAAATTAATGCAAACCGACACACCTGATGACGACCGTTTGTGTTATGGTCGAAACGTCGTGAGAATTTTTATTGTTTTCATATATATTTTATTATTTTATTGTTTCCCTTCAACGTGACTTTACCGAAAGAGCTAAGAATATGAATTACTGTAGTTGTCCCTCGACATTTGCATCGGCCATACGAAGGAGACGCGAACTTCAGGATCGTGGCCGTCCGTGTGCGAGTCCTGGAAACACGTGGCATGAGGGCCATGTTTATATCAGGGATAGATTTTGAGGGGGATTGGCAAATGGAACAATCTGTGCACTCCTTCAAACTTCAGAGGGGATCATGGGAACATAAATATTAAATGAGTTGTGAGGAAAGTAGGCTTGCTTATTCGTCTTATCTCTTGAATGTGAATTAGTTAAAGTGATTTGTTGCCGATTACAGTGCTTCTCTCCAGTTTACAGCCCTGAGCCAATTGTGGAAAACTCACATTCCGATGGCAGGGGCAGGACGGTGGGAGGAAGGGGGCGACACAAGCACAAAGATCCCCCGTACTATAGACTTAACATATTGTTGGGGGCAAGTCCTGTTCGCGAGTACATATGAAGGCCGTCACGGTACACGAGGGCGTGGGTGGCCAGCACCATGCCCGACCGCATTTTTCTCCCCAGTGACGATGTTTTTACACACCGCACCAAGTACTAATTTGAGGCTGAGTCGACCTAGGGGAGGCCCCGGACGAGTTCAGATAATCGTCACTGGTGTTGGCCGTGAGCTAACCACTACACTTCCGCACTATCTCACACGTACAAATAAATTCACGCAAATTCATACTCGCATTCATTAAAAGACAAACCCATTAATAATATAAATATACAAATTTTTATTTAAAGCTTTCGTGACTGCAGGGATTCATATTCTTGGTTCTTTCGGTAAAGTCACGTAGAAGCGAAACAATAAAATAATAAAAATATAAAACAATAAAATTCTCACGTTTCGACTGCAACACTTTTTTCAAATTTTCTTGCTGTGGTTTTCACACCTGATGATGATTGCTTGTGTTGCAGTCGAAACGTCGTGAGAATTTTATTGTTTTATATTTTTATTATTTTATTGTTTCTCTTCTACGTGGTGACTTTACCGAAAGAAACAAGAATATAAATATCGAACTTAGCTCAGCCACAGGCCATAGCGATGACGTCTCTGCGGCCATGTTCACGACAGGGAAGACCACTTTTGGCTCTTACGAATATTGCTGCCCAATTGGAATGTTCCGCAGTTTTTCTGTGCTCATTGTCCCTGGTCAAGGGCTCTGGATCAGATGAAACGAGGGTTCTGTATTGGATCAGATGAGGGTTCCGTATTGGATGTGTAGTGTCGTGAATTCACTCGGACGACAACCGTCTCTTTTTCCGCCGTCACTTTTATTCCATCGTTCCGTACACACAGTAATTCTCTCCGTGCTCCACCAACTCGGACACTCCGATTTACTTCAGCATCGTCCGTGCATCCCCTTCCACACACAGTGTTCCTTCCTCTATCTCTACACACACAGTGTCTTCCCTTCCACACACAGTGGTTCGTCTTCTATCTCCTCACACACAGTATCGCCGCTATCTCTTCACACACAGTGACTTCCCTTCCAAACACAGTGGTTCTTCTATCTATTCACACACAGTATCCTGTCTGTCTATTCACACACAGTGACTCCATCTATCTATTCACACAGTGACTCCATCTATCTCCGCTAATGCTGACTCTCCCTATCGCTATTTACTGTCTTTGGGGTCCGGCTCTCTATCTATTCTTCCCTAACATTTCCAGCTGTCTTCTTCGTATCTCTTCACCTCTCGCCAACAACTGCCCAGCAATAACTCTCCAATAACAACTCCCCAGCAGCAACTCTACTCCGTTCAAACCACCTCGCGTTTTATCCCCTTTCGCATTAGCCTTAATTAATTGCCACGTGGCTCGCTGGCCGTTTTCCACCAGCTCGCACCTGTCCCCTCCATCAGACATCCCGACGCCACCACTTAACACTAACAGCCTCTCGACCAATCACAGCCCTCGTGCCACGACTCCCTTAATTACTTCGGGTTGTTTACGCCACCCGCGACTTGATCACCTATTCGACCTCATGTGACCCGTTCTCCTTGTCTGTCTGTATGTACTGTATATGGCCAATTCCTATGCGTATTGTTTACTCCACTACATCACCCCCCCACCCCCCCCCCCCCCCCGTGATGAAAGAACCTAGCCGTCCCCGGCTACGATAAACTCGAATTGGAGTAGTGGAGTGAAGCGGACGGAACGATGACAACATATATACATAACGCATTTGCAATATACAACCATTTTGTACAATCACGCAACGACACGCACACAACATCTTTATACAGAATTCCCAACCCCCAAAGTCAATGTATTGTATTCCTCCTGGAACGGGTTCCCGCTGCCGGTCCATCTCCCCTGCACGGGATACCCTGCAATAAGGGAGGGCCTCGCTCGTCTTGCCAATGAACCCTGCGCCCATCCCTGTCCCAGCGACACTCAGCTGGCGGGGCTGTCCATCGTTCATGGTCGGGACGGCCATTGGTCCGGATCTGTGGCCGTTCAATCGGCGTCCGGTCGGTAACCCTGCCCAAAAAGGGCGATCCTGAAGGCATACGGGGGGCAGATCTCTGGGACACGCGCACTTGTGACCTCCCCACAGGTTCGTCGGACACATCCAATACAGGCCGCTCTCGGATGGGGGATGACGCATCATATGGTAACACAAATTTCTTCAGGCGCAACGGGTGAACAAACCATGTCCGACGACTGAATTTTATTCGCACACTCTGATCCTGTAAAACCTCCACAATATCAACGGGCCCCTGCCAGGGGCGGTGACATTTCGGGGACGTTCCCACCGGCACCATGGGGCAGTGCAACCAGGCTTTATCTCCAACACTCCACGGCTCTCGTGGCCGCTGCCTGCCGAACAATCTTTCGTTAGCGGCTTGTCGTCGTGCCGTATTATGCAATGCAGCCTCTTGGGCTTCCCTTAGACGGTCCAAAGCCACCTGCATCGGAGCAGGCACCGTCGTAGATTTCTCCCGTTTTCGAATTCCCAATTTCACAATAGCCGGCGCTTCCGGTTCCCGTCCATACATCAGAAAAATGGCGAGTACCCCGTTGAGGCATGCGGGGCCAATCTATACGCGGCCAGCGTCGCTGCAACATGCAGATCCCAATCATCTTGAGCGGTGTTTACTTGGTGACAAAGCATGGACGTCAGCGTCCTATGCAGCCGCTCGACCATCCCGTCAGTCTGCGGGTGGTACGGGGACGTCCGGATCTTTTTGGTCCCCAGCGAGTCACACACGTCCTTAATCAATTTTGATGAAAAATTTCTGCCTTGGTCAATAAGCAAATGTTCCGGGGCCCCCTTATCTAATACGTATCCATTCAAGAAAGCCTCAGAGATCGACGTCGCTGACTGGTCTACTAGCGGCCATGCCATCGGCCAACGAGTTAAGTATTCCACCCCGACGAGCAAATATCTGTGCCCTCGGGGGGTGACGGGAAACGGACCCAAAATATCCAGTGGCACAATTTCGTTCACTCTCGAAACTTGAATCGATTGCAAAGGGACACGATATGGCCGTGCCGGCACTTTCCTCTGTGCACATTCCTGGCACGCTTTTACATGCTGTTTCACATCGTTAAACATTCCCGGCCAGTAAAATTCACTCCCCACCGTCAACGTGGTCTTCTTCTCCCCCAGATGCAGCAATTTCTCATGTACCTCGTTAATCAGTTTCCCCCGCAACACCTTCGGGACAACAATACAAAATTTTTGTGCTTCCACATCCCAGCGAACAAGCAACCCCTCCGTTAACATCAAAAATGGGCGATCCTCCGATCCCCTTGAACGAGAGGCACGCAGCCTCATCCTGGTCAGTGAGGAATCTTCCACCTGCAGTTGCTTCCACTGCTTCAATGACAACCCCAACAGTCCAATTTCTGCTCCAGGGATTATCCCTGGCACCCCCGAACCCGCTGCAGCGACCGTTTGCGGAACCTCCTGCAGCGGCGGGCCGCAACGCAGCGAGCCCTCTTTGCACCGACACGTCTCAGCCGGTCGCGGCAACCTCGACAAAGCATCCGCGTTTACATGGTGCATCCCATTCCTATGCTGGATCGTGAAAGAGTACTCCTGGAGGGTCTCAATCCAGCGAGCCATTTGCCCCGATGGCTGATCCACGCGCAGCGAGTACTGTAGCGCCGCGTGATCAGTGCGGATCAAAAATTCCCTGCCGTATAGATACGGTCGGTACTGGCGCACAAAATGGACAATCGCCAATAATTCCCTACGCATCACACGGTATTTTTGCTCCGCCGGCGATAACACCCGGCTGCCATATGCCACCACTCTCTCGATGCCATCAACCATTTGTGACAAAACCACGCCTATGCCCGTATCACAGGCATCCGTGTCAAGTATAAATTGCTTCGTAAAATCCGGGTAGCCCAACGGCGGTGCGTCCGCCAGTGCGGCCCGCAACGCTTCAAACGATTTTTGTTCAGCAATCCCCCATTGAAACTTTACACCTTTCCCGGTCAGCGTATGCAATGGGCAAGCAATCGTGGCAAAATCCTTAACGAACCGCCAATAATACGACGCAAAGCCCACAAAGCTATGCACTTCCCCTGCTGTTTTCGGCACTGGCCATGTACGCACACAACTCGTCTTTTCCAGATCAGTGGCCACTCCTGACGCACCAACGACGTGCCCCAAATACTTCACCGATTTTCTCAACAATTGGCACTTCTGTGGTTTAAATTTCAATCCAGCGCGCCGCACTCTGCCAAAAACGGCGCGCAGCCGTTGCAAATGTTCATCGAAATTCCTACTGAAAACAATCACATCATCTAAATATATCAAGCATGACTCCCACTGCAGGCCCGACAACACGAGTTCCATTAATCACTGGAAGGTCGCCAGTGCTGAGTGGAGTCCCATCGGGAGCACGTTAAATTGATATAATCATTGTGGTGTCTGAAATGCCGTTTTAGGTCTTGACTCTTTATCCAGGGGCAATTGCCAAAAGCCCAACAACAAATCGAGGGTCGAAAAGATTCTGGCACCGGACAGGGCGTCCAGCGAATCATCAATTCGTGGAAGCGGGTACGCTTCCGCCACCGAAACTTTATTCAATTTCCGATAGTCAACACAAAATCGCATGGTTCCGTCACGTTTTTTAACGAGGACAATAGGGGCTCCCCACGGGCTGGACGATGGGGCGATAATATCCTGCTCTAGCATTTCATCAACAGATCGCCGAATACATTCTTTCTCAAGAGGACCTACACGATGCGAATTTAACCTGATCGGGGGTGCGTTCCCCGTGTCAATACGATGCTGCAACAACGTCGTTCGACCCACGTCGTATTTCCCTGAACTGAACACATCCTTAAATTCCACTAGCAACGCATGCAAACTCGACCGTTGCACAGGCGATAACTCTGGGTTTTGTTTGTAAAGATCCCTAAACCATTCCGGATCGTCCTCCTCCCTTGACAACATTTCATCTTGCACCGTAGCAAAACATGTTTTTGTTTCTGGACCCGGCACACCCGTTGCGTGCGCCAACGTAGTGCCCCCTTGAATAACAACCTCTTTGTGCCCCGCGTTTACAATTTAAATGAAGGGATCACAATAAGTTGGTATTATGGTCAAAGCTCCTACCACGGTGGGCATTCTCGACACAGCATTTGAGGGTATCAACAGCACTCCCTCCTGTAGCTCATCCCAAGGCAATTCCTTCTTTAACCGTAGCGGTACCAATATTTACGATGCAGGCGGGACGCGCACGGTGCGGCTCACCACGGCCTGCACCACAGCGTTCGCCACCGCAAATTTCGAAGGCGTCCCCAAAAATTTCATACATTTCCCCAACGGTAATACCAAACAACCTTTTTCCACTGAAATCTTAATTGGCATCTTTTGCAAAAAATCCGTCCCCAACAAACACGGTACCGCCAAGGCCGTTGAAACCAAAACACTTCCTGTCACAATAACCTCCCCAATTTGAATTGTCACAACCACGCAGCCCATAATGCCCAAACTACCCCCGTTTGCCGCTACACATGACCCTTCCACTGGCGCTAACGATCCAGGCGACATCGGCAGCGACCGAAAAGTTTGCAACGAAATGAGAGTTGCCGACGCCCCGGTATCCACAATAACCCATACCATAACACCTTGAATACATGCCATCACATCCGACAATCCCGGCGCGGTCCCCAACACACGATGTACCAACGCGCCCGACATATCCCGGCCATGCGTACTATCCGAACCCGATGAATACGGTTGAGATGACGCGGATGAGTGATGTGGATAGGGCAGCCGTGTATTGAATGCATCTCGACTCACCCGGGATCCTTGGTCTTGGGGGAACCGCCCGCCGTAGTTGTTCGGCGCCCACGGAGGACCACCTCTTCGTCTCCAGCAGTCGCGGGCGAGATGACCCCTCCGCCCACACTCGTAGCATGTCCGATGCACGCCGTCTCCATATGCCCCGGGACGACGCCGTCGGTCTCCGGTCGACACTCCGGCCGCCGCTGCCATCGGCGGCGCCTCGTCCACCACCACTGCCACCGTGCTCGCAGCCCCGGCAGGGGTCGTCAGCGACGGCTGCGCTACCGTGCAGCCGCTGGTTCGTCTCGTATATCAAGGTTGACTTGTATGTTCCTGGCGATCAGCAGCGATGACACGTCATCGTCATCATCCTTGTCCGGGAGCGACAAGACGACTTTCAGTTCCTTCGCCAGCTGTAACATCTTCTCCTGCAGCAGGGAGTCCCAGCCCTCCTCGTCCATCGCCGGGTACGCAACCTGGGCGAGGGCCAGCAAGGCGCTGCGAAATGCCAGGGGGGACTCCGTGGCCTCCCGTTTCCTCTGTTGAAATCGACGTTTGGCGACCGACCGCGGCTCGTAGACCTTCCTCATTGCCGCAATAGCACCGTCCAATGTTTTTCTGACAGCGGCAGAGAGTTCGTTAAAAGTCGCCAAGGAGTCATCATCCAATGCCGTCGGCAGTGCTCGTAACGCGGCACTCTCCGTCCACTTCAGGGACTCGTAAGCCGCACGGAATCTTCGTATGAATGCCGTCCAATCTCCCACTTTGGCCTCAAATCATTGTACGTGTAGCCGTCGTGGCGGTCCCTCCGACTGGTCGTCTTCGTCGTCAGAATCTTCCAACCGCTCCGGCTGAGCGGCAACCTCCGGCGGTGGACCCGGTACGGGTAGTTGAATGCGGTTTTCCGTCAAGAAGTTCTGGAATTCCTCCGACAACTTCTCCATTCTGGCCTCCCACTGGGTCATGAGGACTCGCCAATCCTCCGGCGATCCCGGGCCTTCAGCACCACCCGAACCGCTGTCACCGTCCGGAGTACTGCCGGCCATCTGGCCGGGCTGCAAATTGTCGTTGTCGCTGTCGCCGCCCGAGTCCACTGGCACATTTCTTTTCTTTGCCACTTTCCTTGACATCGTGGCGTGTTCTGTACTTTTTCTGACACCAAATGTAGTGCCGTGAATTCACTCGGACGACAACCGTCTCTTTTTCCGCCGTCACTTTTATTCCATCGTTCTGTACACACAGTAATTCTCTCCGTGCTCCACCAACTCGGACACTCCGATTTACTTCAGCATCGTCCGTGCATCCCCTTCCACACACAGTGTTCCATCCTCTATCTCTACACACACAGTGTCTTCCCTTCCACACACAGTGGTTCGTCTTCTATCTCCTCACACACAGTATCGCCGCTATCTCTTCACACGCAGTGACTTCCCTTCCACACACAGTGGTTCTTCTTATATCTATTCACACACAGTATCCTGTCTGTTTATTCACACACAGTGACTCCATCTATCTATTCACACACAGTGACTCCATCTATCTCCTCTAACGCTGACTCTCCCTATCGCTATTTACTGTCTTTGGGGTCCGGCTCTGAATCTATTCTTCCCTACCATTTCCAGCTGTCTTCTTCGTATCTCTTCACCTCTCGCCAACAACTGCCCAGCAACAACTCTCCAACAACAACTCCCCAGCAGCAACTCCCCTCCGTTCAAAACCACCTCGCGTTTTATTCCCTTTCGCATTAGCCTTAATTAATTGCCACGTGGCTCGCTGGCCGTTTTCCGCCAGCTCGCACCTGTCCCCTTCATCAGACATCCCGACACCACCACTTAACACTAACAGCCTCTCGACCAATCACAGCCCTCGTGCCACGACTCCCTTAATTACTTCGGGTTGTTTACGCCACCCGCGACTCGACCACCTGTTCGACCTCATGTGACCCGTTCTCCTTATCTGTCTGTATGTACTGTATATGGCAAATTCCTATGCGTATTGTTTACTCCACTACAGATGAGACAAGGACTCTGTATCACACGAGAAAAGGCCTCTGCATTGGATGAGACAAGTGACGTGAAATTGGGGTTCTGTATCAGATGACGGTTCTTCATCACATACAATGAGGGTTCTTTACAGATGTTTATTTATTTAAAGCTTTCGTGACTGCAGGGATTCATATTCTTGGTTCTTTCGGTAAAGTCACGTAGAAGGGAAACAAAACTAATTAAAAAATGCTTTATATTTTTATTATTTTGTTTCCCTTCTACGTGACTTTACTGAAAGAACCAAGAATGTTGGTCTGTACTGGTTGAAAAACCGGTTCTAAAACCGGTTCTATATCGGACAGTTTTCTGTAGTCGGTTGCCATGGATGACAAATCCATCACCGCAAACTGCACTCTCAACCGCGCAATACGTCCAAGCTTATTTTTTCTGTTAAATGAAGGTCAACGTCAACCAAAAATCTTCATTGCAACCCCATGCCATCCACCCTCTAACCTCCATCTGTGCACCCTGCCCCCAACCTTTACTCGGTTGCCTCTTGTAAAACCTTGAACGTTTATCGCGCAGTCTGTTGTCACATGGCCGTGATCCTTTCCAAGGTCAATCAGCCCGCATAGCAGATGAAGTGGAGATTAGATAGGAAAAATAACTAAAACATAGCTGGGAAACTTAAGTTGCTTAGATTTTCAATAAAAACTAAACATATAAAAGCTGAAGGAATTGTTACTCTGGCATTTGGTGCTGTACAGTAATTTACGTGTAGTTTTTAGTCCAGTCGCATAATTTGTTAGTGATTGGATGCAATGTCAAGTGTAGGTTACTTTGACCCAAAAACTCATTCTACGCATCTTTAGTGATGGTGGGTCACACCTATAATCCAGCACTGTGGAGGTAAGGGTTTGTAGATCATACAATTATTGTTACTCACTTCCTATGGGTATCTAGGTGCCATGCCTTGCCAGGTGGTATAGAATGTTGCTCCCTCGCTTTCTCTGGTTGGCTCCATTTTCTTCCCACATGCATACTACACTCATTAATTGGCTTAAAACATCTTAAAATATAGAGGATTGCAGAGCTTGGGCAATTGTTTAAAGCGCCGGCTCACCACCTGGTTGCTCTTTCAGCTTGTTACATAGCGATTGTGCGATGCAATGTGCATGGGTGATAATGCTATTTCTAAACTAGATATAACCGTAAATCTTTATATAAGTTATAAAATACGTGTACACTTGATTTTATGAATATTTTCTTCTCTTCGGGAGTAGGATATGTTGTTTGCAGGATGCGTATATTGTAATTAATTCATCCACCCTTTGTATTTTTTTTCCAAACGTTTAATCGAATAAACAACACTTTACTTTCCATGCCAAAGACTTATTCAACACAAGGCATAAAATCAGATAACGTTGCAATTCTATCTGGGTTGCAGCACCCATATTTATGTCGCTGACCTTCACAGAATTCAATTTAAGCAGTCAGTAAGATTTATGATAATGACCGATTAATGAAAGGATAGATGAATAACTAAACATGTGGGCAGATACATGAAAATGGAGATAACATAAACAGGTGGATGCACAAACGGCAGGCCGACAGATAGTTGGACAAACAGGTGGAGAGACAGCCATGCAGCACAGAAACGGACATGTAGACAGATGGGCAGAAATATAGACGAAGATAAACAGACCAACCAAGAGATAATTGTACAGAGAGATGGACTGACAGATGTACGGACAGATTAACAGGTGGTAGAATGGACAAGCGTTTAACCAAACAGGTTTAACAATCAAAGAGAGACGAACAATTTCAAGCGACTAAAACAGCCTTCATCGTCTAATTTGAGAGATGTCGGAGATGCAAACAGCATCTTCACAGGAGAGGGAGAAGGAGCAGCAGGGCAGGGTTAGAGACCAGGCAAGGAGGGTAGTGTTGACCGCTGTTCAGAAGCGCGGGCGGTAACGGAAGCAAATTTCGTGCGTTGGGTGCATGACGCCAAATGGGAATCGCGACACGTTGATGTCTGGCACTTTAGTGGTGGGGTCGGAGAACTCGATGTCGTAATGGATCAGCATCAGCACAATGAACCTGAGCAGAGACACGCACACACGCACGCACGCACGCACATTGACGCACTCACATTGACGCATGCACATTGACACATACACATTGACGTATGCACATTTACGCACGTACGGACATTGACGCATGCGCACAAACACGACGACCCTCCCCACTTCTCAAGATTGTAGGGGTAACATAAATGTTGGCCCAAGCTGCATCCCCTCAGGACCCTGCGTTAATCCGGCCCTGGTCACAAAAGGGGAACTCACTGTTTGATCTCGTTGGCAGCGAAGAATCTCCCAGGACAGATGGACACACCGGCACCCCAGGCCATTGTGGGATACCGGAGCTTGCGCCCAGACTTGAAGAAGTCCGTCTTCTTGGAGCCGTCCTCGTTCAGGAAGCGATCGAACTTAAACTCCTGCCATTGGCGGAATGAGACAACGCGTCAGAGATGGGCAGGTGAGCTGCAAGGCGGTTGCCATATGGCAGAGCGGAACAAGAGGATGGCCTAATCAGGTGCTCCTTTTTTTTAAATGAACGATGCACTCAGTCGCAAGAATATCACAATCCTGTTTGGAATTGTTTAGTAAATTACTTGTTCAGCTTGTGGGACTGTGTGGGAGGAGTCTGGAGAAAACCAGAAAAAACCTCCCAACACAGTATAACTACAATATTGTTACTATGATTATTTGCTGTACTGCCACCTAATTGATCATTCCATCTTAACGAGTGTTTTTCTTCAGGTGGGCGGAGACCGGAGCACTTGCCCTGGCCTCTACGACAGACACTCACGGACAGCAGCCTCCCCCACCTCGGGATCCGCGTGGACCTCGGGGTCCATGTGGGGGCTCAGGTGAGGGAACATGGCGAGGCGATCACCGGCGCGGAGCTTGGTGCCCGGCCCGCTGGCGCCTGGAACCTGCAGCGTCATGTCCTGCTGGACGGCACGCATGAGGATGGGAGCCGAGCGAAGGCGCAGCATCTCCTCAATCACGCTGTCTGAATTGGGAAGAGGGGTGAGGGGTAAGGAGGAGTCATGATGCCAAGTCGCACTGATGCGGCATGCACATTACGGGTGCATGAGCAGGTGCATGTAGGGAGCGTTTGAGCAGTAGTTGGCACACTGTGCTATGAACCTGGCGAACCGAGTTTGATACCCGCCCGCGGCAAACATTGGTGATAAATATCTGAAACCGGTTCTCGACCTCCCCTCTATCGACTCAGTCTAAAATGAGTACCTGATGCAGTGTGAAAATGTCAGCATTTCGGTAACAAAGGTGGACAGTCGTGATGCTTGCCACCCACCTCCTCGTATACTCTGTTGGACTTCATAGTTGTTGGCCAATCGCACTTGCCCGAAAAGTTTGTTAAAGGATATACAGCGGGGTGGGGATCTCTGTGAGTATTAGATTAAGCGGATAGGCGAGTGGGTGGGCAGGTGGCCAAGTAAGCGAGTGAGCAGGTGAGTGGGCACGTGCATAGACACACCAAGCACGGGCGTGTTGACGAGCATGTCGCGCGTCAGCGAGATCTCTTGCGTCTCCGCACCGTCGCTCTGCCCCGTCGCCTCCAGCAGCTGCTGCACCTCGGCGCGCACGGCAGCCATGGCGTCCGCGTGCTTCATCAGATACGCCAGCGTCCAGAACGCCGCGGGGCCCGTGTTACCCTGGTCACATGGGGGACATTCCAGCCTGTGGTCGCTTTGCTGCCCGCCTGCACTTTGGAGGCCAGGTTGGTAGATCAAACAATTTAATAAAATTCCATCACTATTCGTACGTATGAAGGGCGCCACCTCCTGCCTTGCCAAGGTAAATTGTTATAGTCAAGTAAAAACGTATTAAACCAATGCGTACTTTCGCAGGTGTAGTCATGGGTATGTCGGCACTTTAAGCAAAATTAGCCAAATTGGCGTACGTATGTTGAACTTCTTTCGCACCGTATGTATTAGATAAAAGTTTTTCTGGCTGGATTCCTGGCACACAAGCAAGCGCGCATGCGCAGAGGTGACATCATCATGCAGATCTGCGTGATGATCCCACAGTGTTGAGTCGGGTTTGTGTGTTGTGCTGACATCATGACTCTCCCCCCCCATCCTCCCACCCTTCAGCCTGGCCGTGTATCTCCCGCATGCGATAGAGGAGAGAGATAGCAGGAGGTGAGGGAGGGTGATAGAGGAGGGAGGAAGAGATGGAGAGGAACGGAGAGGAGAAGGGCAGGGAGAGAGTGAAAGGGTGTGAAACGGAGAGGTAAAAGAGAGCAAAAAAAAATAAAATTAGGGCGAGGGAAGACGACAGGCAGTGAGATGATTCGGGAGAGGCAAGAGAGATTGAGATGGGAAAGGGAGAAGTTGGAATAATGAGAGTGAGATAAACAGAGAGATAGGGGTAGGGACGATATAGTGGAAGAGAGGAGAATATAGAGGGAGGGAGGGAGAGGTAGAAAAAGGGAGAGGAATGAAGAACGTAGCAAATCGAGAAAGAGAGATGAACTGGGATATATATAGTACAGAGGAAGGCAAGAGGAAGGTGGAGAGAGGGCTCAATACAAGATAACAAGTTTTGCTGGCTGGCTGTCTGGGATGTACGGAAGCTCACATTCAAGGGAGATGCAGTTTGCTTTTTATAATTTAAGACAAAAGCAAATCGCATAGTTACTCATTCTTTTTAGTGTTTAACAATTTTAAAAAAGCCTGTTTAAACATGAACAGTGTTGTGAGTTTTGTAGATCAACACCCCCCCCCCCCCATACTCTTTGGTTCTTTCGGCAAAGTCACGTAGGTATAAAATAAATCACGACGTTTTGGGTGCAACACAAGCGTCTGTCACTTTGCATAAGGCTCTGCTGCAGGGCTGATTCAGGGGCCTTACCTGAGAGGCCCAGAGCAGCATGAACAAGGTGCGATCCCGGGTCTCTTTGTCGGCCTGCAGCTCGACAAGCTTTTCGTCGCGGCCCAAGATCCAGGGGCTGACGTGCTCACGCACACGCAGCAGCGACACCGTCAAGTGCTCCCAGAACCACGACTTGAGTCGGTCTGCTTCCTTCCGCTGGGCTGAGCCTAGGAGAGAATTGGGGGGAGGGGTGGGGATGTGTAGGGAGGGGGGAGGGAGAGATAGAGGGACAAGTGAGCTGGGGAACAAGAGGACGGTCAAGCAGTTAAGTGGGTGGGTGAGTGAGCCAGTGGGTGAGTAAATGGATGAGCAGGTGAGCACGTGGGGGAGTGAGTGTGTAAGGGTGTGGGAGAGCGGATGTGTAAGTGGCTAATCATGTGGGTAAGCAGGTGGGTAAGCGGGTAGTTGAGCGGGTGAATGGGTAGGTGAGCGGGTGGGTGAATGAGCGGGTGGTTGAGTAACCGGATTGTTGAACAGATGAGTAGCTTGCTGGGCAGTTAGAGTTATGACAATGGGCCATACGAGACAAAACATGCATGACAGAAAACACAAAAGGGACACATTTTTTTTTTTAGTCGAATGCTGACCTCACATTCGTGACAATTTATAAAATCTCTGTAGGCCTGTGGCACCACCCCAGCACCGACGATGATCCACTCGTGCTCGTGGGTGTTCTCCGGGCACTGCAGTTATAAAAGATACTTGAGACGTGCATCATGAATATTGTGTCATACCGGGCCAGAGCGTGGACGTGGCGATGGCGGGGAACAGCTGATCGTACTTGCGGAACTCCTTGAACACCTCCAGGGAGTGTGTGGTCTGCCTTGCCGGCCCGCCCGGTTCCTGGCCAAACAAAGCCAGGTAGCCGGCTCTACGTGCAGCATGGACAGGCATTACTCAATAACGATGATAACCACAATGATGAAGATAATGACGATGGCAATGATAACGATGTTGAAAATCACAATGAAAACAACGGAGGGAAAATAGCAAGAGGGGAGCACAAGAAGAGGAGCAGAACTCAGTGTAGCATACCTGAACACGATGCCATAGCAGAAGTCAAAGAGACCGGATTCATGCCACTTAGCGTCCCCGTGCCCCCCGCACCCCCCACGACCGTTTCCTTCATTGAATGAACCTGGCCCCATGAGCAGGTGCAGCTGGGACATCATGGCGTCTGTCAAGGCGACCAGCCCGTCGCCCTGCAAGTGGCTGCGGGGCGACACGCACACGCGACCATGCACACGCGAGCGCACAACGGTCCCCTGTGCAGCTGTTGGAGCAAGGGAGTGTTTCATCATCCCATAACTTGGCTGACTTTGTCTCCATACCATACCAAGGACTAATTTATGGCTCAGTCGACCCCGGGGAGGGCTCCAACAGATATTCGTCACGGATGTTGGCCGTTAGTGGCAAGTAAACCCAGGTCAGTGGGCTACCCACTACACTAGAGCTCCCCACATGAGCACACACAAGAGCACACCAACAACCGCCATTCGCCACAAAGTGGCGGTGACATCACCATGGTGCATGAGCCAGGCTAGTTGCACCTTGAGGCCACGGTGATGTGTCGAAGGCTTGCTGGCAGGTCAGCGTACATACCCAGGTGCCCTGGTTTGATTGCCTGAGGCGACTGGAATATGCACCACACTCAACAGTACAACACAACCGTGTGTTACCACTGCGCCACTCTGCGCCAAAGTTAAAAGGATCACGATTGAGCTTTGGTGCGAGCTGTAGCTTGAGGTGCCGCACCTAACGTTGTGGGCGCTGGTGGCCGTATGGTACTCGACCTTGATGTTTACGCCAAAGACGACCAAGACGAGCTGGCGTGCAAATGCTTTGAAGTCAAGCGCGGAGCGTGGTTCGCGTGCCACGGCCGCCATATCGTGTGGGTCCAGCATGAACGTGATGTACTTCCCGCCCAAGCACACCTGCGGCGGTGCAGGGGAGACACACAGAGACAATGAAAAGATCCCGCGTATGGCCTACGCAGGCTGCTGAAACGAGTGCTGTTAGCGAGTAGTCTGTGTCACCACGCCATTAAAAATGGCGTCCGAAAATTTGAAAAGAATCTCGTTGCAGAGTAGGAGATGTAGCACCAGGAAGGAAGATAGCGTCGATCTCGATCAGCCCAACTACCCACGTGGCTCTGCATTAAGTGACAAGTGCTGTGTCTCCCAAATTGATCAATGCAGCCACATGCAGACTTCGAAGAACAGCCGACGATTGTCGACATCATCCTTGAACCCAAAGAACAGGAGGTTGGCGGAGGACGTCAGGGTGCGCAAGGTGGTGATGTTGCCAGCGCCGTGCCTGGCTGCCTTTTGTTGAACCATTGCTGATGTTTACACACCGCACAGATGTGAAATTATAGCTGAGTTGACCTAGGGGAGGCTCATATTTACCACTGATGTTGGCCATGAGTTGAAATAAAACAATCTTCACTGAGTTTGTAGTGATATGTGCTATCCACTAAGTTACAACAATAAACAACCGCTGCCCATTTGCCTCTAAGTGGCGGTGACATCACCATGGTGCTTGTGCCAAGCACAGACGCACATGATTGGCATGCACAATTTCAAGTGCACACACGTACACAGTAGGATGAATTTATTCAGCACATTTTATATTAGTCACAGTCTTAGTCTAGTTGAAGACAACCTATGTAATTCTATTCAGGTTTTAGTATGGATCTTATTTAGTTATTCACAGTTTAGAATTTGAGTCCACACTTGGTCATGACATGTTGGTGTGAGGGGCAACACAATTTAAAAAGGTTGCAAAATGGGGCTCAAGATAAGTATGGAAAAAAAACAAGTAGAGTTGAACAAACAAATAAAGATTTGTGTTGGAGGAACACAACTGGAATAGACATCAGGGTTTATGTGAAGGCTGACCGGGATTAAAGGATGAAATAAAGAGGTGGACAAGAGTAGGTTGCAATTCTTTTGAAAAACTAAACTTAATGAAAACAATCAATGTGCTTAAGGAATAAAACAACCAGATTTGACAAAGAAAGTTTAACAAAAGAAGGGGCTACAGAAAATCACGGGAGAGGAGGTGCATGCTTGGAATTATACTGAGAGACAGAGGGATATATGAATCAGATAACATGTGCAAGTTAGAGGCATCGAATTGACTGGAATGAAAAAGTAAAAACTAATTTTAAAACCAAAATGTCAAAATTAGTGGCCCCCACATTTTAAAAATGAATTTTGTACTTTTTGGCTTTGTAACCTAGGCCTAGGAGAGTTTGTGTATGGAGATATTAGAGGTTATTTACCCCCACTATGGTTGTCACCTGTCCTGGATTTCCTAGGACATCCTCTTCATAAATAAGATGCCTGAGGAGATCTGCAAGTCTTCTTGTGACAATAAACTCCCTGTTTGTGTAAATTGCATAATAATACAGCACTCACTACAATGTACTTGTATGTTGATCTGCCCTATTTCATTATCATATATCCCGTTTATTTGTTCCACGTTTATTTGTTCCCACTGTCCCCCACTGCTGCTGTTGCTGACCGTGAAGGTGTCTCCGTGCTTGCGCTGCATGCGCCGCAGGAAGGTGTACATGTTTCTCCGGAACTCGATGGCATGACCCAGCCATGGGATGAGGCCTTTATCAAGAGGAGGCTCTCCTGGGTGCCTGGGGGGGGGGGGGGCACAGATGGCATTGATGGGTTGGGAAGGTGGAGGGGCATTGAGGTGGGGGGGGCATGTGGGTATTGAGTGGGGGGAACGGAGCAAGGCCAGGGAATGAGGAGAGGGGCTAGAGATAGAGTTCAGGCATTAGGGACAGGAGGAGGGGTGTGCTACCAGTTTTATAGCCCACTAGCTTATATACCCCCGGCATTGCCCGGGCCAAAAAAATATTTCCAAACTAAAGTAAAACCTTGGATTGCGAGTAACTTGGTCTGCGAGTGTTTTGCAAGATGAGCAAACATTTTAAATAAATATTAATTTGATAAACGAGCGAGGTCTTGCAATACGAGTAGTACGTATATGCTTTGTCTGGCAAGCGTCACGTGATCACAACTGATATACGAGTGCTTTGATATACGAGTGCTTTGGATTACAAACACGTTTCTGGAACGAATTATGCTCGGAATCCAAGGTTTTACTGTACTCTTAAAAATCTAACAGCAGTGCGTACTGACTGTGGTGGTACCTACTATGATTACAGCAGTGCATACCAACTGTGGTGGTACCTGCTATCACTACAGTAGTACATGCTGACTCTATAGCAGTATTTATCGACTCTATAGCACAAAGTAATCACCTGACGGAGTGGCGTGGTGAGGCCTAGTCCCATGGAGAGCCTTCGGCCTCGCCTAGATTGTCCAGCTGGCCGAGGTGGCACCTTGGCAGGCTGGGGCTGGGCTGCTACCCCTGACCCCCCCCCCCCTAGCCACGATCTCCCCGGCCGCTCTGCAATAATATCTACGGCCTATAGTGGTAGCATCTACCAACTGTATAGTAGTAACTGCACACATCGGGGTGAGGGGGACATCACACAGTGAAGAATTTACCTGAGCTAAATTTTGATTTAAAGCTTTCGTGACTGCAGGAATTCATATTCTTGGTTCTTTCAGTAAAGTCTTTACCGAAAGTCTTTACAGAAAGAACCAAGAATATAATTTACCTGAGCGTTTAGTGTATTTCAGTAGCATTTTTAACGCAAAATAAAATGTCCCCCTTACCCTCACCGAAGGCGTGCGACTTGGCCTGGGCCGTCCCCCCCACCAAAGGCGCATGCACGCGTAATAGATTAAAAAAATAAAGAGGTAGCACGCAAAAATCTCACTAAATCGCAAATTAAACTAATCTAAAGTTGACGGATGTGAAAAAGGAATAGCGCTTGCTCACGGCAGGGCTTACGGCAAGGTACCTGGCTATTTTTATTTAACGTAAACCCCACCGTTGGAGAGTGAAATCGTTCGCAAGCGCGCGAACACGCACAAAGCCACACACAAACCCACAGACAATTTTTGACTTTTATAGATGTAAAGGATCTGCGAGCCACCCTCACGCACACGCACCACTCAGACACGAAATCTCCGCTCTCACTAAAACACGCACCAATCACACGCACGGGAATGCGCTGGACGGGGGTCAGGGGATAAAGGGCCATAGCGTCACCCGGACCAGGCGTGCCAGACGTGGATGTGTATTGGGAGCGAGCACGGAGATGGAGGGGTTAAAAGGGGCTGCGAGACGCGTGTTCGGGGTTGGTTTTGGAACGGGTGTTGTTGTGCGTTGGAGAAATAAAAAAGTGCTTAAACCAGTCTCCGACTCCTCTTCATATATATAGAAGAAGATTAGGCCATGGTACTTATTAGTTTTTATTATAAGTTTTATGGAATGTGTAATGATGAGGTGTGTAATGGGGTGGAAATATGTGAATTGCTGAGGTGAACAGTGGTTAGGTATGGTATGATTTTTTTAGGTGTAGCAAGGTGTGCAATGGTGTGATGAGGTTTAATACAAAATGTCGTGGTGTGGTTTGGTTAGTGTATAATGGTAAAGCGTGGTGAGTGTGCAGTGTTGCAGAGTGCCGAGTGTGTAATGGCAAAGCATCGCAAGTGTTTTATTGGAGCGGAGTGGTAACTGTGAGGAGCAATAAGGTGTTGCGATTGAGTAGTGGTGATGAGCGGATCAGTGTGGTAAAGCAATGGCGAAGAATGGTGAGCCTCACTCACTGGCTTCTCCGTGTGACGAACAGGACGAGACCGATGATGACGAGGAGCCCCACGACACATGAGGACGCGAACAGCACCAAGCCGGCCATTACGAATCACCTCTACACAACGCAATAATGTACCATATGTAGTGGAGTAAACAATACGCATAGGAATTGGCCATATACAGTACGTACAGACAGACAAGGAGAACGGGTCACATGAGGTCGAACAGGTGGTCGAGTCGCGGGTGGCGTAAACAACCGGAAGTAATTAAGGGAGTCGTGGCACGAGGGCTGTGATTGGTCTAGAGGCTGTTAGTGTTAAGTGGTGGCGTCTGGATGTCTGATGGAGGGGACAGGTGCGAGCTGGCGGAACGTGGCAATTAATTAAGGCTAATGCGAGAGGGGATAAAACGCGAGGTGGTTTGAACGGAGTAGAGTTGCTGCTGGGGAGTTGTTATTGGAGAGTTATTGCTGGGCAGTTGTTGGCGAGAGGTGAAGAGATACGAGACGACAGCTGGAAATGTTAGGGAAGAATAGATAGAGAGCCGGACCCCAAAGACAGTAAATAGCGATAGGGAGAGTCAGCGTTAGCGGAGATAGATGAAGTCACTGTGCGTGAATAGATAGATGGAGTCACTGTGTGTGAATATACAGACAGGATACTGTGTGTGTGAGGAGATAGAAGACGAACCACTGTGTGTGGAAGGGAAGTCACTGCGTGTGAAGAGATAGCGGCGATACTGTGTGTGAGGAGATAGAAGACGGACCACTGTGTGTGGAAGGGAAGACACTGTGTGTGAAGAGATAGAAGGAACACTGTGTGTGGAAGGGGATGCACGGACGATGCTGAAGTAAATTGGAGTGTCCGAGTTGGCGGAGCACGGAGAGAATTACTGTGTGTACGGAACGATGGAATAAAAGTGACGGCGGAAAAAGAGACGGTTGTTGTCCGAGTGAATTCACGGCACTACACATATAACACAATGATATAACACAATACAACACGGGGCGGTGACATTGCCCAGCGGAAGTGCATTTGCCGTTTGTTGCAGAGGTTCAAGGTTCGAGCCTCCCGGCCGCCCTGGTTAATACTGCAGTTGTACTATCCACGAACACACACCGTCTCCTTCACGATGGTCATTAAAAAAAAGCCTGTGGCATTATTTGAAAAACAGTAGGCCACCTTTACTGTAGCCTTGCATCCCCTTTGGTTCTCAATAGTTGGAGAAATGTAGAATGTCGATAAGTACATAGGTTTGATGAAACAAAGCAGTTGTACTTACGTGCGCGTGCTTAATTTGTTTCGATTATTTACCTTCTAAACAAATGTGGCCACGTCTCGCACAACATGATTTAATTTATTTTGTTTTATTTTATTACCTACGTGACTTTACCGAAATAACCAAAGAGTATGTGGATCATTGCAGTCACGAAAACTTCAAATCTAGATTGATACTTTTATAGTTCAGTCGATCTTACCTGGTAAAAAAAAGGTGACGTTTCAGGCGATGGACCTTCTTCCTAAGACATACAGAGATGACAATGCAAGTGATGATAATGTAAGTGACAATGACGCCAATATATCAGTGATGCTGAATTCCATGTGATACTGTTATGATGATGATGTTGGCTGTTTAGACCATGTCTCCTATAATAACTATACTGTATATATATTCTTGGTTCTTCCGGTAAAGTCACGTAGAAGGGAAACCATGAAATTAAAATATACAAAAACAATAACATTCTCACTTTTATTGTTTTATGTATATTTTTTTATTGTTTCCCTTCTACGTGGTGACGTTACCGAAAGAACCAAGAATATGAATCCCTGCAGTCACGAAAGCTTTAAATCAAGGCTACATAGTACTTGTAAGTGTGTGTGGTGGCGGCGGTGACAGTGACGGTGGTTAATGTCAGTGAAGACGGAAACCCGGTACTGAATTCTTACCTAAAATTCAACAAGCCGAGGCAGATTCACTCGCAAAATCCACGTGGATATGAGCAATAACTCGACGATTTTAAAACACAACTATTGCAAAAACGCATACGCGTGGACGCACCCAAAACGCTCACAAGACGGAAGATTACGACACGCATTAAAAGTATTAAATCCGTTCCACAAACGACGCCTGCGCTTTTTTTAACAATTCGCAAGGGTTAGAACTCATCCGCCGTGACGCTGCCGCAGCATCAACGGAGACGCCAACCTCCCTCACCAGACTTGTTGTGGGAGGTGGGGGGCAAGTGTTGTGGAGCACCACCACCAAGAAGAAGAAGACGAACACACAAGACACACGGGGGAGACGGGTTGCCTCCAGACGACACAGCTCCGAGTGCTCGCTCGCTCGTGGAATTTGTTGTTGAAATTGAGAAGAATCGATTTCCAATTCAGCGTGTGTGAACGCATGGGAATC